>NC_080763.1:37296559-37921559 GCF_020826845.1 Diceros bicornis minor
GAGCTTTTGTCAGCGTGAAGTGCTCAGCACATGTCTAGCAGGCAGCAGGTGCGGCAAGGCTAGCTGACCCTCCCTGGGAGGATGCTGGGCCCACCCACTCCCGCTCCAGAGTTTCTGACCTAGTTGTCTGCGTTTTGACGTGGTCCTAAGTGATCCTCATGTGCTGGTACGGGATGACTCCTCCAAAAAGATGTATCTCAAAGATCAGATGGTTCTCAAAGCTTTGAAAGATCCCAGACCCCAGGGCACCAGGCAGAACCTCAGGGGTAGAACCCAGAGATGCCCAGTGATCCAATAAGCAGCCAGGATGAGAGCCTGCTCTAATCCAACCTGCAGGGTGAGGTCTTGCACGGACAGCTTTACAAAGCTCCTGGAAGGATGCTGCCCTAAAGCCGACTCTGCCTGCTTCTCCTCGGGTGAGGGCCGCCCTGCCCTCCTGACTCACAGGTCCGTGCACTGTCGCAAACCTCCTGGGGAGGAAGCAGCCGGCCAACCTTCTTCCCCCACCCGTGGGGAGAGCCGGGCCCAGTGGGGCTCACACTTGTGTTCCCACATCACACTGCCAGCACATCAAGCCCCCTGCCCCAACCCGGGGACCCCAGGACGGGTGAGCCTCACCCAGCCAGGGCGGACAGGAAAACACGCTATAACGCGCCACGTGTCTGAGTCTTTCTCAAAAGCGAGAACATCTTATCCTTCCTCATCTCTGCCTGCCTTCCTAGCACAAGGCCTGGGACTCAGCAGGAACCTCCTCTGACGGTGGGCCTGCACCTGAGAGAGTGGTCATGAGGTGTAAAGGCAGTAAGCGGTTGTCATTATTGACCATCACATAGGACACAGGGCCCAGAGGGGCTCCACGATTTGCCTGAGGCCTTACAGTGAGGATGAAGCAGAGCTGGGACGCACACCCGTGGGCCGATCCCCAGTCCTGCTCTCACTCATGGTTAGGGGCCTGCAGTGTGTCCCCCACTGTTAATACTCTACCCTTGCTGCCCCTTCTCTCCCAGAGAAAGGAATGTTATTCCAACCTTCGCATTTCTGATTGTTGTTGCTTCTAGTCTGAAGATGTGATTTCCTCATCCCACCCACCACTGCTGGATGTCCCCCACCCCCATCTTTCTCCTTTTCTGGTTCCTTTTGCTGTGGAACTGAAGCCCCTACTCCTGTCCACCTCTGAAGGACCTCAGTGCTGCTGGGCAAGCTTGCTGGGCTAAGATGTGAGCTGGCTGCAGGCCTTCCGGTCCTGAGAGGGTTTGCCGTCCTCTCCAAAGCACCCGGCTCAGGCTGCGGGCTCACATGGGGCACCTCTGGGTTCCCACAGCACATGCGTGCCAGGGACCTGCCTCTCAGCCCCTGGACTGCTCTTGCTTTCTCCTGAAAGGCCCCAGAAGAGCTGCCCCTCCTTCTCTAAAAATAGATTCTTTTCTTCTTGGCTCAAGGAATGAACTCCTATGATATCAACACGAAGTTAAAGACACAGGAGAAAGGCAGCTTCTCTAAGGTCCATGGAAGTTTCGTGAGTCAGAGGAAAGGATACTAACTTTGGGGAACTATGGTTTCCAGACATTTCACACCTAAGCAAGCTTACAGCCTGGGCTGCGCTTGGGGTGAGGTAGGAGACCAGCATGACACCAGGGGATCTGGGCCTCCAGGCTGACGTGTCCTGGCTGACCCTCATCCCTCCTTCTCAGACACCTCCCAGAGTGGCTGTGCTGTCTGGACTTGTTCCAAAACTGTGCCTGTCCTTGCTCCAGGAAGTCAGTGTTGGGGCTGGTCCCCTGTGGGCTCAGCTGGGCCTAGGGGTTCACCAATGGACTGAGAAATGTCAGCTGGTGGCCCAGACATACCATATGGGGAGGAGAGGAGGGGAGTGGGATTGCTGAGGCTGGAGAAAAGAAATTCAGAACGAGCTAAGCTGGGTTAGGGTCAAAGGGGCCCAGACTGTGACCCCCCCTGCTGGTGCTGAGGTCTTCACCCATCGAATGTTAGGGAGTACCTGTTACATGCCAGGCTCTGGGGGAGAAAGCAAAACCACCTGTGCTGGACCAGGACAGACCCAGCCAGGCCACGGGCAGGCTGAGCATGACGGGGAGAAGAGACGCTCCAGTGGGCAGAAGGGGTGCCTTCCCAGGGCTCCTGGCACTAGACACAGGACAGCTCTGGTCTGGGAACTGTGCCACCTCCCTTCTACCAGGGACTCTGTGCCAAGGGCTGCAGCAGGAGAGGGCTGGTGTCTCCCCAGGGAACCAGTCCAGAGAGGAAGCAGGACGTTGGGACCTGAGGCAGGGGGCTAAGGAGTAACGCCGGGCAGGCAGCACCCCCTGCCGATCCTGTTTGTGCAGAGGAGAGGCCCGAGTGGACCCTGAGGCGGGAAAGGCATGAGCGGTCATCTCTGAAGCCTTCTGGGAGCTGGGCCAGCGAGATTACTCTGCAGGCTTTCTGTGGCAGAGCTGTGAGGACCCATGGAGTTGGAGGTTCTCATCTTTCTAAAAGTCGATTCTTTTTGATCTTGCCCGAGGTCAGACTGCCATTTATAGACACTTCCTGTGCCAGGCCCACATGAATCTAAAAACCAGAACTGTCTAGTCACCTTCCCCATGCTGCCCTGCATCAAGAGACACAGCATGAGAGAGAAGGCTTTTCCATTGTCCTACAAAAAGAGGTCAAACTATTTGGCAGCTAACACGCTGCAGGGCACACAATGCTTCAAAGGGATAGAAGAGTGAGTAACCGAACCCGGGAGGTCCCAGGAGGGGACTGGAGAGACCACTTCACAGAAGGAGGGGGCTGTCCCACGCCTCACCCGGAGAGAAGGCACCAGCAGAGCCAGGACCGGTGGAACCCACTCTGCTGCCTGCACCTCATGTTCCTCCCACAGCCAGAGCAGCCCCAGGAAACGACACTGGCAGGACACATGGGCAGGTGGGGACAGACACCCAGATGCCCCAAAGCGCCAGTCCTGCAGGGTGGGCAGCTAGCAAGAGTGCTCTGTCCTCTCCCTCGGTTGGAATCTGCTGTGTTCAGAGCCCACAATGCAACTGCTGTACGCAGTGTAGGCGAGGTGTACTGATGCCCTCTGACCCGGAATGACCAAGACGTGGAGGCCATCCTCAGCCTCTCGCTGGCCCTTCCTGCACCTGAGCCTGCATCCCCGTGTGAATGGGCGTCCTCGTAACTGTAGCACGAAGACCGTAAGCTCTGTCTGTTTGCCCAGATGTCTGAGTTCCCCTGGCTACTGGGAAGACCCAGCAGTTGTCCTGAGAGGCAAATCCAGTTCAGCCACCTCTTCTCCCCCGTCCTGTAAACCAAGAGGAAGGAGAGGGCACTGATCTTGTTTTACCACTGATGCCCTAAGATGGTCCATCAATGGTCACACACATATAAGTGTGTACGTCTTACATGATCACTTCCTCTCCTCATGCCCCATCCCGTGCCTTTGAACAGTGCACTGCTCTCTTCGCATTAAGCACTTCCTATGTGCCAGACTCTTTACACACACCGACTCATATAATTCTCACAACACCTGTTAGGTGGGTTCCCCATTAACTGCATTTCACAGATGAAGACAACAAGGCACACAGAGGCCAACCGTGTCCGGGTCACACCCTCAGGCAGTGCTGTAGGGACATGCCATGCTGCCTCTTGACTCTTCCCAACGATTACCGTTGCTCCTCTTTACAACTATGGCTGCACTGGATTCTGCATTTCTCCCAGCTGTGCATCCTCACCGACACCTGAATGCTCTGCCTGGCGACCTACCTGCCTATATACTGCAGACCAGGGCTGGGGGAGAGGAAACCTCCAGCCCCGGCCAGAGTTACCTTCTTGCTGAGCTGCTGGTTCTCCTTCTCCAGCTCCCCGCACTTGAGGCTGCTCTCCTCCAGCGCCAGGGACGCATCCCGCAGCCCCTGGATGGTGCTCTGGAGGCTCTGGTTCTCCTTCTCCAGCTTCAGGATGCGGCTGGAGGCGCATTCATTCAGCTCAAACACGAACGATTTCCTGGAGGCTGAAGCACAAAGTCGGGTCAGAGCCCGGGTTCCAGGAACCTCCGCTCCCACTCTTTGCCCCCCAGCCTTGAGATGGGGGCACCAGCCCCTGCACCCTAGGTTTGACGGGCCTGGGAGGGGCTCCCACGGGTCAGCTGGGTGCCCGCCGAATTCATGGGGTGCTGTTGCTATCCATGTCCAAGGGTCCCTCAGGCAGTTATGGCCCCTCTGCTGGCTCAGCTGGGGTCTGTTAGGGGAGCCACCCAGAGCTTAAGAAGAAAGCAGCTCACGGTGGAGAGGCTGAGGCAAAAAAGACTGTAACTGCTGGAACTGCTTTTTACCAAGCTGCTAACCTAACTGTACAAATCAAGGATTTTAGAGACTTAAGAGAGATGGCAAACAGATGACATTTTCTGGGCCAGCTCTGAGAGCAGTGGGATTCTGCGTGGCTCAGCTGGGGCGGGGTGGGCACCACAATCGACTAGTTATGTCTGCCAGGGGTGGTAAAGGCTGTGTGGGTCCGTATGCCCAGTACTTGCCATCCCTGGATAAGGTCCTTTGGACACAGATTTCACTTTGTAATTTCACAAGTATATTGGAAAAAAATGAGATAATACGTGAATCACTTTAAAAATTCTAAGCGAGATGAAAACATAAACAAAAGGTAGAAAAAGGCAAAGTATATTACTATGCTTTTAAACAGCCTGAATGCAAATAGAGAAGGGAGCACAGACCTGAGAGTCAGGAATAGGAGTTCTTGGCCCCATCCTGCCACGAGCAGGTGCGAGACTTTAGGTAAATCACAGGGCTTTTTCAGGAGCAAAAAAACAACACAGGTGAAAGCCCTCAAAAGACGGGGTCAGGGTTGTTTGGTCCCCCACCCGTCCCATCAGTACCACATATTCAGCTCTGGGAGCCTCATCACACTGTATTGCTAATATGGCTGCACCCCCACCTGTTCCTTATTCGTCACCCCAGGGGCTGGAGGTACGTACAGGGGATGGTTTTCAGAGCAAGCACAACAAGCTGGAAATAACACGTGTGTTCAGACTCTGGGTGATCATAAGGACTAAAAGGAGACTGCATCTCCCTCCGAATTCTCATCATCCACCAAGGACAGCAGTACAGAACGTCCTAAAGACCCCAAGCAACAATGGGCAGCGCAGCAGTGGAGATGGACAGAGCGTCCGTGGCGCCGACCCAGTCCCAGCACTGACACACACATAAACACACGTGCTCTAAACATATGAAGACACACGGAGGGCTTCGTCCCGACTATGCTACAAATGAAACTAACCTAAACTAAAACTCCACAATGCAGACCCTGTGATCATTCAGACAGTACTTCTGCAGCATCAATGAAAAAAAGAACCTTCTTTTTATTGCGGTGAAATACACATTTACCATTTTAACTATTTTTAAGTGTGGTTTTGTGGGATGAGATACATTCACGTTGTTCCGCAATCATCACCACCATCCACCTCCAGAATTTTTCATCATCCCAAACTGAAACTCTGTACTCATGGAGAATAATTTTGAAGGCTCTCCAAGTTAAACAATGGAATTGATTACAAGCCTCGCTTCCTCTTCCACAAAAGCCAGTGCCTCAAAGACTATTACGATGACACAACAGTTTATTACAAAAACAGCCAATGGTCCTTTACTGAGTGCTATGCTCATTAGCACCCAAGCAACCAGAGTAATGGGATATGTTTTAGTCAGAGGAGGGCAATAAAAACAGCCGTCCTTTATTGGTGCCCCATGGGCCGGCACGGCGTAATGTTTCTCTGTCTCCTCTCACTGGATATCTACAGCAATCCTGTGAGGTGGCTTCATCACCCCCATATTGCAGATAAAGAAACTGAGGTTTAAAAGAGGTCACCTAGCTGACTAGTGGGGGAGCCAGGACTTTAAGTCAGGTCTTTCTGACTCAAGAAGCCACCAACCAAACGTGCAAAAGTACATTTACGTTTTGCTTGCATTATGCCATCATTCAAACCAATGCTCATTAACAACTAGCGAAGCACTAGGAGTTGGGAACACCAAGAATAAATCACAGTCACTGACCTGAAAGGGCTCACCAACTACACCGAATAGTCTGAACCCGTGAGGCTTTCTGACCCCACCAGCCACCCTGGCCTCTAATGGAAACACATTTGGTCTGAGACTGTTCCAGGCAGCCTGCACCACTTCTCCTCTCCGCCAGGGGGCAGTGGTCCTCTCCGGTGGACCCGAGCTTCTGGAGCTGGGAACGGCGTGGTCCCACCTTCCAGCGTCCTTGGGCCCCAGCACACCGTCTGGGCACCAAAACACAGACACAACTAACTTCTCACACAGAGTAACAGTTTAATGAACTGAGTTTAGGTTCAGAACTGATGGGACCCCTCAAAGACAAGAAATTTCCAGCTGCTTTTAACAATCTTTCCATCATTTGGGGGGATGTTTCTCAGAACTGAAAAAGCCACCCCAAACCAGCCCAAAGCTTGACCTCACTCTGTAAAGCTCTAAGTAAACAGTAACTTATACTGTCAGGTGCATATGTGCTATTTCTGAACACAGGAACTGGCCTATTGTTTGCCGGGTGCTGAAGCTTCCTGCTGCAATGCCGGCTGCTGCCCCACCCACCTTCCCCTGGCCGACACCTCGGCCCCGGTGCTGGGCAGGGGCAGCGGTGCAAGCAGAGGAGGGAGAGGAAGAGGCCTGAGAGAAGCAGCCATTTAGCAGCCCCCACCCGGGGAGAGAGAGAACAGACTGCATCCATCTTGCCCAATTATGCAAATGAATGGAGGAAATCATGCCCAGGGTACATTTATAGTGGGGATTAGTGACCACTGGGGACATCTCCTGCCATCCAGAGCTTTCAACCATCCATAGACAGGCCTATGATGTCCTCCGGGTGTCAGCGTGCTGTAACTTGGAAGCTCCTGGGACTGTCCATATGGGAACTGAGAAACCTGGCAACAGTGAATTTGTATTTTATGTCCTGACATCAAGGCTGCCAGACCCCTCATGTTCTCCCTGGGGAGAAATGCAATGAAACGGTTCCAAATGGCACTGGAAGGAAACCATATTTACTTGGGGTGAATGGATGGGCTGACACGGAAGGTTGAGAGCCAAGGGCTCAGCTCTTGGGACGAGGAAGCAGCCGCAGTCAGGCTGGCTCCCAGGCACCAGGCGCTACCTACCGTCTGACAGGTCTGCATTCTTGGACAGCTGCTCCAGCTCCCAGCCGAGGTGGGCGGACTCGTTCATGCTCTGCTTCTGGGCAATCTCGAGGACCATGTTTTCTTCCATCAGCTCCTCAATTCGCTTCTTATCCATGTCCCGGTCCTAGTGCAGGAAGAGGGAAGGAGTGAGGAGGCAGCCGGGGGCACCTCCTGGACAGGCCCTGGCCCCCACGCAACCATCCTCCTTCCCTGAGGATGAAGGGACTCCATGTACCTGCTCACTGCCAAAAAAGAAAGCACAGCTGCATAGAAGTGACCCCAATAAAGGGCCCAGCTGTGAGTCTCAGCCACTAAAATACACCTTGACCCAGCAACCTAGGTGACGAAGCGAGACCCGAGGTCTCTAACTGAATGCTGTCTGAACAAAGTGATGTACCACACAGGGCTTTAAAGCAAGTAATATAGGGATGGGCAGCTTTGTGGTTCTCGTGCAGGCCTAACACGCCTTGAAAAGGCTGTAGAGAGACTCACTAACCACAGCTCAATCCACACCACAGACACCAGCCAAGACCCTCCTTGCAAAAGTCACACATGTACGTCCATCCTCATAGAAAGGCAATACAGCATCAAGTCCTGTCTGTGGGTGTTCAGTGGGGCCCACTCAAGCCCGCTGAGCCTAGCAAGCTACTCTCTGCAGTCAACAAGTCACTGTGGTGGCAGCAGCACCAAAGCCAGTAGCTGGAAAATCAGAGGAGGGCACAGCATAAACCTGAAACTGCCCCAATCTGTTTGAAATGTGACAACAGCTTGCAATACCAATTCCAGGTCGTGAAGCTTCGATTTCAGCTGCAGGTTCTCCTTCTCCAGCTCGTGCACTTTATCGCCCCGGGCCCGAGCAGCAGTCAGCTGTTCCTCCAGCATGGCCTTGGTTTCAATTAAAATGATATTATCTTCTCTCAGCTCCTGGTCAGCAGAAACATACATGAGAACCATCAGATAAAGGCACCCACTTCATGATGCCAGATTCTAAGACTAAAGCGCTTCCAGGCACCTGGACCCAAACAAACAGTCTAGGGATAAGGCTGCTGTCAGGGGAAGCTCTGTCTCCACTTTTAGCACCTTTGCCTCTTCCCTGAAGCCAAACGGACTTTCTCTACTGAAAGAAAAAATCCACGAATCAAGGAAACATTTAAACGTGGGAAGGTGACACTTTCTCAGTGTCTACTGTTTGCCGGGCATAGTGCTAAGGCGTCTGACACTTATAACCTCGTCTGGTGGGAGAAGTGGACTCTGCTGACATGTGGGGCCTCACTGAGGCCCCGTTTCTTTAACGAGGAAGGGGTAGGGCAAGAGTCTGGCCCGGGTTCAAGGGCTGAGTCTAGTCTTCTCAATTCACCATTCGTTCCACTGATGAGGGTCCTGGAAAAAAATGGCTATCTGGACAAGCTTTCGTTTAATACATAATTCCTATTTGAACATTTTACACACGTACTGGTGGAAAAACAACAGTTCTTCGTAGTTTCTTGGAAGTGGGGAGTCTTTATGACAGTTAAGTCACAAACAAAGGTGAACCCCACAAATAAGTACCACAAGCCTACTGTTTGTCAGGCATGTGCTGGGTGTGGAATGCGATAGCTGGTCCCTCACAGACCCCCTCAACAGTGAGAGGCCGGCTGGACTCTTACCCCTGTCCCAGGCAGCCCAGCACCCATGAGGGAGGTCAGCTCCATCGCCTCATCTCTGCTCCCCCCTTGTTAAGGGGCTTCTCGGTTTCTTTTCTCCTCTGAGCCCTCCCACACCACTCAGGATCTTGGGGGGACTGATTCTCCCCAAGCGCCTTCACAGTCTGCGAACACGCACACACGGGAATGTGTCTGTTTCTCTCGGTGGGCAGAGTTTTCTAAGGCTTGCCCCACTCCTGGGAGTGGGGCCAGGACCTCCTGCTCACCCACCACAACTTCATTTTCCCTGCATGGGCCAGAATCCAAGATTCCTGGCAGGAGGGAAACCACGTGCCTTCCGGTCAGTGGACAAGGCTCTGATCAAAGCCTGGCTGTCAGGAAGGGTCTGGTCATTAAGACTCTGGATCCACCTGGGTGCCCTCTCTCTGCGGGAGACCGTGTCCACTGCGTGGCTGGCTCCGCACTAGGCGCTCCCTGTCCCTGCCTCACGCACTCTTCACAACAGCCCCCAGAGGAAGGCAGGGACAGTCCCTTCCTACAGATGAAGAGGCTGCCTTGGGTAAATTAAGGAACGAGCCCCAAGTCGCAAAGCCAGAAAGGGGTGAAGCTCGGTCTTAAACTTGGGCCAGAGAGCTCCAGCTCTGCGTTCTCTTCACTGCCCTCAGCTGCCTGCACCCCATTCTCAAGGGGCTTGTGTGGGTGAGAGGTCCAGACCACCAACAACAATGTGAGCAAGGGCATATAGAGGGGTTTCAAGCAGGAAGAAGGCCTGGCTCTCCGTCTCTGGCCATTGCCCCCACTGTTCTCACTCAGTGTTCCAGCAGGTCTACCCACCAGCACTCACCAGTATCACCGTACTCCCACAGCACAGGCTGCCCCTTCAGCTTCACGACCAACTCTTATTCAGCCTTCAAGATCCTTCATGAGTTGCCCCCTCTGAGAAGTGTTTGCAAATTCACTTTGTCCCGCCTGCTGAGTCAGGTACTTGGGCTCCCAGAAAGCCCTGTGCACACTGTGAGGCAATGGTGAACTGGCCTGTCCTCCTCCCCAAGACCACAAACTCCTCAGGGCAGGACTGCTCCACTTCTGCTCTTGTGGGCCTCACAGAAGTGTTCAATAACACTTGTTGGCTGAATCACGCCATGAGGGGGAAACAAAGGTGGCATGTGACTCAGAGACTTCCAACAGGCAGGGACAGATAAGGGTGTCCAGAAGGGGAATACAGCATGGAACAGGATGATTTCTAACCACAATTCAAATCCATCTCTATTTTCTGGCAGTATCACCCCCCACTGTATATGAGGCAACAGAAATATCTCAACTTGCCTTGCACACCCCACCACCTCAGAAGTGTGAAACCAGATCTCAAGGAGCCGTGCCCAAGCTCCCAAAGCAGCCAAGGGCCCAGCCCAGAGGACGAAGAGGTCTGATTCCTCACCTCTGGGCAGCTGCCCGAGGCCGGCCAGCCTGCCCCCTGCAAACCTGACCCCAAATGAACTGAGAGGCTATTTAAAGGCCTGACCCAGCCCGGCGAAACAGCTGAAGGGCCACGTTTAGGAAGTCACAGGCCAGGCCTGACGGCTGGTCCCTCAGTGGCTCAAGAGCTGCTAATCTGCCACAGTGACCGGGAACAGCCATTGGGAATGTGGGCTGACAGGCTCTGACTCCCAGGCCTGCCACGCGCACCGTTAGCCATAGGACCTGAAGTAAGCACATGTCCCTCAATTGTGGACCCCTCCTTCCTACGACGGGCACAAAAATAGGGCTGATGTGGGGATCAGATGCAATAATGCATGTGAAATACCCAATGCACGGCGCCTGAGGCCCACTGAGCAGGTCGGGTGCCATGACCACCATCTCTTCATGCCCCTGTAAGACACTGCTCATCCAGCACTCGCTGAGCATCCACCAAGCAACAGGCAACACTCGTTTCCAGGGGTGTCTCCTGACCCCAACAAGCACTAACACACCAGACGGGAGGCGGGGGAGGGCAGGTGGAATCAAATAACCAACCAGTTCCTCCCCACTGTCCTCAGGACCGCAGCACCCAAAGGATCTCTAAGGTGTCCAGAGCAACAGGAAGCCCGGCCAGTGGTGTCCTGAGGAGGAGGGAGACTCCGGGTCACTCACTCAGGGCAGGCAGACCTCCTCCTCACTCAGTCAAGATCGCCCCTCGCTCAACTCCACCTGCTCGTCCGGTTCCGCAACAGTCTGTTAAGCTTCATGGAAGACCCACCTGTTTTTAAACTTCACCTGATTAGAGGAGTGTGGTGGACTGAACCATGGACCAAACATCAGGTCTGTCCCGCTCTAACTTCTTAGTGTCCTGAATTTTATCTAAACGCCTTAGAAGTTATTAAGAAACCCAGAGAAACACAAAGTCCCAAGTGGGAAGAGAAGATCAAGGTGTGCTTAGTTCCCTGAACTGTAATGTTCCCCGCTGAAGGCATGATGTCCGAGGGCCGCCGCGAACTGCTGGAGGTCGGGCCCTCCCGCAGTGCCTCCACGGCATCCAAGGCCACCATCACCCCTCACCCCTGCACCTCCATTGTCTCCATGACTCGGCCCCTTTTATTTCCTTCTTCCTCGTCAAGGCTAAGGTCCTGGAGGCAGACAGAAGTGTTTCAATGCCAGGCCCACCTCCTCACCAACTGGGATGTTGGGAAAATCATTCCTCAATCCTCAACTCTCTCATCTGAAAAAATGAGAGGAACTAACAGTGGCTGCTAAACCTCGTGGGGCCAGCAGAAGGCTTAAACGTGATGATGTAGTTGGAGCTTAACACAGTCTCTGGCGTGTGGAAGCAGCTCTGTACACACCCAGTTATTACTGCTCATTTAGAAACCTCACTGCGCCCCTACTATGGGCCACACCATGGGTCTGTAAAGGGCCAGACAGTAAATATTATCAGCTTTTCAGGTCTTAAGTCTCTGTCACAACTACTCAACTCTGCAGGGGCAGCAAAAGCAGCCAAGGACAATATACCGGATGGGGGCAGCTGTGTTCCAACACAACCTCGCTGATAAGAACTGATGGCGGGCCGGACTTTGCCCTGGGACTCACTGCAGTTTGGCCATCTCGGAGCCAGACAATGTGCTGAGCACTGAGGTCTCAAACTCGGGGTCTGTGAGGCACAGCCCATCTTTAAGGAGCTCCTGGTGTGGGTGGGAAACACAGTGGAAAATACATCATTACAAGGCCACGTGATGAGTGCTGCCTGCCGTAAGAAGGGGGTGTACAGGAGGCTGGGGGATGCAGCCCGTGGAGCCACCCACCCTCATCCGGCCCTGCGCTGGGCAGATGTCCCTTGGGATATGACTCTTGAGCTGAGTCTTACTGAATCTGAAGTTGTGAGTCAGGAGGAGGTGGGCTGGGCCAACGAGGCCTCAGAAGGCACTGGGGGACCTGAAGGGGGTGCGGTCTGGCAGGAGCAGAGAGTTCCCCAGGGACGAGAGCGGGGTGAGTGCCAGATGAGGGGCAGAGTGTGGGTTTTATCCAAAGAGCAATGGAGAGGTGCCTGAGGAGCTCTCAGAAAGGCCAGTCTGGCAGCAGGACAGAGGGATGGGAATGAGGAGAGACGGAGGCAGAACAGCCAGTTCAGATGTTTGTGGAAAGCCATTCTGGAATAATAATATTATTCCTGTGCAGGCACTGGAATAATATGCTCAAGCCACGGCGGAGAAGGCCAGCACAGCAGCGGCTCTCACTCACTCAAACATGCCTCGGGTCAGGGACATGCTGGGAGGTGGGAAAACAGGTCCTGGAGGAGGGAGAGCCCCTGGGGTCGCGTAGAGTGGGGAGAAAGAGGAATCAAGGTGGACCCCTCTCTGGTTTAGGTACCTGGGTGGGTGGATCGTGACTCTAGTCTACAGACAGTACAGGCAGGTCTGGGGGAGGAAGGAGACACTGGGTTTGGACACAGTGACCTTGATATTCCTAGGGACTGTCCACATGGACCGAGGCCTGGAGGGTGGGAGAGACTCAGGCTAAAGATTAAGACTGGGACTCGGTCTGCATGTGTTCGATAAAGGAAGTGGGCGGGAGGCAGAGAAGATATCCATGGAGAAAGCCCCAAGGGGGGAGCAGAAAGCCGGAGAGCTGGAGGAAGAGGTGGCTGAAAGTGCATGGAGGGCCACACAGAGGGCGGGCAAGGGAGGCTGGGAAGTGCTCACTGGACATGGCCACCCAGATTCTCCAGCACGGTTTGAGATGAGTGGAGGTGGAGGTGACAGCTGGAGGGAGAGGGCGGGTCAGAAGGCGAGGAAGTAAGACCACACTGGTATTCTCTTCTTTTAGGCAGGCTCAGCTGTGAAGGGAAGGAGAGGGATGGGGTAGCTTGAGAGGTCTGGGGCACAGTGGGAAGGGTTTTGTTTTAATTAAAGGTGAGAGCATTTGAGGATCCTAAGGATCACCACACATTTCGTGAGCACCTTCTCCACTGAACCTGAGCACTGTGGGGATGCTGTAGGTGTGTGTTTGTGTGTATATGTGTGCACCGCACCCCAGGGCTATAATTAACCCAGCTCCTAACTGCCTCGCCAACACGCCACCCTCCTCACTTCACGGATCAGTTCCAGGGGCTCCCATCTCCGTGGACAGGGGCTCACTGGATAAGCTCACTGGAATGTGCACCTACACCACACAATGACAGGGCACGAGGGTCTCAGAGATGCCCAGACCACCCCTCCTTTTACAGATGGGGGACAGGGCTTGTTCAACACCCAGCAAGTGGTGTGGCAGCTAGGACTCAGCCCTGCTGGGTCTCCACCTTTCAGACTACTATTTATCCTGAAGCCAGCGCTGCCTACAAAGCTATAAATCACAGAGGAGCAAGACACGGCCCACCTTGTGCTCACTCTGCTCAGGACACACACAGCACCCACGCCCCTGCCCTCTGCTGCTGGGAATTCCAGCCAAAAACAAAACACGGGACAAGAGGCACCTTCCAGGCAACCTCTTTCTGCCCTTGTCCTCCTCCCACGTGGCCCTCTGGACAGCAACCCCCGCGCCCTGGCGGCTGTGAGGTGGGACTACTGTTTGCAAAGGGAAGTCAAGGACCAGCCGGTGTACCTCCCACACTTCCCACTGTACCGAGGGATGCCCACGCCGCTCTCCTCCTCTTGTTGTTTCAATTCTTATGTAAACCAGAGTAAGAGCCACACAGAAACTGCCAGAAGTTTAAAAATAAAACATGGAAATTTGTGTTCCATATTTTTCTAATCAAAATTAACCTTGCCCTCGCCCTGAAGCCCCAGCCCTTTATCTTTTCCTCCCACATGGCACTAACACGCTCTCCCCTTCATGATATGCATTTATGTGCGTCTCAGCGGTGAGACTGGACAGGCACTCGGGCCACCTGTCATTCTCCCTGTATCTAGAAGAGTGTTCCCTACCCAGCAGGCGTCCACAACGTGAGCTGGCACCAAGGTGACAATCATGCTCCTCTCTCTGCCCTCCTGCCCATCACACCTAACACTTGCTGAATTCCAGAGGAGACAAAATCATGATTCTTCCTCGTCCTTTCCCCCAGATCAAAAGCCTTTTCATTGCTGAGCGATGGGTTTTTACTTGACTTGTAAGACGATTATCAAGTGCCTTGTGTGTGCCAGGCCCCGGGCATGCAGTTAAATAAGACCCAGTCCCTGCCCTCAGGGGCACAAAGTCCAAACTAGAAGCCTCTGGCCACGTTCCACCCACAGAGGGAAGCCAGCAGTCAGGAGCCTCAGGAGAAAAGCACCCTGCCTACCTCTGACTGTGGTCCTCAAGCTTGGCAGTGCATAAAAGCCACCTGGGAGAGAACCTGCAGAACGCAGATTTCTGGGGCCCACCCCCAGGGTCTAGGGTGTGGAATCTGCATTTTGAACAGGCATCCTCAGTGACTCTGATATGGGTGGATACAGACCACATCTTGAGAAATGAAGACCTAACACTTCCAGGGAGCTGTTTCATGGCTTTAAACTGATTAATATTTTCGATTGTTTCATTACTAAATTGATGTTAACCAGGTATTGGCTTATCCAAAACATTTAATGTCCCCTATTATCTTTTTACTTGGGACTTTCTGTCTCCCCACCAATATTTTATCACGAAAAATTTAAAACATACTGAAAAGTTGAAATAAATATATTGTGAACACCACACACACACCACCCAGATTCTAGAATTAGCATTTTGCTGTATCTGCTTTATTGCAGGTGCATCCATTTAGCCATCTCTCCATCCATTTTATTTTTATTTTTTGGATATATACTTGGGTCTTTTCTAATCTAAGATTTTATCACATGCAGGTCAATCTCAATTCATAGACACATTTCTGCATGGCCCTGTACTTTTAACTGTTTAGAAGTTACTCCTCAGGAATCTTGTGAAGCCCCTGGAAATGTGTGTCACCATACCCTGGAAAAGCCGGGTTTTCATATAAAGCTGGGCAGTTATCTACTGAAACACAAACGCAGGCCCATCAAAGCCACCTGTGCGTCAAGGTAGCACTGTCCCTGACATGAAGCCCACTCAGCATGAGCAGGACTCACTGGCCCAGGCCCAGGTGCCCGTGTCTGGGGCGGGGGGGCACCTCAATCCTTGCAGGCCCCAAGTACTACCTGGCTCTGCTCCCAAAGCGACCTGTTTCCCGGTCTCGGAGGTGCATTCCAGGTTAACTCCAAGACACACCTGAGGGCTCAGGCAGGCAGCCAGCCAGGGGAGGCCTGTGCAGGTTCCTCAGAGGTGGGGGCTCTGCCACAGCAGGGCAGCAGCCAGCTCTACAAATGCTGCCCAGAGAAAACCCCAGATGTAATCCTTCCAACAAGGGTTTACCAACACCTCCTACGGACCAGGTCTGCTCTAGACGCTGAGAACGTACCCACAACTAAAGCAAACAAAACCCCCGTCCCAGGGGGACTAATGCCTGTGGGTTCAGGGGAGCAGCAGGAGAAAGCAAGGCTTGAACACCAGACTTGGGTCTGCATCCTCCCCGAGCTCAGCTCCTCCTCCGCAGGAGAGGGAAGCCTCGACCTAGCAGGGCTGCTGTGCCAAACAAGAGATGGCACACAGAAGGTGCTCTACTAATGCTCCCTGGGGCAGGGAGTGGGAGGAAGCTCAGTCAGGCCAATGGAGCAGGGCCTGCCCAGGTCCCAGGCTGATAAGAGGGGGTGCTGGTCCCAGGTGGGCCCTGTCTGGCTGCAACAGCCCACAGCATCCTGACATCCCTTCTGATCCCTTCCCCACAAGGCAACCCGAATGAGCTCTCTGAAATACAAACCACACCACTTCCCTCATTAAAACACGTCCATGGTGGGGGCCTATGACCTCCTCCGGATGGTTGGCAAGGCTGTTGAAATTACTCCAATCTAAGGATGAGTGCACAAGCACTCCTGCCCTCTGCTGTCATCTGAGCCCTGAGGTTACAGGCATGCGAGAATAGCGTGACTCATCCTCTCTATAGCAGCCTAGACTCTGCGGACCAGGTCCAATTCATCAGCCTGCAAAGTGTCTGCAAACCCACGTGTGTCACTGCCTGCGCCCTAGCACACGTCTCATGCAGACACACACTATTTCTCTTGTGATACACAAAACCAATGCAAAATTTAAGGCATTACTAACCTCATGGTAACTCTTCTCTGTGAAAATTATTAACCAATATGAAAAATATTGCTATTACTATACAGAGGCATGAAATTTGAGAATATGGAAAAGAGGCGCCCACGGAAAACCCCTCTAAAAGTCTGGAAGTTCCCTGAATGCAGGGAGCATGTCTCGCGTCTAGATCCCCTGGTCCTGATGCAGGGCTTGGCACCACGCAGGCACTAAGTCACCGTGTCTGCATGCCCGAGCGAGGCTGCTTAGACAAGGCCAGGAATGAACACGGAGACTAGGGACTGGAGCCCGAAACCTACCCCGCTCCATGGGACAGAGTATCAGGGTGAGATGTGGGAGCCACACTCCATCTGTGGTCCTGTTTGGGGGCTGCATAAGGTCCCCAGTGTGCAGGAGGGGCTGCAGAGGCAGCAATTGGGGGAAACTTGTGCATGACCGTCCCTGATTCTCCCAGCTGTGGCATTCCCAGGAAGCAATGGAAAGCCCTGGGGTGTGCCCATGTCCCAGAACCTGTCTGTGCCGGGTTTTATGCCTCTCTCCACCAGAAGGGCCCGTGGACCATTTCCAGGACAAAGCTGAGAGCCGGTCTCCTGCTCCATCCCTTGCTCAGGCTGAGGCTGCTTTCCCTCGGCACCAAGGGCACCTTCTCCGCAGGGAGGAGGGCGAGCCTGTCACTAACACTCCTGGGGGAAGAGACACTCCCTGAGCACTCAGAAGAATAAACAGGCCCTGGACCACAACCTTCCCCAACCCGCCTCCACCCGGCCCAGGGACCCAGGGCCCGCCTGCAGCAGGAGAGCAGCTTGAGGTCTTCAGCCTTCCCCAAACACGCCTGCTAGCGGCTCAGCAACAGGGGGCAACACTGTGCTCCCCAGATCTGTGTTCAGTCCCCTCAAAAGCCTCTGGTAAGAAGAGATGTGGGGATTCTTGCTCACCATCAAAGAGGCCCACTGGGCACATGCTGACGTCCCAACTTCACCCAGCTCACGTTTTCTGAGTGGAGTGAGTTCATACAGCTCATTAAAACCACCTCAAACGCCCTGGGATTGGCAACGGGGGCAAAATTCCCAAATCCTCATAAAAGAGGCTCCCGGAATCCGCTGCTGATGTGAGGCAGTCGAAGCAAGTGTCAGTGACCCCCACCTGAGTCTTGATCTCTGTCCCCTCTTAACCATGACGCCCTCCCCTGCACCCACCATAACCTCGGTGTCAGAGGAGGCTCCATGACTGAGGGCTTACTACGGGAGCTGCCCAAATACCAGGTCTTTTACCCCCTTCATCTTAAAAACCTCATGAAGTAGTACAATTATCTCTATTTTATAGATGAGGAAACTGAGTCCTGGCAAGATTTAGTCACAGAAATTGCAACAAATCTAAAACAAGAGAGATCCGTGAATACAAGGTCATCACTGTGGCCACCAACCAAATTCCCCCGTCACCCACAAGGATACCTGGAAAGGGAGACGGAGCAGAGGGAGGCAGACGTGCAGAGGTTCGGGAAAGCATCAGCTCAGAAACCTTGGGCTTCCTCTCCCAGAAACCTCCAGGGACAGAGGAGTCCCAGTGCACTCCCGGGGAAGTGTCCGCCCTGCCCTGCCCTGCCCCCGGGCGGGGCCTCACCTCCATGCGGGCCTTGTAGAAGTCCACGTCGTGCAGCTTCTCCTTGCAGCGCACCAGCTCCATCTCCAGCCTCTCCACGCGGTTTGCCTTCTCCCTCAGGGAATCCAGCTCGTCGCGATAGGCTCGAGCAGACCGGGCATCAGCCGCCAGCTGGATGTTCTGGGGGGTGGGCAAAGGCAGGGGAACCCCGTTTAGGGCATCCTTCTGGGGGAGGAGGAGGAGGAGGCCAAGTCCCCACATAGTGGAGCTTCCAGGATGTCCCAGGAGAAGCCAGTTCCTGGTGGCCAAGTGGCTCCGTGTACAGGCCACTGTCACTAAGACACATGGTCATCCCCACAGCAGTTCTCAGGATGACTGGCTCTCAGGCAGCATCGCTTTGAGCAGGAAGGAAACAGGCCTTTGCTGGAAGATCCTGATGGTGCATTCCTGAACCTCCAGACCACAGTTACTGGGGCATCCCAGCCACCACCACCCCGTCCACACGTGTACACAGGCCTTCCCACTCACCTCCTGCTTGACTTTCTGCAGCTCCAGCACCAGCTGATCCACCTCATGCCTGGCGTCCACAAGCTGCTCTGTCTTCTCCTCCCTGCAGGCGATTCGGAGGACGCGTGGTGAGAGGGCTTCCTCGGCAAGCACCCGGGAACAGCCCACCCTGCAAGACCACAGCAGGGAAAGGAAAGGGAACCGGGCTTCTGGGGCGAGGAGGGGAATCTGCATACGGGGCTTGCAAAAATGTTCCCCACTCAAATGTTTCCTTTTCTAAGTTTTCAACACCTGCCCTCAAACTACATCCACCAGACACAGGGTTTCCCTGTGAGGGTGTGGGACGACAAGAAGACCCCAGCCACAGCGGCACAACGCCACAGCCAGGCAGGCAAGGCTCACTGGTGGGGAGGTAAGGCGGGCAGCTCCTGAGATGACGGGCAAAGTGACCTTCTCCAGCTGCAGGAAACAGAACAGGTTCACCAGGTGGAGTGAGCCGCATCTTCCCTTCAGCCAAGAAAACACACCAGCGTGTGGTCATTCCAGCCCCAAACTGGGCCTGAGTGTGGACAGTAGGCTACTTCTGTAGATAACCTATAACTTGGACTTGTAGGAGCCCTAAAGACCTGGTAGGACCCCTAAAGACCTGGTAGGACCCCTCTGTGTGCAGGCCTGGGAGGGAGGTGACTAGTCCACGTTCAAACAGTGACCGAGCCCAGAGCAGAGCCCAGCTGACTCCGGGGCCCAAGTCAGAGCTCTCCTGTTAGTGAACCGCACAACAGAAACGGGCAGGGGTTTCTGCATAAAAGCAGAGAAAACAGCCCAGGGGCCACCGGAGGACTCACAGCTCCTGCCTGACGCGGCGCAGCCTGGCCTTGGTGTCCGCCAGCTCCACGGCCAGGTGCTGCTTATCCTCGCTGGAGAGGCTGCTGGTCGGGCTGGGGGTGGACTCGGCGCTGGAGGACTTGACGGGGCTGGGCGGGTGCTGGGCCTGGAGGTAGTCCCGCTCCTGTGTGAGGTCCACGATCAGCTGCAGCAGGGCAGGGAGAGAGGAAGCGAGCGGGGTCTCACCCGTGCTCCTGTGCCCAGCACAGTGCTAACACTTAAACTGGGCGCAACACGGTCGAAAGACAAGAAGAAAGTAAAAGAGAAGATGTCAGCGAGACTCAGAAATCAGGAGGGAGGCAGGAGAAAGTGGGTGTAAGTTTGTAAAAAGAGATGAACTCTTTAGTGGGACACAAAGGAGCACATGGATAGAGGAGGGTCCCCACACTGGGCATTTCGATGACCTTCTGTCCTCCCACAGGTGTCGCTGAGTGACGCACCTCCGTGCACTCGTCCCGCTCGTCTATGAGCCTCCGCAGGTGAAACACCATGTTCCTCGAGAGGGCCTCCAGCTCTTCCGGGGCCACGTCCGGGAGCTCCAACCACTGCAGGTCAAACACGTTCTCCTGGTTGTGGGTCACCTGTGGGCGGGCACACACGGCGGGCGCTGCAGGGGTGCTGGGGGACCCTGAGAGCACCTGCCTCCCCACGGCTAGAGGCGAGGTCACAGCTGACTCACCCCACGGACGGGATTAGCCCCTCAGTGACATGTTCTGCGGTGAGCAGGGGGCTCCTTAAGCAAGTGCAGCCAAATCCTCTTCAGCTGAGCGCCACTAACATAGACCATGGGTTCACAGAGGACACTGATTTTTTTTAAATGCCAGAAAGCACTCCTTACAATGTAGTATTTCCCTAAATAGTCTTCAGATACTTTTATTGGAGCACCATCAATTTACAACACAAAGAAGGTAAGCCTTGGGGGGAGGGAAGGGTAAGGACAGGGACTGCATGTTATTTCTTAAAATAAAATCTAATGTGAATATGGCAAAATGTTAAAAATCTTATTTCAGAATGTTGGGCACATAATCTTATGTTATTTTTAGGAACATATTTCATAATCTAAAAGAATTTTCAGGTAAGTCTGTATCCCATTCTCACAGGCCACATAAAACCATCTGGTTTTTCCCTTTCTGTCTGGCGTGAGCAGAGGCCCATAGCTTTGTCCACACTGGACAGCTTCTTGATCGACTCTGCTGACCTGACCTTCTCAATCTGACCCCCCAAGACCTGCCGGGAGGTGGGGGGTGGGGGGCAGGAGACCTAATTTCGAGTCCCTGCCCTCTCAGTTTGGGAAGATAAATATTAGCACACTCAGGCCTCAACCCGGGAAAACGAAAAGAAACCAGGAACATCCACTCAGTAGGCACACCAAAAAAAGTTCATCAACTTTTCAGAGCAGTAAATGGAGGCACAGAACAGCTTTAAAAACAAAACAAAACAAAACAAAAAACAGAAAACCAAAATAACAAACAAAAGACAGGACCCTTCAGTTTCTCAAAAGACACCCACTTGCTTACCTCTCCCCACCTTACAAAGGAAAATTTGGGATTCAGCTGATCTGGGACAAAAAGGAGAAATCTGATCCCACGGTACAGAGCTGGGGCCTGCTCCACACCAATGCTTGGGAAAGGCCTTGTATGTCTCAGGGCCTCTAAAGGGGGTTCAGGGATGCAACCTCACCCACACAACAGTCACCCAGGAAGCTTTTAATTAAAGTCTCACGCCCTCCTCCTCTGATTCTGACTCAATGGGTCTCTCATGGGGCCCAGGCACCTGAATGTTTAAGAAGCACCCAACGAATTCTGAAGCCCAGTCCCCACTGTCAGTCCCTGAATTTGATTATCACGCAGGAATGACAGTGAGTGGCAAAGAACTGGCTAGTCTCAAGGACACAGTCCCCAGCTAGATACATTTTCAGCACACACAGAAACACAAGGAAAATTAAAAGGCAGAATCGTTCTTAGGCTAACAGGTGGCCAGTCACCAACATGACTGGTTGAGAATATTTACTACAATACTTTCTCCTGATGCCAGCTTTGCTGGACCCCCTACCCACAAGCAGCCACATCTATCTCCTGCTTCAAATCCTGACTCAAAACCCACTATCCTACAATGCCCTGGCAGCTCTAGAAGCCCATCAACCCAGCCACAGCCTGTCCCCACACCGGCGTGGGAGGGTCTGTGTTCAGCTACCTCTGCCAGTTACACACCTGCTCCTATGTGCTCCTGCTCATGTCTTTTTCATGCATTTATCTCGTCTGTCCAATTAGATTGAAGGCTGAACCAGATCTCCTAATTAAAACATACACGCTTCCTTTTGGAGGGAGGGTGAGGGTTGAAGTCAGTGAAGTAAATTTCCAGGTAGGAGCTTGCCCCGACAGGCTCTGTTTCCAGGGAAACCGCCTTCTCAGTTGATACCACCTCCACCAAGGTCAATGGCAGAGGGGCTGCCCTCAGTACAGAGCCCTCCCAACCCCATCCCAGGGGCTGAGTCTCTGGGACTTGCTGGGTTTTTAACTCCCCAAGAGGTGGTAGCTTGTCTCTCTGCCATGTCACTGACAGAAGCAGACAGATTCTCTCTCTCTAAAGATCAACCATTCGAAGCAGGGTGACATTTGCCAGAATACATTTTCAGGGTCTATAAATCAAATTCTGAGCCTAAACCACTTGACAGATTTTAAAAATAGTCTGAGTCCATATTAGGCAAGAAGAAGAGGCAAAAGAAGACTTGATTGAGGTTTTTATTTTTTTTAATTTTTATTTTTACCCTCATTTTATTTTAGCTTGCTGATGGCTACCTTTCCAAATAGAATCAATTTTTCTGTGGCGTCCGAAAGCTAAAATTAGCAAAATCGTTCATGACTGATGTATTCTTGAAACTTTTCACTGGTGGAGAGCGCCTGCCTCCTGGTTGCCACGGGAGTTCCCGTCCACAGCTAAGCCCAGAAAGCCACACACCTACCTCCTGGATATGGGCCACGATCCCAGCTTGGGTCTCAATGTCCAGCTGCTTGATTCTTTCAATAAATTCCTCTTTCCTCTCACACTGCAGAGGGGTACACGCATTAATGGAAGCATTTTGTGAGTGAGGGCAACCCGGGGCCACCACAGCCACAGAAATACAGTTTCAAAATGAACAGCCCACCCAGTCCCTGGCTTTCTCCTTTCTAACCAAGAACACTCCTGTCCTCCTACCAGCCCTTATACCGAGGTTTCTCTAGAAGTTGCTCAGATCACCTACATCAGAATCACCTGAGGGGTTTGTTTTTAAAAAGCCCAGTCCAGACTGAAAACACTGGGGTGGGACACAGAAATCTGCACTTTGAACAAGCCCTCCAGGTGATTTACACACGTGAAGATCGAGAACACCTGGCTTAGGTCAGAGGGTGGCAAACTTTATTTGCAAAGGGCCAGACGGTAAATCTTAGATTCCATGGGCCGTTTGGTCTCTGTTACAACTATTCAGCCTGCCGTTGTAGCGTGCAAGCAGCCATAGATAACGTGTCAAGGATGAGCGTGGCTGTGTTTCACAAAACTCTATTTACAAAGATAGACGGCGGGTCAAATTTGGCCCACAGGCTGTAGTCTGCCAATCCTTGTCCTAGACGTTCCTAAACTGGGGACAATCTGCTAATGGCACATTGACCTGAGGGATCCCCATCTGGCCCAAGGGATCCTCACCTGGCCTCTTGCCCAGGTGCCCTGGTGCTAGAAATGGCTGTCACCTAAGATGGTGGTCACGTCTCTCTCTGGAACCCAGCGACCTCTGTCATGTTGGGCTAAAGGCAGCTTCACTCCTATCTCACCTAAGGGGGCATTTTATCCCCACAAATCCAAACACATGATGGCTAAGAGTGGACCCTCTCCAGCCCCCGCCCAATCCCTACCTGGACAGCACAGCCCAGCACCAGTAGCAACACCTTCTTAATCTCCTCCATACTCTTCCCTAAAGCAAAAGAGCAACATATTTAATTACACACAACTGTTTATAAAATGACAGCGATACATGCCTGTTGTAAGGGAAAAATGATCAGATAAGCTAAAAAAAATAATCTCTCTACCCTGTGACATCCCCTTAGGTATACACACGCCATCTGTTTTCTACATATGGGTTTGTTTATTTTTTAAACCAAGTGATAATTCTGTACATAACTATTTGTGGCCTGTTCCATTCAACAATATCATAAATATCTTTCTATGATAATTAATGAACATCAGCATCTTTTGTTAAGCACGTGTGGTATACAAGCAAAGAACAAAGAGAATAATCCCCACAGGAAATACTGAGTCGACTCGAACACAAGGCTGCAAGCAACCTGACCTCCTCATGACGCAAAAAAAAAAAATTTCAAACAGAGAAGAGAGAACAGTGTAATGAACCCCCCTACTCATCACTCAGCTTCATGTTATCAATCTTTTGCACATCTTATCGCATTTCCTTCCTCCCTCTTTCTCAGTTTCACTGTTTGGCTAGAGTATTCTAAAGCAAATCCCAGATAACACATACACATCATTTCTGACAGCCCCATACTTGCTTTGTACAAAGGCCACAAACTTATTCAACCAATTTCCTTCTAGAGGTTCAATTTTTCGATATTTTAATCTAAATGATGCTACAAAGAACATCTTGGTGGCTAATTCTTTATGCATACCCTTATTTCCTTCTTTACGAAAAACTCGTCTTTTTTTTATTTTTGGTGAGGAAGATTCACGCTGAGCTAACATCCATTGCCAATCCTTTTTGTTTTTTGCTTGAGGAAGATTAGCCCTGAGCTAACATCTGTGCCAATCTTCCTCTGTTTTGTATGTGGGATGTCTCCACAGCATGGCTGACGGGTGGAGTAGGTCCGCACCTGGGATCCGAACCTGGGAACCTGGGACGCCAAAGTGGAGCGTGCGGAACTTTAACCACTCGGCTCCGGGGCCAGCTCTGAAAAACTCATCTTTTAAGCTTTTCCTATTGCCAAATTGCCCTGCAGAAAGGCTTTACCATTTTATTCTCTCACAACCAATATACAATAAGCCCCATTTCCTGACACCCAAACCAATACTGTCCTACCACTCTTTCTCAGCTTTGTCAATCCAATAGGCCAAAAACTTATACTTTATCATTTTACATTGTGTCTCTTTGATTATGTTTGAGGCCGAATGTGTCTTCATCTGTTTATGAGTCTCAACCACTTAAATAAACAGAGTCAGGATACCAGGGCTCCAGACCTGGCTTGGTCACCAGGAGTCCTGTGACTGTACACTCTGTCTCCCAGCCTCAGTTTCCACATCTATGAAACGGAGGGGCTGGTCTGGGTGATGTACAGGCTTTCAGGTGAAAAATTCTGCAGTTTTGTACATTTCTCATTATATCCTGTGCTAAGTGGGGGAGAAGGGACATGCCAGAAATAACATCGTTTTCTTGAAAGACTTACCAACACCCACTCACATTGTGTTAAATGGCCCCAAGCATTACCAACGACCCCTGGGATGGAAAAAAAACGAATTCGAGTCCCCAGAACTAGTGCTTTGGTTCATTTCGGGTGCTTGGGTGAAAGGGGTGTATGGAGTAACAGGTGACCTGGTCCTGATACCTCTCAACTGAGAAAGAGCTAAAATGGCTTTTCTCGAGATGATGGCGTCATGGTCAAGTCTCAGAACCGGGGGCTGCGCATTCACTCAACCAAAACCACATCCCCCTTCCCACCTCCCAGCCCGAAGGTGGGCGGGAGGGGCTGGGGCGCTGGGCCACACAGTCCCCTGGGAGCATTCAGATTCTACACTCGTACGAATAAGGTTCGGTCTTGTGGACCAATCTACTGTGGGCAAACCCTCCTCATTACCAACATGTGTAGAACTTCATCAACCTTTGAAATGGAAAACTTCTCAAAGACTGAGTTTTTTTTCACTTGTGGCCCTTTATTTGGCCCAAGAGGGTCTAACCCATAGACATGAACATATCACCACAACGACTCACTTCTCGATTAACACTGAGCTGATGATCAGTCACAATTTCAGTTTTGATAAAAAGACAAGGAAATGCCCCCGAGTACTAAAAGCCTCCCATCAGTCTCACCAAAATCTTTCCCCGGCCATGGCACTCGAGCCCACGTGAGACCGTCCTCCCCTCAGTCAGTCCTCAGATGACTGGCAAGTGACCCTCGTAAGCCTCTGGTGGATAGAACAGGTACGGACCCCTCCCAGTGGCCACTGGCTCCTCTTCCCACGGCGATTCACCTTCAGAGGCCACGTACCTGGTACTGTAACCAGCAGAGCCGACACAGGAGGAAAGGGCCTCGGATCAGCCCAAACAGAAGGCAGAGTTCACACAAAGAATCTTTACTTTGTTCACTGCAAGGCCCAAAAGACCTGATTATACCATACTTTAGATCAATTTAAACAACTCCGATGATCCATTTCCCCAGCCCACAGCAGATGAAAAGAGCAAATTAAAGGTGGGAATGAGTACTGGACCGGCCTGCTGCTCACAGCAAGAGCATAAGCCAGTTAAACCACCCACCTACCCACACCCACCCACCCACACGGGCTCAAAACTACATCCTGAGGCTGTTCAGTGAAAGAGCAAAGCGTCCTGCTCCCGCAGCACCCTGCAGTTACACACAATGACAATCGTGATTCACTCATTCATTTATTCATAAACACCCATTAGACAGCAAGAAAAAACTAAATCTGATCCAGAGCACTGTTAGAAAAGTATGGAATCTGTGTTTGCTAAGTTTTGTAACAGATGGGGAAAAAGGTTTTAAAGGTAAAGAACTGTAGAAAAATTTTCATGAAAAAAATTATTTAAAATAAAATTTTGGTGATGAATGAGGTACTAGGAAATTCACCTCTGCCCTCATTCAAACAAAGCAGTGATGTCCTTGTGCTCACCAGTCTAACTGAATAAAAACATCTGCTTATAACAAATGCATCCTGTGATTCTTACCCCTATACGGATTCCTAGGAAACTTAAAAAAAAAAAAAAAAAGAGAGAGAAGCAGCATTTCCCTCATTTCTCATGGGAAGCTGATACCCAATTTCTCTCAGGATTTCAGGAGTAAAAAGAACTACTGCTATTTTCATAAATCTACCAGACTGTAGGTTTTGAGTAGTTTCAAAACACACCAGAAGACTCTCTACTGGGTCCCTGCCAGCAAGACTAGCTCAGTGACACAGTTAAGCAAAGAAACACACCTACAGACAACTCCCTCTCGAGCACCCACTATGTGCTAGGTGCCTGCTGGGAACATACCATAATCAACACGGTCCTCTGAGCTCAGACCAAGAAAACCAGCCACTGTAAAAAGCTGACAGATGCTATGGGAACCCAGAGAAAGGACATCTAGTTTGCAGTAAGGATCAGGCAAGGCTTCCTAAAGGAAATGACCTCTGAGCTGAGACCCAAGGATGAGGAGAAATTTGGGGGATAGGTGAGCGAGAGCTTTTCAGGCCAGGGAACAGCAGTGCTAAGGTCTAGAGGTAAGAGGACATGTTGTTTGTCAAATTATAAATGCTTTGTGGTTAAGCTTACAGGAGTTTTCAGAGAGAAATGGGGCGGGGTATGAGGCGATGTGGATTTCTGTACCGAGTGAGTCACAAGCAACCAACCAGTGGGGGAGAGCTGAAAACATTAGACACCCTCTGTGTCTACCCACATCTACCCACAACCCCGGGGGAAACCCATGACAGCCTGAGCTAATGGTTGAGCCTAAGAAAAACCTTACTTTACTACCTGCTTCCTGGAGTCTTGACAGAGAGAAACCCACATCAGCCTTTCTTAGCAGAAATCGAATGCATTTATGCTGATCTAAGCTAAACATAAAGCTACAGATGTCTGCAGCAATCAGCTTCCAAAGCAGAAGGGAAACTATACTATCTGATATCGCACGTGTTGTAAGCGTCGATGTGGGGATAGAAATGTAGTTGGACAATTAAAGTACACCACCTCTAAAATGTGGAGGTTGGATTAGATCAGGGTTGGAAAGTTCTTTGACTTTCTAATCTCGTGTCAGTGGCAGACATGGCTAGTCCATCACGACACTTTCTTATTGAGCCTGCAATGAGGCCTCAGAATCCTTCTGAACACAGCACTCTACAGCCACTGCCAATCAATGGAAGTTGGCACATGAAACAAAACCTATATCCCACGCCTGGTACACGATCTCTAGGGTCCTTTTTCACTCTCCTCTTTGATTTTCTAAGATGTAGCTATTTGAATGTTCATACTTCCTGGTCTCTGGATATGGAAAATAAATCTTGATGTCCATAAATAATCACTTCGGTATGAGGGTGGAGACTTAGGCAAAGGAAGGCAAAAAGCCCTTTCCAAGAGGGAGCTCTTCCTGCCCCGAACCGCACACCGTCTGCTTGCTGAGGTCGGAAGGCACAGCGATTTACCTGTAGAGACGGGGTCTAAGAAAAGCAGTGACTTTGACTTCTCCGTCTTGCTGACTCAGCTCTCCACAACCAGAGGCCCCGGGGCCTCACGTCGCCAGCCAGGCTGAGGGTTTAAGCCTCAAAACCTGGAAGGACTGACGGATTCAGTAGGTAATTCTGCCCTGCTCACGTGCCCTCGGTTCCTACAGAGCATCACTGCACTTTCATATAACATGCTACTGCTTGACTTAATCCCCACAGCAATCCCCCGAGGACAGTATCATCTCCATCCTTCAAACAAGGAGAGGCTCAGACAGGCGGAGTCACAGAACTAAGACCTGATCCCGGGCCCAGCACCACCTGCTCTGTCCTAACTCCCTGCCATCCCCTTCCCCCCGAAACTGTCATTACGTATTTCATTTCCTTCCAGCGCAGGGCACGATCCTGCTTAGCTTCTGATCGCAGGGCCACAGTGCAGGAACTGAATGAGTGACGTTAATTGTGAGCATCAAGTCCCGGGTACAACAAAGAGAACTCCTTGTTTGTTGGGATGGAGATTTTATACATATATGTGTGTATATATATATATAATTTTTTTCTTAATAATTCTACATTCTACTCTCCTCTGACTTATGTGCTCGAGTCAACTACTAACTACGCCTTCCCTGGTTTCTTATTTAAAAACCTGTCATTTCACAAGGATGACTATGGGACTGTCTCATTGATTTGAAAACAGAACTGCATTGAACACGACCCCATTTTGCCTCAGTGTATGAGGACACCCCAAGACTCACCCACAGGGGCACAGCTCTGCAGGCCCTCCTGGGGGCTCTGCTTACACTGAGAACAGCTGTTTGTTATCATTTTAAGAGTCAGGTCACCTTGGGTTCCACCAGCACTGCTGAGGATCAGTGTGGACAGTGACTTCCTCGTGGGCGGGTACATCGGGACCACCCATCACACCTGTGCCGGTTCATGGGGTAAGCAGCCGGTACCTCTACATGCCACCTCACAGCCTGGAGAGCAACTCTTGTGAAACCCTCACCTAGATTTCCTATACCAAGAACGTTACAGATGTGGCCCCCACCAGACATTAACATAACCATGTGCTCCCCCATTTGTTAGTCATTCAACAAACATTTATCAAATGTGGACTTCAGTAGGCACCTAGTCACTTGTCCGTGTGAAACTGTTCAGGGGTTTCCCGGGTGCACCTTGCCCAGTGGCCCCCTTATCCCAGCGTCATTCCATCACCCACATCAATTCTGCCCCCACCCTGGGGAATCCCAACACGACTGTGCGGGTAACAAGAAGCCTCTGCCCAGATGACGGAAGGCAGCTCTCCCACGTTATGTGAAACAATTTCAAACACCCACATCAAGCCCCTCAGACAGCGTTACCACCAAAAATGCCTCCCTCCCATCAGCCTGCCCAGGCTGCTGAAGCTGAGAGCTAATCCATTCCCGCCACCAAACAACTGAAGATCAGAAAAGAGGAATCAACCACAAGAATTCAGCTTGCGACCCAGCGTTGGCACTGGCTGCAGGCAGGTGGTGGCACAGGCAGGCCGTGCTCTGAGACAGGGTCCTTCCCAACCACCAGGCAGAAAAGAAAACTCAAGGCCCAAATATCGTCAGCGAACAGAAAGACCTTTGACACACAACATCTCGTCCCTCCTCCGCGGGCGGCCGTGGCCACAGAGAACAGTGCCGCCGGAAGCCATGGCGTGGTGATCGCAGCCAGGGGAGCATTCTCTCTGTGTACAGACCATCGCTAAGAAGTTGACTAAACAAAGTCTGGTATCTAGGCAGATCCACGGGCTGTCTGGGAGGCCGGCATCTGGCCGGGTTGTAAGGCTCGCCTGCGCTTGGTGTTAACCAAGCTTTTCACGTTCCTAGAAAGGCAAAGTGCTAGCTTTCAACTCAAGGACCCAGCAACCCCTGTATTCCAGATGGACTGGAAAACTCATTTCTGAGTCCAGCAAGCAGCACAGAAGCAAAGTAGCAGGCCGCAAGCCACGACATAAATTTCAGGGGTACATCATTATATTACGATTTCTGTGTAGACTGCATCATATTCACCACCCAAAGACTAATTACTATCCGTCACCATACACGCGTGCCTGGTCACCTCTTTCGCCCTCCCTCCTCCCTCTTCCCCTCTGGTAACCACCCATCTAATCTCTGTGTCTATGTGTTTGTTTGTTTGTTGTTGTTGTTGTTGTTCTGAACCTGCTCTCTCAAGGATGAAACAGGAAATATTAATAGGATCAAATGCCTGCAAGATTAGATTTTCTTTACTTCTTCCCTCCTCATTCACCGGACCTAAGGTTTTTGCAAATGCAAAAATAAAAGTGTATATATAGAAGATTAAAGCATTAAGGAGAGATGAAAAAAATAAGGTTGGGGGAAAAAACACAAGAACGGCTCATTATCGCCTACTGGTGGACCCTCGACCACCTCGTCCTGGGCAGGGGGAGCGCAGAACCACAGGAAAACAGCCGTTCCACTTTTCGAAAGGACACTCTCAGCGGCAAGAAGATTAAGGCTGTTCCTGATGAACCAGGTTCTGAGCCCTCCTCCCCGGGTGCCACGGGGAGGAGAGCAAGCCTCGGGTACAACAGCCTCAGAGGTTCCCAGGTCATCATCAAAAGGCAGAGCTGTGTGGTGGGGACTGTGAGGGAAGGTCTCCATGGGATCCGAAAAGCACTTCAAGGAAGCCCTTAACAGGAGAGCAAGTAAACACTGAGAGGGTTAAATATTAAATTGCAAGGAGTGTCAGGAGCTCTGTTTCCCTCCGGCCTTTGAAACCTAAACTTTAGCTGTGACAGAAGACTTCCGCCCTGTGCCCTGAGCTCGCCGCTCCTCCTGGGAGCCCTACACATTCCCACTCCTCTGAGCTCCTCCCACCTGGGACACCTTCCCTCTGCTTCTCCGCGAGTTCTACAAGGCCTTGCCCACACACTGCTGCCTCCTCCAGGAAGTCTTCCTGACCTGCCCAGGCTGAACTCATCACCCACTCTGCACTCTGAAGCGTGCTCACACCACTTCTCACCCTGGAACAGACATAGCTATGGACACTGTCTTCCTCCCCTCCCTGCCCCAACACAGACCGGGGGCTTCTTGAGCAGAGAGAGCCTGTTCGTCTCTGGGGCCCCTGGAGCCAGCATGGTGGGCATTTGACAACAAAAGCTGGAGGAGAGGCTTGGGCTGAGCTCCTCTGGCTGAGGGGCAGCCAGCCCAGAGGAGGAAGGGTGTGAGGGCATTCCCCTCTTCTATTTGCGAGGGTCAGGAACTGGCTCTCTCGTTTCCTCAGCCAGAGCAGACAGAACGGTGGCCTGCACTGAGCTGTGAATGATGGACAGTCACAGAATCTGTGGGCACAGAATGCCCTGACTCCTCAAGGTACCTTCTCTGTCACCAGACACCCCTTCTGCAAACCCCGTAAGAGGGAGAAAACAGGGCTGAGGGCCAGACCACCAAAGAGCAAGTCAAGGAATCCGCACGGCTATTATCAAACGCTCCAGCTGTATTTACAGAAAGGACCCCCTAGCATGGGAATACGGGGTCAGCCCCTCCAGGGACCTAGGAATCTTGCCTGACATTTCGAACGCAAGGAACAGCAGCAGAACAATAACAGTGGCCGGTCCTCCTGCTTGGGACCAGAGACCGACTGCCCACATATACAACCGTCTGCACAATTTATGGTCATAAATACATCTCTTACCTATGGGACCACCATGCTGTGTGCCTCTGAATGAGGTCCCTCCCTCTCTGGGCTGGGTTTCTGCACCTACATGGCTTCCTCCCTTCCGTTCCCAAGGGCTTAGGTGGGACCAGCAATTTACAAGTCTGAAAACCACTACCGCACTTGGATACAAACTTGGAAGAAAAAACAATGCTCTCCTCCAGCAGGACTGTTCTATGATTCATCACAGAAATTAATTTGCTAACACCCTGGCTTCCTGTCAGACAAATCTAGTCTTCTCTGTGTGCATGGCACAGTGACAGGCCTGGCTGCTGAGAAAGCCGAGCTCGAAGGACCGGGGAGCTGGGCTAGTTCTGGTCTAACACCCTCCCTCACCCTACGGATAAAGCAGACATCGTGATTTCGTGGTTCCATACAACTTCTTGTAGAATACTCCTTTCGATAAACCATGTAAATACGTTTAACGGATATGCAGCTGGTAAGACGGTGGGGTGAGGGCAGTTCTCTCCAGCCAAGGGGGGCCACACACATGGTGCTGGGCAGAGCCACTCTCACTCGACCCTGACCACTGACACTTGACTTCTGTCTCTGTGACAGCACGTAGTTAACACTTGTAAGGAGTACTAGCTTGAAGGAGTAGGGAAGTGGGGAGAGAAGGAGATACAGGTGGGTCTCCAGCATTTATGCTATATTCACTGAGCACCCACTATGGGTCAGGAACTGCTCTTGACACTTAGAAGACACTGGCAACAATAAAAACACAAAACCAGAGATTCTTGCCCTCACGAGAGATTACATCCTAGGGAGGGAAAACAAGCAACAGATACAAAAAAAATAAGTAAATTCTATAGCATATTGGAGGGTGATGAATGCTGTGAAGAAAGGGAAGGCAGAGCAGGATGGGAGGACTGGGAGTCCTGAGGGAGAGGCTGCAGCTGGAAACAGCGAGGTCAGGGTGGGCTGCACTGAGACAGCAGCATCTGAGCGAAGACTTGAAGGAGCTGTTCTTGTGAGTATCCGAGGGAAAAGCGTTCCAGGCAGAGGGAACAGCCAGTGCACAGGCCCTAGTGCAAGGAGGATGGGGACAGAAAAGTGACATAATCTGACTAACTTTATAAGAGGACCACTCCAGCTGCTGCGTTGAGAACAGACTGCAGGGGCAAAGGCAGAGCGGGTAGCCGGTTAGAAGCTACGTCACCTGGCGAAGGACGGCGGTGGCTGGAAGCAGGGTGGCAGCGGGGCAGGGGGAGGGAAGAGCTCAGATGTTTTGACGGTAGAGCCTGAAGCGTGGGACATGGGGTAAGAGAGGAGGATAAGATTTGGCCAGCCAGAAACAAAACAAAGGTGACCCTACAACACCCAGTCCTGCGAGCCTGCACATGGCCCAGCCACCAGGGAGAAGGCTTTGGGCTAAGTGCCATCATATGCAAGTGAGAGACGGGTTCAGAGCAGGGTCCTGTGGGACCCCAGGCCGGACCCCAGGCCGGGCTCTAAGAAGAGGGGTAATGAGGCACCAGACAGACACTTCCCCAGAAATGGGTATCCAGTTGAGAGAGGTAAGCCATGGAAATCCAGAGAGATGACCCGAGGTACAAAACAGGAAATAAGAGAAGGAGGATTTTTGGCCAAAAGGGGCAGACACTGAGGAGAGATTTTAAAACCAATTTAAAGTATGAAGGGCTTTCTCACATTCACTGATCTGTCCTTGAATCCCACCCAGGGCAGGAAAAGAGAGAACATCCTTTTGTCCGACGGATGCGGGGAGGTCAGTGAGACATACAGAAAAATCACCTAACAGTATGAGTCGTGACATCTCCCTTTTTTTAGATCAGAGGAAGGGGAACAAATGCTTGGCGTCTTAGGATCTTTTAGCATCACTGTGTGTGTATGCGGGGCGGGGCGGGGGGTGGGGGGGAGGCGGTTGGACTAGATGCTCTGCTGGGATCTGTCCAGCCCCTGGCACCTGACTCCACTGTGGTGCATTTGCCCAAAACAAAAAATAACCAAAAACTATGAAATGTTATAAATAACAGTACAGGGTCAACATCAGCCAAAAAGAGCGCAGGCGTGCTCCTGAGCCATGTGTGTGGCAGAATTAGGAAAAAAAAAAAAGAAGCCCCCCACCAGCCACTTCCAGGCAACCACACAAAAAAGAAACCAACTTTGTTCTTTATTTAAAAAGAAACCCAAATGTTTCACATATCTATTTTTAAAACTTAAAACAGAAAACTCTATTCCATAAATATGCCTCTCCACCCCTGGCACTCATGTTTGCGTCTTCTCGCTGGCGGATATCCCCTGCCAACCTCCTGTGCTCTCGGAGCCCCCCTAGGACTCCTGTCAAAACCTAGCCATGCGTGCACCCAGCTCGCACCCCTCCAGCCTTGACATCACGGTGAGGTGGCCCCTCCCCTCTCTGCGCCGCCTGCCTGGGGGCCTCTGGGCTTGCTGCGACGGTGGGATTCTCGTCCTTAACTTCCCCGATGCTCACTGTCTCACCTCACCAACTTCTTCAGAGCTGGGGCTAGAACCTCTCTGATGGATGGGTACTGGGTCTGTACGGTGCTGGGTAGCAGGGAGCACTCTATCCACCTGTCACAGTTTAAAATCAGCTTCCCCACACTGTTCTAAAACCGGATTACGGTGCAAGTTGCACAACTCCGCACATTTATGGGAAAAAAACATCACTAAATTGTATGCTTAGAATGGGTGAATTTTACAGTGTTCAAACACCTCAATAAAGCTGTTTTTAAAAAAAACCAGCTTCCACGTCTCTGCAGATGTTGCTGTTCAGCACCAGACCAAAGGGGGGGGACCTCTGTTCTCTGCATATGGACAGTTTCTCGGCCCCGTGTGGTTCAGAGAGGCTGGCACAGAGACTCTGCTGAGGGGAGGGCTGGAACCACGGTTCTGGTGTGTGGAGGTGTCTGGTGGAGAAGGGGCCCCAACAGGGCAGGTTTCCAGATAGCAGCAGGAAGGTGGGACACCGACAGGGAATAGAGGGGGCATGGACGAAGGGAAGCTGCACAGTATGATGAGCAGGCTGGGTGGCGGATGAGGATGTGTTTAATATTAAATTGAACCATACACCACTGCCATTTTTGTAGGTGAAAATGGCTGAACATTGGCAATCACCTGCGGCTCCACCTAACACATGTCCGTGTGTGATACCAATGGGGAGCTCAGGCTCGGGGATCAGAAGGAGCAGCTTTCCAATCAGCCCCTCTACTTACAGGCTAAGTGTCCGAGGGCTTGTCACTGCAACTCTGTGAGCCCCCGTTCTCTCATCTATAAACGGGATGGCACAGCCACACCCCAGGAGCATGTTTTGATTCCCATTCTTTAATACGTGCACAATGCCCAGCACACGGTGGGCTCACCAAGGGCTCCAGGAGGGAGCGTCCCTCTTTCCTGCTCCTCTGCCTCCCTCTCGCCACCTTATGTGCTATCTCCAGAGCAAACGGAATAGCAGAACTAAGCGTGAACCACGAGCCTCTCCAGGCTTCTCTCTCGCCTCTCTCCCCTTAACAACAGCCCCCAAATAAATCAGGAGAGGCAGCACAGCTCTGCTCAGCAAAGCAGACCCCACCTTCCTGATGTTACTACAGAAATCATGAGAGTCCCAATCATCCCTGGGGCTCAGGGCTCCAGCTGGCATGGACTGCATCCGGCATCCTCTACCGGCGAGAACCATGAAATAAAGCCAGAAAACAAACAGCCCACAGGCAGAGCCGGGGGCAAGGCGAACCAAAGGCTCCCTGTCACTACTGTGTGGAGTGGGGAAGCACGGTCACTGCCAGGAGCCACCAGGAGGGCCTGGCTGGACTCTGCAAAGCCACTGCGCAAGGCTGAGAATGTTCATGGGCCAGCGTGCTGAAGACTCATGGGAAGTCAAGGAAATCTCTCTTTCACGGAGACAAAAGGTGGACGCATCAGCCAGCTGGGGCCCAGGAGGACCCCCGCCATGAGCCAAGTGATTCAATGCTCAGCTGTACCTGGCCCAGTGCCCCCAGAAGCTGCTGCTCTCAGGCCCCAGCACTAAAGGAGAACCGCTCCTCTACAAGAACAGTTATGTGCTGCAAAACGACATTATAGTCAACAATGAACCACATATACGATGGTGGTCCCATAAGATTAGTACCATATGGCCTAGGTGTGTAGTCACCTATATCATCTAGGTTTGTGTAAGTACACTCTATGATGTTTGCACAACGATGACATCGCCTAACACCACATTTCTCAGAACGTACCCCCGTCGTTAAGCGATGCGTTGACCGTAATGTCCTTGGTGGTCACTCCCCATACTCTCCTTTTGGTCTCAAGGCAACTTTGGCTCCTGTCATATGGACAGGAGCAAGGATGGTCAGACTCCAGTGAGAGCAGGGTGAGGAGACGCCAATGGTAAGAAGCTTCAGTCCCTTCTGTAAAAGCCTCTAATGTGTGGGATCTCTCCTGCGTTTCTTGACCCCTCACCTACTCCAAGAGGCCCCAGACCTATGCTAACAAGGTCTTCACCAGAACAAGGAAATGCCAGCTAGCAAGGGCCTGTGAGCTTATGTCCATGAGCCATGGGTGCAGGTAAACGCACACGAATGTGGAAGGGAGGAAATCCAGCATGCGGTGAGTTAACTGACAGCTAAATATTAAGCTCTGACTTCTGACAGATGTCCAGGAGCACACTTCATTCAGTCTTTCAAAGTCACACCGAGTACCCAAGACTGGGACTTAGAACTCTTGCCCGCTCAGGCCCCCGAGTCCAGTGGGAGACCTAAAAACAGATATACGACAGGACATCCTGGTGAGATCTACTATGGTGTGAAGAAAGCATCACAGGATCCCAGTGGAAGACAGACATCAGTTCCCTCAAAAGGCTCTTACTTTCGGCGCCCGCCCAGTGGCAGCGGCAGTTAAGTTTACGTGCTCAGCTTTGGCAGCCCAAGGTTCGCAGGTTTGGATCCTGGGCGCGCACTGATATACTGCTTGTCAAGCCATGCTGTGGCAGTGTCCCATATAAAGTAGAGGAAGATGGGCATGGATGTTAGCCCAGGGCCAGTCTTCCTCAGCAAAAAGAGGAGGACTGGTATCGGATGTTAGCTCAGGGCTGATCTTCCTCACACACATACACGAAGACTCTTACTTTCTTTCCAATAGGTACCACACCCCATGACGGTGTCATCAATGCTATGTTTAGTGAAGAGGAGAGACCCCATGATAATGTCATCAAGTCCACATTTACTGAGGAGGAGACCCCGGAGAGTCTGCCATACAACTCAGGCCCCTAAGCCCCACAAAGCAGTGGCCTCACTTGCCTCTGCACACGCATCTGAGGGGTCAGGAGGATTCATTCTTAAGGAAGAAATGTGCTCTTGCCTTAATGCCGCCGAGTAATAAACCCACCCTTTAAAATCTCACCAAAATGATCACGTGTTTTCACTGTGCTGGCTCCAAGCTGGCAGCCAGAGCTGTGTATCCAACAGCTGCCCAGAGCCGATGGCCTTGCCCAGGCACCATGGTGGGCAGGGCGGATGGCTTTCACTCACCAGACAGCGGGTCTTTGCCAATCATCAAAACATTGGGCAAATTCATTACGATCAGCTGCTGGAGAACTTCCTACAGGAACAAAGAGGGAAAGATACCGTTAAGAACAGGAAACAAAAATAAAGAACGATTAAGAAAATTACAGTTTATCAAGTCACTGGATCAGCGTGCAGCCATTAAACAGGAAGGAATACTTAGGATATAAATAGACGCGAAAAATCAAAGCTAATTGTGCTTCTGCCTTGACCAGTACCAAAGAAATTATGTCTGCCTGTATTCAGAGACCTGGGGAAAAAGAAGATATATGACATGCTAGGAGAGCAAGATTAGGTGTGAGTTTCTTTTCTTTTTTGGTGTGGAACATTACCCCTGAGCTAACTTCCGTTGCCAATCCTCCTTTTGCTGAGGAAGACTGGCCCTGGGCTAACATCCATGGTCATCTTCCTCTACTTTATATGGGACACCTGCCACAGCATGGCTTGACAAGCAGTGCGTAGGTCTGCCCCGGGGATCTGAACCCATGAACCCTGGGCCGCGAAAGCGGAGTGCACAAACTTAACCACTACGCCACCAGGCCAGCCCCAGTGAGTTTCTTTTTAAAAGACCTCTTTAATTATTTTTTATCATATGGTTTGCTTGTGCAATTAAAAAATACAGAATTGAGATTAAAGAGACGCTACTGAGTCTTCATAACTAATGATTCAGGATCCTAGCGTTCAGCAGGTCCTTGGTACAAGTTGTAAAGGAGAATTCTCTCATTGACAGCAGCCACTTCCCCAGGAGAGGGATAAATCACAGCAATCTGTACCCGTCAGAGAGGTGGTGCACAGGAAACGAGCTGCCTCCCAGCCCTCACACCACGGGCCTTTGAAAGAAGGCCCAGGCACCAGCCATTGGTCATGGCCCCTGTCTGCACGTCTTTTACAAGCTCTCGTCGGAGTGTGCCAGCTCGTAGGCTGACCACCACTGACGTTTCCCAGAACGGGTCGGTCTGCCCTGCCCAGATATGCCTTGTTTTTCCACAAATCAGAAGATAAAAACTCAGTTTTACAGAAGACAAACAAGGGGGTAGGTGTCATAAGTATTCTTGGTCTTACAAAAGTGGTCACTATAGGGGGACAGCCCAGTGGCACAAGCGGTTAAGAGCACGCGCTCCACTGCGGTGGCCCGGGGTTCACCGGTTCGGATCCCAGGCGTGCGCTGACGCACCACTTGTCAAGCCATGCTGTGGCGGCATCCCATATAAAGATAGCCACGGATGTTAGCTCAGGGCCAGTCTTTCTCAGCAAACAGAGGAGAATTGGCAGATGTTAGCTCAGGGCTGATCTTCCTCACAAAAAAAAAAGAAAAGTGGTCACTATAGAAATTCTTCACCAACAAAGATCCTCTTATGCCTTTTAAAAAATGTTTCCATTGAGACAACTTTCTTCAGGAGTTGCTCCACTGTATGTGTGAGGAATCTCTGTATTCAGTGTACTGCCAACTAGCACTGATGAAAACAGGCGGACAATTACACAATCGGCTGATTCCACAGGCCCTGGTGAACATCTCAGAACTCTGAATCATCAGATTGGAACGGAGGCCCAGGCAAGCATGCCAGGAGAGGCCAACACCAGCGAAGAACGTATAAAATGATTTTATCCTCCCCTCCTCATTTTCTTTCTATGGCTCCTGTCCACACCAGAAACTGGGTGGAGGGGATGCTAAGCCATGAGGTGTACCCCACTCCCAAACACACTGGCCCCCTCTCCACTCAGTGTTGGAGAACATCTTTATTATCTGGGGTCACATGTCACTGCATCAGGGATGGCTAATGTTTTCTCAAATGTGTCTCAGTTGGTAAATATCTGTGTGGGACAGAAGTCTGGGTTGAAGCCTCAGCCCTCCTTCAGGGCTTGGAAAAAGCCAACACGAAAAAATTCTCTCTCGACTGAATGCGCTCACCAAAGGATTCCATAGTCCCACGCTGGGGCAGAATACACACCACCAGTAAAACGGCGCAATCCACGTGCCAGCTCACTCATCCAGCAAGAGGAAGGACTCCCAGCCAGATGAGCCCGTTCTGTCATGGAGTCCCTACGCTGCCTCGATATAAACTCAAGTGCACAGCCCAACTTTCAGACGATTCATTTGTAACCACTGTCCCTTTTGGTGTTGGCTGGTTTCCCTCTGCCATTGTCCAAGTGTCTGGGGCACCAGCTCTCTTAACAGGGCGCTTTAAGAAGGGCACACACCTTTACAAATGAGATACAGAATGTAAAGTCATCTTGAAGTGCAACAGCGCACAGCAGTATTTTTACGCTAATGATTATCTAAGCAAAAGACTGTGGAAATATTGCTAGAAAATATTGCTAGAAAACCCACGGTTTCTCCTTCCAAAACAGGATGTTTAATTTTGTCTAATGAGTGCTTTCTAACTTTCCCCACAAGAAATGTGTCACTTGTGCAACTAAGAAACAATGTTTTATGAACACACGATGATTTTTTTGATTTGTTCCTTTCAAAACATCGTGTGTCCCCTAAAACCTAATCCTGGGTCACAAACAATCCCCTAGCCATTAACTGTTTCCCCTAAAAGACCATCAATCACATTTCTAGCAAAAGCGGGCTCAGAGGTGTGAGTGTGGACTGAGGTCAGAGCTGTCCAGTAGAAATGCAACACGAGACACACCTTAACTTTAGATTTTCTATAGCCCCCTTAAAAAAAGTAAAAAGAGGGGCCGGCCTGGTGGCGCAAGCGGTTAAGTGCGCGCGCTCCGCTGCGGCGGCCCGGGGTTCGCTGGTTCGGATCCCGGGCGCGCACCGAAGTACTGCTTGGTAAGCCATGCTGTGGCGGCGTCCCATATAAAGTGGAGGAAGATGGGCACCGATGTTAGCCCAGGGCCGTCTTCCTCAGCAAAAAAAAAAGAGGAGGATTGGCGGATGTTAGCTCAGGGCTGATCTCCTCACAAAAAAAAAAAAAAAAAAAAAAAAAAAAAAAAAGTAAAAAGAAACAGGTGAAAATATTCTAATAATACACTTTAAATAATGCATTCTATTCAAAATATTATCATTTCACCACATAATCAACATAAAATCACAAATGAGATATTTCACACACTTTTTTCATACAAGTCTCTGAAATCAAGTGCATAGTTTACACTCACAGCACATCTCAATTCGGATGCTGATTTTCCTTGGAAACACCTTGATCTGAAAAAACAGCTTCGCATACCCAAGTTGTTCCAAACACGCTTTTTTAAAAGTGTCCCAATAACTGAATCGAGTATCAGTTTTTAAACTTAATTAAAATTAAAAATTCACTTCCTCAGTCACACTAGCCACAGCTTGAGGCCCCGACAGCCACGTGTCTAGTGGCTGTCATGCTCCCCAACACTGGTGACGAGGGGACTCAGGGGCTGTCAGTCTCTGAGCAAAGCTGAGCAAACCTGTCCCTTCCGGGTGGCAGGGCCTCCAGGACGACAGGCCGGGCCCTCTGTCTCTTGGGGACGTGAGGAGGTTACTGACGAGTAGACCCTCCTGCTTGGCACTTGGAACAGAAAGACAGTGTGGAGATGGCAGCTGACAGTGGCCTGCTCAGGGTGCACCTGCTCACACCCCAGTGGGCTGCACGCGGGGTACTGAGCAAGGCTGGAGAGTCCAAGCCCAGGGGTGCGCTCTGAGCAGCCCCGAGATTTGCCAGTGAGCCCTCTTGGTGCCACCTGGACCTTCACAAAGGCAGAAGCAAAGGCCACCGTCACACCTCGAGGCAGGGATGAGGGAGGCGGGCACACACAAGCCTTGAAGCAGCCTCTGTCTTGTCACCTGGTCCTTGCGGCCTGACAGGCAGTAGAGAAGGGTCCGCCTTGGGGTACGGCCCTCCCAGAGGCCCCCCCATCTTCAGAGCATGCAGGGGTGGGGGGTGAGGGGTGCTAAACTCCGTGATGCATGGTGGACTTTGTGACCCCTTCAGGTTTGCTCTCAGATCCTAAAAATAAGATGCTGGGGAAACCCCCAATTTTCCTTTTCATAAATGAAACTGCACTAAGTGCATCCTGGAAGGATCCCATGGTAACGGCTTTAAACAAACCAAAAGTCACAAAAACAGATCAAAGGAGGGTGCGTGTATTTGGATTTTCAGCAGCAGGGGCGCTAGAAAGTGCTCTGTAATGTAAAAAGGGGAGGGAACCCAGCTGACACCACCCAGGCCCCAAATCCAAAATCTAGGATCTTATCCATTCCCACGTTCCTCCCAGGGCTGTCTATATACAAGGCCCTATATGTGTTCAGGTTGGGGTAGGACAGGCCAAGACACTCCCCAGGAAGCATCTGTCACCCTAGCCGACAGGTCCCAAGGGCTACACCTGTGTTTGCACGCAGCGTCAACAAGCCCAGTACGTCACTGCCCTCGGATTCCCAGCTTCCTGATTCAGATCCACAAGGCAAACTGAGGGTGACAAGGGGAGTACAGCGTGGCCAGTCCCGAGGCCTGTGGCACTGGCTCTCAGAGGTTACTGGTGGAGAGAAGTTCTAAGAACAGAACCAGGAAGCCGAGGGGAAGGAAAACGCTCCCTTCCTATTAGAATCCTCTTATAAGGGCAAGCACAAAACCTCAAACTACAGATGACAAATGACAGGGGCGTGCGGTCAGGGAACAGCACTTGAACATTCTGGCTGCAAACCGACGCTGGGGAATGGTTAGGTAATGGAGGATATGGCCACCCAACCTGGTTAGGAAGACGACAAAAAATGCTTAAATGAATAAAGACTATCTAATTATACGTACAGTATTAAAGATAAGCTAAAAAACAAGAAGAAACCCTCAAAAGACATATACCATAATGACAGAACTTTCTTTATTAGGGTGATCAGGACTAGAGCAAGATTTCCCAATGGTTCTATAATGTGGTTATATCACCTTAAAATACTTGAACCCTGTGGCATGGCTCCCCACACAGAGAACATATAGTCAGAGGCATCTATTTACCAGACATCGAGCTGTGAACATGACAGGTCCAGTAAAAAAAACACATTATCCTTTCCTCTGAGACAATTCACCAAGTATCCAAGATGAAAAACGAAATAGATTACCTTTTTTGAAAAAAAACACCACCACCACCACCCGCACCCCCACCCCCCACCCAAAATCAAACTGCATCTGGCATCCTCCATCAGGAAATGCAAAGCCTCCACCAGCTGGGAAGAGGAGACACCAGCCCAGCCGGGAGAACCCGGGCAGCTTGAGCAGGGATGAGGACGGGGGCTGGCCTACAGCCCTGAGCCCTGTGCAGGGGCACGAGGGCAGGAGGCCCTGGGGGGCGGGGTGGCTCCCAGAGCACCAGCCCCTTGAAGACAGAGGCTCAGGGGTCCCAGAAAAGTTCCACTCACTGCCTGAAGTAATGTAGGGCCTCACTGAAATGGCTTAAAGTCCTGCCAGGGCCCACCTTGACCTCTGTGCCTGCTCAAACAGAGAGGTCATTTCCTTCACTGGAAGAAGTACAAGGTCTCGGAACGTTACAGGGTGGAAACGCGCGCGCGCGCGCGCGTGTGTGTGGTTATCTTCAGTTTCCTTTGAAAACACTGGGGTTGTTGGATTAAGAACAATGATTTCATGAAGAAATAGGAGGAATTCTTTCCCCCCATCAAATGAGACTGAATTTTATGGCTCAATATTTTGCCCGGAAGAAAAACTAAACGCTGTTGAAGGCGCAGTTTTTAGGTCCACAAATGACCCTCCACAGGGGTTTGACTGGGAGCTGTTAATGCAGAGTTAATGAGAAGGAAATCCCAGAAAAGTTAAGACAACCATCCACCAGAGGCATCCAGGGGGAAGACGAGCTCACGGCTGCCAAGATCAGGATGGTCCAGACGGCAAAATGTGCCTTCCACACAGCCAAAGAAACACAAAGAATGTTGCTGTTGACCTAGCCACATTCTCAGAGTCAATACTGAAAATCAGAAACTTGAGTGCTATCAGCTTTGAGTGTGCACCCAGCACACACACAGCATATCTTTAGGCTTGCAGTTCAGATATTCAAAAGACACACAGTGAGCACCTTGCTGTGAGCTGAAAACTCTAAGCTTGGCTGGAAAGGCAGGGAGGTAGACAGTCACAGCACAAAAGGACAGGTGTCAGAGCAGCACAGCACGGGGAGTACTGCCAAACTCTGCCCAAGTAAGTCTGGGAAGGCTTCCTAGGGGAGGTGGCTTCTGAGCTGGGCTGTGAAGAATGGTTAGGAGTCCCACAGGTGAAGGAGAGCCCAGAAATGTATTAACTGCTAAATGTGGTCGTCAGGTCAAGCCTCTGGTTACACTGCACTACACAGTCTACATTTCCCACTAGGGCACTCTTTCTTCCTCACACATCCCCAGCCCGGATTACCACCAGTCAGAACTCTACTCATTCGCCTAAGCTCATAGACAATGCCACCTCCTCCATGCAGCCACCCTTGACACCCTTAATCGCATATGATTTTCTTTCCCCTGAACTCCGAATGTTTCATCTGCCCACTTCTGTGACACTTTCACATTTTGCCTTGTCTATCAACTTCCCACTCAGAGGCAGCAAAAAGCTATTGAGTTACTTCCTATACCTCGAATCATAACAAAATCAGCTGCCATGTGTCTTAAGATTCCAAAGCTTGTAGATGTTAGCAAAAGTTAAAAACATCTCAAAGTGAACTTGTAATGCTAGTTTGAACACACCATGCCTTCCAATTATAAAATCCCAAATGTGATAATTTCATGAGCAAACAAAGCAAAGCAAGGGTAATTTAAGATTCCTAAACTACAGAAGTGACTCAGACAGGAATGGCAGCACACGAATTCTAATGTTCCCAACATCTTTTCCAGGACTCTATGAGAGGAGAGACTTCTAAATCCCAGTGCGATAACCCTTCCAGAAACTGCATAGAACCAGCTGAAGTTCATACAGGTGAGATGCCTCTGGGATTCCGAAAGGCCGAGACGCCCACAGGGCACCACACAGAGAGACCTACAAAGTCAGGAGTAGTTCTCCAGGGATCCTCTGCACACACTATGGGGTCTATGCTCATGCCATCAATCAGCACTCCTCATGTGACACATCTCACCACCCACCCGGACCTGGCCGGGAAGGGTTCTCGAATGCCCTTCAACAACGTCAGGCCCAAACAAAAACTGCCTGACAACCTGGACTTGGCAAACACACACCCCACCGCAGGGAGGGTCCCATCCCTTCCCTTCTCCCATTCACGTGAGGTGGTCAGGACAAGAATTACTAGCATTTCCAATCTGGGGGCACGTGGCACAACACTGATGATGGGGTTTAATGGCGGGATCCAGTGCCAGGGCAAGGCCTGGATGCTCTGGGCTGGTGATCTGTCCCCTGTACCACAGCGACTTCCCGATGGCCCAGATTGGGGCACCTTCTAGAGGGCAGCCTCTAGCTGAGGCTGGCCTCGTACCTTCCATGGTGACTCCTGATGTTTACAACCAAGCGCCACAGCCCACTTTCTGGGATGTTACAGCCAGGAGCATGATTCTCTAATTTAGCTGCTGAGAGGAGACGTAAGCCGGGTGATTTATCCTCGGCCGCCTGTTCAAAGCCCGGCCCACGGGGCCATGTGCTTGTAATTCCATCTGGACAAGGGGCTCTGGTTTCTGCCGCATTCCCGCCTGGACGGGGGCAGGGAGCCCGGCAAAATGAGTGAGTAATGAAGTGCTTTCACGTTAAGAGGCTGTCACGTAAAGCTGCTGATAGACTCGATCCATCTGTTCCACCTCGTGTCAATTAATCCTGGGGTCCCCAGAGCCTGAAACCAGCCCGGATCCGCACCAGCCCAGGAGCACCGGCTTCCCTAATTAGGCCGCACCGTGCCTCAGCATCCAGCGATTTAAGGCCACCAACTCGGGCCGTCCTCAGTTGCTACATCATCAGAACCACCGCCCCCCCCCGACACTTCATAACTGCCCGTCCTCATGGCTGTGTTCACAGAAACAAAGCCCATTCTTTGTTCACACAAACGAAAACAAATATTTCCTCTGAGCTGACCGAGGAGGAGGAGAGCTGTGGGAAGGAGCACCTGGAAACAAACACCACCATGTGAGGGCAAAGCTACTTGCTGTGTGGCCTCAGGCAAGTCACAGTCCCTCTCTGAGCCGCACCCTCACCTGTAACAGGACTAGCACCATCTCTAAGGCATGTTTGGCTCTTTCAGAAGTGGGGAGAGGGGCCTGGAAAAGAAGACACAGGGCTGGCACAGAGGTGCACAGCACACCTTCAGGGAGTTCCTGACTCAGGGCTGCCAATTCTGAAAACAGGCAAGAGCCCCCAAGTCCCTGAACAACCCAGCGGAAACCCAACAGGAGGGACTGGAGGACACTGCAAGTGTGCCCATGAACACCTGCCACCTTCCCTTCAGGGCTGGCGTGATGCCTGGGGGTGCTCTGTGGGTGGAGTCGTCTCATCTGATGCCAGGAAGTGCCTGCTCTGAGCCCCTGGATCAAGGATGGTGGCGGGGCAGCCCCGGAAGCATGGGCAGGGCACCACACTCATCTCCTCTGAGAAGAACTTCTGCCCATCAATGGTGTCTCAGGAACTACTTTACACGCTGAATAAGCCCAGTCACCAGCAGGCACAGGTGGGCTCTGGGGAAGAACTTCTGCTGTGACGTCATCAGCAACCGCAGGTGCAGGGGGAGGGGACCTAAGACGGACCAACGGGTGGACACACACCTGTGCGTACAGATCACAGCCAACAGCAGGCGGTGGTGAGACTCTGCATTTTACAACTGGAAGAGCCTTAACGATTACCTCTAGAGTGGGGAAACTGAGGCCAAGAGAGGGAAATCACAGGGCGCAGCATCGCATGTGGGTCTAGAAACCCAGGTCTCCTCAGACCCCATCCTAGGACTCCTTCACCACACCAAGAAGCTCACTTCCACTCACCAGAGTCTACTGAGGGCCTACCACGTGTCAGCACCAAGCTCCAGCAGGGATTCCACGGGAGGGGGAGGGAGGGAGGGGTGGCGCTTCCAGGCCTGGAGTGGCTCAGGGCCACCCTATCGACTCCTCCCGGCTACAACAGCAGCAGCCCTGTTGCAGCTGATGCGAGGAATCGTATCTTACGGCAGCGAGGGATCTTACAACTGTGACTCAGCTTCTTGGAAAAGCCAACATTTTTGTTGATGGGCAGGCAAGGGAGGGCATGGGGCTCACAGCTGTCACCACCTGTCAGCCAGAGTGCAGCGTGCGGGGTCACAGCAGGGTGGGGACACCCTTCACGCGGGGCTGGAGGAGCCATTAACATCACCAGGTCCATGGGATGCAACCTGCTCCCTTGCACCCTCGTCAGGTGGCGGGGGGGGGGGGGTCTAGGCTGATCTCCTGGGCATGCTCTGCCCTGGCCGCGCCCACGGAGCTCAGAGGGAGAGGCGTGGCCTTCCTGTCCCAGCAACTAGCTGGGCTGGGGGAACATGGCGTCTATGCAGCCACCGTGACCCACTCTGTTCCACCCCACCTCTCACCCCAGGCCTGTGGGCAGCCCCCAGGTGGGGCTGGGGTGGGCACCACACCCTGGCAGCCCTCACCCGCTGCCTGACGGGGCAGCATGGGTTCCCTCACTCCCAGGGTACAAGTCGGAGCAGGAGGGCAGAGTGTGCCTGGGAGTCTCCAGCTGCAGGTGGCAGCCTGCTGGGACCTGTGAGGGCTGGGAAAGGCAGGCAGGGGTGCCACCACCCCACAGCGTGAGTGTCACAGGACGCGGCATCCTGAGTCAGCCAGGCCTCAACATCCATCTCCCCAGGGCAGGAGGCTGGCGGGCAGGGAGAGCAGAAGGCAGACGTTCACTCACTTATTTACAGCACCGAATCTCCTGGGCTCCTACTAGGTGTCAGGCGGTGAGCTGGTCAGGGGGAGAGGGGAGAGTATGTAGACAAGACCTCTGCCCTCAAATCTAGGAAACGCAGACAGACAGACAAGCTCAACCAAAGGGGCAGGTGAGGGCACCCCTGGTGTGTGCATGGGCCTGGGCCCTGCCCTCCGGAGCTCACAGCCTGGCAGAGGACAGACTCGCTGGCAAGTCCGGCACCCTAACAGAGGGGATGTGTGGCATCTGAGCTGGGGGACAACGGGAGCACACGGGAGGGACTAATCCAGAAAGGCTTCCAAGGAGAGGTGGCACCAAGCTGAAATGGGAATGAAGAGGAGCAGGTGCCATCCAGGCACGTGTCTATGTACAGGGGTCGGGGCATATACAGGTGGCAGGGAGAAGTGGCAACAAGGGCAAAGGAAGAAGCAGAAGGTGTTCCCCCTCCTCGTGTCTCCCAACACAGGTGCTGGAGTCACTTCCCACTGCAGTCCCACGATGGAGAACCAGAACCTCTGCTCATGGAGTCAGGGCCCGTGCCCAGTCTGTGCTTATCTCCACAGTGGCAGCCATGGCCCCAGCCAGGTCCACCACCAGACTGTAGCGGCTGGGCCTCAGCTTCAACCCCCGCCAGGTGGCATCACTTCTAACCTACCGGAGACTGAGCACAGCATCTGGCACATAATCAGGCCCCCAGCAGGTGCCGCTCCAGACGTGCTCAGGGAGAACACACAGCCTGCCGCCTGCTGCAAGGGTCCAACTTAAAACAGCTATGTGGTGCATGAACGCAGGAGGCCGACAGTGACCACAGAGGGAAACCCATTCAGGAAGATGCGACAGCTACCTGCGTGTGGCGGTTCACGCTGGAGGTCTCAGGAATGGAGAGATTCTCCCCACTCCCGGGGCTGAGGACTAGGCAGGAAGGACTGAACAGGACCACCTGAGTGCCCTCTCCTTGCTCTTAGTTCCTTCTTTTTCCCTCTGGTCTCTAGAGAAAAGCACACACACGCCTGCCTGTTCTGTGAGGGTGGCAGAGGTTTCAACTCCCAAGGGCTGGTGGGGTGCTGAGAAGTCAAGGGCAGGTCAGGGTCTGGGGGAAAGTGTGCATGGTTGATTAGTGATGCCTGCCCCGGGCAGAGCAGCAGAATTGGCGCCTCATCTGAACACAGAGGAGCTGCGTGCAAACTCTCCGCAGCAGATAAGTGAGCGAGGTAAGGCTGTTACTGCCTCCCTCACCCCCACTCGCCCCTCTGAAAAAGCTGCAGATGAAACAAACGGTACAGGCAAACAAACCTCGCCAACCAGTCACTTCTCAACGTTACAGGAGTTTGCAACAAAGGATCAGACTTCATCTAGAGAGCAAGAAACTCTGGAAGGTTCTTTTATTCTATCACCAAGAATTTATTCTATAGCAGGAAACGGGGGGGAGGGCAACTCAGGACACAGCTGAAAAACGGGTGAGGAGGAAGGTTAAGAAACAACAAGTTTGTAATGACTAGCATCTCAGCAGGAAGTGAAAATCTCAACAGATGGTATCGACGCCAAGGCAGCTGTCCACGGTGGGGGTGGGCAGGGGCCGGTGGGGGCCTGACCCCCCCCAACACCTGATGCAATCCTCCCGACCCTATAACACCCACCGCCAGTGCCTTCCCCGACCCAAACCCCTTGGCTGGCAATGATCACTTCTTCGTCTATGCCCCCCGAGCTCAGCACAGTGTACCCCACATTCGAGGTGACTGGGAACCTCAGGGTCTCAGGGGCAGGCGCTGCAGCGTGCTCACCTCCGAATCACCCCCAGGCCTCTGCACCTGCTGCCCATAGCAGATGCTCACCACCTGCTGGCTAAACTGAACCAGCTGACCATAGGGAGAGAACAGAGGCCTCAGGACCTCAGACAGGCCACTGAACACACCCTCCCCCATCTAGAGTGCAAAGAACACTTTCTTCTGAACAACAATAAATCAGAGGGCCTAATAAGCCAGGGGCTGGGCTAGACACCGTGTGCATTATCTCATTTAATCCTAACTGGCAGCTGGTACTCCCGGTCCACTAGCCATTTGCCAACACAAGGTCCATTTGATCAACAAGTGTTTTTGATGCTGGGGATACTGTAGTACACGAGGGAGATAAAAAGGCAAATAAATACGTCATACATATGGGCCAGGAAGCACTAGGTGCTAAGAAGAAAAATAAAGCAGGATGATCAAGAGTGATGGAAAATGAAGTTACTACAGACAGGTGCTCAAGGAGGGCCCCCCGATGAACGACAGTGGAACAAACACGAGTGGAGAGAGGGTGTGAGCCAGGCGGACACGTGGAGTAAGAGAGGTCCAGGCGGAGCGAACAGCCTGGGGAGGTCTTGCGGCTGGAACACGCTGTGCCATCCTACTGAGCACGATGCTGGTGGGGGCCCAGCCTAACCTTTGAGGCCACTGCCAGCAGTGCCTGCAGTGGGCTTCCGTGGCCCGATGGCCCATGCTGAAGCCTCGGGAGGCACAAGGAGCTCTCACATGAGTGACCCACCCTGATACCAGGGGTTATAAAGAGGGTTCAAGCCTGGGCGCCAGGTGGTGGGTAGTGGCTATCCAGAGCGCTGTGTTGAGAAAGATTCTGAGGCCAAGTCTGGGCTCAGAGGCAGAGAGTGCCACCATCAACTAGTGATGTCTGCCTGAGCCAGGCATTAAGACAGGATGGCACTCCCTTATGTAACCTAATGTGACAAGCACGGTAACACATCTGTGGTATAAAACGCTGAGGGAAGTGGGGAAGGGACCCGTAATCCTCTGTCACTAGTTAAAAAGTCGCAGACTGAGCTTCCTCTGCTAAACCAGCTTGACTTTTCAAGTCTGTGCACCGGGCTGTGGGCTCCCGACGGTGGGGGGACCATCTCCCTCCCCACTGCTTCCCAGGGCCCGGCACCAGGAGGAGCTCACTCGACACCCGTCAAATGAGCTGACGAAGGGCCACCCGTCCCAGGGCTGGCGCTTGTGTCCACTGCGTGAACAGCTCCAATGTGCATCCTAAAGGATGGGGACAGACACAATGCCCTTCAATTAGACCAACTGGGCCCCCACCGCACCAGGCTCCGAGCTGAGGACTAAAAGAACCCCCCATTTTTCTTTGTTCCTTTCTGTTTCTTTTAAAAAAGAAAAGAGAAGCTTTCCTTCAGAGGGGGTAAGCTGGGTGAGAAGACCACCAGAATCCAAGAACACGTGGGAGGAGGTGGGAAAATTAAGGCATGCAGACCTGCCCCTGATCACAGGGCAGGCCAGCTGCTCTGGCTTCCTGCAGGGCCAGCTGGGAGCCTACCCTCCAGGCCAATGGAGGGACCCTCACCAGCTGTTCCTGAGCCCAAATCGGGCAGGATGACAGTCTGCACCCACTCCGCCACCAGGGCAAGTGGACTCTTCCAGCCTGAGCCAAAACAAGATGAGAGAGGATGCAACATGCACATTAACTGAGCACCTACTATGTGTAGGACTCTGTTAGGCAAGGGGTGAGGGGTGTGTGTGTGTGTGTGTGAAGAACATCTCACGTGGTCCAACACTTTCCAGTCTGTACACATCCTCTGGTGCTCAGTGGGGCAGGTGCTTGAAGTGTGCTCATTTTACATAGGAATAAACCGAGATGCATATGATAATGATGTGCCTCAGGCCACATGGCAACTGAGGATGAAGCTGGGGCTGGAATCTAGATCTTCCAACTCTGGGAGTTCACAGTGTGGCTGGCAAGAAGAGGCATGAACACACAGTGAGCCTGCAGCCCAAGGGCTGAGGAGCTGGGAGGTGGCGAGGAAAGGCTTCACTGTCACTCAGGCTGACGCCCAGGAGAGGCTGTCAATCAACACGTCAAGCTGCCTGCCCTGAGCAACCTGTCCTGTGCCCTCAGAGCCTCAGAACACCTCCGTGCTTCTCTTAGGGCATCTGCACACCTGCCTTGAGGGAGGGCTCTGTGTTTGCATCTGCCTCCCCAAACTCAGCCACAGTCCTCTGTGCTTTGTACACTCATAAATGGCCTCACTCTTATATTCATTCATTCATTCATTCACTCAACAAGTATTGACCGAGCCTGGGGCTATTCCAGGCAGCGTGCTAGGAGCCGGAGATGTGATGGCGAGTGACAGCAGGCAGGACCTCTGCCCTTCTGGAACTCAGACTCATGGCGGAGACGGGCATTCATCACCTGCCCTCACTAGCGAGCTCGGAGTCAGGAATGGGCAGGCATGGGGGCGAGTCCTAAATAAATGTTTCCTAAATGAACACAAAGGAGAGAAGAAACCCTGGAAAGCCAGCAGCCGGTCATCATAAACCCCAGCTCCCATCCAGAAGCAAAGAGGAAAGACACAGAAAAGCGGGATGTGCTGTGCTGTGCCCTCCCAGCCAGGGCCACGGGCCGGAGGTCAGACGGTGGCAGCATGATAGGGTGCGGCGTTGGACACTCCAGGCCCGCCGAGGTGGGAAAGGCCTTTTCTGCCAGCAGCCACGCCCTTGGCCACTCAGACCCAGGAAAAAGAGGCCAGACGCCAGGCGTGGTACAGAATTGCTCTGGGCAAGCTGGCGGCCGCTCTGGCTGCAGCACCCCCGTCACACAAGCTGGCCCCACTTACACTAGCACGACCATTTACCCCTCTGCAGGGTGGCTCTCACCCGGTGTCCACCGAGACACTAGTCTTTGTTAGAGGAGGAGCAAAGAGAAATAAATAGAAGCCATGATAAAGCACCCCCCACCCCACCGAAAATGAAAGGTCATCTCATCTCAGACTGTCCGCCCTGACCTTTCTCTAGAGAATGGAGGGGTCGCAGTGATCACCGAGGGCTGGCAGCATCAGGCCAGGATCAAGCTCCTGCAACAGGCACAGGTGTGTCACGGGGGCCCCTTAGTCCCTTCCTGGGGAGCAGTGCCACTGCTTGGGGCAGGCCGGCGGGAGAGTTCACGCCTCTGCAGTGGAGCTCCCAAGCTCGAGGGACTGCCGTGAAAATGACCATTCACGCAAACGAGCGCCCGGGGCACACAGCACTGCGTGTCTGACAACAGGCTTAACGCTGGTGTCAGCAGGTGCAGGTCCTAACTCCCTGAACTAGTGGAGCTCAGACGGGTTAAGTTTGTCCAGGTCACCTGCGGGTGAGTGGAGCATGGGACCCAACACCAGCTTTTTGGAGTCCAGATGCCAATTTAAGATCCTGCTGCCCCTTTTAATCCACAGGACTCATGATGCAATCATTATGCACCTCGAATTGCTAAGAACCATGGGGATGGGGGGTGGTTACATGACATATCCCTGAGAATTACAGTAATCTGTGAGCAACAAAGGCCTGAAAATAGTGACTTCCACAAGATTCAAGGTATCAGAAGACAGGCAGACCATGATCGTCCCCCACCCCAGGGTGTCAGGGACAGGGGCACTGTGCTGCATTCCGGGCAGTGGGGAGGAGGGAGTGGGGAAGAAACGCACGAGGCCACCTCCCTTCAGGAAGGCTTCCCAGAAGGAGCACTCAACACTGCCACTTCCGTCTCACTCGGCTGCAGGGCCATGCTGAGCTGGAGGGGAGGCTGGGGGTTCTTTATTAAGGAAGAAGGGGAGACTGGAAGGTTGCTGGGGAGTAATCGGCCACAGAAGAGGAGATAAAACACGACCTCTGGCCTCGGGGAAATCACCATCTCGTTAGAAAGATATATACATGTGGAAATGATTAGTGGGTGAGGCCATATATAACAAGGCACTGATTGTGTGACAGATAGGAAACAAGCAGTGAAGGACGAGCAAAGCCACAAGCTGGTGTGGTCACTACAGCCAGCAGGCGTCGCGGGGGGGGGGGGGGGACCTGAGCTGGATGGACAGGCGGCAGAGAGACGTGGCGGGGGGGGGGGGGCAGCTATAGGAAAGGAGACCCCACTCCACCCACAGTGAACACTGGGCCATCACAGCCTCTGCTAAAACTAACTCAGCAGTGTGTGTGTATGTGGGGGGAGTACTGGACCTCACATGCACAGAACTGGGTTAATTATTAATCATAATCCTTGGCTCATGACACTTCCCTGTGGTCACACATGGCTCACTTTCATTTAGTGACTTTTCACAATGGAATAACCACCTGCAAACCCACCACCCAAAACAAAGGCTCGGACCTTGACAATAACCCACATCTAGCCAGATGGTGCCCCATCCCACCCCCGCCTCCCCCCATCCAAGATACCATCGACCTGAATCAGAGGCACACATTCTCTCACTCTCTTTTACAGTTCTACTGCATCTGTAAATACTCCTAAAAAGCACATTTATTTTAGTTGCTCTCAACTCTAAGGAATATGCTCTATGTAATCTTCGGGAGCATATGCTCTTGTTACCTAATATTTATGATATTGCTAAAATTTATCTACATCAATGTGCGTTGCTGTAGTTAATGTGTTTGGACAGCTGTATAATATTCCATTGTGTGGTCACGTCTCAGTGTATTCATCCATTCCCCCACTGATGGACATCTGGGCTGTTTCCAGGTTTCTGCGGTTGTGAACAGAAACGCTGTGAACATTCTCATACAAGTCTCCGAAGTCCCCGCACGGGAGTTTCTCTCGGCTATACACCTAGGTGTGAAACCAGCTGGGCCGTAGGGTATGTGCATGTTGAACTTGAGGCATTAATGCCAGACAGTTTGCAAAGTGACTACACCAAGTTGCACTCCCCGCTCAGAGGTTGAGAAACAATGGCGAACACTGGCTTGCAATACAGCCGAGTTCACCAAGAGCTTTGATCCTCCCCAGCTCCCTTGTGGCGGCGTCCCCCTCACTGGGAGCAAACATATGACCCAGCATCACAAGCTAATGTGTGGAAGCGCCAGGTCTTCACCCTCGGCCAGCCTGCCTCTAAAACCCGGTGCTCCTCCCAGCAAGGCCTCCCACTCAGCAGGCCAACTCTTGCTGGAGGGAGAGAGCTGAAAGGGCAAGGATGACATTGCAGGCAGAGGATGACATCAAGAAGGACACCCCAACAGGGTCAAGCTCAGGGTCCAGGGCTGAAACACACACCCCCAGGCCAGTGTGTACAGGATCCAGCCTTTGTCTCTGGGGCTAGGGAATGGGCCCACGGGATGAGCCATTCCAAGGTCTGACTGGTCTTGCACGGCCAGCGTTTTCTCACTCCGTCACCTACTGCCCCTCACGTGCCTCCTTGCAGCAAGCCCACGTGAGCAGGATGGTGACGGTGTAACACGAGAACAGACTCCAGTGCAAGTCTGCCTCCTTCCACGCCATCCCAGCACCTGCTCTCCTTGTTGGCTCCAGGGCCAGGTGACAGCGATGGCCTTCCACAGCCAGGTCTGGTACCTACACCGGTGCTTGGGCCTCCCACTGCAGTGCCTTATTTGTTTCCCATTTCCAGTGGGCCTGCTTAAAACCAACACGAAAAAAACCTGAACTTTCTCCGTCCTAAGAAGTTTAATTACTGGAGAAAGGATCTACCCTGAGAACAGGATGAGAAAACTTAAGTAAAGGCAAAGGGGTGTGGGGCCAAATACAGCAGGTGTTATGGGATATCAAACCGCAGCGAGGCGGCAGGGGACTGGACAAGCCCACTGTGAGAGAGCACCTCCACGCTGCGGGGTGGGATCCTAAAAGGACCCTCCTCCTCCCGGGGCCACATCTTCAGGCTTCTAGTGAGATCTTCAGACTGGCAGGACCCCTCCCCCATCACTCATTTCCTCTCATTTGTTTTGTCTTCACACATAGATGCTCAATAAATGTTTGTCTAATAAAAACAAAACTCACATTACTATTCATACAAAAGTCCCCAAAACCCCTTGTAAAATGTTATTGATGAAATTCTGGTCATCTTGGGGTGGCTGAGTGCACTGCAGCTTTTCAGAAAATGTTACATAAAGAAGCACATCCCTGTTCACCAAGCAGAAGGGAGTAAGGACCGAAGAGCAAAGTGCGGGCATACAAGGGAGACATGCAGCTCTCAGGAGGTAAACAGCACCAGAAATTATACACAGGCCAAGAAGTCTGCAGCAGAATCCTATACACTTTTAAAACATTTTCATTGTGAGAAACATCAAGTGTAAATGAAAGGAGACAACAGTACAATAAGCCCCCATATACCCATCACTCCAATTCAACAATGAGAAAGATTTGCTTCATCTTTTTTCCCTCTGCTATAAAACAAAGAGTTTTAAAGCAAACTCCAGCATCATGTCATTTCACCCCTGATCAGAACGCATCTCCAAAGAATACTGGCATTTTCTTACATAACCACAATTACAAGCTTTAAATTTTTTTTCCTATGTGCTTCTTAAAATGAAGCACTCTCTGTTTTTGGAGGTCAGCCTAGAAGCGGGAAAGAAAGGTAGTGGAAGAGAGGGAGAAGGGGCGAGTGGAGCGTGGATATAGAATTGGTGTTGGTGCACCTGCAGAGGCTCCAGGGAGGGTTCCCAACTTGCACGCCCCAGCAGGTTTCTGTTTCCTCCCTTCTGCGACTCTAACCCCTGGCCAAGGAGAATGTGCAACCGGGGGAATGACGACACGCCCGGGTGTAGTGACATGGTTGGTGGAAAAATCAAGCAACTCTGGTAAGTGCCAAACTGACTCCCCTCCTGCAAGAAAAATGAGCTAAAACCTGGGATGTGAAGCAGGGTGTGCCTTAATCCACCCTTTGTTTAACATGCTGCTCCCATCATGGAAAATGCCAGACCTACATCACACAGTGGCTCCGGAGAAGCACCTGGCTGGGCAGAAGCTAACACTTCAGGGGCTTTCCCTATGGGGAGTCCCAGTCCCCAACGCTGCCTGTCCTCTGAAAGGGGCTGTGACCCACCAGACCCATGACAATTACCAAAGGGGCTGCACGGGGAACCACCCCAAGTCTCTAAAACACCAGCACGCAGGTGCTGGGGACACGGCAGATGTGACAAATCAGCCAGCAAACATGGGGAGAATCTTTTGGGTTTTGGAATTATCTTCCCTGCATTCTCTATGCCCATGAAGTTACACATTCTTCCTACCACTGAAGGAAACACAGTGCGAGTTGAGGATGGCAGCTTCTGCACGGTCTGTCCCAGGTGTAGCTTCTGAACAGCCCATTTCATCAGGGCCAGTCTGACATTTTCTCCTTACTGTTTCACACTTCTATGTCTGGCGTCTCTAGCTAGGATGGGTTCTTCAACGTCAGAGCAGTAGAAGGGGCACTGGGTTGAGATTCAGCAGCCTGAGTTTCCAGTTCCAGACCCACCATTAAACACACAGACAAGTCACAACTGCTCTAGGCCACAGTTTCTTCATCTGTAAAATTAGAGATAACACACACTGTGCAGGGAACGCTACTATCCTCCTCCAGCTTCCCTGGCAGACATCACTAATCAATTAAAGCACTCTTTCCCACAGATCCAGGTCAAGGCCTCCTAACTCTTCTCAACACAGCACTCTGGGCAGCCACAACTAATCCATCTGCACCCAAGAGTAAATCTATCTTCCACTCCCTGGACTGGATGTTTCTTAAGGACACTGTAAATGTGGTGGGGCCCACAACACAGCACCTAGAAGACCATGCAAGAAGTGGGAACAATTAATCCTTCTCCAATTTATCTGACTCTAAATTGGCCTTCTTTGTTAGGAATAACAGACTCTGAAGGGTTCTTCCAATTAAGGCTCAACCTCTGTCTTTAGGACAGAGTTTAGGAAGGGTTCTTCCTGTGTCCTAAAGTATCGTAACCATCAGCTCCTCCAGAGCAGGTATGATGTGTGCTTATCCCTCTATCCCTCCTCGGGGCCCAGGGCCGAACCCAATCCACGCTGGGCCCTGAGGAAGCCATCCAGCAGGTGAGGGAGAGAGGACAGAACAGATGGGAAAAGACACAGCCACCAAGGCTCTCTGACTTCAGCCTGAGAAGTGGGTGCAGGCAAGAGTGGATGCTCCTCGGGTCCCAGAGACGGTCTGGTCTCCTACAGAAAATTCAAGGGGAGACCACAGCCTTTCTGGACACGAGGCACAGACTCAACCACACCCTCCAAACCCGGGCCATGCCACCAGGTTTTAAATCCTGATTTCTCCAGCTCAGGATACACAGCATCATCTGACCGTGCCTCCTTACCAACCTGTGGCAAAGGTCGGAAACCTGTCATGCTCCCAAGCTGCAGGGACTTCCAGCCAAACCGCATAAAAAGCTTAAAAGCCCACAGGTGCCTTGCAGGAGCACCCTTCTCCTCACCATCAGCTGCAGAGTTGGAGATGGGTGAAAGATTCGCCCCGTGCCCTGGCTCGGCCAGGTCCCTGTGCCTGGAGCAGGCAGTTGGGCAGAAAGGCTCATCTCCCAAGGAGTTTGCTTAAAGCCTAGGCCTCCCTTGCTCCAGTGGGAGGGCCAGCCAGGAACTTCAGGGGCCATAAAGGCTCCTGGTAAGGCTGGCTTTGTTTGATCAGCCCTCCTCCCCATCACCAGGGAAAGGGAAGGCCCTCCCTCATTCTGCTTGCGCACTCAAGTGTTAACAAGCAGGAGGAAAGGGGGTGGGGAGGAGGAGGTGAGCAGCCAGGGTCAATCTGCCTCCTCAAAGGGCCGCCCCATCCTAATTCCTGGAGGATACCCACGGAAGTATCAGTTTACTTTGCAAAACCAGTTTTTGCTGCTTAAGAATGGTGTGGGGCTTGGTGAATGGCGGTGGGAAATCGGACACCCCTGGGAACAGCGCCATGCTTGGGGAAATGAAGCGCTGGGAAAAGACACCAGTACTCCCGCAGGTTATAAACCACTTTATTGTCAGCTATGTGCTGGACAGGGAACGGGAGTCTCCAGTGGAGAGGATGCACCACCGAAATGCAATCGCCTCAAACTACAAGAGGCTCGTTTATCTCAGTGAGACAGAAACAAATTTATCTGTGTGTAAACTTTCCCAGTAACAGGTGACGCTGTGAAACCTATACAAAGGCAGCATCCCTCTACTTCCAATTCTGCACCCCACGCGAGGGGAAGGCCTTCTGGAGAGCCACACCTGGAGACTACAACGTACCAGTGCAACCTGGGAAGACATTCCGGAGGTACCACACCTGGGGACCACCACACACTAGTGCATCCTGGGAAGACATCCCAAGGGTACCACACCTGGGGACCACCACACACTAGTGCATCCTGGGAAGACATCCCAAGGGTACCGTACCACACCTGGAGACTACAGTGCACTGGTGCATCCTGGGAAGACATCCCAAGGGTACCACACTTGGGGACCACGGCACACTGGTGCATCCTGGGAAGACATTTTGAGGGCAACAAACACCTGGAGACTATGGCACACTGGTGCCGCCAGTAAGACTGAGGTGAGAGAGTCAATGCATCAAAATCCAAGCCATGAGGACCACCCGAGTATTCTCAGGAGCAAAGACCCTCACTTCTACTACTGTGCTGTGAACTATGCACTGGCACAGGGAGGGAAGGGCAGCCCGCTATCCCCCCACCACACACCTTGGACCCCCATCAGCCAGTCTCTCCTGCACGTCCCGCTGCTCCATGGGCCAGCTGGTAAACCAGGCTCGTCAGTGTGGTGCTAGTGAACCACATGCTGGACCCTGGGCCCTGCAGTCCTCCCTTCCCTCCTCCCTACCTGCACACAGACAGCCGCCAGGTGGCTCCAGGCCCATTGGCGCACCCTCGGTCACAGGATAAGCCCAGGGGAAGGCCACACGGCTGCATCTGGTGATGCCCCAAACCTTGTCCCTCAAATCTACAGCACTGGGGTGGCTCTTAGGTCATCATCCACTCAGCAAAGGACAAGAAGGTCCCTACTCTCTAAAAACAACAAACGTGTTTCTTTCTTGTTTTAAAACCAACTTTTCCCCATGAAGCAATGCAATGTGACCTTGTAGATCCCCAAGAACCTTTTTTTTTAAAATTTTATTTATTTATTTTTCCCCCAAAGCCCCAGTAGATAGTTGTATGTCATAGTTGCACATCCTTCTAGTTGCTGTATGTGGGACGCGGCCTCAGCATGGCCGGAGAAGCAGTGCCTCGGTGCGCGCCCGGGATCCCAACCCGGGCCGCCGGCAGCGGAGCGCGTGCACTTAACCACTAAGCCACGGGGCCGGCCCCAAGAACCTTTTCTAATGACCTACACGGTAAGACCAGTGCCCACAAATCCTCCTTTTCTGACACAGAAAAGGGTCACCAGGAGCACAGTGCCTGCTTTGAGCTTTAGGTTTGCAGGATGCCAAAGCATCAGAATCCCAGGTGCAAAGTGCAGTCTGTGGGCCAGGGGTTTTATCCATAGGACTCTGGATATTTCTAACGATCTAGGAGAAAAAGAAGTCTACCAATGAATGTCATCCAACCAGTCAGGGTCTCAACATGCCTTTCCGTCTCTCTCTCCTACCCGGAGTTCTCTTGTCCCCTGAAAGAAGTGACTTTAACTCCAGAAATGCCCCCGTGGCTGCACTCCTGGCCACCCCTATCCCATCAGGCCCACAGTCCACATCGCCTCCAGTTCTGACAGCCAGTGGTACCCAGGTGTGCATCACAAAGGTGGGAGTCTCCCGCAGCCTCGAAGAGAAAGGGAGCCAATGGGCAGGAATCAACAAGGTGCCAGGTGTCTTGTAACTTGCCCAGCCCTCCGAGGTGGGGGCTGCCACCCCACTTGGCCCACAGGAAACCTGTGCTTGGAGACAGGCTTCAGGTCACCAGGTAGTGGGTGGCTTTGAAGCCAGAAGCTGTTTCCCTTCCTGGATAGTCCAGGGTGTGCCGAACAGGGTCTGGATATTTAGGGGTTTTAAAAGTCTATTTTAGTCATGGATGGGGAACAGGGCTTGCTGCTTGTGGCACACCTCCACCCACTTCCTCATCTCCTAGAAAACTACCCACATGCATTTTTTTTTTTTTAATTTTTATTTTATTTATTTTTTTCCCCGCAAAGCCCCAGTAGATAGTTGTATGTCACAGCTGCACATCCTTCTAGTTGCTGTATGTGCGATACGGCCTCAGCATGGCCAGAGAAGCGGTGCGTCGGTGCGTGCGCACTTAACCGCTGAGCCACGGGGCCGGCCCCCCACATGCATTTTTATTTCAGAGGCCACACAGCACAGAAGAAACATTGCACCAGGAGCAGGAAGGCCTGGGTCCCAATTTCAGGTCTGACACCCACTAGCTGTGTGTGACCTGGAACAAGCCACTTAACATCCCAGGCCTCAATTTCTCATCTGTAAAATGGGGGCGATCGATAAGACCCGAGCCATCTACCTCATACTTTTTACAGAACCTTTGATGACAGAGTGTTCTCTCTCTCTCCTATGACAAACCTACAATTAAAAAAGTAAATGCAGCTAGCAGACTCATGTCAGAACCAACAGGGCCTGTGGATGTATGCACACGTGTGTGCACACACAGCCTCCTCATGTCACATCTCGATTCCTCATTGCTCTGGTAGCTGAGCTGCTGTTCCACAGGCCAATCTGTGTGTTTCCTGCCCGTGCAGGCTGCGTGGCATGTAGACTTCCCATGATGCCCGCATCACAGTGTGGGACATGACTGTTCAAAGAGGAGGGAACCCTCGCTGATTCTCTAGGCCGGCACCCTCCCTCCTCACGTCCAGTGCTGGAATGACATGAGGGCTCCGCTGTTGTGGACTATGAACCCGTCTAATCCCCGAGACCACCTCAGGGGCCTCGGAACCAACGATGGCACCTCTGCCAGGGAAGGCAACCAGAACCTGCTGCAATGGACTGGTTCTGAGCATCCTCTACTACCAAACGCGATAACGGCAGTGGTTGCCAATACTTACATACCAAGTGCCAGCCACTCCTCTAAGTATTTTAAATATATTGACTTATTTATCCTCAGTCCAACCTTGCTGTGATTCCCATCTTATAAATGCAGAAACTGAGGCACAAAGAAGTCTAGTGACGAGGCCCAAGGCGATATCAGTTTTTGGTGCAACTGTTCACATCAAAAATGCATGGCCTCTAACACGAGGACTTGTGTTGGGAAAAAAAATTTCCAACACAAGCAGGGTTGGAAACAAAATGTTGATGCAAAGATCAATTAACTCGTTTGTGGAATTTGCCATCAGATAGTTTTGGCCCTGAACCTGGTGAAGGCGTTTCCTTGGCTGAGTTGTTACAGAACCTCTTGGGGTTGCCATGGAGAGGGGTGCGCACTCAATGGAGGGAGGGCCTTCTGAGAGGCAGCCAGCCTGGAGCTGAGTGGTGACTGGCAGGCAAGGTGCCTCGAGGGTTTTCTGCAAAGGCCTTTCAACGGAGAAGGGGCTCAATGGGGCTAGAAGCATCTGACACTCTGGAACAATCTCTCTGGACAGCTGAGGCTTAAAACAAGGTAATTACACCATGTGGCAACCAAACCAGGAGCAATAAACTTCCTAAGGACAACCGCCCAGGTCTCTAACAACGGTGTACTTTCCAGCCTTATTGTTGGGGGCTCTAGGACAAGCCAGCCAGGTTCAAAGACCCCATGTTGATAAGGTGAGCACCTGGAGGCCATGCCTGGTCTCCTGCTTTAATAGCGCCACGCTTGCCTGAATGCTGTGCTGAGAAGACCAGGTAGATGAGGCCAGGCCCCAGCCCAGGTATGTTTACAGCTCCACGGCATCTTCTCCCAGAGACCCGCTCAGGCCAAGCCCCCCGGGCAGCATGTACTGTAGGAATCACACTCCAGACAAAACGCTCCTGGGACGGTGCTGACAGCTGCCACACGCCTATGAGCACTCTCCTTCTATCTCCCCCAAAGTTCCAAAGCCAGATGCAAACTGAAAAACCCGAGCTCTCTTGCCCTGTCTTGTGAGGCTGGAAAAAGGCACCAGGAAGCCGACTCGGTGTCTCCAGTGGATCTGTGCACAAGAGGCACACGAGCAAGCCAGAGCCACTCCAGTGACTTCCACAGGCTTTCCGCAGCCTCACGAAGATCCATGGCTGATGCCTGACAGGGAAACAAGGCAAGGAGGGGGTGGAAGCGACCTTAGGTCCTGAACTCAGCGCCAGCTGCCTTCGAACTGCGGAAGGGACAGAAGAAAACCCCTCAGTGGCCCCGAGTTTCTGTCTTCCTGTTTGCTAAATGAGGAGCAGGCTGAACAGGATCAGGGGTTCTCAGCCTGGCTGCACATCAGCATCACCTAATTAGAAGCATCTAAGAGAGCTTTTAAACAACACTGATACCTGCCCCCCACCCCAGTTAAATCAGAATCGCTCACTCTGCAGGGCGGGGTCCACACAGAGCATTTCAGGAGCTCCCGGGTGGTTCCACTGCGCCACCTGGGGAGCACCATACGGAGTCACTCCTCATGTCCCTTCCAGCTTGAACATTCTCCCAGCCACACGCCATCAGGACTTGTCCTGAAACAGCCCTCCATTAGGGCTGCCTGAGCTGTAACACCACATGGGCACATTGACCTAGCCCCAGGGATGTGCCACTGTGCCTCTGGCCAGCAAGTAGGAGAGGATCGGGGTGGTGAGTGAGTCCCAGTCAACATGTGACCAGATTTCTGTCCTGTCACAAGGGAGCTGGATTCCAGCTCTGCTATTAACTCGCCGTGTGGCCATAGCCAAGCCTCTCTTCCCTCTCCCCACTCCCTCTCCTGTGTAAAATGAGGGAATCGGGCCTTGCAGCTCTGGGCCACCTCAGCCCGGCTTTCCAGCACCCTCGATGCTGGCTCTGACCCCTGGGCCTCATGCACTCTAAGGTCCAGGCAGGTACCAGGTAGTGCCTGCTCTGGAAACAGCCCAGGCTAAGGTGTCTGCCACGCTCTGCCACAGCTCTAGATCCCGCCTCAGGGCCTGAGCCTTTCCTGAGCAACACCAGCTACAGCAACCTCAAAGAACAAACTGTGACTGCGTCTGCTGCCCAGGACTTAACTCAGACGCTCACAGTGCGCTCCCAAATGGATCTGTAAATAAGCAATACACATGGCAAGCTGTCAGCCACTTGTGAGACACAAAAAATGACTAAAAAAGGATCGAAACACTCCAACACATGACGTCTCAACCAAATAAAGACAGAGATCTGTTCTCAGAGTGGGCCGTGCCTCAGAAGCACGCTTAGGGAGACAGATGTTAACTCCTCCCCTTTGGGGCCAGTGTAAAGGACTTCCTCGGGTATTAATAGCCCTCAGCTGTCCCCACGAAAGCCACAGATTCCCTTCCCAGGGAAGGGCCGCAGGCTCGGAACTACGAACCACTTTAATGTGCTGAGGGGGCAGGAGGGTGGGGGAACATCTGCCTTCTCTCTTTTTATGTAAAGTTTTATTCGATTCCTATCATTTATGTGATAAAGATCGAAGGCAGAAAAGAAAGCATCCAGGTTCCCGATTCTGCACAGAGGGCCAAGGTCTCTTCCAGGTGGGGTGGGAAGGCTCTTTCTGGATAGAAAAGGACCTCTCCCCTAGCAGCTGTTCACCAGCCCAAGGCAGGATAAAGTCTGGATGCCAGACCAGCCCCAGATGCAAGGAAAACCGAGGTACGCAGGGAGCACCCCTATCATCCATCTGGATGAGGGTCAAATTAGTTCACTTTAAGGCCTCAGCAGCTAACAGCCAAGTGGAGTGGGGCCTTTACAGGCCAGGTAGCCGTAGGTACAGTGAGAAAGAAAAAATGGCTCCATGTGTCCTCCCTCCAAGTCGAGACACTAAAATGGGAACAGGGGCATTGTGTGCCCTGACCTCAGCTACACCATCCTCCTCACCCTCCGCAGCTTCGTCAGGGGTAAGTCACCAACTGCTCTTTTAGAGGGATGTGGTTCCAAGTTCAAAGCTGAAGTCACCGACCTAGACCCAAAAGACTTCAAGGGGAAAGGGATGCTTCCATGTATGACAGTTTAATCTGGTTTGATTTAAGCATGAACTTCTAAGGAGTCTTCATATCCTAGGACCATCCATCAGCCACAGGAGGATCTCGGCTGCAGGGACTTAAGATTAATTGCTTCGATGTGGAAAAACCCCTACGCTCACTCCAAGTGAAAAAGTTTTTCCCTTAAAACAAAAAAGAAGAGGAGGAGGGAAAAGAAAGGAAAAGGAAAGAAAAGAAATGCTGACTGATGCTACTCAACCAGCCATGCGTGGTCATTTCGCCACCTAAGTGGGGCAGAGACACGCCACTTTTAAAGCTGGGGCTGGGGTTTCAAGTCCTTTCTCATTAACATCACACACATTCTTATTAGATGCCCTCTTCATTCCTTCCGAAAATATTTGAGACCAACGTCTGGCACATAGCCATATGTTCCACAAAAAGCTTCTATCTTCCTCAATTTACGCTTTTAGCATCTCCACCTCATCACCATATTAGAGAGGGCGTGGACCCATCTAACTCAGTGCAACATGCACTCTGTGCTAAGTGCAGAAATAATGCAAGCTGGCATCTCAGAGGGATCAGTGTTCATATAAGCCTCTCAACGCAGAAAACCTCTGGGCTGTAACGCAGAGACTGCCCTGGGGCATTGGCTCATCCAACCTCTTGGTTTCCTAACTGGCTGTTCTAAATCCACGCTGCCAAACGCTAGAAGGTAAAGGCCACCTACACCTGCCGCATCCTCCTGAAGATGTCACAGAAGCCACCTTCCAGGTACCATATGCAAAAAGCCAATAGTGGCCTCATTCTATTACAGGATTCCCAGGGCCTAAATGAATTAAAAACAAACAAAAAATCCAAAACAACACAGAGATTCCCAAAGCCCAGAGAACGGAATGGAAACATCCTCCTTCCTCTGCCCGGGTCACTGTCAACTATTAGAACCAGAGTGGAGGGAACAGCGGCTTCCAGAAGGTAAGGGTGTGATTTCAGTCCTCGGGCTCTGCGACAAGGTTCCTGGGTCTTGGTTTCCCTGAGCTCTCGTCTCCTCGTGTTTGAGATGGGAATAATGCCATCTTGTAAAGGTGAAGACTGAATGAGGAAGGTATATGAGGCTGCCTAGCAGCGGCCCCCTAAGTCCTGCTGCCTTCAACATCAAGCACTTAGAGCAACAGTAGTCACAAACCGGAATGTTCTGGAAACCTCAGAAACCAGCCCATTCATTAGGCATCTGTGTGCCAGGCCTCATGCTGGACCCTGAGGATGCGGCACTCAGTTCTTTTAGTTTACTATCATCCTCACAGTATAAACCCTCTCAGTGCAAAAAAGCCCCAACTGTGTTCCCTGACTTTTTGGCAGAAAGTTTATTGCAAATCAGCATAATCCTTCTTTAAAAAAAAAATATGGTAAATTACACATAACATAAAACCACATAAAATACACATTAACACTTACCATCTTAAGCATTTTTAAGTGTACAGTTCAGTGGTGTTAAGTACATTCACATGGTTATACCAATCTCCACAATTCCTTTCATTTTGCAAAACCCAAACTCTGTACCTATTAAACAATAACCCCCATTTTCCCTGCATTTCCCCCAGGCCCTGACAACCACCATTCTACTTTCTGTCTCTATGAATCTGACTACTCTAGGTCCCTCATATAAGTGGAATCATACAGTATTTGTCTTTTTGTGACTTGCTTAATTCACTTAGCATAACGTCCTCAAGGTTCATCCATACTGCAGCATTTGTCAGCATCTCCTTCCCTTTTAAGACTGAATAATATTGCATTGTATGAATGTACCACGTTTTTCTTTTTTTTTAAAGATTTTATTTCTTTCTTTTTCCCCCCAAAGCCCCAGTAGATAGTTGTATGTCATAGTTGCACATCCTTCTAGCTGCTGTATGTGGGACGCGGCCTCAGCATGGCCGGAGAAGCGGTGCTCGCCCGGGATCTGAACCCGGGCCGCCAGCAGCAGAGCGCGCACTTAACCGCTAAGCCACAGGGCCGGCCCAGTACCACCTTTTGTTAATCCAATCACCCACTGATGGACACTTGGGCTGTTTCCACCTTTTTGGCTTTTGTGAATCAATCTGCTATGAACATGGGTGTTGCTCCTTTTTAAAAGTCAAAGATGGTTTCTAAAATCAGGCAGCTTCCTAACCGACTAAAAGTTAAACTTTTCTGAGCATACCATATTCCTTTTTCTAATTTTTTTTATTTTTGGTCTACTCTGGAGTTTAAAGTCTAGTTACCCCTCACATTTTCTAAACTCTTTCCAACCAAATCTGAACATACACTTGGATTTCAAAGTCACATCATGCATTCACTTCTCAACTCCATCTGGCTGCTCCCAACCCTCCGGGGACTCTCATGGTGGCAGCCACTGGGGCCACCACGACAGTTGCTCCCAGTGGACCCTCTTCCCGCCAACCTGGCCATCTCCAGCGGTTTAAGCTCTCCTTTCCTGAGGTTGTACCTAGGAGGCGTTCAAACACACCGGAAACTTAAATGACCTATGAACTCTAGCATCAAATCACCCCTCCCACCATGTGCACCCAACCCAGTCAATTTGGAGGTGAGGGAGGATCACGGCCATGGAACTCGTGAGGTCCTGACTTCGACCTCTCAGAGCAGAGGAGGAAGGCTCAGTCAGAACTAGAGGAGAATCCTTTCAATAGGAAACAAGAAAGGAAGAAGGCTTCACTGGTCACATTTCCAAAGTTTTTCTGTTTAAAAAGGCTGTTTGAGTTTAAAAGGACGAGATGAAAAGGCCTGCCAAAGTGTCTTTGCCTTTAGAAATCAATGTAGCTCACCTTTTGAACCCCAGGGTAAATAAAGCCCCAGAGTTTCGATACAGGCAATGCATTAAAGTAGGAACATTTGAGTCCAGGCCATCACATAAACCCCCCTGGACTCGGGCCAGGAACACAGTCCAGCCAGTTGCGTTGCCTCTTCCAGACCCAGCTCCTGGGACTGCAGCACAGGAATCCACGCAAAGTATCAACAAGCATTAGGGTGGCCCTTCAGCCAGCAGAGGAAGCCTGCAAACCAGTGCAGGACACAGAGAAAGCAGGAGAGAGCCAAAAGGTGTGATGATGGTGGTAATGACAATAATTCAGGTTCAGAGGATCTCCACGGGCTTCACAGAGGCGGACAAAGGAAGGTACTCCAGGCAGAAGGTGCGAAGGCAAGATGCATGAGTGCAGAGGGGCCAGACTTGGAGGAGAGCAAAGACCGGACAAAGGAAGGTGCTCCGGGCAGAAGGTGCGAAGGCAAGATGCATGAGTGCAGAGTGGGCAGACTTGGAGGACAGCAAAGACAGTCCTACAGTCTGGTAACACACACAGCCCATCCTCACCAGCTCCAGCTCTGCGGCGGGCACCGTGCTAGGCATTTCACATGCGCTGTCTCACTCTCAATCGTTGCAACTCAGGGAGTTCAGTTATCATCCCCACTGGACAAAGGAGCAGACAGCTTGGAGGGCTCAGGCCGCTTGCCCCAGGTCACACCGGTGGGGCCAGCATTCCAATTCATGCAGGGGAAATGAGGAGCCTTAGAGAGGCTGTGCAGGGCAGGGGATGAAAGACCCAGCCTCTTGCTGTTTGCAGAATGACGGGGAGGACAGGGAGGATGCTGTCCTGAGGCCCCCTGGGATGCGGGCAAAGGGCAGACAAGGTAAAGGCAGCCTGAGGGAGTTTACCTCCCAAAGAAAGACACCAGGGTCATGGTAGGTGATGGAAAGAGCAGCAGGACAGAACCAAGCACCTCCATCCTCCCAGGTGACTCACTCCTCATCGCCCATCTGCTTTCCTCTGAAAGTCTGGACAACTGTTTTGGATTAACTGCCCCAGGCAGCTAAAGAAGAGCCTGGAGTTACCAGAAACCACCGGCTCTTCTTTCTTTCGGCATCACAAGCCTGGGACATCCACAGGACTTTGTTCATTTCCATCCGAAAAATCTGACTTTGTAAGCCCTACTCTATAGTATTCGAACGTCTAAATTCTCACTCCAACAATGGGGGGTGGGGGTTGCGGGGTGGTGTGGGTGGAGCCTAGAAGACCAACAGCACAAAAAGTGCCAAAACTGCTCTCTGGTTTCTGATACCTTAAGTACCCATAATCCCACAATTTAAAGGGAAATAAACTATTCTGGCTGGCTACAAGAACAGGAGGATGAGCCTGTTTGGTTACTATGGTTTGGAAAGGAGGCGTTTATTTTTAAAGTTTTAAAGTCATTAAGCCTCAACATCAGAAAGCTCAAGGGAGCCAACCTGGCTAGACAAAGTTGAAAACAATCAATTTAATTTCCACCCCCCAGGGACTGAGCTCCTGGGTACATGACATATGGCATCTCCATCAACAAACCAAACACCACATGAAAAGCCTGCAGGTTGGTGTGAAAGCAGCGGGAGACCCCTGTCAGAGTGGGGTTCAAAGGCTCCAGGGCCCCCCCCACTGCACTGCATCTCCGACCTGGTTTGTCCCCATTGACGCCCTCAATAGTCAGGTCCTGAGTCTCTGATACGTCAGGCACTCAAGAGGCGCAGAATGAACAAAGCAGGGGCCCCTCCTTCAATTATTCAACAGTCTAGAAAGGGGCAACAGGTAGGTCAGGGACCTTTGTAGGATCATTTAAGCCTAGAGATAGGATCCCAGGCCCAGTGCAATAACGTGTTCCCTGAACGCAACGACTTATTCTCTGAATTACTTACCCCACTGAGTCACGGCTTCTATTGTTCTGTATCTTGTCACTAACAAACATTGATGACAGACATGTTTCCACGCTGGTGCGGTGAGAGACAAAGATACAGTACCTGCTTTTAAGGCGTTTCATTGCTGGTGGCTGATAAAATTGTGGGGCTTCCAAGAGTCAGTAATATACGTGAGATGCTCAGTCCACTGTAAGCACACAGTAAGCTAAAAATAAGATCATACAGGAGAAAAATATGTAGGGCAAAAGTCAAGCACATTAGTGCATACCTACTGGACTACTCCAAGCAAGTCAGAGAGTGTAACCCTTGGAAGGGTCCCTCCATAACTCGCTCACTAATAAAGGAACCAAGCACGCCCAGAGAGGCAGGTCTGCCACGACCCCCTCTGCTAGACCCTCACTGCCAGCATGGTACCTGTACAAGCCTTTATTCAACCTTCCCTACAATCCTTGAGGCAGGGATCATTCATATCCCCACTTTTCAGATAAGAAAGACTCTGGGAGACAAAGTTACCAAGGCCACAAATCTAAGCGGTGGGCTCAAAGGAACCCAAGCCTCCACCTTCTGCCTCTGCAGACAGAGATGCTTGAGGTTCCTTTTCTTACTCTTTCTACTTGTACTTGGATTGTGTCTCCTGTCTCCCAAGTCCTCGCATGTCCATCACTTCCAAGTGACTTGGCCCTTCCCTCTGCAGAACACAGACCAATGAGAGCAGCCCCCGCAAAGCCAGCCAGGGAGCACAAGCTATCACTATCAGTGCTCACAGACTCAAGAAACTTGGTGTTATTTTATTTGAGCCTCACAATAATCTATAATATGGTTTTACCAATATCTTAAAGGTGAAAAATAATGCACCTTAAATCACACTGTTGGTAATAGTTACACACAAGTTTCTAGACCCTTGAAAGAATTATAAGACTCGACTTGACAAAGCAGTGGAGCTCGCCTTATTTCTGCCCTCCCACCTCCCACCTTGTTCCTCCCCCTCTGGCTTCACCTTCCTGGCCTTCCGGGGAACCAGAGGAGCCGCCCCACAGAGCTCGCTCATCCACTTGCACGGGGCAGTGGCTAACCTCCTACCCCCAGCTGAGAAAGCAAACCTAACGACTCCCCCTGGAGCCAACGCCAGGGCCCGCCCAGGTGGCAGCTAATGGAAGCAGCAGGAGGCTCCTCCCTAAAGCTGCACTGTGCCCCATCCCTTCCCACGGAGAGTGGCCCTATATTTAGAACACCATACCTCTCCCCTTAACCTGCTGAACCCAATCCCAAAACAATGGAACCCTTGTGACATAGGGCTGGCAGCCCCTTTACCCTTCCGAAACCTCCACCTCCCCTCAAAATATCACCAACAAACTCAGAATTGGGGGTGCAGGTTGTGGCCTCTTCAACACCTCTACAGTCCTGGCTGAACCCACCAATTTAGGACAAGCATTTGCTCATCCTCATACTTTGCCTTTCTCCTCCTTACTAGAAAAACAGAACTGAAGTTATATTGTAAACAAGGCCCTGAATGCCACAGCAAAGTAGCAGAAAAACTCTGCCTTTCCAAGAAGAACAGTTGAACAAGAAAATCTGTTATTAGCCCTGGACGCGAGCCACGCAGCCGGCTTTACGGAGGGGCAAAGCCTGCCCGGGCAAGTTCTTCAGAGACTCCCTCTGACAAACCAGTTATAACATCAAACATGCTGATCTTGGCGTTTAACACCAAAACCCAAGGCAAAGGAGAGACTTTTTTTTTTTTTCTTTTAAAAACCTGAGAAATCCATTTCCCTCCTTTTTGTCACAAAAGGAACTGGTATCTCTTACCACTTCCTACCTCTCTGGAGTTCAGGGTACCATAACGTTAAGTTGTGTTTCTAACTTCAGTCATCAACACTACTTGATTCTCACAGCGTGAACGCTTATAAGCACAGTTCTGATTATGCGATGAACAGGACCTAACTGAACACGAGGCCAATTCGCTCCATCAAAAAGCAGCACAGCTCACTCTGGGCATCTGAGGGCTTCACAGTCAAGGTTTTAGCTGATCTTCTGCTAGAAGCACAAATTCAGACCTCTTGCCCAAGATGGGGTGACCACCCAGCTTCCACCCCCAATACAGGCTTGCTGCAAAAGGACCCTCTGGGAAAAGCTCAAAAACACAGTGCTTCTTAAATGAATGGCCACAAATTAAGAGAAAACTCAAGCAGAAGCGGAAAAAGTAAATACATGATGAGAGAACATGTTTCAGACACACGAGAAAGTCCAGATTTGTAAAAGCAAGGATTTAAGCAGGTCATTGGGTGAATCACGTCCTGGGCATTTGGGCTCAGTGTTGTGCAGAACAGACCCAAGCAAGGTGGCAGCCCACAGGGGCCTCGGGTGGCATCCTCTGCACTGGGGAGCAAAAGGTAAGACTCTGAAGCCAAGAGCCGCTTCTTTTCCGCGAAGGCAAAGGAGTGTGTGGCAGCTTAGGGACAGAGGGAAACCACGAGCAAGTCAAGTTCTGGACTCAAGCCCAGGAGGAGGAGCCCACACAGACCAGAAAGATTGTGTCTACTCACACTCACACTCACACACTCACTCACTCTCTCCCTGCCCCCCATCTCCTTGCTTTAAGCCTCCATGGCCGAATTCCAGCTCCGATAATTACATCAGACCCACCTTTCACCACTCCCACCCTCTGCAATTAGCCCTGATTCTCTGCTTCCTGCTACTCTGGGAGGTGCCCCGTAAAGTGTAAAGCGTGGGGCCAGCTGCTCCCTCCATCGTCGGTCCCACCCATCCCCTGCCCAACCCCGGAAGTGCTGGTTTCGGAGGTGCCTGAAGCAATCCAGTCCCTTCCCCTGGCACTCCCGCTGGTGTGACATCTGGTTAACAAGGGGGAGCGAGCCCAAGCCGGAGCCCCTCAGGAAGCAGCACTCTCAGCCTGGCCCACGACAGGAGGCTTCTGGCTCGGGATCCACCCCGCCCTGCGGTCAGTGCAGATCCTGCCAACCTTCACAGAAAGGCGGTGCGCCCACAGCAAGCCATCTCCCCACACAATTGATTGAGGAAAGCTTGATTTTTAGCAAGAAGTTTCCCCAAGCGGCCGATGACCTAGAGAACTTGCAGCTCTCTGGGACTGTTTCCTTATCTTACTCAATGAGCCTTGCTTTCCTCATCCGTAAAATGGGGAGAGCAATTTCTTCCTCACAATGACAGGTCTAGAAAGCTCCTAACTAGAGCCCGGCTCACGGGAGGCACTCAGTCATTTTCTCTCAACCTTCTGATTCGGGCACAGGGCTGAGTCCCAAAGATCTTGGTTGCAATTCAATATGCCTCAACAGCAGTTCTCCTAAAAACAAAAAGGAGAAAGAAGAAAGGAAACCAAGTCCAAGTGGCACTTGGTCTCACGTTTTGCAGAAACAAAACCTGCCTTGGAAAGGTCTGGGACTATGGGGAACATGACCAGGTATCCTCAGCCCGGTCTGCTCTGTCCTGGCCAGCAGGGCACAAGAGTCACTGGTCAGGACCAAATGCTTTCCCTTGAGTGTGGAAAAGGGAATTCTAGCAGTCCTGAAAGCTGCTGCCCTCCTGTGGCCCCTGTCCAGCTGACCTGGAGCCACTGCCACTCAAGCCCCATGGGCCCTGCCCTGAAGCCTGCGGGGACAGCAGATCTGCTCAGCTCTCCTGGGCCTGGGAAAGCATTTTATCCTCCCCCCAGATGCTCGCTCCAGGTGGGGCACCGAGCAAGCTGCTGTCCACGGCCCCACGTAGCCAATACCCCACGTGAGTCTCCTGGAACTTGTTCCCTCTCTTCTCTGCCCCTGCCTTGGTCCAGGCCCCCAGGAGCTGCCCTGACTCCCCACTCTCTCCTGACACCAATCCACTCTCAATATGGGTGCCAGAGCTTTCTTTTTTAAATTTTCCCTTTAAAAATTCTCCAAAGACTCCTGAGTCCTTCAGGATGAAGCTCAAATTCGTCAGTATGGCATCCACCCGCTGGAACCTCGCCATCTTCCCAGCCTCATGCATCACCACTCCCCAGCCCCCAGCCGCTCTGAAGTGACTTCATCAGTCCTCCAGGTGTTTTCTGTCTGTATAGTTTTACAGGTGCTGCTCCCCTCCCAGGACACCCCATGTATCCCATTATCTGCCAGAAGGCTCTTTGTCAATCCTTCAGGACTCAGGTCAAGTGCCACCCCCTTCGGAAAGCTCCCCATGAGTTCCGCTCATTCCCGGGCTGAGGAACCCCCTCCTCTGTCCTGTGTACCCACAGGTGTTACAGTGGTTGGTTTACCTGGCCTCTCTCTCCCCACTAGACGTGAGCCTCTCTGGCATGGAGAACAAGAAGAGAAACAGAAAAAGAACTGGGTGACCCCTGGTGACTCACACCCACCTCTCTGGGCCACCAGAGCTTCCTCATCCCACATTTCTTCACCCTATGCTAGAGAGAATGGGGGGACGGGAAGTGAGAAGAAGGAACGAGGAAAGGAGGGGTCCACGCAGACCACTGTCCTCCTCAGGCTCACTTCCCAACACAGTCTGGAAGGTTCTCTCTTGAACTTTAGACTGAGAGCAAACATTCACAGGGAAGCCAGGAAGCTCCTGGGTCAAGTCCGTGGCAGACACAGAGCTCCCACTGCTGATATGGGGACAAGGTGCGGGGCCCTCTCTGATGAAGGCCTCCCGGTCCTGGGGCTGGGCCACCCATGTTCGGTCACCACGCCACAATGGCCTGCAGCTGTCGTGCTGGAGATTCCAAACCAGCATCCAACGATTCCCCAATGCAAGGAAATTCGCCCAGACGTCCGGTGAAAATAATCTCAGACCTTCATCCGCATGGCAGAGACACAAACCTTCAACATTCAACAGCAATATGAAACACTGGATTTTAACAGGTATAGTCACAATGGGTGAAGGAGGGGCACAAATCGGCATTTCAGCAAAGAGAAACAAAAGGCCTGTAAAAAAGGCAACTTTGGCAGTAAGTAGCAAAAGTCCTCCAAGTATTCATGCCCTTTGACCCAGGAATTCCATGTGAAGAATTTATCCTAAGGAAATAAGACCAGTTGTTGAAAGATTTATATACCAAGTATATTCACGGTGGTATTGTTTATAATTCTAAGACAGAAATAACTCAGTATCAACGACAGTGGTATAGCTACATGATGAACTGCAGTGTAGACACTAAAATTCATATTATGAAAGAATATTTAATGACATGGGAAAATGCTCACTACACAGTAAATGAAGAGAAAAGTTACAAATAGTATGAACGATATGATCCACACCTTGAAACAAACATACCCACAAACATGAAGTCAGAAAGCACAAATACCAAAATGTTAACAGTGGTATCCCTACGTGAGATAATGGGCAAATTTTCTTTGTTCTTCCCAATCTGCAATCATAAACTATTTTTATAATCAAAAATATTGCTTTTAATTTCCTCAGAACATAGATATAAGCTACAAAATTGAAACTATCCACCTCACAGCCCTCTTCTTTAACTTTTCAAGTCAAAAGTAGAGGAAGTAATTTCTCCCCTGAGAATTCAATACAATGTATTATTCACAAAGCAAATTCCACTTGAACCTGTAGATATGGCCGGAGCGGACTATAAGTTCCCTTAACCTATATGTTATTATGTTCCCACTAGCAATGTCAAATGTACATTTCCTTCTATTCTTACTTTTGACAAAAGTCTTTCATTTTTCAAACTCAGCATGCACATTTCTAAAGATAATGCTAATTTTTAGTAGTCTGCCCATGCTTATCTAATACAACTGCCAGAGAGAGCTGACAGATGTCAAAAACAAGGCTCATCGGGGAGAAGGTACAAGCAGTGTGGAAGTTTTATCTCAAGATATCACACAAAACAGTATGCATGTGTAGAAAGATACACATACATATATACACACACATACACACAGAGCAAGAGTATAAAACCATGAACTAGACACCCACCAAATTAATGACAGGGCTTCTCTCCAGGGAGGAAGGAAGGGTAACTGGCCTCAGTGGAGGCACACTGAGGACTTCTATCAGAAAAAAATTTCTTAAAAAAAGGTCTGGGGGGCCAGCCCAGCAGCGCAAGAGGTTAAGTGCACGCACTCCACTGTGGCGGCCTGGGGTTCGCCAGTTTGGATCCCAGGCATGCACTGCTTGGCAAGCCATGCCATGGCGGCATCCCATATAAAGTGGAGGAAGATGGGCACAGATGTTAGCCCAGGGCCAGTCTTCCTCAGCAAAAAAAAAAAAAAAAAAGATTGGCAGATGTTAGCACAGGGCTGATCTTCCTCACACACACACACACAAAGTCTGAAGCATATATGAAAAATATGCACATATGTTCATATTTATTTTGAACAGACACACGAGTGTTCATTCTAACCATTTGTATTGTTTTATTTTTAACTTTTCAAAGCCATGAAGAAAAAAGAGATTACAGAAGATAAGGCAACCCCGGACTATTTCCTTTGCTGTTTCTTTTGAGAGAGAGAACAACATTCCGGGTCCGTTCTGGCATTCTGACCACGGCGAGAGACCAGAAGTCAGAAGGGCTGAGTTCAAGGAACTCGTAAAACAAAACTTCCTCGAGGTGATCTTAAACTCTCAATCTTGGTTGTCTCTGGCCACCAGGGGACTGCAGAATTGCAGGCCCACAGGGCCCATCCTCTTCTTGACAGATGAGAACTCAGGAGGTCCAGAGAAGGAAAGCAGCCTGTCGGTCAGCGAGGGGAGAAGCTCGAAGAAACAGCAAATTTCCCATTTCAGAGTCAGTCCTGCACCTAGGTCTCCACATCCACCTCAGCGTCCTGATTCCAGGACGGAGAGATATCCATATGTGGACTCCACAACCAAGACGCACGTCTCCATTGACACGCACTGAATTTATCTAGGCCACTGTCTGAAGCGCTTCCCACCAGCATGAACCCAAAGAAAACTCAGAAACTTCACATGACCCTGAGGCCCTACCTCTTGGGAGAAGGAACAAGATCGCAGGTATCCAGGGCAGGACTGGCAGTGGGACACCAGGCACAACCCCCAAAGAATAAACATGTGTCAGCCACTTGCTGCATGGGGGATTTCTGCTTATACCAGCCTTATTCTCCTACGGGCTCCTCTAGCAAATGAACATGCATTTTGTGTGTGTGTGTGTGAGGAAGATCAGCCCTGTGCCAACATCCATGCTAATCCTCCTCTTTTTGCTGAGGAAGACCGGCTCTGAGCTAACATCTATTGCCAATCCTCCTCCTTTTTTTTTTTCCCCCAAAGCCCCAGTAGATAGTTGTATGTCATAGTTGCACATCCTTCTAGTTGCTGTATGTGGGACGCGGCCTCAGCATGGCCGGAGAAGCGGTGCGTCGGTGCGCGCCCGGGATCCGAACCCAGGTCACCAGTAGCGGAGCACGCGCACTTAACCCCTAAGCCACGGGCCCGGCCCTGAACATGCATTTAAGGTAAATACTCAAGGCTCTGAATGTAAAAAATGAGCCATGCTATAAATCCAAAATTTAACTTAAAAAAGACTCAGATGAAAAAGGGCTTGGCTGTTGAGCAAGTAAAACAAGCTTCATGTGACACTGGGCTCAGAGCTGACCAGCCAGCGGCTTGAGGCGGCTTGCAGTTTTGGTCCAGGCTCGCCTCTCCTCCTGGCCTCGCAGCAGACGCCCCATTCGCAGATGCCTGTCCTGGAGCTGGCGCCTCCACCTCGAACTAATCAGCCTTTTCTTTTCTGAAATGCAGAGACTGAACCAGGCGCTCTCGACAAGGCCCTGTCCAACTCTGGCTTTCTCGGCCCCTTGCCAACAACTCCCTCAATGACACCCCTGCTCCTTCTAGTCACTATCTTATCATTGCAGCCTCTCCTCAGATGGCTGCCAGGACCTGCCTTCCTGTCCCGGGGCGGATGAGATGTGTGTCCGCTGTGTGTGATGGAGAGGAGTCACCTGGTGAGAACTGAGCGCGCTCTGCCCCAGGAGACCTGGCTGAAGGTGCGTCTTCTAGACTTCACTAGACATGCTCTACCCAGTGGTTCTCACAGGAGTGTGCATCAGAATTACCCGGAGGACTTGTTAAGCTAAGACTGCTGGACCTCCACAGCAGGTCTGGGGAGGGGCCTGACGATCTGCATTTCCAACAATTTTCAAGCGATGCCACCGCTGCTGGTTTGGGGACCACACTTCGAGAACCACCACTCCAGCCCACTGATTCCCAATCCTGTCGGAAGGAGGAGTGACTCAAACAGCTGGGGAACTTCTGAAAATGCAGACTGCAGGCCCCACCCCAGAAGAGTTCAAGCAGCAGGTCAGGAGGCGGCCTGAGACCTGGGCCGAGACACAGGTGGTCAGACTGAGCCCAGCCACGCTGGTTTTCACCCACCGTCTGTCCTCTGCCCCAGAAAAAGGTCAAGAACCCTTTGTCTCCACGGGTTTTCAGAGGCAAATTTGAGCTTCCTTGTGAAACAAGCCCATGCTATTGAAGAGAGGCCCCTGTCCCTCCTAACTGGCCCTGCCCCATGGAGCCTCAGAAAAGAAGGGGACAGCCAGGGGCACAGAACTGTTGCCTGCCAAACAAGACCCAGGGCTGGATTCTGTGACGTCGATATGTCTACTGAAAAAGCCACGGGTGAGAGGGAGTCCCACTCACTTGGGGGGTGACCTTTCCCTCCCCGGCACCCCAAAGTAAGGAATGACATTTGTCTCGCTTCATTCCAGGCCCTCATAACCTGCAGGGCCACTTTCACAAGGGGACATCGGGCAGTCGGTCTTTTGGAAAACTTTCTTGAATGTCTCTTTGCAATAATAACCAATTATGTTTATGCCATAATGTCAGCTGGGAGGAAAAAAAGGCAGGATATGCAATTGTATATACAGCATGAACACAACAGTGTAAAACAAAAACTATTCAGGCAACAACTGGAAGGAAACACTAAAAATGTTAATAGTGATTGTCTTCTGGTGGTGAGATTATGGGTGTTTCTTTCTTTCTTGCTACTTGTTTGTTTTCCAAGCTGTTTATAAAGAGCACTTACTACTTATATGACCAGAACTTTATTTTACAATAAATTGGAAGGAAAAAATACTCAGTAGAACACTGCCCACACCAAACCTGTGTCAGCCCAAAAGGCAGGTGTCCTGCCAGCTTTCTCAAGTGAGCAGGACTGACTGAGGGGCAGGGATGGCTCACAGCCCTTAGCAAGTGCTTTCAGCAAACACTGACCCTGGGCAGGGGCTGAGGCTGCCAACACACACCAGCCCTGCTCTCAAAGAGCCAAGAGTGCAGAAGCAGAACAAGGATGCACGGTCCTCGCTTCTATCTGTGAGTCTTTCTGGGCCCTGAGAATGAACTAGCCATCTTCTCCCTCCTGTGACTGTTTCCCATCTTCTGGAACTCTACACAGTGCCCCAAGAGCAGCAGACTGCCTCCAAATCGACACAGTCTCAAGCTGGTGTTAAGCCCTCTCTGGCCAGCCCAGACCTGGACCATCAGAGCTGCCGATCACCACCGGCGTCTGTCCGACTGGGCCAGCAAGACCGGGACAGCATCTGTCTGGCCAGCCAGCTTGCAGCAAGAGCCTGACGGCTCCACGCTGCTCAGAGAGCTGCAGAAATGCTCCCCTCCACCTGAGACCATCAGGGAGAGGTTACCACCCACTAGCCACACCTGCGGTAGGAGACACACCTGTCGAGAGTTATCACTGTTGGCTCTGGCCTGCCTGGCAAGCCTGTTTCGAATCTGAATTTCTTTATCTCTCAGGTTCACACCTCCCTGCTTTTGATTCATCTGAAACTTGGCAAAGCAGACCTTCACCCAAGAACTGTGGAGGATGCTGACCCCAACAGATGGAGGACAGAACTGTGTTGTGCCTCCATGCCTTCCTCCACCTCAACACCCTTTCCCCCTCTCTCCTTCCCATGACCTCCAAACATGCAAACTCAGTCACCTACCAAAACTCCACTCAGCTGTCCCCTCCTCCAAGAAGCCTTTCCCAACCACCCTTCCCCGCCCCCAACAACACAGCCTTAGCTTAGTGGCACTTAGCACACGGCATTGAAAGCACCTGCTTACCACGAACGGTGCCTGCAGACAGGGATCAAGCCCTGAGTTCCTGCTTAACTGCCAGCACAGCCCCCAGACAGCCCTCTCCACGCCCAGACCAAATTCACTGGCAGCACCATGGCCCTTGCCCAGCTTCCCCCGCCTGTGGTTGTCACTAGCTGAGACCTACCGGCCTACAGCATGCCCATCCCTGAGCGTGGCTCCCTTCAGACAAGGAAATGAACCCACTTCAACCCCAGCCAGGCCTCCCCCTGACCCTCAGCCCCTCCTCAGTGCAGCCAGCACCTGTACCTAAAAGGATGGGGCTGGTTCTAAGCCTCCAGAGGCTGCTCCGAGTCCGCGGCGCTGTGCTACCAACAGTCCACGGAATGAGCAGAGGTAGCTTGCTGAACTGGCCACACAGGCAGAACATCCCAGCACCCAAGCTCCCTCTCACGCCCCAACCCCAATGGGAGGAGGATGGAAACAATCATCTCAGACATCCCAGGACACCGTCCACTCCCTCCCTCTCCTATCCCTTTTCAAATTCATGTTGAGCCAGAAGGGCTCCTGCAGCAACCAGAGCCCTCGGCAGGAACGGGGCCCAGCACACAGCCCAACGCCACGGCACAGACTCCGCCCGACAGCCTATCCAGCGGTCCCTCAGCTGACCTCAGAACAGCAACCACTACCTGAGGGCAGAGAGGGGAGCCACGGCTGGCCTGAGGGCTTCCTCATGTTCGCAGGGAACTCATGACTCAGAAGATGCTCCCAAACCTCAGAACCAAGACTAAGTTACTGCCCAGGAAGTTGAGTGCTAGGAAGAGGTTTCAGAGGCAGAATCTGGTCGAGAGGTCAGTGAAACCCCAGCATGCATCTGGAAGTGACTTGTTTTTGAGTGGGGGTGCTTAAACTGTGTTCCCTGGCATCCTGATTACCCACAGAGATGCCCTGGAGGGCGAGGAGGGGGTTGAACAGAGGGCACTAAGGCTCCCCACCCCCAAGTCAATCAGAGTCACCAGGGCTTCACCTGGGGTTTCAAGAAAAAAGATCATATTTGGGGAAAAAGTTTCACTGCTAAGAAAAAGTTTGAAAACTAGGGCTCCGAGATGCACAGTTTAAGTCTGTATCCCATCAATGCTGGCCACATAAAGATCATGAACATCAAAGATTCACCTGACCTTCCCAAGGCTGGGCTGAGGATTTTAACAGCCCTTCCTCATCAGGCCCACTTGCCCAACCCATCGAAATCACTGAGACACAGTGAGCACCTGACAAGTGGACACTCCATACCATGAACCCCGGTGGTCCCATCTGCAAGCTGGGGGCTCATCAATTATATTCTTGGGCCAGACGTAACCCTCCTGTGGTCACTCTCTCTCCCTCAACCCTTCGAATTGCTCCTGTACAGACACACTGAGCCGTGGGCGATACGTCACGGTGCCCCTCACAGAGCCCGTTCTAGCCAGTCCCCATTTGACTGCATGCTTGGGGCCACAGCTGTGAATTGAGGCTTCGCTCTGGGGCCCTCACAGCACCAGGCACGATGCTTTGCACACAGTTCAAAGGACCTTCACTGGACAAAGTAAAGCGATCCAACATCTGACCCTTCTCACAATGCCAAAAAAAAGGTGCAAGTGAGAACACAGCAAGCAGCAGCAAGCAGATGCCTAACCATGAACAGCATTTCCTCTCGTCTTCCTGTGGGGAAACCGTTTGAGTGACGATATTGCCAGATGCACAGCAGAACTCTAGGGGAACAGAGAACCGCCCTTACCTGGTAGTAGGTCTTTATGTTTCTCACCAAGATGGTCAAGTTCTGAATGCGAAGGTTCACATCATTGTTGACGTGCTTGTTGATGCGTTGATTTGTTGGCCTGGGATCTCTAGTGGAAAAAAGATGAAAGTGGAAATTATATCTCCCAGCATTAGCCACACCCTCTTTCCCAGACGAGATGGAGCGCTGGCTTCTCTCCAAGCATAGAGGTGTGACAAGTGTGGCTCGAATCAAATCCTAATTCTGCCACTGCCAAGCCGTGGACCTGAGGGGGGCCACATCACCTTTCTGCTCCCTGCGCCCAAGTATCTAGCCCACCACAGTCCCTTCATCAATGTTATTTCCGTTCCCACTGCTAGTAACACCCATAAACAACCACCAAATGTCAACACAGACCCAAAAATCTACACTGTACAAAAATCAGTAGTCTATACAAAAATATATTTCAAGATTAAAGGGATTAAAAGCTGAAGAACCCAAAATATGTGAAATATCAAGAAAGATAGAAAAGGGGAAAAAAAGGTACATTTCTGACTTACTAAACCAATAAAATCATTACTGTTCCATTTTACCTGGGGTCCCCTCCCTGCCACCTGAATTGGTCTTGGGCTGGTCCTGCCTGTGATTTACATTCCAGGAACACAATTCTATCTTGAAAAACGACATCATCCGTCTGTGACACTATGGTGTACAATGCCCCCTACGAGAAATGCTAACAGAGACACAAATAACTCACGTGGGAAACCCCCAAAGTGTCATTTATTTTCCGATCTCAGGCTGAAGTCAGGACTGGTTGTGATGAAACTAGAAATCTGAACCAAGTGATATATAATTTCACTCATCTGTGTACAAGACATTTCTCAAAATTCTCAGTGTCAAAAAATATTTTCTATTTAAAGAGAACAGACTCAACAGAATTAGGCTTCCACCCCTCCACGAACCCCACACTGCTTTTCACAACAAAGCCCTCCCTCCCTTTCTACTGTCCCAAGACACCGAGAAGGCTGTCTAATTCAAATGAGGGCTGTCTTCACGGTTTCATCCGTCATCCGAGCCCTGTGATACGGGTGCTGAGCCTCCTGGGGGCTGGTATGACAGAAGACAGGCAGCCTCGTCCTCCTTCCTCAGTAACCACGTCCCTCGACGATGAGGGCCGCACAGGAGGGGGAGTTTGGGGAGTTAAGGAAATCAATCTCAATGCCCTTTGGCTCATTCAAAGCCAATAATTAAGAGAAAACTGACAAATAGAAAAAAAATCTACAAACAGAAATCACTTCAAATGTCACTGGAAATACAATTTGTTTTTACAAAACACAAGCTGTTCAAAATTCAACGATTAGGTAAATATTTGATAGATCCACTATGAGTCCCTAAACTGTAATGTGTATACGCAAACCCCTTTACACATTACATGCAATAATCAGCCATGGATTTTATTCAATCATCCTGTATCCCCTAAAACAGTCACATGGGTACCTTGGGGCAACCAGAGAACCTCTTTTCAATTGTCATGTGACAACATTTCTTGTTGTCCCCACAGAGTAATGGAGTCTAGCCAAGCTATCCACATGTTACAGGTTTCTCTTGGAGCCATCCGTTACTGAGAAAATAAAGGTTAACAGTTCAGTGGAAATTAATCTAGGAATAGAGGAGGCATTCAGAATATAAACCACAAAGGCATTTTAGCTACAGAAGTGTACCTAACATTACAAAATAATTTATCCTAAAGGTACAATTCTCCTCCCTTTATGGTAGATACCTTAAGAGATGAGGAGCAATTTTATCAAGTGACAAATGTGCTTCTTAAAATTGCAGAAGTTACAGAACTGCAGAGCTTTCTCTGTTTTATTGTTAGTGCAGTCCCAGCTTTCATTTAGGTCAGACGGGACCACCCCGGGAGGGCCAGGAGCCGCAGGGCCTCAGCATACATGGGGACGTTCACCGCACATGCAAAGGCACCACACACACCCAGGGTGGGGACGTGGGCGTCCGACAGGTGACAGCAGGGAAGCCTCTGACCATCCCTGCTTTTATTCTCCCCAGTTCTGGGAAGCAACAGCTAATTGAAACTGTACTCCAAAAGAGCCTTGACATTTACGATATGTGTAATTAGACTAATTATCATGATCATTAGTGCTCCCTCCTTTAACTAAGGCTCTCAGGGTAAAGAGAGGTTATTAGGAAACAAATCGAAGCAGAAGTTAACTACGGTTAAGGAAGGCCTATCCCCATTCTACCCAGCGTAACCCCCGCCTCTCCGTGCGGCAGGAAATGGGTCAGGAGCCGCTGATTCCAGTCTGGGAGCTGGGACTGGCCAAAGTTCTCTGGGCCACAGTTTGCTCACCTTCCAAATGACTACAGGATGCTTCCAGCCCTAAAAGGCTATCATGCTACGAAGGCCAGGTCTGTACTGGCAAACTTGGACCGTACTTGGTCCTATGTCCCAGGAAGAGGGCATCATAGAACCATTGACCTGCAATTCCCCTACATTGATAACTAGGATCCTCTTCACTTGACAGCCCCACGTCAGGACCCTAGAGGACACAGGTGTAAGCATCTGATAAGTTGTCTGAACTTGGAGAGTTCCAAGTTGGAAGTGTGGGGCCCCCCAGGGCTTTCTTCTCATAAAAACTTCTAACTAGAAAAAAGGAAATCAGCTCTCCCTAGAATTTTAAAGAGAGAGTTATAATTTACATTTATATAGCAACCTTGCCCCCCTCCTTTGTGAAAAAGCCAGCCCCCAACTTTTGGTTATATTCCAAAGACTTCCTAAGTTCAAAACCGAATCAAGAAACTATGTCTTGATACAGATAGTGGAGCTGTTTATAATATAGCAAGGTGTAAAAAAAAAAAAAAAAAAAAAAAAAAAAAAAAAATAGAAAAAGGATGTTAATAGTAGCATGAGCCCAATTTGTATAAAAATACATTAGGAACATATATTAATATATATACCAGAGACAACATCTGGAAGGCAACAGAATATTAATAGTGCTACGCCCACATGGCAAAATTATATTTTGGCAATTTTTTTTTTTTTTCCGCTGAGGAAGATTGCACTAACATGCATTACCAATCTTCCTCTTTCTTTTGCTGGAGGAAGATTAGCCCTGAGCTACCATTTGTGCCAATCTTCCACTAATTTCTATGTGGGACACCCCCACAGCATGGTTGGTGAGTGGTGAAGGTCGGCACCTGGGATCTGAACCCACAAATCCAGGCCACCGAAGCAGAGTGCCTGAACTTGAACCACCTGGCCACAGGGCCGGCCCAGGCAATTTTTATTTTGCTCATCTGTATGTTCCTACTCCCCTATGATGACCATGAATTTTTTGCATAATTTTTAAGGACTCAAAGTCCCCGTGAGTGTCACATGCTGCAGCCAAAAAAGGAAATTAAGTTCATGAGTAAGAATCTTTTTTTGCTCCAATGCTTTTGCACCAACACAAACGCATTCAACTAATAACTATTTGCCCTTTTATCCTCAGCTTTTATTTCTGAAAAATGGGAACATAACTCCTCTTCCAGCACAGTAGGGGAAAAAAACTACCCTTCAAAGGCTTTTAGGAAGCTTAAGAAACTCTCCCATTGGCCTGATATTTCCAACCTCTGGATAATTAATATATTACCTGGAATTCTGCAGCTAGCACCAGGGGTTAGAAAAGAGTCTGAAAAAGCAAATCATGTCGGATTTACCACAGGCCTTGCACAGGCACAAGCTCTCAGCCCCAGTCAAAAGTCCCCAACTGCACTCAACAGCCATCGCATCAAATCAGCTGTCCACTCTCACATGCACAGTTGCACACGGGCAGACACACACAAACCCAGCTCTGGGCCTCACTCTAATAATGATGACTGACATTTGTTGGGCATTTTCTATATGCATAATCTTATTTAATCCTCCCCAAATTTATAAAATACCATCCCCTTATTACAGATTAGGAAATTGTGGCTTAGAGAGTTTAAGTAATTTGCCCAAGGTAACAGAACTAGTAAGTGGCAAAGGGGGGATTTGAACTTGTCTGCCTGATGCTAGAGTCAAAGCTCTTAAATAATTTTCCTACGAGACAGTGCAAAAGGTGTCCACACTGAATCAGACACCTCGTGTTCCCTTGGGTACCAGCAGTACCCAGAGAAACCGCATTTACAGAGGAACTATTCAGCAAGTTTCCCATGCACCTCCATCCACGCCACTCAATGCCACACTTTCATTCAAGAATTCTCCTAGACCTGGGCCTCCCCTGAAAGCTGAGCTCACAGGGCTTTCCTGCTTCCAGGCACTGATGTCACCGGGAGGCCAGGGCCAAGGGACTACTACCGCAGCCTACTTCAGTTGCCAGAGACAATGCCCAGGTACAGTCACGTGACTTTTAGCAGCTTCCATATGGCTCTGAAGTGTTAGGTAACACGCCTCTCATCTGAGCTCCAGTAACCGAGTTAGCATACTGCTCTCTGCAATTTTCTCAGGTCCTACCAACTTGGGGAGAATTTATCAAAAGAGGCAAATAGCACCCAGTTGGAGGTACCAGCATGGGAGATAAGACAGACTAGCCTTATCACTTACCTGCTGGTGAGCCTGACATTTCTCCATTTAGCAGAAGTGAGAACAGAGGCTTCGCTTAAGTATGGTGTTAGCCTCGTTCGTCCCAGAGTCCCGTTTTGCCCTTGATCTCGTTCAGAGAGGGCTAAGGCTAAGAACCATGCAGTAATCTAGGAGACTACGAATGTGGGAGAAAGGCAGACCGAGAAAAAAACTTTTATGGGGTGCCTCAAATCCTTTCTGGATTAAGATGGTGAATACACAACTGACACCAACCCCTATTAAGTGGCAGGCACTGATCATTCCATTTAATCCTCTCAACCAACTCTTAAGGGGGGCACTTCACTCCCTATTTTACAGATGAGGAAACTGAGGTGTTGAGAGATGTGCCCAAGGTCACATAGCTCGTATGAGAGAGACTTACAGATCGAACCCAGGCTGGCTACCTAGGCTGTCGACACTAGAGCTGGAATTCTTTTGTGTGTTTTTCTAATTGAGGTAATTTTTACATAGAATGAAATGCATATATCTTAAGTTACAGCTTGACGAGTTTTGAAAAATAAAACATATGCTAGTCAATACATAGAACATTTCTACCGCCCCTAGAAGTTCCCTGTGCCCCCTTTCCAGTCGATCCCCACCCACTTCGAGGAGCAAACAAAAAATTACTATCACCTGGAGCAGGGTTTACTCTGATCACCCTATTGGTAAGCTGTGTGCTGCCAGTGCCACTTTCTCCTTGATTTCTTCCTTCTGGAAAGCCACCCAAACAGCTTCCCCGCAGCCCCTTCCTCTGTGCCTGACCCTGGCCAGAAGGACCCAGAAGCACTGCTTGAGGCCTTAAGAGCTGCTAACTGATCAGTTCCCACTTCCAGAACGACTACCTTGGCATATTACAGAGGAGAAAATAACATTTGAAACTGTCAAGGGGAGGAGAGAAGCCCTTCAAGCAGAATGTAGCCATGGGCCAAGAGTGAACAAGAGACGAGCTGGCATTTCTCGAAGGAATGGTCCAACAGGCTCTCCTGATTTACAAGCAAGTGGTAAACGCTTCAGGAATTCGAAAGGTCAGGGAAGAAAGAGAAACAGTCTCAGAGCTTTTGTTCTCCCCTCTGCCTGGGTGTAAAAGCTGAATGAAAAGGCTGGGGATACTGCTGGTTTTTTTAATTAAACAGTCTTGGGCTTGGGTAAGGACAGGTTGAAGTTTCACTGGTCACTGCACCAATGGAATCCTGTAATTTTCGGGGTCTACCAGAACGGGGGGAAGAGCTGCCAGAACTTGAATATGCCACCAGACAACCCCAGGGAAGCTCATTCTCATCAGTGTTCTCGGAGAAGTGCTGCCAAGGCTGACAACAGATTTGTCATTTTAGAATCTAATCAAACACAAGATTGGGAGTGCCTTAAAAAAAAAAAAGACATTAAAACTAAAGTGTCTTTCCCACAGCATGACACCAAATGACTTATTAACACAAAAAGAGCAATGTTCTCGGGAAATTTTTTTTAAAACAGACCGTTGCAGGTAGACCTATTTAAACCACTTTCTGAATATGCCAAAGCTAACTGTTCCTCCTCCTGCGTGGGCTACAAAGGGAGTTGATTCTCATTAGCTAATGGGCTCATACTCAAGTAGGACAACTTGCTTAGTTGCAGGTGAGCATAAGGGGCTGATCCACAGAGAACATAAGACTGTTTTATTTTGCTTCAAGAGCCTGTGAATCATACTGACACACAGTTCCAATATGTTCCCTGCAGTTTCTGAGTTAAAAACAGACTACACCGGTAGGAGCCAACACCTACATGTGGCAGGCTGTCAATCAGACAGATAGACAGGCCCAGCAGAATTCAGCAACAGGAAAGGATGTGGTCAGATACACATGCTAGCAAATTTAACTTCCACCAAGACCCTGTTGAAGCTGCATGCTTCAGAACAAACAGTACCACAGCGTTCTGACTCCCCCTGCCTCTCTTAACACAATGACTTGAAATCCAGTTCATAAGAAGGGACTTAACCAATTGCACTTGCTATGGGGCCACTGAAAATGGAAGATGAATGAAAGGGAGCTCAGAAATGCACCCATCCTAACTCAGAATGAAACTTTATAGTCACTCACCGATGCTCCCCACCCATCCAGACACTTCCTGTAACCAGACACTCTCCGTCACACTTCCTTGCCCCCAAGATGAAAGAGGGTTTTTTCATTTCATGGCTCAAATCACAATTTACCCGAGTTTTAAGTCAACTGCACTACTTACACCATGTGGATGACAGTCATTCAATTCCAAATTTCCTTCATCAAACAAGCCGCCAACATGCTGTCCTGAAGTTCCTCATACCCTCACGAATGGCGAAAAGGCACCTTAAATGTTGCGATACCAGTGGCCCCACGTGCAAAGAACCCTCCTGTTGTAACCTCACATTCCATTTCCACAACCTTAAACTTTCTAAAGCATCATTCTTTCCTTCCTCCCTGAACAGAACTTACATTTGCAACATGATTTGGTTCAAAAAGATGCCGTCCGCTAAATCCATGTACATTGTCAGGTTGTCCTGGCTGCCGCTTCCGAATGGGCCAAAAGTTTTCACCTGCGGGGAGGAGGCGGAGAGAAAAGCAGGAAAAGTCACCCCACGCGCACAGTCTAGAGCTCTCCGGGGGAAAGGGCAGGCAGGGCCCGGGTGGGCAAAAGCGGGTCCCCCACGCCCACCCACCTTTCAGCAGGCACCAAGCCCACCCTTCTCCAGGGCCTCTCTTTCCTCCCCGCGCCAAGCAACAGACGCGAGACAGCAGGAGGAAAACTTCCTCGCCACTTTTCTCCAGCTTCCCAAAGCGGAAAAAAATAAAAGGGACTTTTCAATAAATTTCTCACGTCTCAAATCCACTGGAAATCACTGCGCCCACCCCAGCCTGTATACGTTCCCACTGGGAGCCCCCCAATCCCCACCGCCATCCGCCCGCTGGTCTCAGGGGTTCAGAAACTACACGAGGATATTTTTGGGGAGTGGATCCTTCTCCTGAGTGGTCAAGCAATGACACTCAGGGTGACCGCTCGGACCCTGCCACTCCAGGGCCGCCAGCCCGGCGCCCCAGTGGGAACAGGTGTACCCGCTCAGCCCCTGGCCGGGCCGGGAGAGCCGGCTCCAGAGCTGGAAACGCCTCTGGACCCCGGGACGCGGCCCCCGACCCCGGCCGGGAGCACTTGCTGAGTCCCCCGCGCCGATCCGGTCTGCGGCGACCGCGGGCGGCGGGGAGAGGAGCCGGTGCACCAACAATGGGGCGGGGAGCCGGGCGCACTCACCCAGGTCACCAGCGGGCTCTGCAGGAAGAGCTCCATGAGCTCCGAAACGGTCACGTCCATGCTGAGGCTGCGCCCGCCGGCTCCGCGCCCCGCGCCGCGGCACAAAGCGGCTCCGGCAGCGAGCAGCGGGCGCGGGGCTGCGGCGGCTCGCGCCCGGGAGACAAAGGCGGGGCGCGAGCCCACGTTCCGCGGCTCCGGCGGCCCCGCGCCCCGCCCGGGGCTGGGGGAAGGGGAGGGACCGCCGCTTGGGGAGGAACAATGCGGCGCGCAGCCCCGCCCCTCGGCCGCCCTGGGCAGCCAGCGCGCCGCCTCGCGGTGCCGGGGCCGGGAGCCGGGGCGCGGGCGCGGCTGCGCGGGGCGCCGGGAGGGGGCGCCGGTCCGCACGTGGGTGGGGGTGGGCTGCGTCCGCGCGGCGGGTCCCGGCAGCCCGCATGTGGGTCGCCGCCGCGCGTACGCCGAGCGCAGCCTCCGCGCGCCTGGGGCCCCAGCACGTGGCGTCTCCCTGCGCGCGTGCGTCCGCTGCGGGGCCCCGGCGCCAAGTGCGGCCAGAGCACCCGTCTGTGCCTTCCGGGCTGCGCGCGGGAGACTGGGCACCCCTACCTTCTGAGGTCGCGCCCCGCCCGCCGTATGCTGGGGGCACAGCGGGGCCCGACCCCGAGACTGCCGCCCCAGGCAGGTGCAGCCTATCGGCCTCCAGTGCCGCCGAGAGGCCCCGCCCGGGCCCGTGGCGGGAGAGCCAAGCCCGCGCGCCCCACGTGCCGGGGTCGGTCCCGCGGGCAGGTGGGGCACAGGCCCGGAGGTCAAAGGAGGAAACTTGGTGTTGAGTTTAGACCGTAGGAGCGCGCGACCTTCTGCGCCCCACCCTGCCACCTCCCGGATGCTTGCCTTCTGCAAGTTCCCGCAGGAAGCCCGTGATGCGGCCGCACCGACCTGGGCCTGCCCCGACTGTGACACCACTCCCACCCCCAACACCACCGCCCCTTTGCCGGAAAGGAGCCACATTTGGATTCCAGCTTGGAGCACATAGCAGCAGCTTGGTGGCAGGCGACAGGAAAAAGGACAAGGGCCCCAACGGGATGGAAAACAGCCCTGGGCCCAGACCTCCCTGCTGAGTCAGCTGCGGTGGACCCGAGTTCCGGCCCGTCTCTGCCACCTCACCTTGGGCTGGTAATAATTTCACACTAAGATTCAGTCACTGTTCAAAGCACTTGATACGATTTAACTAATCTGTCTATTGCTCACGCGTTTCCCAGATGAGCCAGCAGTGCGCGGTTGACCTGAAGGCCTTGCGCAATGCTTGGCAAGTATACAGTAGGCACTAAAAGCCTGCCTGTTGGGTTCACAATTCGAAAGTTGGCCCTGTCAGGTGTTGGGGCTGCGGCATCTGCCGGTGAAGTGTGGCATTGCAGCGGAGGTCTGTCGCACCTTGTTGGACCGGTGAGGGCATGAGATTGTGGCCCCAGGAGTCAAGTGGGCAGTGAGGGGTCCCTAAAGAGAAGTGTGGAAGTCAGGGTGACAGAAAAGAAAGTATGAGACTGCGGAGGAACTAAAATTTCGAGTCTGTGTGGTTTTCTTGTGCACCAGAAATTCATTAATTCCTTAATTGCCCGTATGGTAAAATCGGTTGGAAAATAGATATAATATTTATCCACATGCGTATTGGTTTAGAAGGTAAAGTAAAGGATGCCGGTGGGGCCAAAATTGTTTTCACATTGACCCTAACTCTTTTGGAAGGACAAGAAGGGGATCTTGGAAGTTATTTTTTTGGTAAGGTAATCTTTCACACTAAGAAATAGGTTGGATAAATGCTTTCTGACAGTTGCGGTGAGACATTTCTCGCCGTGATTAGAGAATTTGTCCCCGGGGATATTGACAGTCCCTGGACCACAGCCAGGTCAGGAATTTATGTTTTGAGGGTCAGTTAGCTGCTGTGTTGATTCATAATCATTGATGTTATCAGCAGTTCATGGGCTTGAGCCGCCTCACCCGGTTCAGAAGGAGTTGACTCAGCATCCTTGTTCCCTGTGAGGCAGGGGGTCAGGTAAACTGGATGGTGCCCAGGTTACAGGCCTGGAAGGCTTGGAAAGGCTGGATGACCTGGACAAGTTACTTGCGATAGAAGTCTCTTAATTCATAAAATCGGAACAAGAACATTTTCCCTGTGTGACTTCACAAGATAATTTTGAGGTTCACAGTGATACCTGTAGAAGACTTTATAAATGTATGTAATCACTGGCTCTTCCTCATCTTCTGCCCCCTTTTTACCACTACTTAATAGGAATTATTTCCCCTAAGTCTCCATTGGGTGGGGGCTTAAGCTTCAGGGAGCAAATGCACAGACCATCTTCCTAACCACTAAGCAGTGGCCCTCCATCCCCCCAGAACGTCCCTGGGCTTTCACTTCATCTGTCTGAGACCTAACTCTTTATTTTTAAATTTTTTCTTGTTCATTTCTGCAAAAAAATAATTTCTCTGCTTTGTACATTGCTTCCTAGACAGCCGTATTTAATTATATTCTTCATTGTGATAAAGGAATTTTCTCCCCCTCTCAGAAGATGCTGGCTCATGGGCCACCCGGTGGCTTAGCGGTTAAGTGCGCGCGCTCCGCTACTGGCAGCCCGGGTTCGGATCCTGGGCGCACACCGACGCACCCCTTCTCCGGCCACGCTGAGGCCGCGTCCCACGTACAGCAACTGGAAGCATGTGCAGCTATGACATAACAACTATCTACTGGGGCTTTGGGGGAAAAATAAATAAATAAAAAATTATAAAAAGAAAATGCTGGCTCAGCAGTGTAGGCTAATGGCATCTCTGTGTTACCTGATAGGAGCTTAAATTATTTGTACAACTTGGGGGAGGAGGCAGTGGCTATTTGTCAATGTGCCTCTGTATTTGATTTTTGTCAGAATAAGCATATATTACTTTCATAATTTCAAATTTTTTTTTTTTTGGGTGTGGAAGATCAGCCCTGAGGTAACACCTGTTGCCAATCCTCTTTTTACTGAAGAAGATTGGCTCTGAGCTAACATCTGTGCCCATCTTCCTCCACTTTGCATGTGGGATGGCACCACAGCATGGCTTGGTGAGCGGTGCATCTATCCGCACCCGGGATTCGAACCTGCAAACCCTGGGCCACCAAAGTGGAGCGGGCAAACTTAATCGCTCGCTATGCCACCGAGCCGGCCTCTTCAAATTTTTTTTATGTTAAAATACACATAACATAAAATTTACCATCTTAACCATTTTTAAGTGTACAGTTCAGTAGTATTAAATACAGTCACATTTTTGTGCAGTCATCACCACTATCCATCCCCGTAACTCTTTTCAACTTGTAAATCGGAAACTCTATGCTTATTAAACAATAATGCCCCATTCTCCCCTCCCCCCAGCCCCTGGCAGCCCCCATTCTACTTTCTGTCTTTATGAATTTGACTACTCTAACTACTGCATATAAGTGGAATCATACAATATTTGTCTTTTTGTGACTGGCTTATTTCAGTTAGCATAATGTCCTCAAGGATCATCCATGTTTATAGCATATTGCAGAATTTCTTTTTTAGGGCTGAATAATATGCCATTGAATGTATATATCACATTTAACTTATCCATTCTTCAGTGGATGGATACTTGGGTTGCTTCCATGGTGAATAGTGCTGCTATGAACATGGGTGTACAAATATCTCTTCGAGACCCTGCTCTCAGTTCTTTTGAGTATAGACCCAGAAGTGGGATTGCTGGATCATATGGTAATTCTATTTTTAACTTTTTGAGAAACTTCCATACTGTTTTCCACAGTGGCTGCACCAGTTCACAATCCCACCAGCAGTGCGCAGGGTTCCCTTTTCTCCACATCCTCACTAGCATTCGCTGTCTCTTGTCTTTTTGATAATAGCCATTCTAACAGGTGTGAGACTATATATCTCATTGTGGTTTTGATTTGCGTTCCCCTAATGGTTAGTGATTTGAGCATCTTTTCATGTACCTGTTGGCCATTCAGATATCTCCTTTGGAAAAATGTCTATTAAGGTCCTTTGCCTATTTTTTAATTGAATTATTTGTTTTTTTGCTGTTGAGTTATATGAGTTCTTTATGTATTTTGGATATTAACCCCTTATCAGACATATGGTTTGCAAATATTTTCTCCCATTCAGTAGGTTGCCTTTTCATTTTGTTGATGATTTCTTGCTGTTTAGAAGCTTTTTAGTTAGATGTAGTCCCATTTATTTTTATTTTTGCTTTTGTTGCCTTTGGTTTTGGAGTGAGATCCAAAAAATCATCACTAAGACCAGTGTCAAGGAGCTTACCGCCTGTTTTCTTCTGGGAATTTTATGGTTTCAGGTCTGAGGTTCAAGTTTTTAATCCATTTTGAATTAAGTTTTTGTGTATGGTGTAAAATAGGGGTCCAGTTTCGTTCTTTTTGCATGTGACTGTCCAGTTTTCCCAACACCATTTAGTGAAGAGACTGTCCTTGCCCCCATTGTATATTCATGGCTCTTTGCCATAAATTAATTGACCATATGTGCGTGGGTTTATTTCTTGGCTCTCTGTTCTGTTCCATTGATGTATGTGTCTGTTTTTATGCCAATACCTTGCTGTTTTGATTACTATAGCTTTGTAATAAAGTTTGAAATCAGGGAATGTGATGCCTCCAGCTTTCTTCTTCTTTCTCAAGATTGCTTTACCTATTCAGTGTCTTTTATGGTTCCATACAAATTTTAAGATTGTTTTTTCTATTTCTTTGAAAATTGGAATTTTGATAGGGATTGCATTGAATCTCTAGATTGCTTTGGATAGTATGGACATTTTAACAATATTAATTCTTCCAGTCCATGAGCATGGAATATCTTTCCATTTATTTGTGTCTTCAATTTCTTTCATCAATGTCTTAGAATTTTCAGCATACACGTCTTTCACTATCTTAGTTAAATTTATTCCTAGGCATTTTATTCTTTTTGAAGCAATTGTAAATGGGATTGTTTTCTTAATTTCTCTTTCTGATAGTTCATTATTGATGTATAGAAATGCAACAGGTTTTTGTATATTGATTTTGTATCCTGCAACTTTACTGAATTTGTTAGTTCTAACAGTTTTATGGTGGAGTCTTTAGGATTTTCTCTATATGATATCATGTTATCTGCAAATAGTGACAGTTTACTTCTTCTTTTCCAATTTAGATGTCTTTTATTTCTTTTTCTTGCCTAATTGTTCTGGCTAGGACTTCCAATACTATATCGAATAAAAGCAGTGAGAGTGGGCATCCTTGTCTTGTTCCTGATTTTAGAGGAAAAGCTTTCAGCTTTTCACCATTGAGTTTGATGTTAGCTGTGAGCTTGCCATATATGGCCTTTATTATGTTGAGGTACGTTCCTTCTATACCCACTTTGTTGAGAGTTTTTATCATAAATGGATGTTGAATTTTGTCAAATGCTTTTTCTGCATCTATTGAGATTATCGTATGATTTTTATTCATTTTGTTAAAGTGATTATCACATTCATTGATTTGTAGATGTTGAACCATCCTTGCATTCCTGGAATAAATCCCACTTGATCATCGTGTATGATTCTTTTAATGTATTATTGAGTTTTGTTTGCTAATATTTTGTTGAGGATTTTTGCATCTATGTTCATCTATTGGCTGTAAATTTTTTTCTTGTGGTGTTCTTGTCTGGTTTTAGTATTTGGGTAATGCTGGCCTTGTAAAATGAGTTTGGAAATGTTCCCTCCTCTTCTATTTTTGGAAGAGTTTGAGAAGAATTGGTATTAATTCTTCTTTGAGTGTTCGGTAGAATTCACTGGGGAAGCCATCTGCTACTGGACTTCTTTCTGTTGGGAGGTGTTTTTTATTGATTCAATCTCCTTACTAGTAATCAGTCTGTTCAGATTTTCTATTTCTTTATGATTCAGTCTGGGAATGTTGTATGTTTCTAGAAATTTATCCATTTCTTCTACGGTGTCCAGTTTGTTGGCATATAATTGTTCATAGTGATGATCCTTTGTATTTCTGTGGTATTATTTGTAATGTCTCCTCTTTCATTTCTGATTTTATTTAATTGAGCCCTGGTTTTTCCTTGGTTGGTCTAGCTAAAGGTTTGTCAATTTTGTTTATCTTTTCAAAGAACCAGCTGTTAGTTTCATTGATCTTTTCTTTTGTCTTTTTAGTCTCTATTTCATATATTTCCACTCTGATCTTTATTATTTCCTTCCTTCTTCTAACTTTGGACTTTGTTCTTCTTTTTCTAGTTCCTTGAGGTATAAAATTAGTTGTTTGAGATTTTTCTTGGTTCCTGAGGTAGTCATTTATCACTGTGAACTTCCCTCTTAGAACTGCTTTTGCTGTATCCCATAGATTTTGGTATGTTGCATTTCCATTTTCATTTGTGTCAAGGTATTTTTTTATTTCTCTTTTGATTTCTTCTTTGACCCATTGGTTGTTCAGTAGCATATTGTTTAATATCCATAAATTTGTGAATTTTCAGTTTTCTTCTTGTAATTGATTTCTAGTTTCATACTATTGTGGTCAGAAAAGATGCTTGATCTAATTTCAATCTTCTTAGATTTATCAAGACTTGTTTTATGGCCTAACATATGTTCTATCCTGGAGAATGTTCCATGTGCACTTGAGAAGAATGTGTATTCTGCTTTTGGATGGAGTGTTCTCTATATACTGGTCAAGTCCATCTGGTCTAATGTGTTGTTTAAGGCTGATGTTTCCTTATTGATTTTCTGTCTGGATGACCTATCCATTGATGTAAGTGGGGTATTAAAATCCCCTACTATTATTATATTGCTGACTATTTTTCCCTTTAGGTCTGTTAATGTTTGCTTTATATATTTAGGGACTCCTATGTTTGGTGCATAAATATTTACAAATGCTAAATTCTCTTGTTGGATTGACCCCTTTATCATTATGTAATGCCTTTCTTTGTCTCTTATTATGGCCTTTTTTTAAAAGTCTGTTTAGTCTGGTATAAGTATAATTACCCCAGCTTTCTTTTGGTTTCCATTTGCATGGAATATCTTTTTCCATCCCTTCCCTTTCAGTTTGTGTGTGTACTTACATCTGAAGTGAGTCTCTTATAGGCAGCATATAGATGGATTTTTGCTTTTGTATCCATTCAGCCACTCTATATCTTTTGATTGGAGAATTTAGTCTATTTACATTTGAAGTAATTATTGACAGGTATGTGCTTATTGCCATTTTGTTAATTGTTTTTGGGCTGATTTGTAGTTCCTCTCTGTTCCTTTCTTCTTCTCTTGCTCTTTTCCTTTGTGGTTTGATGGCTTTCTTTAGTGGTATGCTTAGATGCCTTTTTCATTATCTTTTATGTATCTACTGTAGGTTTTTGCTTTGTGGTTACCATTAGGCTTACATATGCCAACTTCTATTTGTAATAGTCTGTTTAATTTGGTAACAACTTAAGTTTGAATGCATTCTAAAGCTCTACATTTTTACTCCCCCCCATTTATGTTTTTGATGTCACATTTTGCATGTTTTAATCTTGTGTATCCCTTGACTAGTTATTGTAGTTATAGTTATTTTAACAACTTTTATCTTTAACCTTCATACTAGCTTTATAAGTTATTAATCCATTGCCTTTACTATAGATTTACGTTTACCAGTGAGGTTTATACTTTCATATGTTTTCTTGTTAATAATTAGCACCCTTTCTTTTCAACCTAAAGAAGTCCCTTTAACATTTCTTGTAAGGCTGGGTTAGTGGTGATGAACTCCTTTAGTTTTTGCTTTTCTGGAAAACTCTTTATCTCTCCTTCAATTCTGAATGATGAGTTTGCTGGGTAGAGTATTCTTGGTTGGAAGTTGTTGTTTGTTGGTTTTTTTCCCAGCACTTTGAATATATCATGCCACTCTTTTCTGGACTGCAAAGTTTCTGCTGAAAAATCTGATAGTCTTATGGGGTTCTCTTGTGTGTAAAAAGTTGTTTTTCTCTTGCTGCCTTTAAGATTCTCTCCTTGTCTTTAACTTTTGACACTTTAATTATAATGTGTCCTGGTATGGGTCTCTTTGGGTTCATTTTATTTGGCACTGTCTGGGCTTCCTGGATCTGGATGTCTGTTTCCTTCCCCAGGTTAGGGAAGTTTTCAGCCATTACATCTTCAAATAAGTTTTCTGCCCCTTTCTCTCTCTCTTCTCCTTCTGGGCCCCCGATAGTGTGAATGTTATTATGCTTGATGTTGTCCCATAAGTTCCTTAAGCTATCTTCACTTTTTTTGGTTCTTTTTTCTTTTTGCTGCTCTGGTAGGGTAAATTTCACTGCCCTGTCTTCGAGTTCATAGATCCTTTTTTCTGCTTCATCTAGTCTACTGTTGAACCCCTCTAGTGTATTTTTTTTTTTAAGATCAAAATTGGGGTGAGTTTATTATGAGCCAACCTTTGAGGATCATATAGCCCGGGAGAGTCCTTTCATGAAGAAATGGAACACTGCAAAGAAGTGAGGTGTACAACGTGGTTATATACCATCAAAGAGCATGTACCACATGTGATTGCAATGTCCCTTTTACAACAGCCGCGACATTGACCTGTTGGCACGTTGATTGATGGACACTGTGGGTATCAGGTCTGCTGTCTCCATGGGCGTGGCTGTTGTCTCGAGTTGGGTGGTCACAGGATGAGCACAGCAATCAAATCCTAGCCTGTTTTTTCATGTGCTTTAGTAGAGATGACACATTGGAAGACTCGGCAGGTACAAAAACAAAGCGTTCTGTTTGAATGATCGCACATGTACCACCTTGGGATGCTGTAAGAATATCTAAGGCCATTCTATTTTGAAGGACAGCTATTCTCATTAAAGACATTTCAGTATTTAATAAAACTATTCTTGCCTGACTATCATTAAGGGCTTGTTGAGTAAATTTTGTCAGAGCCTGTCTATGTGATATAACATCTTCTAGCCCCAAGGAAGGAGCAAATGTAGCTGCTAGGTGATCATACCAGTGGAACACTGAACGAGCCCATCTGGCCTTCAGGAGAGGCAGATTGGCATCAGATGTTAGCTCTGGGTGAATCTTTCCCTGTATCCAAGGGAAGCCAGAGTGCAGCGCCCTAGCCATCCTGGTGGCAGCCAAGGCCAGAGGTTTGTTCCACATAACCATCGAGTTCCATTAGGAGCCATCCAATAGACGCCTGGTCTTTGAGACCAGTCTGTTCCAAACCAATCACTTTTTTTAAGTATAATGGTATTTGACATGATTCGGGGGGTATCCAGCCCATCTTCTGAATGTAATTTGGTAGATTTAGTTTGGAATGATTTCTCTGTTCCAAACATAAAGGTGCTGGTATGTTTAAAGATTCATGGCTAGGAGTAAGCCAAACATATCCATCCCAAATTTGTGTGAAATCTTCCATAGTTTTAACTGTAATGTCTGGTTTCTTTTGTTTATCTGCAGTTTGTTGGGATAATTGAATGGTTTGAGTAACAGCAAAAGAATAGCCGTGTCCTGTGTTATTTGTAGTATGGGCTACTGGCCGTGTTTCAGGATCATAATTAGTAATATCAGACGAACTGCAAACATTAGAACTAGATCTTTCTATCACAATAAATTGCTTTAGAGCTTTCCAATCCGTGCCTTGAAAGGGAGAGACCCACCAAGGCAACCCAGAGGTGTTAGAAAGTGGAATTTGGCTGCATATCCAACAATTGGACTGATTTTTGTGTGTAGCAAAGGAATGTGCCCATTGCAGAAAAACATTGCCATCAGAGGTCCATTCAGATGTAGATTGGAAAAACAAGCATAGCATTAGGAAAACCTTAAATGGCATTTTCTTTTTTGTAATTAACAAAAGGTTTTGTAATTAGGTTTTAATCTATCTTATAAATTTGAAGGGTAAAGTATTGGTGTAGGAAAATGGTAAGGCAATCTAGACATTGATTGTTTTAGCAACTACATAAAGCTTAAACATTACCAGGGTTTAAATGAGGAGATATAATGTTAGGAATACAGGCCTGGTCCGGAGTCTTGGGACAGCTGTCTACAACAGATGTTGTCTTCTTCTCATCCTGGTTTGGAGATATTAGTCTTGGTCAGTCGAAGTCAGGTGTCAGAGACTGGAGTTGAAGTCCATTCAGGTGGAGAAGCCTTTTGCTAATTGCATAGGTCGTCCAGTTATTATTTCGAAAGGAGACAGTCGATGTTTGTTTACCAAAGGGCGTAGATCTAAGATTGAGGAGCACTAGCGGAAGAGCATTTGGCCATGAGAGACTAAATGCTTCTGAAAGCTTTGCCAATTGAATTTTGATCGTGCCATCAGTTCTTTCCACCAATCCTGAGGATTGGAGATGGTAAACGCAGTGGAAATGCTGCATTATTGGCCAAATATTACAAATAGATTTAATTATTTGTCCAGTGAAATGAGTTCCCCGGACACCATGTAACTCGGTGGGAATTCCCCAATCAGGAATTGTTCTCTCTAATAGTAATTTTCCTACTGTTAGAGCCTTTCCTCGCTTTTCTGCAAGGAAAGGCCTCAATCCAATGTGAGGACATACAGATCATTACTAAAATGTATTTATTTGTTTTTTTTTTTATTTTTTGTTTATTGCAGTAACATTGGTTTATAACATTGTATAAATTTCAGGTGTGCATCATTATACTTCTATTTCTGCATAGATTACATCATGTTCACCACCCAAATACTAATTACAACCCATCACCACACACATGTGCCGAATTATCCCTTTCCCCCTCCTCCCTCCCCCCTTCCCCTCTGGTAACCACCAATCCAATCTCTGTCTCTATGTGTTTGTTTATTGTTGTTATTATCTACTACTTAATGAAGGAAATCATACGGTATTTGACCTTCTCCCTCTGACTTATTTCACTTTGCATAATACCCTCAATGTCCATCCATGTTGTCACAAATGGCTGGATTTCATCGTTTCTTATGGCTGAGTAGTATTCCATTGTGTATACCACAATATACACAATGGAATGTGGTGTATACCACATCTTCTTTATCCATTCGTCCCTTGATGGGCACTTAGGTTGCTTCCAAGTCTTGGCTATTGTGAATAACGCTGCAATGAACACAGGGGAGCGTGTATCTTTATGCATTGATGTTTTCAAGTTCTTTGGATAAATACCCAGCAGTGGAATAGCTGGATCATATGGTAGTTCTATCCTTGATTTTTTGAGGAATCTCCATACTGTTTTCCATAGTGGCTGCACCAGTTTGCACTCCCACCAGCAGTGTATGAGAGTTCCCTTCTCTCCACATCCTCTCCAACACATGTTGTTTCCTGTCTTGTTAATTATAGCCGTTCTGACAGGCGTGAGGTGATATCTCATTGTAGTTTTGGTTTGCATTTCCCTGATAGTTAATGATTTTGAACATCTTTTCATGTGTCTGTTGGCCATGTGTATATCTTCTTTGGAGAAACGTCCAATTGCCCATTTTTTAATTGGGTTGTTAGTTTTTTTGTTGTTGAGATGCATCAGTTCTTTGTATATTTTGGAGATTAAGCCCTTATCAGATGTATGGTTTGCAAATATCTTCTCCCAATTGTTAGGTTGTCTTTTCGTTTTGTTGATGGTTTCCTTTGCTGTGCAGAAGCTTTTTAGTTTGATGTAGTCCCATTTGTTTATTTTTTCTATTGTTTCTTTTGCCTAGTCAGACATGGTGCTTGAAAATATGTTGCTAAGACCGATGTCGAAGAGTGTACTGCCTATGTTTTCTTCTAGAAGTTTCATAGTTTCAGGTCTTACATTCAAGTCTTTAATCCATTTGGAGTTAATTTTTGTGTAGGGTGTAAGGTAAGGGTCTACTTTCATTTTTTTGCATCTGGCTATCCAGTTTTCCCAACACCATTTGTTGAAGAGACTTTCTTTTCTCCATTGTATGTTCTTGGCTCCTTTGTCAAAGATGAGCTGTCCATAGATGTGTGGGTTTATTTCTGGGCTTTCGATTCTATTCCATTGATCTGTGTGTCTGTTTTTGTGCCAGTACCATGCTGTTTTGGTTACTATAGCTTTGTAGTAGATTTTGAAATCAGGGAGTGTGATACCTCCAGCTTTGTTCTTTTTTCTCAGGATTCCTTTACTTATTCGGGGTCTTTTGTTGTTCCAAGTAAATTTTAGGATTCTTTGTTCTATGTCTGTGAAAAATGTTGTTGGAACTTTGATAGGGATTGCATTGAATCTACAGATGGCTTTAGGAAGTATGGACATCTTAACTATGTTAATTCTTCCAATCCAAGAGCATGGAATATCTTTCCATTTCTTTGTGTCTTCTTCAGTTTCTTTCAGCAATGTTTTATAGTTTTCCTTGTACAGCTCTTTCACCTCTTTGGTTAAGTTTATTCCTAGGTATTTTATTCTTTTTGTTGCAATTGTAAATGGGATGGTATTCTTAATTTCTCTTTCTGCTACTTCGTTGTTAGTGTATAGAAATGCAACTGATTTTTGTATGTTGATTTTGTATCCTGCAACTTTACCATATTCGTTTATTACTTCTAAAAGTTTTCTGGTGGATTCTTTAGGGTTTTCTATATATAAAATCATGTCATCTGCAAATAGTGACAGTTTCGCTTCTTCCTTTCCAATTTGGATCCCTTTTATTTCTTTGTCTTGCCTGATTGCTCTGGCTAGGACTTCCAGTACTATGTTAAATAGGAGTGGTGACAGTGGGCGTCCTTGTCTGGTTCCTGCTCTTAGAGGAATAGCTTTCAGTTTTTCACCATTGAGGATGATATTAACTGTGGGTTTCTCATATATGGTCTTTATTATGTTGAGGTACTTTCCTTCTATACCCATTTTATTCAGAGTTTTTATCATAAATGGATGCTGTATCTTGTCAAATGCTTTCTCTGCATCTATTGAGATGATCATGTGATTTTTATTCTTCATTTTATTAATGTGGTGTATCACGTTGATTGATTTGCGAATGTTAAACCATCCCTGCATACCTGGAATAAATCCCACTTGATCATGGTGTATAATCTTTTTAACGTATTGTTGTCCTCTAGTGTATTTTTCAGTGCAGTTAATGTATTCTTCAGTTCTGTGACTTCTGTTTGGTACTTTCTTATATTTTCTCCTTATTTTTTGAAGTTCCCACTGTGTTCATCAATTCTTCTTCCAAGTTCAGTGAGCATCTTTATGACCATTACTTTGAACTCTTTTATCAGGTAAATTTCTCATCTCTGTTTCATAAAGGTTTTTTCCTGAGCTTTTGTCTTATTCTTTCGTTTGGAACATATTCCTTTGTTTCCTCATTTTGCTTGACTCTCAGTGTTGGTTTCTATGCATTAGATGAAACAGCTGCCTGTCCTAGTCTTGAAGGAGTGGCTTTGTGTAGGAGATGAACCTTATCATTCAACCCTGCCTCAGCTCTTGGTTGTTTCTCAAACCTTTGTGGTTGTCCAACCAGCCTATTTTATTTTAATAGCTCCCAGTATTTGAGTGTATGCCAAGACCTGTCAGTGACCCAAGGGGAAGATGTCAGCCAGCACCTCTATTCAGGCTGATTGGAAGCCAGACCCTCAGGCAGCAGCTTTTAAAGTACACAAATATGTACAGTCATGTAGGACTGCAAGCACAAGCCCTGCTGGCCACCAGAGTGAGGTGATCTGGAGGTGTCCCCTGGGTGACAGTCACAAAAATTGGAGCTCCAGATGAGTGTAAAGCTCCTATCTGGGAAATACTGGCAAGCTGGAGCGAGGCAGAGGGAAGTGTGAAGATGGAGTCTCCTGGCCTGTGTTCCCTGAGAGCATCTCCATAGGCCTCTAGATGTGTGCCAGATCTGAGGCCTGCCCCCAGACCAAAGCTCCAGGACAAAAAAATTGGCCTCTTTCTCAGGAAGACTGGGGGTGTGTTTCAGTCTGCTGTCTGTGCAGTGCCCTGGGGCTGGTAGCCTGCCAAGAACTGTCTCTCTGATTGTTGTAGTCTTGTGGGACCCAGGAATGCAAGCCCCCTTGGCCACCGGAGCCAGGTGATCAAGGGGCATCCCCTGGCGGCAGCTGCAAAAACCTAGGCACCAGAGAAAAAACCAGGGTACCAGAGACCTGTAAGAGCTCCCCTCAGAGATACTGGTGCTCTGGAGCATGGCAGAGGAAGAGCTTAAAGATAGCGCCTGACCTCTGAGGTCTCTGCAAAGGATTAAAGAAGGCCGTTAGCTGTGTGTTTAATTAGAAGCCTGCCCCTCAGGCTGCCGCTATGATAAGCTAAGAGGCATCTTTCACAGAGAGACTGAGCTCCTAGGTCTGTTGCCTTTTGCTGTGCCCTGAGGGTGGTAGCTGTTTAAGAACTCTTTCTCCTTTGGGTACGGTCCTGTGGGACCCGTGAGCATAAGCCCCGCTGGCCCCCAGAGCCAGGCGATGTAGAGGTGTCCCCTGGCCAGCAGCTGCAAAAATCAGGGCACCAGACACGTAAATAGGCTCTTTTCTGGGAAATAGCAGTGAGCTGGAGCAAAGCAGAGGGAAAGCTCAAAGATGGTGTCCACCAGCCTTTGTTGCCTGATAGCACCCTGTGTGCCCCTAGAAGTATGCCAGAAAAGCCTGCCCCTCAGGCCAAGGTCCTGGACAAGCAAATAGTCCTCTTTCTCAGATTGACTGGGGGTGTGTTTCAGTCTGCTGTCTCTGCAGTGCTCTGGGGTGGTAGTCTACCAAGAACTGTCTCTCTGATTGTTACAGTTCCATGGGACCCAGGAATGCAAGCCCTCCTGGCCTCCAGAGCCAGGTGATCAAGGGATGTCTCTTGAGTGGCAGCTGCAAAAACCTGGGCACCAGGCATAAAAACCAGGGCAACAGATACATGTCATCTCCCTCTGGGAGATACTGGTACTCTGGAGCTTGGCAGAGGGAGAGTGTGAAGATGGTGCCTGCTGGGCGGGGGGATGGGGGATGGGGGATGGGGGGTGCGGCGTGGCAAGAGATGGCATCCTCCAGCTTTAGCAAGGCAAAGAGAGAGCGCAAATATGGTGCCCACCAGCCTCCATCCCCAGAGTATCCCAGTAGGTCCTGGCCCCTGCCCTGCGCCCTGGGGTGAGTGAGTCTATGTGTGAGCCCTTTAAGAGGCCTTTCTCAATCCACTACAGCCCTTCGGGTCTCACAGATGTGAGCCCCATTGGTTTTCAAAGCCAGAGGTTTTGGAAGCTTGTCTGTCAGGTGCAGGTCTTAAAAGTTGGGGTGCCTGATGTGGAGGACGAACCCTTTGCTCCTCAGGGAGAAGCTGCAGGTTTGGGAGTTCCCTCCTGATTGTGGGTCACCATGCCAGGGATGGGGTTTATGGCAAGATTGTGTCTCAGCCTGTCCCACTTGCTTCCACGCGGCCTTTTTCTCACTTACCTGATGCGAGGGAGTTGCTCAGCTAGTTTTCAGAGGAAATTGTTCCATATGTAGCTGTAGATTCAGGGTGTCCTTGGGAGGAGGTGAGTTTAGGATCTTCCTGTGTCACCATCGTATTGATCTGATTAGTATAGCTTTGTAATATATCTTGAAATCAGGAACTGGGATGCTTCCCATTTTGTTGTTCTTTCTCAGAATTGCTTTGGCTATTTGGGGTCTTTTGAGGTTCCGTATACATTTTAGGATTGTCTTTTCTACTTCTGTAAAAAAAAAATGCCGTTGGAATCTTGATAGGGATTATTTTGAATCTATAGATGGCTGTGGGTAATATGGACATTTGAACAGTTTTCTTCCAATCCATGATGAACATGGGATACCTTTCCATTTATTTGTCTTCGATTTCTTTCATCAATTTCTTTGTTTCTTGTAGTTTTCAGTGTACAGCTCTTTCACCTCTTTGGTTAAATTTATTCCTAAGTATTTTATTGATTTTGATGCTATTTTGAATGGAATAATTTTCTTTCTTTATTTTTCAGATAATTCATTGTTAGTGTTTAGAAACACTACTTGTTTTTCTGTGTTAATTTTGTGTCCTGCAACTTGACTGAATTTGTTGACTAGATCTGACAGTTTTTTGGTGGAGTCTTGAGGATTTTCTCTATGTAGTATCATGTCATCTGCAAATAAAGGAAATTTTATTTCTTCCTTCCCAATTCTGATGCCTTTTATTTCTTTTTCTAGCCCTGTTTCTCTGGCTAGGACTTCCAGTACTATGTTGAAGAGGAGTGGTGAGAGTGGGCACCACTTTCTTGTTCCTGATCTTAGAGGAAAGGTTTTCAACCTTTCGCCATTGAGTATGATGTTAGTTGTGGGCTTGTTTTATACGGCCTTTAGTATGTTGAGGTACGTTCCTTCTATACCTAATTTTTAAAGAGTTTTTATCGCGAACGAATGTTGAATTTTGTCAAAAGCTTTTTCTGCATCTATTGAAATGATCATATGATTTTTTTATTTGTTCATTCTATTATTGTGACATATCACATTGATTTATTTGTGTATATTGAACCATCCTTGCACCCCAGGGATAAATCCCACTTGATCATGGTGAATGATCTTTTTAATGTGTTGCTGAATTTGGTTTGCTAGTATTTTATTGAGAATTTTTGCATCTATATTCATCAGAGATATTGACCTCTAGTTTCTTTTGTGGTAGTGCCCTTTTCTGGCTTTGGTATTTGGGTAATGCTAGCCTTGTAAAATGAGTTTAGGAGTCTCCTATTCTGTTTTTTGGAAGAGTTTGAGAAGGATTGGTGTTAATTCTTCTTTAAATGTTTGGTAAAATTCACCTTTGAAGCCATCTAGTCCTGGGCTTTTCTTTATTGGGAGATTTTTGATTACTGATTCAGTCTAGTAGCATTTGGTCTATCCAGATTTTCTGTTTCTTCCTGATTCAGCCTTGGTATGTTGGATGTTTCTAAGAATTTTTCCATTTCTTCTAGGTTATCTAGTTTGTTGGTATAGTTGTTCACACTAGCCTCTTATCCTTTGTATTTCTGTGGTATTAGTTGTAATGTCTCCTTTTTCATTTATAATTTTGTTGATTTGGGTCCTCTCTTTTTTCCTTGGTTAGTCTGGATAAGGGTTTGTCAATTTTGTTTATCTTTCTAAAGAACCAACTCTTAGTTTTGTTATTTAATCAGGAAGTGTGAGTCCTCCAGTTTTGTACTTCTTTTTGAAGATTGTTTGGCTACTTGGGGTCCCTTGAGATTCCGTATGAATTTTAGGATGGATTTTCTATTTCTGCAAAAAACATGATTGAGATTTTGATAGGGATCGCATTGAATATGTAGATCACTCAGTAATATTGATGTTTTAACAATATCAAGTCTTCTAATTCATGAACTTGGGATGTGTTTCCATTTATTTATGTTTTCTTTAATTTCTTTCAACAGTGTTTGGTAGTTTTCATTGTATAAGTCTTTCACCTCCTGGGTTAAGTTAATTCCAAGTATTTTATTCTTTTTGATGTTGTTGGAAATGGAATTGTTCTCCTGATTTCTTTTTCTGGATCATTCATTGTTAGCATATAGAAACACAACTAATTTTTGTGCATTAATTTTATATCGTACTACTTTGTTGAATTCATTTATTCTGTTTTTTTGTAGAATCTGTTTTCTACATTTAAGATCATATCATCTGCAAACGAGATAATTTTACTTCTTTCTTCCCAATTTGGATGTCTTTTATTTCTTTTTCTTGCCTAATTGTTCTGGCTAGAACTTCTAGTACTATATTGACAGAAGTGTTGAAAGCAGACATCCTTGCCTTGTTCCTGATCTTAGAGGAAAAACTTAAAAGTATTTTTCTAAAAATCAAACCCACGTAAGAATTGGACCTTAAAAAAAGTAAGCTGAATGCCTGCAGAGTTTGTCACAAATGTCCTTTAAATGATCAGTTCTCAGTTGAATCATTTAACTTGGTCATTTCATTTTTAATTTTAAAGGTTTGATTTAAATACAACTTTTTAGGTATACATTTCTGCATAAATCAGTTTAAAATAAATAATGAAGTATAAACATACTACAAAAATTATATTCTGATAGTTTTATATTCTGTCACAGATCTGACATTTTTGAACATTCTTAAAATATTGAAATAAGTTAATATTATTGTCAAATGCAGGAACAAAATAGGGGATTTTGGGTCCTTTGTGATGTAATGCATTAGAGAGTATCTATTCCAACCTACTCTTTGGTAATGGCAGACTGCCGCTTTGGGGAAAATTTCAGTGAACTATTTCAAAGAAATTTTTTTCAGAGAACAGGAAGTAATACACTAAAACATGGCAATACTGAAGTGTAAGTGTTAAATTGAAAACCAGGAAGCTCAAGTAAACATATTTCAACTAATTTCTTTTTCCTGGAACTTTCTCTTAAAGGTATAGGTTGAATCATATGAAATGGTTGATATTTGTCAAATTGTGACTACAAAAATGGCAATTTTATATGATTCAACCTAAAGAATAACAATAATTTATAGTGAATATATACTGAGTACTCTCTCTGCCAGCCAGTATTCTAAGCACTTTACGTTACTCATTTAATCCTTATAACAACCCTATGAGATAAGTATTATCATTATTCATGTTTTACACTTAGGAGACTGTGTTCCTATTGGATGCATTTAATAAACATTGTTGAGCCTCTGCTGAGTGCTAAACACTATGATAATCCCTTTGAATAAGAATGAACCTTTTCTCAAGAGGGAGTAAGGAATGAACATAAATCAAGTTAAATCTACAGCTTTTTTTTTTTTTTGGTGAGGAAAATTGGCCCTGAGCTAGCATCTGTTGCCAGTCTTCCTCTATTTTGTATGTGAGACACTGCCACAGCATGCCTCAATAAGCGGTGTATAGGTCCATGCCTGGGATCTGAACCTTGGGCTGCTGAAGCAGAGAGTGCAAACTTAACCACTACGGCACCGGGACAGCCCCCATCTTTAGTATTTTTAAAAGCTGCATGTAGACCAATAAAAATAAAATCTGTCATTTAATACAAAGCTGGATTATTAAACGATGCAGTATACTTTTATGTAATGTGAAAACCTTACATGAAACCTTACTAGAAAATGCATACATTTGGAACCAACGAAGATTTGGGTTTGAGTCCTGGCTCTGCCACATTCCTAGTGGTGTCACTTTAAATAGAATTCTTAACTCCTCTTAGCTTTGCATGTCGGTACAATGGGCTTAGGTTTGCCTGTCTGTACAATGGGCTCATACTACCTGCCTCACAGAGATGTCATGAAGGTTAGGAGCAATCAGTGTAACGTGCCTGGCATACCCAAAGTGTTCAACGAGAAGTGCCTTTTTTAATTGGTAAAACAGCACTTGATATTTTTCCAAGCACTCTCACTTATATTGTTGTGTATCATAGCATCTCAATGGAGGACATAGGTTAAGTGATCTGCCTAAATTTGCTGAGCATTGGCAGATTTGGGACTTAAGAGCCAGGCATCCCGAATGAGTCCCCTGCTCTCTCTTCCGAGTACATTGACGACATGTGCCATACTGCAAAGCTGTGTGTCCTCTCAGAACTCAGTGTCCAGTGAGAACGTAATGAAGACTAAGACGTGGTCCCTGACATTAGGAGCCTTATGGTATGTCAGGGGGACAGTACGTGAATAAGTTAGTTTAAAAGAACGTCTTGGAAAGCCTCTATAAGGTATAGAAATAGTACGGGGGAGGGTGTGATTAACCCTTGGCTTTGCTGAGGATGTGATATTTGACCAATGTTTTTAAGGGTGAATAAGAGTTTGTCTCGCAGAGACGTGGCCACACCGTGTGCGGAAAAGTATGCGGAAGGAACTGCAAGTAACGCCACGTAGCCGAGACCTAGAGGGGGTGCTGCTGGCGAGGCAGGCAGGGGCCAGCTTGTGAGGGGCCTAATGGGCTCAGTCAAGAAGTTTCGACAGTGTTGTAAGGAAGTGGGGAGTCATCCAAAGAGCTGAAGCTGGGTGAGACTTGGTGAGGCTTGCATTTTAGAAAGATCATGTCTGTGCAATTTCAAAGAATGGATTAAAGTGGGGGGGAAAAGGCAGGGAAGTAAATCAGGAGACTTGCAGTAATCCACCTGAGGGCTGATTAGGGTCCAGACTAGAGCAGGGGAGGTGGAGAGGAGGGTTGGTGATTGATTGAATGTGTAGGGGTGGGGCAGGAGGCAGGGAGACTGAGTTGTGCCACCAACCCTGGAGAGCCTACCCAAATGTCTTTCGTGGCCCCTTGCTTTGCAAGGTCCAGTCTGTGACCCAGCACATTAGCATCACCAGGGAGCTTGGTAGAAATGCAGAATCTTAGAACCCTCCCAAGCCCGACTTGAATCCGAATCTGCATTTTAAAAAGATCTCTAGTTAATTCTTGTGGACCTTGAAGTTTGAGAAGCAGGGCTCTAGAAACTTTGCTTCCATTCAGCCTTTCATTGCCAGCTGGCCTCTAGCATGAGCCTCCATTTTGGCAAAGGTGGAGTTACTGTAAAGATGCAGGATTAAAAGACATCACAATATAAACGTGTCCGATGGCGTCTGGCGTCAGAAGTATATGGGTAGTGGAGGAGAAACAAGGGTGAAGTGTACGGGGCCACCCAGGTGTCACAGAGTGAGTAGATAGATGGCAGGGAGAAGCAAAGAGGGCCATTCCTTTGAGTCCCAGACCGTGCTGGTTCATTTCAAAAGTCCAGACTTGTAGTATGTTTTCATTTGTAACAATCTGTAGGTGAGACTAATGTTTATTGTTATTGTTCAGCACCTAAGAGTGAGCGTATATTTAACAAAGGCTTACTTGTTTAAGGGAATTTTTAAAAAAAATCAACCAGAAGATGACTTCTCCACCTTGCCATTGAAAAAGTTACCTCAAAATCTCTGCTCATACGGCCAAGGCAGAACAGGACAAGGCGTTTTTAGGGCCCATTGCAGGCTCTGAGTGGTGTCCTAACTCTAGGGTCCTGAAAACACCAGTTTATGATCAGATGTTAAGGCCTAAGTGAACCTCCACAATGTATGCAAGTACCTGTTTCCCCACCACACTACCAACAAAGGTATTGTCAAGCTTTTGAGTCTTTGCGATCTGATCAATGAGAAATGGAATCTCAGTGTGGTTTGAGTTTGCGTTTCTCTAATTATGAGTGAACTTGAACATGATGTTTAGAGGCTACGTTTTAATAAGATTTTTGGATGTCTAAAATTTTTTTAAATGTTCTTCATATAAATTAGGGTTTTTGCCCCTTTATCTGTGATATATGTTGTACATATTTTCTGCCAATTTATCATTTATCTTTTTTTTTTTAATTTTGTTTTTTTTGGTAGGGAAGACTAGCCCTGAGCTAACATCCATTGCCAATCCTCCTCTTTTTGCTGAGGAAGATTGGCCTTGGGCTAACATCCATGCCCATCTTCCTCTACTTTGTATGTGGGATGCCTGCCACAGCATGGCTTGATAAGTGGTGTGTAGGTCTGTGCCCAGGATCCGAACCTATGAACCCTGGGCCGCCGAAGCGGGGCGCACGCCCTTAACCACTATGCCACGGGGCCAGCCCCGTTATTGTTTATCTTTTGACTTTGTTTATGATGTTTATTTGCTTTTGCCATGAGACAGTCATGTATTTTTATAGAGTCACATTTATTAACATGGTAGGTTGCATTGATTGATTTTCAAATGCTGAACCAACCTTGCATTCCTGGAATAAACCCTAGTTGGCTGTGATGATTGATTCTTTTTATGTGTTCTAGATTCAGTTTGCTAGTAATTTGTTGAGAATTTTCACATCTGTATTCACGAGGGATACTGGTCTGTAGTTTTCTTTTTCCGTAATGTCTTTGTCTGGTTTCAGTGTCATGTAATGCTGACCCCATAAAATGAATTTGGATGTGTTCTTTCCTCTATGTATCCTCCAAGAGTTTGTGTAGAGTTGGCATTATTTTTTCTTACGTATTTGGTAGAATTTACCAGTGAAGACATCTGGGCCTGGAGATTTTATTGCTGGAAGGTTTTGAACTACAAGTTTAATTTCTATAATAAATACAAACTATTCAGGTTATCTATGTCTTCTTGATTAAACTTTGGTAGTTTGTGTCTTTTAAGGAATTTCTCTATTTCATCTAAATTGTCAAATTTATGGGCATAGAGTTGTTTCTACTAGTCCCTTATTATCTTTCTGGGGCTTCTATTGATGTTCCTTTCCTCTTTCATTTTTGCTGTTTGTTATTTGTGTCTTCTCTCTTTTTCCTTGGTCAGTCTGGCTAGATGTTTGTCAACTTTGTCTATTGTTGTTCTGTTCTTAATTTCATTGATTTCTGCTCTTTATTTTCTTCTTTCTGCTTGATTTGGTTCAAATTTCCTCTTTTTTTTTTTCCTAGTTTCTTAGAGTGGAAGATAGATCATTGTTTTGAGATCTTTTCTTTTTTTTAAAAAATAGCTTTATCGAGATATAATTTACATACCCCATAATTCATCCATTTGAAGCGTACACTTCAGTGTATTCACAGATATGTGCAGTAATCACCACGATTTTAGAACATTGTCATCACCTCAGAAAGAAACCTTGTATCTTTTAGCTGTCACCTCCTTATTCCATCCTTCCCCCAGCCTTAAGCAACCACTAATCTACTTTCTGTCACTATAGATTTATCTATTCTGGACATTTAATATAAATGGAATCATATAGTTTGTAGTCTTTTGTTACTGGCTTCTTGCACTTAGCGTAATATTTTGAAAGTTCCTTCGTGTTCTGGTTGAATAATCCATTGTATGGACATACCACATTTTGTTTATCCATTCATCAGTTGGTGGACATTCAGATTGTTTCCACGTTTTGGCTCTTATGAATAATGATCCTATAAACATTCATATTTTTGTATGGACATATGTTTTCATGTCTCTGAGGTATATACCTAGGAGTGGAATTGCTGGGTCATATGGTAACTCTTTCTTTAATTTTAGGAGCTGCCAGACTGTCTTCCAAAGTGCATGATTTTATGTTCCCACCAGTTATGTGTGAGGGTTCTGATTTCTCTCTATCCTTGCCCACACTTGTTATTATTTGACTTTTTGATTCTAGCCATCCTATAGGTGTGAAGTATCATCTCATTGTGGTTTTTATTTGCATTTCCCTGATGGCTAATGATGTATATAGCATCTTTTCATGTGCTCATTGGCAATTTGTATATCTCTCTTGGAGAAATGTCTATTCAGATCCTTTGCCATTTTTTTAGTCAGGTTATTTATCTTTTCATTTTTGAGTTGCAAGAGTTCTTTATATATTCTAGATACAAGTCTCTTATCAGGTATATGATCTGAAAATATTTCCTTCCGTTCTGTGGGTTGTCTTTTCACCCTCTTGATAGCGTCCTCCGAAGTACACAAGTTTTAAATTTTTATCAAGTCCAGTTTATCTGTTTTTTTATTTTGTTGCTCATGTTTTAGTGTCTTATCTAAGAATTCATTGACAAATCCAAGATCAAAAAGATTTACCTCTATGTTTTCTTGTAAGAATTCCATAGTTTTAGCTCTTACACTTAGGGCTTTGATTAATTATGAGTTAATTTTTGTATGAGGTAATGGTACAATTTCCTTCTTTTGCATGTGGCTATCTATTATTTCAGCATCATTTGTTGACAAGACTATTATTTCCCCATTGAGTGATCTCGGCATATATATTAGTCAGTGTTCTCCAGAGAAACAGAACCAATAAGATATTCTGTGTTATCTATATTTATATCGATATCTATCTATCTTATATACATATGTGTGTGTGTGTGTGTGTGTATATATATATATAGAGAGAGAGAGAGAGACAGAGACAGAGAGACAGAGAGAGAGAGGTTTATTTTAAGGAATTGATTGATGCAGTTGTGGGCCTGTCAAGTCCAAATCTGCCGGGTAGGCTAGCAGGCTGGACACCCAGAGAAGAGGTGATATTGTAGCTCAAGTTGGAAGACAGTCTGCAGGCAGAATTCCCTCTTCCTCAGGGGCGTCAGTCTGTTTTCTCTTAAGGGCTTTAACTAATTGGATGAGGCACACCCACCTTATGGAGGGCAATCTGTTTTACTCAAAGCCCACTGATTTAAGTGTTAATCTCATCTAAAAATACCTTTACAGCATCATCCAGATGTTTGATGAAATCTCTGGGTACTGTGGCCTAGCTAAGTTGACACATAAAATTAACCATCACAGGTCCACCATTATCAACTTGGCCCCCAAACACATTTCATTAAACCATACTTGATCTCTGAATAAAGACAATAACAAGGTTATGCTTCCACCAACATGATAGCAGTTATCCTGCGTACAACCAAAAATGTACTAATCCTTTCCCCAGAAGAGGATGCAAAGTCCTTGGGTGATGTTCACTCTTCTCCTTGAAATTCGGTAACTTAAATACTGTGATGTAGTTAATAACACTTACATATCAAAAGTCAGAACATCTTACATTATATGATAAGGGGATAAAAAAGGGAAGACAACAAAGCTATTTGAGATACACACACACACACACACACACACATTCATAACAAACTAACGAAGAAATAGTCATGACAATTATAGTCCTCCTTTTTGTGAGCGATCACATGGTCATAGCTGGTATTGATAACTGTCTTCGTCCACTACCCATTCCATAGTCCCTTTGCCCTCAGCAACACCTCAGGCGGTCATGGCTCTTTACCTTTATTAGCTCGTTGGAGTGACTCAGACTTTGATTCCAGAAGGGGCTGGGCCATTAGAAGTCCTGACCAAATTGGCTTGTAGTTTTCCGTTGACTTTGATCACAGGGCATGGTAATACTAAGAGATGCCCTAAGGGATCTCCTATATTCCAGACATACACCTCCTTACATGCATGGTGGAGGAGTAGTCCAATTTCCCCTTGGTAATCAAGATCAATCACCCCAGCCAGCACGGAACTCCTTTTTTTGCCTGTTGATTCAGAGGCATAAGGAGCCCAAAGTGGCCAACTGGCAGTCTTGACTTCCAGTTTATTGGAATCGTCTTTGTGTCTCTTGGTGGAAGCATTCCTCCCTTTGGGACTAAGACCTCTAGGCCAGCAGACAATAAGGTTGTGGGGACAGGAAGCAAAATTTTGCTAGTGGGTCACCAGGGGTAATAGTGGTGGCAACCTCATTTCCAGCCCTTGATTCCTGGAGCCTTGAATCCTGACTATGGGAGAGACAGCACCATGTATTGGTTGCTGATTCAGAGCATATATAGCTTGCTAGAGAATCTTGCCTCTCCCCTGCGAGGTATCGCCACCTAGCTGATGCTGTAACTGAGTCTTCAAAAGGCCATTCCAACATTGTCTATCAAGCCAGCTGCTTCAAGATGATGGGGAACATGGTAAGACCACTGAATTCCATGAGCATTAGCCTGTCCATGCACTTCATTTGCTTCACTTTCATTTCATTTGTGAAGGGAGTTGCTTGATCAGAAGCAATGCTGTGTGGAGTACCGTGATGGCGAATAGGCATTCTGTAAGTCTATGGATGGTAATTTTGGCAGAAGCATTGTGTTCAGGGAAGGCAGATTTGTATCCAGAGTAAAGGTCTATTCCAGCAAGAACAAAACGTTGCCCTTTCCGTGATGGAAGCCATCCAGTGTAATTAACCTACTACCAGGTAGCTGGCTGACCACTCCAGGGAGTGGTGCCATGTTGAGGACTCAGTGTTGGTCTCTACTACTGGCATATCGGACGCTCAACAGTGGCTGTAGCCAGGTCAGCTTTGGTGAGTGAAAGCCCATGTTTCTGAGCCCCTGCATAACATCCATCCCTGCTACCATGGCCACTTTATTCATGAGCCCACTGGGTGATGACAAGGGTGACTGTGGAAAGAGGCTGATTGGTATCCACAGAATGGGTCATCCTATCCACTTGATTAAAACCTTCTTCTGCTGAGGTCACCCTTTGGTGACCATTCATATGGCAAACAAGTGTCTTCATGTGTTTTGCCCATTCAGAGAGGTCTGCCCACATACCTCTTCCCCAGACTTCCTTGTCACCAATTTTCCAGCCACGTTCCTTCCAAGTCCCTGACCATCCAGCCAAACCATTGGTTATAGCTGATGAATTGGTATATAATCGTACACTTCGCCATTTCTCCTTCCGAGCAAAATGAACAACTAGGTTCATTGCTAAAAGTTCTGTCCACTGTGAGGATTTCCCTTCCCATGCTGTCGCCTGGCCCCTGCCACCCCAGAATCCAATTACTCCTATTACATTTAGGTTTCCAATTCAGTGGCAGCAGTTCCCACTGAAATTTCTGACCTACAGAAGAGCGATCACACAGCTTTTCAAGGATGCTGGGGCTCCACTCACAGATTTCTCACAGTCTTGGTGAAAGGTGTATCTGCCCAGGGTGGGTGAGCAGATCTTAAATGACAGATGTCTAACATTCCCATCTCCCTAAGCCTTTGAATCCTTTGCTCTGAAGTATACCAAGGCAGATCTGACATTTCACCTTCATTTACTGTAAACACTTTTTGGTCCATGTTTCAGCCCACCAAACTGTTAGAATGCTTTTTCACCCGCTAAGGTGCAACATTAAATGCAGAATCTCTGCTTAGTGGGCCCCTATAAATAAATGCAGCTTGATCCAACTTTATGTTCCTTCCACCATTAGCCCATACCCTAATATCCATTCTCACACATATTCCCTGGATTTCTGTCTTTATTAATTGGAAAAATCATGTAGCTTTTTTGGAGTGTAGCATACCTCCTCATGGGTCACACTTTGTACCTCACCCTTAGGAGCCTGCAGGGGCTTGAGTCTAGTTAGAGATCTAGAAGCAAAGGTGTGGTGGGGTGGGTCCTGAGGTGAGTCAGCAGTGTCTTGCAAGGCAGCTCTCAAGGGAGACCATTAGGTTTCTCAGACAAAGCATATCCTTAGAAGGGAGTGGAGCGGCTGCTTCTACTGCCAAAGACGACTCATCAGAATTAAGGACTTCAGTGTCCCCAGCTTCAACAGGATCTTTGCATGTGTCCCCATTCCAGTTTTCAGGATCACATTCCTTCCCAGTTGTATTAGTCTGCCATAACAAAATTCGTATTTTAAAGCCCTAACCCCCAGTGTGACTGTATTTGGAGCTAGGGAGGTATTTAAGATTAAATGAGGTCTAAGGGTAGGGCCCTAATCCGATAGGGCTGATGTCCTTATAAGAAGAGACACTGGAGCTCTCTCTACACTTGCACAGAGGAAAGGCCATGTGAGGACACAGCGAGAAGGTGGCCACCTGTAACCCAGGAAGACAGCCCTTACCAGAAATCAAATTTTCTGGCATCTTGATCTTGGACTTCCAGCCTCCAGAATTGTGAGAAAATAAATTTCTGTTGTTTAAGTCCCCCAGTCTGTGGTATTTTGAGGGGACACAGTCCAGTGCATAACACCGGTTCTGGGTTTTATTTTCAGCAGTATCAGCTTTGCAGCTACAGGAAATAAGGATCTCTTTCAGGGCAGACATAGACGGCTTTGGGTCATTTATGAGGGTTTGAGCTGGAAATTTGAATCCCTGAGCCCACCCTTTTCCTTCTTACTTTGTCCAGTGAAGTTAGGAATAAGCCGCCAATCTCACTAGACTCATTAGTTTGACGAAAATGTTCCAACGTATCATATATGTGGTTGCCCAGAACCTTGCCTCTCATAAGTATTTAATTAGAAGTACCCACTGGTGATAGTTTGCATATCTCCATGCCACATCACACCGTGGACTATTTGTGCTTTCTTTGTAATACAGTCGTTAGTGCCTTTAGTCTAATCAGATTAGAGAACCAATTCCAGAGATCTCAGAACCAGTTAGAAAATTCTGTTAAGAATTTAAGATTCTCTTCTTAAGATTCTGTTCTTTAGAAGCACTCTTGGCACAAAACTGTTATTAGTTTGCTAGGTCTGCCATAACAAAGTACCACAAATTGGGTGGCTTAAACCACAGAAACTTATTTTCTCACAGTTCCGGAGGCTAGAAATCCAAGATCAAGGTGTCAGCAGGCTTGGTTTCTTCTGAGGCCTCTCTCCTTGGCTTGTAGATGGTCGTCTTCTCCTCCCTGTGTCTTCATATGGTCTTCCCTCTGTGTGTTTCTGTGTCCTAATTTCCACTTCTTATAAGGACACCAGTCATATTGGATTACGCTCGCTCTAACGACCTCATTTTAATTTAGTTACCTTTTGAAAGACCCTATCCCAATAACAGCCACAATCTGAGATACTGGGGGTTAGGACTTCGACATATGCATTTTGGGGGGACACAGTTCAGCCAATAACAGCATCCTTGTTGCTGTTGACCATAGATACATGGTTTTATGTCTGAACTCTCAATTCAGTTTCATTGATCTATATTTCTGTATACCAGTAACACACTCTTGAATACTGTTGCTTTGTAGTAAGTTTTGAAACTTGGAAGCGTGTCCTCCTCCTTTATTTTTCTTTTTGAAGATTGTTTTAGCTATTTTGGGTCCCTTGAAATTCCATATAAATTTCGGAAGCAGCTTTTCAATTTCTCTAAAGAAGTCAGCTGGGGGTTCTGATAGGGATTGCATTGAATCTGTAGATCAGTTTGAGGAGTATTGCCATCTTAACAATATTGTCTTCCAGTCCGTAAGTGTGGAATGTTTCTGCATTTATTTAGATCTTCTTTCTTTCAACGATGTTTTATAGTTTTCAGGGTATAAATTTTGCATTTCTTTTGTTAAATTTGTTCCTAAGTACTTTCGTTTGTTAAACTTGTTCCTAATTTCATATGCTATTGTAAATAGAATTGTTTTATTTCATTTTTTGGATCATTCATTGCAAATATATAGAAATACAATTGATTTTTGTATATTGATCTTGTATTCTTAAAGTTTGCTGAAATCATTTATTAGTTCTAATAGTTTTGTAGTGGATTCCTTAGTATTTTCTAGATGCAAGATCGTGTCATCTATGAATAGTTTTACTTCTTCCTTTCCAGTCTGGATGCCTTTTATTTTATTTTCTTGCCTAAGTGCCCTAGTTAGAACCTTCAGTACAATGTGTTGAATAGAAGTAACAGAAACATATATCCTTGTCTTGTTTTTGATCTTAGGTGGAAAACATCCATTCTTTCATTGTTAAGTATGATGTTAGCTCTAGGTTTTTTGTAGGTTGAGGAAGTTTCCTCTCTTTCCAGTTTGTTGAGTGTTTTTATCATGAAAGAGGGTTTAATTTTGTCAAATAATTTTTCTGCATCTATTAAGATGATCATGTAGTTTTTGTATTTTGTCCTTTTGATATGGTGTGTTACATTGATTGATTTTCAGATATTAAACTGACCATGCATTCTTGGGATAAATTCCACTTGCTCATAGTGTATAATTCTTTTTATTTGTTGCTGGATTCATTTCTTAGTATTTTGTTGAGAATTTTTGTGACTATATGCATGAGATTGTTTTGTAGTTTTCTTGTGATGTCTTTTTGTCTAGATTTGTTATTAAGGAATACTGCCCTCACAGAATGAGTTGGGAAGTGATCCCTCTTCTTCTCTTTTTGGAGAATTTCTGAAAAATTGGAGAATTTAGTGCTGAAACCATCTGGGCCTAGGCTTTTCTTTATGAGTAGTTTTTTGATCACTCATTCAGTCTCTTCACTTGTTATATAGATCTGTTCAAATTGACTAGTTCTTTTTTATTGAGATATAATTGACATATAACATTAGTTTCAGATGTGCAACATAATAATTCGATACTTGTATATTTTGCAAAATGATCACCACAAAAAGTCTAGTTAAGGTCCATCACTACACATCGTTGCAAATTTTTTTCTTATGATGAGAATTATTTTTTAAATTTTATTTATTTTTTCCCCCAAAGCCCCAGTAGATAGTTGTATGTCATAGCTGCACTTCCTTCTAGTTGCTGTATGTGGGACACGGCCTCAGCATGGCCGGAGAAGCAGTGCGTCAGTGCGCGCCCGGGATCCGAACCTGGGCCGCCAGCAATGGAGCGCGCGCACTTAACTGCTAAGCCACGGGGCCGGCCCTATGATGAGAATTTTTAAGATCTACTCTCTTAGCAACTTTCATATATAATACAGTATTATTAACTATAGTCACTCTGCTGTACATTACATCCTCATGACTTTATTTATACTGGAATTTTGTACCTTTTGTCCCCCTTCACCCACTTCACCCACCCTCCACCCCTCGCCTCTGGCAACCACCAGTCTGTTCTCTGTATCTATGAGTTCAGTTTTTTTGTTTGTTTGTTTTGTTTTTTTAATAAGATTCCACATATAAGTGAGATCATATGGTATTTTTCTTTCTCTGACTTATTTCACTTAGCATAATGCCCTCAGGGTCAATCCGTGTTGTTGCAAATGGCAAGATTTCCTTCTTTTTTATGGCTGAATAATATTCCATTGTATATATAGACCACATTTTATTTATCCATTCATCTATCAGTGGACACTTAGATTGCTTCCGTGTCTTGGCTGTTGTAAATAATGCTGCAATGAATATGGGGGTGCATATATCTTTTTGAGTTAATGTTTTCGTTTCTTTTGGCTAGATACCCAGAAGTGGAATTGCTGGATCATATGGTAGTTCTATTTTTAATTTTTTGAGGAACCTCCATGCTGTTTTCCATAGTGGCTGCACCAATTTACCTTCCTACCAACTGCACACACGGGTTCCCTTTTCTCCACATCCTCACCAATGCTTGTTGTCTCTTGTCTTTTTGATAATAGCCATTCTAACAGTTTTGAGGTGATATCTCTTTGTTTTGATTTGTATTTCCCTGATGATCCGTAATGTCACGCACCTTTTCACGTGTCTGTGGCAATCTGTATGTCTTCTTTGGAAAAACGTCCATCCAGATTCTCTGCCTGCTTTTTAATCATATTGTTTTTTGCTGTTGAGTTGTATGAGTTCTTTATATATTTTGGTTATTAACCCCTTATCAGATACATGATTTGCAAATACTTTCTCCCATTCTGTAGGTTGCCTTTTCATTTTGTTGATGGTTTCCTTTGCTGTGCAGAAGTTTTTTAGTTTGGTGTAGTCCCACTTGTTTATTTTTGCTTTTGGGGTCAGATCCAAAAAATTATCACCAAGACTGATGTCAAAGAGCTTACTGCCTATGTTTTTTTCTTCTAAGAGTTTTATGGTTTCAGGTCTTATGTTCAAATCTTTAATCCATTTTGAGTTAATTTTTGTGTATGATGTAAGATAGTGATCCAGTTTCATTCTTTTGCACGTGGCTGTCCAGTTTTCCCAGCACTATTTATTGAAGAGACTCTCCTTTCTCTATTGTATATTCTTGGCTCCTCTATCATAAATTAATTGACCATATATGCATGGGTTTATTTATGGGCTCTCTGTTCTGTTCCATTGATCTATGTGTCTGTTTTTATGCCAATACCATGCTCTGTTAATCACTATAGCTTTGCAATATAGTTTGAAATCAGAAAGCATGGTGCTTCAAGCTTTGTTCTTTTTCAAGATTGCTTTGGCTATTTGGGGTCTTTTGTGGTTCCATACAAATTTTAGGGTTGATTTTTCTATTTTTGTGAAAAATGCCATTGAAATTTTGATAGGGATTGCTTTAAGTCTGTAGATTGCTTTGGGTAGTAAGGACATTTTAACAATATTATTTCTTCCAATCCCATGTGCATGGAATATTTTTCCATTTGTTTGTGTCTTCAGTTTCTTTCATCAATGTCTTATAGTTTTCAGTGTACAGGTCTTTTACCTCCTTGGTTAAATTTATTCCTAAGTATTTTATTCTTTTTGATGCAGTTGTGAATGGGATTTTTTTAAGCTCTTTTTGATAGTTTATTAAAAGTGTATAGAAACACATCGTATTTTGTATATTGATTTCGTATCCTGCAACTTCACTGAGTTTGTTGATTAGTTCTAACAGTTTTTGTGTGGCGTCTTTATTTTTCTCTATATAATATCATGTTATCTGCAAATAGTGACAGTTTTTTACTTCTTCCTTTCTGATTTGGATACCCTTTCTTTTTCTTGCCTAATTGTTATGGTAGGATTTCCAATACCGTTGAATAATAGTGGCGAGAGTTGGCATCTTTGTCTTGTTTCTAAAAAAAAAAAAAAAAGTTTTTAGCTTTACAGCATTGAGTAAGATGTTAGCTGTGGGCTTGTCATATATGGCTTTTATTATGTTGAGGTAAGTTCTCTCTATACCCACTTTGTTGAGAGTTTTTATCATAAATGGATGTTTAATTTTCTTAAATGCTTTTTCTGCATCTATTGAGATGATCATATGATTTTTATCCTTCATTTTCTTCATGTGATGTAACACATTGATTTGTAGGTGTTGAACCATCCTTGCATCCCTGGAATAAATCCCACTTGATCATGGTGTATGATCCTCTTAATGTATTGTTGAATACAGCTTGTTAATATTTTTTTGAGTATTTTTGCATCTATGTTCAGCAGGGATAGTGGCCTGTAGTTTTTCTTGTGGTGTTCTTGTCTGATTTTTGGTATTAGGATAATGCTGGCGTTGTAAAGCGAGTTTGGAAGTGTTCCCTCCTTTTCTAATTTTTGGAAGATTTTAAGAAGGATTGGTATTAATTATTCTTTAAACATTTGGTAGAATTCACTGGAGAAGCTGTCTGGTCCTGGACTTTTTTTTTGTTGGGGAGTTTTTGACTACTGATTCAATCTCCTTACTAGTAATCAATCTGTTCAGATTTTTGTCTATTTCTTCTTGAGTTAGTTTCAGTAGTTTACATCTTTCTAGGAATTTGTCCATTTCATCTGTTATCTAATTTATTGGTGTACAATTATTCATAGTATTCCTTTATAATCCTTTTTATTTCTGTAAAGTTGGTAACAGTGACCCAACCAAATGTCTTTCATTTCTGATTTTAGTAATTTGACTTTTTTTTTTTTTCTTGGTCAAGCTGTTTCTGTAAACCACTAGGGGTGTGTATGTTTTTTCCTTCACTCCAAATCGGCCGCTTCTAGTAGTGAAACTGCCTGTTTTCACAGCTGTCCTGCATTGGTAGAACTACTCAGCCAGCTGAGCTGAGGAAGGAGTGGGAAGTGGGGAGAACCCCACACTGGAATGCCACAGACTCTCACTGCTGTTACCGAGATTCTTGAATGAACTCTTCTCAATTTGTTATATGCATTTGTCTAATTTCCAGAGTCCTGAAATGGTTGGTTTTGACAATTTTGCCCAATTTTTAAATTGCTTTTTTTGGGGAGGGTTTGCCAAGCTCCTCACTCTGCCATTCCCAGATGTATAATTTTAACCAGTATACTGTATGCTGACCCCCCACTGCACAGACTATGAATGACTCCTAAAAACAGATACTTTCACATTTTAAAGAAAAAGTCTATCATAGCCATCTCCCTCCAGATTTGGACTATATTAATATATTAAATAGCTCCCATCTACTGAGTATCTACCATTGGGATAGTTGCTTTATATATACATCTGTTCGACAGTCCTCACACTTGTAATGTTACTCCCATTACAGATGGGGAAACCAAGGCTCAAGGAACTTGCCTAAGGTCTCAGTAGCAAGAATTCAAACCCAGGCGGTTCTGACTATGCTGTTCCATTCAACTTGTCACCACTTACCAGGAAATGTGTTCTTAGAATCAATTGATCAACCATCATGCATGGAACACATATTGTGAGTGAAGTTTCCTGAGTGCTCATTCAGCCTCTTGTTTATTCTATCCCCTCCCTCCCATTCTAGTCTTCCAAAACAGGTCATCACAGGAGTTGAATGGAGGGGCTTTGGGTGAAAGGTTTTCACTAATAACAATTCTTCACATTCTCTGCCCTGACTTTTTGAAAGCCACCCAAGCATTCTAAGTGCCGGATGTTTCTGGGCTCTTAGTTTTGGCGGGACTCCTACCTCTCACAGTGTGAGCCAAACAGAACCATCTTGGAGGTTGGTTAATAAAGTGTCATTATTTCCTTATCTTCCTTCAGATTAGTGCTTGAGAAGTTAGGATGAGAAAACCCGAAGTAGCAATTTCTTTATGAATCACAGTAGCATTCAAGTAAAATTAATGGATCTTTTTTTGTTTTCTGCAAGAGAATAGGAATACATTCCTGTATAAAGGTATTTAATGCTAGAATGAAATGCTATAATTTTTGAGGGATCACATTTTTCAGGCTCTAATATGAGTTATTCTTTCAGAAATGAAGAAAATGCATCCCTTTCGTCATTCCTGTGGAAAGTGTCCATTGAATCTGTATAGGAAATCTATCTACCCACCTACCTATATATCGAATCACCATCTACGTTGTACTAATAGCTGTGCAAAGAGAATCCCATAAATCTGGGCCTGTCTTCTAGGAACTCACATTCCAGGAAATATACCAAGATGTAAAAGTTTAAGAGTATGAGATTTAAGAAACATCAGACCAATAGATGAGTGGTCTGTGAAATCTATAGCTCATGGCTAGGCCCAGCAATAAAAGCAGAGGTCTGTACTTACACGTGAAGACCTATGACCAAAAGAGCAAGAAGAGAGTGTCAGGGGCCGGCCCTGTGGCGTAGCGGTTAAGTGCGCGCGCTCCGCTGCTGGTGGCCTGGGTTCGGATCCCAGGCGCGCACCAATGCACCGCTTGTCAGGCCATGCTGTGGCTGCGCCCCATATAAAGTGGAGGAAGATGGGCACAGATGTTAGCCCAGGGCCAGTCTTCCTCAGCAAAAAGAGGAGGATTGGCAGATGTTAGCTCAGGGCTCATCTTCCTCACACACAAAAAAAAGAGTGTCAAGGATTTGAAGGTGCTGGAGCCAGGGATGAATAGACCAGGAAAGCTTAAATAAGTATAATTTTAGGAGTTGTTGAAATGACTCTAGGGTAATTCTGTGAACCTAAAATACCCCATTAATATTACTAACCTGAGGCTCAACAAAGGACAGGACAGAGGTCTCGAGTTCTTCGTTTATCAAAGAGGGAACTTTATGGTCAAGAATGAGTCAAACTCTTGACTCTGTAAGGGCACCAGCTAAAAGACTTTCCCAGTCTGTATATTGTGTGCACATCACTCAGTCTTTCCTTCATTCATCCAGTAAGACTGCAGAGATCCATCTGTGGGCTAGGTATCATGCTAGATACTAGGGATACAAAGTTGAAAAGGATATAACCCCTTCCTTCAAGGAAGGAGTAGAGTGTCAGGGCAACACTTTTGAATGTTAAAAGGTGAATGTTGAGTCATCAGCAGACAAGCCAGGAAGAAGAGCATTCGGAGGCACATGACAAGTTAAGGCAGTCTTTTCCGGCATGGCATGCTTGGGTCAGGGACATAGAAGTAACGTGGCCTGGCTGGAGCTTGGGAAGATGAGCGCCCAAGATGGAACCCTAGTGAATCCCAGCATTTAAGGGGTAAAGAAGTGAGCTGTCAGAAGATAGAAAGGTCAGAAATGTTCAAGCACATGGTATCATAGAAGCCAACAGAATGGTATCACTAAGACAGTAGAGAGATAGTTGCAAATGCTGCCTAAGTGTCAGGTAATATAAGGATGGAAAAGGGTCCATTAATTTGCAGGTGGGACGTGACCTACACTGGAGTAGTTTCTTTGGAATGGTAGGAATAGAATGAAGTTAAACAAAAACCTATTTAGCATCATGTTGAAGAAATCACTATTACCTATGTCCATGGAAGAACTTACTTAAGAGAGCGAAAAGGTCAAGGAAAGTTCTTTCTCCAACCAGAGCTATTTTAAGGACTAAGACATCTGACTACAGTAGTTAAGACATTTATCTATCTGAAGAGAGGCTCTCTAGTTTCCTTCCAGAATTACTCTAAAGAGCCCAGATGAAGCATTAAGGCCAAAGAGAAAAATCAAACTGATTTAGCATTGGGTATCACAACATACTAATGATTGCCCCATTTCCTCATGTTGTTTCAATGTCCCAGTATAATGACAGACAGTAATCCATTGTATAAAAATTTGTTTTTATAATCCACTTGCTCAAAATGGATGTTAGGGCAGAAAAAGTTAATATAACCCTGTATATAAGAATTTAAGGTCTAAATTTTCATCCAAAAGGGATTTTGACAATACTGTTTAAACAAAGTTCTTTATGGTTGACAACCTGAAAAGTTTTCCACTTAAAGAAATCTTCCAGTTTAAATTCCTTGCTGTTCTAATCTTGCAAACTTTATAAAGACCACTGCTAAATCAATTAAGAACAAAAACAGAAGGAATGTCCCTGCTCCACGCCTCCCCGCTTTATTTCCAAATTCACAAAAATTGACTTGCAAATTGAAGTTCCGGAGAAAATTATGTGCCAGATCTGAGTACAATCAGGCAGGGAAAAACCATCAGGCTTCAGTCTAGCAAAAAAATGCCAGAGTACCATTTCTGGACAAGACAGGATGTCAAGGTGTTTCCTGCAGTAATTATAAATCTGTGTTTTTCAGAAATTGAGTAATCACTGTGGGAAGTGAAATTTGTTTTTCCTTTTAAACATTGCAAAATGAGCAAAAGAACCAACAGATATTATTAAAATGGAAAATAACAATTTGTAACCATTCACATTAGTTATCGAGATAGTGTCTGTGCTTAAGAGCATGGACTTTTGAGTCAGATGGAACTGTGTCAGTTCAAGTTATATTTCTAGCAATTTACTGCTAAGTCTTCCTCCATGAATTGACAAGCTACTTTAGACCTCATTTCTCCTATTACAGCAACTTGTGTCAAGTGTCTGCTTCAGTCACCATAATTACTAATAACTAAGGAAATGCACAGTCCATCAATAAAAGGGGATCTCTTGAAGATTGAAGGCCTAGTAGTTAACATCGTTTTTTTTTAATATACCAGACCACGGTTTATGAAGGCAAGGGATGCTTCTTCCCTCCACCCAAGAACCCTCAGAATATCAAAACAAATAAGTGTTCCCAGAGTCAGTCAGAAAGGTCAGTTTAAACTGGATGTTTAAGGCACAAACATTTCACATGGAACCTTCTATGTAACAGAGAAAGACATAATTAACTTAGATCCTATTCAGTTTTTCTTCTCTTTATTTGCAAGATAAGTTGATTAACTTCAATTGTTAATAGCCAGAACTTCGGACCCAGAAGTAGCTCTATACTGTAGTGAAACAAACTTAAACTCTTATAGTTAATGATGTACCCAAGGTTTGTTTAAAAAAAAAAAAAATAATCAGCCAACAAAACTCTCTTCATGACTGTAGCAAGTTGTTGCTTTTTGGTTTTCTATCCAACTATTCAATATAACCTTATTTTTGGTACCACAAGTTAGAACTTACCGAGGGCTTAGAAGCACACAGTGCTTGCTAGATACTCAGAGTATCTGATGTTTAAATAGTATCCTTTCTTGGATATGAATTTTTATTCACATTTGTAAATACATTCTTCAGTAAGTTCTAAAATCTTTACTTAAAAAAAGTGAGGGTGTGTGGAATTAAGATGCTTATTTTCATTTCCTTACAAGTTCAACACACTTAAGACAATAAAAAGAACCTGTTTAAAAATGCTGTTTTAATAAGGTGATATCTGATGGTCCTCTGGCCAGGTATTTATTTAGGAACCACCACTTACAACTTCAACTGGTATTCCAAAGGGAGAAGTTAAAAAAAAAGAAAAGAAAAAGAAACATACAACTAAAACAATTTCTCTTACTCTTCACTTTTTTTATTATTCAAAAGTCAAATATGTTATTTTTAAATCATCCATCCTCAATTTTGATTTAATGTACCGTCATTTTCCCAAGATATGAAATTCCAGAATCTCTTTGGAATACTAATTTCACGTTTTTAGGTGTAACAAAACTGTTGAAATTTTAAACTCCACCCTATTTCCCTGAATTCTCAAGACAGTTGCTGATGTAAATTTTAATATAAAATATTTAGTCACAAAATAGTATTGCTTTTGTATGCACATAGTTGTAAGATTACTTTGCTTTTGTCAATAAAAACTATACCATCTTTCATAAAACTCTAAACAACTTAAGAACTGTGATGTAGAACAGAAATTACACATGGTCAAACAGGTACCAGCACAACGTTAGGTTATATTACATCAAAAAAAGTTTTAATGGTCCCAAATATATATACTCAACAACTAAGCATACACTCAGGGGAGAAAAAAAATCAAAAACAAAATGAAACAAAAAAATTATGACACAAATGACCACATCTAGAATTCCACTCAATCTTTAATCAAGTAGGGACAAATCCCCACTTAAAAAAAAAATCTGCAGTTTGAAGGGCAAAGGGAACAGATAAAAAAGAGGAAACTTTATATTCGCCCCTCCCCCACAGAGGTTTTCCAAACCTGTTGTAGCTTGACTAAAATGTTCAGAATGTACGATTTTAAAGGCAGGTCTCTTTATACAAAGAAACTGCTGGCATTCTTAACTAGTGAAGAATTATGGCAGAAAAGCCTATTCTTCTGAGTCTCAAACATGGTCCGAGAAAGCATATTCTGATTGTAGCAACTGACCAGTAAATCCAGAGTTCCACTTACAAAACCCCTGCCCTGTTGGCTTTTTGTTTCCATTTCCTTCCCTGAGAAAAGGGCAATGTGTGGTCCAAGCTGGAGAGCTCAAAGGCTTAAGTCTTTCCCCTAAATGTATAATATCCCCTCCTCCTGCTCCATTGAATTGGCACTTGATGAGCAGAAGTCAAGTGTGTGAGGCTGATCCGTGTCAGTCATTCACAAGAGACCACTGCTTTGTTGTGGATTTTGTAGTGGGGAGGGGTAGAGAACCAGTTTCAACAAGTACTGATCGATCATAGGCAGTTGCCATTATTATGACTCAAACTTTGCTTTCTTTGACAGTGGTAGCGTGTCTTCTTTGTCTTCATCCTCATCATCATCTTCATCATCATCAGGATAATCTACCAGACCCACGAGGCCTCCCTGTTCAGAAATAAGGATTATTTAAAAAAATACTAGATTTTCAAATACATGTTGTAAGTCTCGATAAATGATAGAGACCCCTCCCCCATACACTAACTGTGGTTATTTCTAGGTGATGAGATTGTATACAATTGAAATTCATTATTTTTATTTCCTAAATTTTCCATGATAAAACAAAATTTTAAGTAGTTTATAATCCTAGCAAAATCACCCAAGAGATAGAAACATTATTGGATTTTAAATGTTTTACGACTTCATGCATTAAAAAAATTTTTTAAACAAAGTCTAAGTAGTATCAAAATGAAAACTACAGAAGACAAACAGATCACTAGAAATGAGGGCAGAAAAGACAAGAGGTTAAGAAAGTGATTCTGCACTGTCCCTTTCTCATCATTTCATCTGGGCTTCCTTTATAGCCTTGTTCCTTCACCAGAAACCACTGTAACACACGTTTAGATGGCCATGGAAAAAGTCACCTGGCTCTGCCAGGTCATCCTGCCCCTTCATTTCACCATTTCTCAGATTCACTTCTCAGCTATTAGGGCTCCAGCTCACATCAGTGGAAAAGGGACTGTGGACGGGCATTACATTCCTGATTTAGCTCAATGCATCCCAAATACCAGCCTGTTAATTGCTAGTCCAGGGCAGAATAAGACAGCCAAAAGAATTGGTTTTTATTCTGAGATTATGTCTTTCTTACATTTTGGTGTTAAAATTTTGTTCTTTTCTTATATGAAATGTTAGTGATAGTAGATGGTTAATTCTTTTTTATAAACCTTGCTTGGCAAAATAAACTTAGGATTCTTTTCCCCACTGTTTTTGTCTGGGTATTAACTGGGAAAGTTGATAAAGTAAAGAATAATTGAGAGCTTTAAAATTTCTCTAAATGTTCTGACACATACAAGTCTGAACCTGAGGATCTAAAATGCAAATAACCAAAATAAAAATATATTCAGACTTCTGTATTAGTCATCAAAACTTTCAGAAATTTCTCAACTTCAGGTTTGTTCAGGTGGTGGTGGTGGAATTATTCTCTAGGTCATGTATGTTCCAAAAGACAGTAACCCAAAGAAAGTCTCAGTCACAACAATTACTGTTGAGAAAGCTTCAATTAGGTGGGCTCGGAGTCAAAAAAAATACCTTGGTAGTAATAGCTGCCGTCTGAGATGTATTTTTAGGGACGGATCCAGGAGAGCCTGGAGATCCTGGGGATCCAGGTGATCCTGGAGACCCAGGCAGATTTGCTGCAGGTGACTGGCTGGTGAGGTTAGTCTTTGTTCCACTAGAGAGGGAAAGCTTGAAACTTGGGCTCTGCCGACCAGAAAGATTCGTTTTCAGAAGCACCTCCTTTTCCTCACTTTCTTTTACTGAAAATGAGAATATTGTCAATAGTTGTCACCCATACTCATCTTTTTAAAATCACCCCAAATGAGGTGGCACTAAAACACAATTAACTAGCTTACTCCTTCGCTAGGGAGAAACACTGAAGTTCAGCTTATGAACAAAGCTTAGCAAAATACTAAACACTATTATCCACTGGATTTTACTTCTGAGAAGGAATGAAACTTTCAGTATTATATTCAGTGTTCCTACCCTTCCTTCTCCTTCCTTTCTCAAGTCAAATTAAGAAAATTGAGTCTATACCTTCACAACAGAGCTATTAATTCACATTCTATAAAGCACCAGAATCTTTAAAATCTATGTCATGACACACACAAAGTTGATACTAATCATTCTGTCAAGAAATAAAGAATAAACCTAGCATGAGAAAGCATTCATTTTTCCTTGCCCATCTTTTCAACGTACATTTCTTCCTTTCCATGAATTTACTTATTGGATCCATAATATCATCATCATTTTTAGTTTTGTCAGATGGAGACACTACAGCTTCTCCATCTTCCATGTCATCTTCATCCGTGTTAAACCACATCTCCTCTTCATCTTCTAGTGTTCTGGCATCTCTTCGATATCTATGATTCCTCAAAATGGAACGCATGCTATAGGAAAGAGAGGAAGGGAAAAAAGACTCATCAAGACTTCTTTATGGCCGGCCCCATGGCTTAGCGGTTAAGTGCGTGCGCTCCGCTGCTGGCGGCCCAGGTTCGGATCCCAGGTGCGCACCAATGCACCACTTCTCCGGCCATGCTGAGGCCGCGTCCCACATACAGCAACTAGAAGGATGTGCAACTATGACATACAACTATCTACTGGAGCTTTGGGGGAAAAATAAATAAATAAATAAAATTATTAAAAAAAAAAAAAGACTTCTTTAGATAGTCTTCAAGTATTGCTCCAAATTAGATATAGTCTTAATAGATTAATGGGATAAACAGATTTATACACACAGAGGCTGACGAAAAACCAGATTTTACCAAATATATAATTAAAAAACAAACTCCACCATATCTAGTGTTAACTACTGGAATCAAACTTTCTATTATCAAAATTGTACTATTATGGATCAGTTATTAAACTTGTTAACATTAGGAATAGTCAATTTATGGATTTTAAAAAATAACCAGAAGTACGAGAATTCAGGTTTAGAAAAATGTACAAGATTTCTTAAAATAATTTCTGACCTTAAAGTAATCCAAAGCAAATAAGATAATATTCTGATTTTACTTTGGACACACGAAGCCTCACTGCCACATAAGTGTTTGGTTTTTTTTTTCTTTTCCATTATCTAGCTTGATACATGCCTCAGCAAGTCTACTAATCATACTAGTATCCACCTACACCCTCAGGAAACATATACATTGACCATTACAGAAAACTACAAACTTCTGTTCACTACCTGCTTATTTCCCCTTCCCCTGCCAAGCCAAATAACACCGAACAAGCAAACAAGAGCCACCCCCATACAACTTGTCACTGAATGAACAGATTCAAATAGGTGGTAATTTACCTGTCAAGTTTGGGATTATCTTGCCTTTCTCTTTGTTGTTCAAATCTCAGTTTCAATCCTTTAAATGTCTGTACATAATCTACATCTTCCAGTGCTTTCCAGTAATTTTCAATTACATGAGCAGTTAATGATTTTATATCTTCCTATAGAAAAAAAAAATAATAGGAAAAATATTTTTAGCAAGATATGAGGCTTAACTGTAGTTAATTCATAAACCTGCCCAAAATAGTTTAACTTACTAATATTATCCAATCTTAGAGATAATCAAATGATGAAAATGGGCATAATATACATTGGCTATTTCAGTCCCTAATTTTTGGTGTACCTCAGAATTATCTATGGATCTTTCCAAAGTAAATGCCCAGTACCCACCCTAGATGATTCTTATTCAATTCAGTAAGTCTGGGTGGGATCTGGGCATGCTTATTTTAAAATTACGCTACAGAAAAGTGCTGGAGATGGATGGTGGTGATGGCTCTACAACAATGTGAATGCACTTAATGCCAATGAATTGTACACTTTAAAAATGGTTAAAGTGGCAAATTTTGTTATGAATATTTTACCATAATTTAAAAAAAGCATGCCACAGATAATTCTGACACACACCAATGTCTACTATATTATTAGAGAATAAAGAGTTTATTAAATTGCTCTTTAGAAATACATGGGGAAAGTCAAGAAAAATTCAGAAAACTTCAAAGTTAAAAACAAAACACATCCAAATACTTATCCGTCAACTATAATTTTAGTTTCTTAAAATGATCACCATGACAGTGTTAAATCAGTTTTCAAACTATCCTATAAAGGATTCATAGCTGCTGACCGAGAATATTATTTTTATTTTTATTAGTTTGAATTGAATCTCTCACAAGCTTTTGGTAACACTGGTTTTCTTTTAAAACTTTTCTCTTAAGTATTTAATGTCAAAGTAAGCCAAAATACCAATAATGCATATTCAATTTTCTCAAACAATTAGAACCAAAATTCTAACTAAAAAAGTACAGAACCTACCACTCTAATAAACTCAAACATCTCTATTATGGCAGAGTTCATCAGATTGTAGCGGGATCCATTGTTGAGAAATGCTTTGACTACTGGTTCAAACAAAAAACTTTTCATTATGTAGCGGTTGTAAAATTCATCTTTTAATCCAATAATCTTTCTCTTAAAACGAAGAGCACCTGAAACACAGAGGCATTGTTGTTCAGATTACACACCACACTTTCATGTTTCAGACTTAACAAAAAGCCCTGTAAATATAAATTCTTCGTGCAGTGATATGTTACTGCTTCCAGAAGTATGAACCTAAAGATAAGGATTAGAAAGGGTTACCAGAAAAATATATTCTAAAAGTAGTGTATGTCATCATAGAACACAAGTCTTAGAGGGCCAGAAAATTCCAGAAATAAGTTACTAATGACCGAAATGTACTTTAAATCTGAAATAAGAGCTAACGTAGGGCTAATGAATTAACCTATCATACTACTTAAGATGAGAAAATTTTAAACATATCCTTTTATATACACCTTCAAAACAATAGAAAAACCACTGTAGGCAATCCACTGTATAATTTGATCTTCATTATTTTTGGACACTCTTATTTTTGCATCAGAGTTCATGGGTTTACACTGGTTTATTTGTGGATGTGTTTGTAGAAATGCTAAAAACCCACAAAAATCTGCATGACCCCAAATTTGCCTTCCCACAGTTTAGAATAAATTTAGAGGATGTTGTTTTAAAATTGTGGTCCTCTGTGCTTATTGCAGCGAGTATGCTTTTTAATTTTTTTTCCTCGTTTTCCTTTTTATAATTAGGCTTTAACTTACAGATTAAAAGGTATATTTACATCTTGAGGTATGGGGAGTTACTTAAGTCACCATTCGTCAAGATCCAAATATACTCAGACAGCTAGACTTCAACAAAGCCCTCTTCACCTAAATGGAATTATCAGTAAGTTAATGCCCCAGTTATTGTAAACAGTTCAAAAAAGCATACTCACTTCATGCAGTCACATCGTCTTCGGTTGGCAAGATTAAATATTGTGTTTGTATTTTGGTTTCTTTGGAGATCATGGAAGTGGCTCGTTAAATTGCCAATTTGTTATTAATCAAGTCCTTCATGAGCAGGTAGCCAGGCAACCATGCTGACACGGTTTCTGGGTGGGAAGGCAGAGGAGTAAAGCAGCTCAATTTTTCTTTAGTTGGCAGAAAAGAGGTCCACAAGTGAATGCCCAATTAGGTACAGTTGATTATAAACTGCCTTAACAATCCATCTTATTTAAGAGTGTCTCTTTCTAAAGAGACACTCTGGGCAGGGAGGTTCAAAATAGTTTATAGAAGAGTAATTGCATTTTATTTTTTAAACTACTGAATACTTTCAAATACATAAGCATGGTGAAATAAGACATTTGAAACAATAAGAGGCATCTTTCTGTGTGATAAGTCGAAGCCTAACGAGGGTTTATTTTCCCAAAACAATGATTTTAGAGTTTTTTTTTTTTTAAACGTTACTTGTCAAAGGAACTTAGTGAGGCAGTTCCACTTGTAGAATAAAAATCAATACTTTAGAGCTCATGCTAATAGGCCAGATTTTAAGCTTTTAGTAATCAAGGCAAGAGCTATTAAGAGCTATTACTCCAACTTTGCAGGCTTTGTGGAGACTTGTGTCATACCATAACACACACTAGCTGAACCCAGGGGTCCGCATGCAGTTCCTAGGCAAGTGAAAAGAAACTCCCTTCCTAGAATTCACTAAGACTGGGGTGTGGAGGTGGGCACCACTATCTAAAAGCAGTTGTGTTCAGAAACTGCTGACGTAGATAGAAGGTGGTTCTAATGGCCTTTTTGTTTTGCTCGTTTCCATTTGGCCTCATTTAAATCAAGAACTGTGTTGTTTCCAAGCAAACCTCTCCCCAAAAAGAAACTTGCATCAAATAACTATTCCTTGCTGTTGAATAAAAAGTTGCTTTCAAAAATATACCAGTGCATTCTATGAAGTCAAGTTGCTCAAAGGAGATTAGAGAAAGCTTCTGGGATAGGTCAAATTGGCATAACCATAGGATTTTCAATGTCAAGTGCACTCTGCGTCCACTCACATCTCTAACCTCCATTAACATGCCAGGAATCTCTTGTGCTTAGTTTCAATCATCTCTAAAACATAATTCGTCTTTACCTTATACAACATGAGATATCATGTATTAAGTTGTGAGACTTTTTGCCTCATGTAACTAATGATAGCTGAATAAAAGGATCTACAACAAAATTTTTCTTTATTTTATTCCTCTTATAGATTTCCATTATTTTAAACAAAAACAACAAACCAGACAATGTTCAAGTATGAGCTAAAAGGCTACAATGTAAGATCCAAGAATCCTGAAAAGGCCAAGGAAGTAAGACTGATAACATTGGTACACACACACACACACACACACACACACACACACACACACCCCTAACCTATAAAGACTAAGTTTTGAAAGGACTGCTAGTCTCACCTACAGACAGACTTGATTAGTTGTCTTTAAATATAATAAAAGTATACTGGTTAAGCAGCAGTAGATATAAAAAACTGAAAGTTCCTTAAGCCCCGAAACTGTTTACATTTAACTACTCATTATCTTTTGTCCTTACAAGTGGGCATCTAAATTTACTTATAACACTCTCCCTTAAAAAACATTATACCTGATATTTTACTTCAATGTACTCTTGTTTCAGAAGACCAAAAATATCTTAAATCTCCTCAAATTTATACTTAGTTCTTTTAAAAATCCTTGATTAAAAACTCCTACTGTACACTGTAAAGCCAATCCTAAAGAGCTCATTCCTAATGACCGGCATCTTCTTTCAGAAGCTGCTTGTATTCTCAATCCTGGGAAGAGAGCCACACTGAGAATCATCTGAGAAAAAGTCAGGTTTAATGATAACCTTAGTTTGGAAAATATTAACAATAATAAAGCATAACTAAGATTTTGCTAGCATGCTTAATTTCCTACAACATAAACTTATATTAACTTGTAATGAGTCTATTCATAGTTTTCATTGTTATGAGAAATTTTCTTTGCAATACTGCAACCAAAATAATGAGTTGATGAACTGAAGAAAAGGCCTTGCCTTTCCTGCCACTCTCCCACTAGAGAACTCACGTGTTCTATCCATACCAAACCACTAACACACCACACTTTTTCACATTTGCACATCTTGTGTATCCAACCAAGAATGTCACACTCTCCTGTGACCAAGACACAACTCAATTTACCTTTTTTGTGAAATTTTCCTCGTCTGCCTCATTCATGTAAAATAAATTCTTGCCACTATACTTCCAAACATACCTCAATATAGTGCTTATGATGTTGTGTTCTGATTCTTACAGACTATCTCCTCCTAATGAACTCTGATCTCCTTGACAGCTGAGTCCAGGTCTTAATCCTTATCATTTCCTAGTACCAGGTATATATCGTACTTCATCAAATCTAAGATGCCACTGATGGCAAAAAACTTTATTGTATCTTTTCTACTACTAAGAAAACAAAAAGAGCTATTAATCATAATGACATGCCATCAACTATGAGACTCACCTTGATTTGAGAGATGATAAATGCATATCTTAGAATCAATGTGGTAGTAGGTGTTGAATAAATTTATTGAAATAAAACTGATTAACATATTCATTTATTCAGTTTTTCCACTCTGTCTCATCTGCTCATACTCCCTTTCCCACACTTAAACAAACCTTCTGTGTTGACGTGAAATAACACTTCAAAGAAGCATTTCTTATGAATTCCCTCTCAACTTGGTCTTGGGGCTCTCCCTTTTGCTGTGATAGGTATATAAGGAAACTGAATATGAGTTTGAAAGTCCTTCTTTTGTATTTGCTTATAAGCATATGCAACAGTAAGGTAGAACTGAAATAATGAATTTATTTTTTGTGGTCCTTAGCAGTCTAGGTTAATGCCAGAGATGCTACCCATTACTTTTGGCTGAAAAAAATTACTAAGGTTCTGGATGATCAGCAGAAAGTAACTGTACTAAATATCTCAAAATTGGAAAATGAAAATATACTCTGACCACGTGTCTTCTCAGTATATACTGCAGTGTGTACACTAGCCTGAAAAACTAAGTCAACGGTAACAACTGACAGAAAAGTTTAATGAACAACTGATAGAAAGTTTAATGATTTTTTAAAGAAAGAAACTTATTTCTAATACTGTTTTAAAGATAAAATGTTGACAGAATAAATCAAGACACATCCTTATACACAATGTTTTTATATTTTAAGTATATTTTAAAAAATCAATTATGCAAAAAAGTTTAAATGAAGTAAAAAAAAAAAAAAAACAAAAATGGATGTGTATGTTCTGCCTCTAATTAGTAGATGATTATGATGCTTTTAAATAACAGTAAAACAACCAAACTTACCTATAGAAGGCAAAAGATAGTTACCAGCAGACATCTCTTATTGAGCCTCTAAGGGTACCCCTAAAATTGGTCTGCTGACTTACCAAAGGCTGGCTGCTACATGATCAATATTCTGAATTAACTTATTTCCAATTCAGAAACATGTTTTACTTCAACAAACGAGGGTCTGAAGAATATGGTTAAAGTCAATTTTTGAAAACATGTATAACTGAGAACAACTTTGTTAAAAGACTATCTGTTGCTCTAAAAAAGTTGACACACTTTTCCCATAAAGGTCTACACAATAATATTCTAGGCTTTGTGGGCCATGTGTGATCTGTGTAGCTTTGTTTTTTTTAAACCACCATTCAAAAACATAAAAGCCATTTTTCAGCTTGTAAGTTATACAAAAACAGACCATGGGCTGGATTTGGTGACAGCTGTAATCTACCAGCCCTGCTCTAAAATATCTGAGGTTAACACAATGTTGTATGTCAAATATCTCAATAAAGCTGGGAAAAAAATATTTGTGGAATTAATGAATGGACCATCTGCAGACATTTGTGCTAGGCATTCTGTAACTTAAAAAGAATGTGTTTTGGGAACTCAGTGCTATTTGTGCTATTTGGAAAGCTATAAGTTTTCCAAATTACTAAAATGTTCTTTATAATTTAGCGTGAGACTCTAGTCTCATAAGAATGCCTTATTTGTAATTAATAACGCTGCACTAAGTAAAAAAAAATAGATAACAGGTAAAATGATCTAAGATGCCATTTTAATAATGAAATATACTTTAATATATTTTGTAGATACACTCAAACCCCTTTGCTGTATATTAATGAGAAGGAAGAGAGTCAGGAAAATCACCTGCTCAAAATGTGCCAATCTACATAATTACTGTAGTTTTTAGTATTAGAACCTAGGTCTCCTGACCTGAAATCAGTGATCTTTTCTTCTCAAGCAGTAGGACCTCAAGATACCAACAACATAATATATAGATAATAAATAATTCTCCCAGAAGCAACACTTACATAATGCCAAGAAAGCATGCTTTGAAGCCATAAGAACTAGCACTCTCCGGAGGATGTCCTTATTAATAATGTAGTTCTTTATGTGGTAGGTATGGTGTTCCACACAAAATGTTAACAATTCCAAAACAAGTGCCAACAACTGGGCAGTCTGAAAATCATCTAAAATAAACAAAACACAATTATACTTAATGGCTAACATTCTTTTCCTCCCCAAATGTAAGAATCCAAATTCTAATCAAGTAAAATCCCTTCTATTAACCCAAATATTTTAAAGTTAAGGAAAAGGGAACTACCGTTCATTGAATGCCTACCGTGTGCCAAGAACTGTGCCTGACACTTTTTCTTATTTAATTTAAACGACTCTGAGCAAGTGGTTTCAGAAGACCCAAGTCTGAAAAGGTAGTAAGGCAGAGATGGGATACAAATCTATTAGGTCTGCTTTAATCCCAAGTGCAAGAATGCTCCACCATGTCTTAACACAGTCCTCAACACTTGTACACACAGCATAGGAGGTCCTACCAGGCACCATCTGTTCTTTGGTGGAATTACTCTCTGCTCCTATGATTCTGGTGTGTTTTGTGCCTCCTTTACTATACATAATAAGTCTACACTGAATTATAATTATTGGCTTATCTCCCTCACCAGGCAGCAAGCCTCTGAAAGTTTTTAACTCTTTTCGTTTTCCCCACTTAGCCCCTAAAGATTATATACAGCATAGTGCCTTCCATACAATGGGTTCTCAAGAACCCTCAAACTTTAGTAGATAGGAAAAATGATTCGCATGTTTCCAGGATTTGATCCCAGAGTCACCAAAAAAGGTAAATTTAACATTTATTTTCTAAGTGGTATTGTAAATTAAATATACTATATTGATAATTCATGACAAAATAATGTATTTATTCTCAAAGCTTCAATAAGGGATTTCCCAATGAAGACCCTAAAACTACTTTCTAAATTAAACACACACGTATGCACAAGGCCAAAGGAATAAAATGAAGAAATAAATAATTCTAACAGGAATAATCCTCAATGCAAATAAAAACAGCTTTATATTGAGCACAAGCTTTGCTCTATCTACACATCTGGAATACAAATAATTTAAATTTTTTCATAGCTTCCATTTATTTCACTTATATAATTACAAACTAAATACAAATATTGCATTAACAAAAATTGTTTTAAAATGCTGAAACAAATAATGATCTCATATCTTCTTTTATGTTTCTATTATCTAATTATGGCACTTGAACACCTCTTTTGAAAATATATTATTAAACTTTTATGTTAACACCAACTTCGAGTTTCAGAATTTGAGAACAAAGAACTTAACTACCAACCTCCATTATCTTACCTTTGCTAGGTTTGTCTTCTGTTGTATTTGCCAATAAGGGAGCAGTAAGGACATGCATACAGTGCTTATAGAAGAAACCCAGAAATTCAGTCTTTTCTGTTTTCTAAGGGATCAAAAACACTTCCATGAACTTTAACTGCACTGGTTCCTACCAGCAATAAATAATATACTAGTATGGAAAAGAGAAAAACACCCATGGCTTACATTGGCAGTAGCTAACATGTTCTCTGGGTCAACTAAGGTTCGAAGCAGGCCCATAAGTTGGACTGCTCCTCCAAGTTCAGGGTCTGTATCACAAATCATATGTTCTATAATGAGGTTGATGAGCAAAATATCCTGGTGAGGAAAATACACAGAATAAGGATCACTTATTACAGGAGAGAATAGAAAAAACACATACTATGACATATACTACAGCATTATACCTAGTTCTAGCTATCTTGTTAACCGCAAACAAAATGAAATGATTAACTTCTTTAATAGAATATATGGCCGTGTTTCCCCTAGAGTGTGGTACAGGCACATTATACTAAATAGTACTGAAAAGAAAAGAAAGTTTCTTTCTTTTTCAATTATTTTTAAATCCCTCTGATTAAAACAAAATTTTGAGTTTGGTGCTATAGATCTTTACACCTCTTGATAATGAAAAAGGAGGCTAATGAGCCTTAGGTTTATAGCTTTAATAGTAAAAATATTTAGCTAGAATTTATAACAGTTTTACTTTCACTGCATTTTATAGATTCCTTCTATTTATGGCAAATGATATCTGTATCTGTTTTCCATTTATGGAATTGATATAAAGTTTCCATTTTAAATAAATTTAAGAAAAAATTAGTTGGTATCTGAATGTCTGAAACTGGAGAAGGGGAGATTATGGTATTTAGAGAGCACACAGGAGAACAAATGCGTTATACAGATTCCAAATGTCATAGAAAGTTGACTGCTAGTTTTCCTGAGGCTCTACTATGACTGGAGTTCCTGGCCAAATGCGTAAATAAAAATTGAGAGGGATTTGGTGAGAAAATCCCTGCTCTTGCCTATATATATGCAATGGTAGGATGGACAAAGAGAAAATGCAGCTGGTATATGGAAATGATGATCAAGATCGGGAATCAGGGGGCCTACTGCATGTGAGTGAAGTTCATCAATGTATGTTCAACTAGTGGGTTACAGAGTCAACAAGAATAACATTTTTTATTTATTTATTTATTTATTTTTTTGTGAGGAGATCAGCCCTGTGCTAACATCCGCCAATCCTCCTTTTTTTTTTTTTTTTTTTGCTGAGGAAGACGGCCCTGGGCTAACATCTGTGCCCATCTTCCTCCACTTTATATGGGACGCCGCCACAGCATGGCTTGCCAAGCAGTGCGTCGGTGCGCGCCCGGGATCCGAACCAGCGAACCTCAGGCCGCCGCAGCGGAGCGCGCGCACTTAACCGCTTGCGCCACCGGGCCGGCCCCAACCTTTATTTTTAATAATACAGATATTTTGGTTTTCAAGAGAGGACTATTTTATAAAAGAAAACCATAGCATAATATTCAACAGTTCAAACCTGGTACATCCCTGCACCTACCCTGACACTACAATTTAAACCCCCCACCAAAACCTTAAATATAGAAGTTACTAGGCATTCCACTTCATTTTGACATCACAACACATTAATTAGGATCTTTAAAAAAAGTAAAAGTCTGCCTTCTCATTTTGTAAAAATATGATAGAAAAAAAATCTATGCAGAATTCCAGCCTAAAAGGATGTCTTTTTCCTTCGTCCCTTAAGAAGGAGCTGAGGGCAGAATATCCTGGTTTATTCTTAAGTAAAAAGTTACTTCCAAGATTTTATGGGGGAAGGAGGAAAAAAATCAGAATCATTGGCTTAATTATCTGAAAATAAAACAGAGCGCACACATTTAGGGCTGCCACGTATGCCATGTATCATATACTCTGGAAGCGCCCTTCACATTACCAGGATATATTCTCTTATTTACTTTAAAACTGATCGGTGTGGGTGTGTGTGAGAACAAGACAACAGCTTGTTCCCTATGGTTAGGCAGTAAACAAAGCACCCTAAATACTTTCCAAAGGACTGTGCTTCATTTCTTCATTCTTGATGATTTTGAAAATCTATCCCTCACCAAGTCAGTGTTTTCCTAGGGAAGTTACTCATAATTCCACATATAGAAGAATTTATTGATTAAATGATTTAAATAAGACAACACAGTAAGTTAACTTTAGAATTAAAAAACTTGAACCCAAAAATTTATCAAGAAATTTAAGTTGAGCATTAACAAATAACTGCCGTAAGACACAATTTATAAACTGAGACAGGAGCCAATTTAGGGGAAGAATAAGCCATTTGATATTATGGCTACACGTTTCCCAAACATCAACTATTTACATCTTAAAAAATGAATAATAATAGATATAGCTCCCCATGTATAAATACTTACTGTTAGTGCAAATAATATTTACCTTGTTGGTTATTTTTTGCTCTGTTAACTTCTTACTTACATCATCATTCTGTTGTGCCTCCTGCATGACAAACTCTCGTACCATGGATGGATTATATTCAACCAAGTATGAGAATATATCAGTAGCAGCACTTCGCACCTGTGTATCATCCATGCCCTACAGATAAAAAGCACTTATTTCTCCTATAATTATAAAAATATGAAACTTATGGCTATATAAATCCAAAACCTAACAAATTATTAAAAAACACTACAATAAAAAAGAGAGGTCAAAGAAATTCTGCTGCATGTAAACCTCTTGTTCTATGGTTAACGTTATACTTTCTTTTATTCCTGTTTACTTTTCTACTTGAACATTTCAACTAATAGGCTGCCAAGTTAAATATATGGAAAATTCCTAAGTATTCTTTCAGTACCATGTAAGGTCTCTCTAATACTAGAATTCTATAGCTTTCTGACTTTATGTAATACACAGCTAATATTAAATGTTGGCTATAATAAAATTCTTCCGTTACATAAAAAATATATTACCTTTGTGGATTAGAAATATAATAGCAGTTAAGTATAAGGAGAAACAAACTTACAAGGATGACTTCTAAAGCTGGTAATATGCCCATGTTTGACAAAGTCTTGAAAAAAGCATCTCTGTTTTGAGGTTGTAGCGTTTGGGAAAACGCACAAAATTCTTTTAAAAAGTTAACCTGAAATTAGGAAAAAGGATAAATAAATATAGAAAAGGTCTGTTGTTTTAGCTTCATGCCCTTCCTGATATCAAATTTCTTACCAATTCCTGTCTTTTTTCCTCATCTGTTGCTTCATCTGTTAGTTGTGCAAACAAATCTGTCAGAAATTTTTCATCTTCCTGTGAAATGAAAGGATAATTATGCTACTGGTAAGAATATAATAAAATATAACTTCAAGATGCTATAATAAAAGATATAAATTGTAATAACTGGAAAAAGGAAAGATGGTATTGGCAATGCTTTTTTTTTTTTTTTGGTGAGGAAGATTCAGCCTGAGTTAACATGGGTTGTTAATCTTCCTCTTCTTGCTTGAGGAAGATTATCCCTGAGCTAACATCTGTGCAGATCTTCCTCTATTTTGTATATGGGACGCTGCCACAGGATAGGTTGATGAGCGGTGTGTAGGTCTGTGCCCAGGATCTGAACCCGTGAACCCCGGGCTGCCGAAGCAGAGTGCACGAACTTAAACCACTATGCCACCAGGCCGGCCCTGACAAAGCTGTTTTTCAAAAGAGAAGGAAAAACCAAACGATTAAAGGATAAGTTGAGGATTTATATAGAAAGATTATTCTTTATATTTGGCAAGGCTCCATTTCCTAAGCCTTTTTAAAGGCCACGTTGTAAAGGCTCTGTAGGCCATATGGTCTCTACCACAACTACTTAACTCTGTTGTTATGGAAGCAACCATAGACAATATATAAATGAATGAGTGTTCAATTCAAACTTTCTTTACAAAAACAGGTATGCGACATAGTTTGAAGACCTCGTTTTCATAGGGTTTCATAACCTTAACTTTAGAAGTTTTATAACTTCAAAACTTCAAAAGGTTCTACAAGCTCTCAAATGAAGATAAAGCTTCCTTCATGTTTTAAAGACACAGAAAATGATTCAGTTATTTATTTATTTTAATTTTTATTTATTTATTTATTTGTGAGGAAGACAAGCCCTGAGCTAACATCCAATGACAATCCTCCTATTTTTTGCTGAGGAAGACTGGCCCTGGGCTAACATCCGTGCCCATCTTCCTCTACTTTATTATTATTTTTTTTGGTGAGGAAGATCAGCCCTGAGCTAACATCTGTTGCCAATCCTCCTCCTTTTTTTTCCCCCAAAGCCCCAGTAGATAGTTGTATGTGATAGTTGCACATCCTTCTAGTTGCTGTATGTGGGACACAGCCTCAGCATGGCCAGAGAAGGGGTGCGTCCTTGCGAGCCCGGGATCCAAACCAGCGAACCCTGGGCCACTGCAGCAGAGCGCGAGCACGTAACTGCTTGCGCCACCGGGCCGGCCCCTGATTCAGTTATTTTAAAAGCTAAATTCAGAGCTTTTAAAGAAACATTTGAAAATATCCATATACACACACAACTATTTAATACACATTAAATTATTCTGAAAAGGATTCAAAAGACACTCTCATTAGGTTATTAATCTGGATAAATAAGCCAGAGTACAGAACTTGGAAAGAACTTCAGATGTTATCTTATCTTACCTTCTTATTTTATAATTGAGGCAGATTAAGAAATTTACCCAAAGCCCACTCACAGCAGGTGGTAGAGCCTGACTGCCTGTTCAGTTTTTCTCATCACTATTTTTTTTTTTTTTCCTAAGATTAGCCCTGAGCTAACATCCACGCCAACATTCCTCTACTTTATATGTGGGTCACCACCACAGTGTGGCTGACGAGTGGTGTAGGTCCATGCCGGGGATCTGAACCTGTGAACCTGGGCTGCTGAAGTAGAATGCGCCGAACTTAACCACTACACCATGGAGCCAGCCGGCCCCTTTGCATCATGATTTTTAATTAAGATTCTGTTATATTTTAATTCTATATGATCTCAGCTAGAAGTAAATTCAACACTACTTCAGCTCTACAGAAATGCCCAAGTCTAAATATATATACATATGTTATGTATGTGTATGTAATCTCCTACTACACTATAAACTCCATATTCACTGTTGTAGGTGCTCGAGAAACATTTCCTGTGATACTAAATTAGTTTTGTTATTCCCATCTTTACTTTTTCTAAAATGTACAAATAGGCCATACCTCAAATGGCATCCTATTTTAAGATGCCTCCCAGATAATATATTCCACCAACTGGAAATCAAATGATTAAAAAAGATTCTCTGAACTGCTGCGTTGGGAGATACAGAAGTAGAGAGTAAGAATGTTTAACAGTATTACACGGAGAGCAGTCAGCGGTAAGGGGTATGATTGTGTACACAAAGTGGGTAAGAACCTGCTTTAAATTATACCTCAATCACTGCTTCTCAAAAAATTTGTAAAATTCTTCCTTCACAGCAGCACTTTGGATATAAGTGCCCAGCATCATGAGAAACAGAACTACAGCACTGGCAGCCAACATCTTACAGAGCATATCGTAGGGAAGCAAAGACTTAACAACTTGAAATTATTTGTACTTAGTGAGTAAAAGTGGCATTTTACAGGTATGAAGACCAAGAAAACACAGACGTGACAAATCCCTGCATAATAAAATGAGAACCATGTGGCGCTAAAGAAAAGGACCAGTAGCACTCAGGACTATCCAAGGAAAACAAGAATCAAAATTGGACCGGAACAGAGGCTCTACTAGGTAAGTGGCAAAAACTAGTTCCTTATCAAAGAAAAGTGGAAATTGGTACTAGAATCCTTCTCTGTTATCAATCACAATACACTGTATAGAGGATTACTATTGTAGTTAGCAGATTGTACTGCCTATATTATCTGTTTACATGTCTGTCTTAAATGAACAGAAAACATGTCAAAGTAGTCAACATGAACTGGAATTATTACTAGCTCCAGGAAGGCAGTTTTGGTAAAACTGACTTTTCCATTTGAATCCATACTTTTTTTTTTAAGGTGACAAAGGCAAGGACACTGAAAATACAGCAATTTTCTAAAAAAGAACAGACATGAAAATTAAACTTAATGCTTTATTTGTAACATGTGAAGCTCTTACTTTTCTTCGCCTCCTTTCTTTCTTTAACAAATCCAGGTTTCAACTAGTTATTTTATTTGTAGATTTGAGGTAACGTCTTAGAAGAATATCTTTCAAGTCATATTACATATCTGTTACTCTTTCAATATCATGGGCATCAAAGAAACAAAAACACGGAAGGTGTGCAACTCACAAATCTTTGCACTACGCAAACTTCTATTCCAGTTAGAAAAGACTAATGCACGTACTATGGGATCATCTACTGAGAGGTTCTCTGTCTTCGATGGTGTTACACATGCAGATTACAATCCATCTCACAGAGATTTTGATTCTGTGTTTTGTGCAGAATCCAGGACACTGCACCCTACGCAATTCTGATGCAAGCACCCTAAAACACCAGACCTGAGAGACTGGCCATACTGTAAAAAGAAAATCTGCAGTTTAATAAGCAATTAGTAAGACACTCAAAAATAAATGTGCAATAGTTTTGCATCATGTCCAATGCTTCACATGAATCATCTTATTTAATCTTAAGTTGACCTTATAGAGTAGTTACTAACATCACAATCCTTCAGATCAGGAAACTGAAGCTTTAAGAAAGGTTAAGAAAGTTGTCCAAGTCACATAGCTATTAAGTGACAGGTGGAGCTAAAACTCACATTCACATCTAACTTACCCATATTCTCATCCATTACAAAAGCATGCCTTTTGGTAGGGAGACATGCAGCTATAATTTGCCAATATGTGCTATATTCCTTTGACCCTAAAACTGGGCCTTTAATATATTATTACCTGCAAGTTCTATAAATTCTAAGATTTATATTCTATATTTAATGACATATTTCTTGGCTTCCTTGTTTTTCTTTCCTCTTCCAATATATTCTATGGCATAACTGATAGATTACTATCCCTAAAATTCTACATTCAATCATTTCATTAAGATCATTCCCCTATAATTTCTCCAAGCTAGACATTTTTTTTTTTTAATCACATTTACCTTCCCTAACCCAAACACAACCTTCTGGTCCCACAGTATTATATATTACAATCTCTTGTAATAGCACCAAAACACATAGCTTTAGACAAAAATTAAAACTCGATTTAGGTATTTAAAAGGAACAGAAAATTATTTCTGCTCAAGTCAATTAACAGCTTAAATGGTATCAATCAAGTAGGTATCTTTTTAAGTTGGGGAAAAAAAGAATGATCTAACTCACCTGTAACATACCAACAATTTCTACCTTATTGAAAAAGATAAAGGAGTGAAGTGTTGATAACATATTTTCTTCAAAGACTGAAGGGGTAGGTAGAACCATATCTTGTATATACTGTACTCTGTATGTCTGATGAATTTTTTGTTTCAGCTCAGGATCTGATATGGGAATTACTTCTTTAAACTTGGCTGTTTTTGTTAGAAATTCCCTGTGTTTTCGTGGTTGTGATAAAGCAGGATCGTATTCTAAGCATCCAATGACGTCCATTATACATTCCTCGGAGAACATAACTTCAAAAAGAGCAGTTCGATTCAACAGGAAGATGCCTTTGATGATTTCATACAAGTGGTGCAGTCCTTCAATATTTTCCAAATCCTCACACACATGAAAAAGCTCTAAGAGCTTTTTAATATAACCCTCATTTTCCAGTGCTAGTGCAAGTTTTTCACGACGCAGGGGAGAAGGTAAAGATGATGCCACAAGTTCTGCAATTTCCTCAAGGCGATTTAATTCACAAGATGGCAATTCTAAACCTGGCGATGACATATCATCAAAACGCTCCTCTTCAGATTCATCTACAAGGTCCTGAGTGATGTCCACCGAAGGGTCCTTTCCTTGAACCTAATTAAATAAGATTTACGATAGCTGACAAAATACAATCAAGCAAATCTAAATGATACTCTTAGATCAGTACAAGAGATGTTATAAGAAAACTATAATGATAATTTTCAAGTTTAAGACTTCCTTCAAACCTGACACAATTGCCTACTTTTCTAAGTTACATTTCTACAAATAACATATACTTTCAATTTTAAGGAAAGAAGTTCAAAGTTCAGAGATGGAGTGACCTTCCTCCTAAGTCCGAGGTTTACCAGCAATAGAGACATTCTAGGATAGGCTAAACTGTGACTGTGACGAAAGTGCCCTGCAGACCCACACTGGAGAGGCCTGATGCTAACATCCACTCACATCTCATATCCATGGCAAGTCTCAGAAACATTCCTAGCACTATGCTCCAGGATAGCCACCACCAAACTCTTCAAAGTTTAACTTCAAGTAAAATTCAAACAAATATCATAATGCTGTGACCATAGAAAATATATATGATTGTAAGCAACAAGGAGAATATTTAATGTCAATTAATTCTAAAAACCAAGGGCCAAAGAGCATGTACAAACTGGCTTTGGACCAAAGTGTGTCATTGATTTGCTGCTACAAATGCTGGTTGGCAGCCCAAAAATATCATTAAGAAAAACTGGGCAGGAAATAAGTGCACCCCTACAAAAATGAAACCACATAAAAGTAACTGCAACCTATGTCATAGAGCTATCCCTCAAGAACATCTGCTAAAAGTTAAGTAAGCAAACCATGGAAGAGTTTTCCTTTCTACATACCCAAACCTGTAGCTCTCATGATCCCCCAGAAGCCCTAAAGTTTGTCATAAACCCCAAATTGATGTCCGTGTAGGGGCTCTAATTATAAAAAGATAACTTAAGTCTTCACAATTAAATACGTTTTAAGGTAAAACACTATTTTTACAAAATGTTAAGGACATATTTTGAAATGAAACAAGTTTTGTATCTTGGCCCTATAATTTGAGACACTGCCACTAAAGCAGCTCAGAAAGCCAAGTTGAAGGGTAAGGGATGGAATAATTAGCCCTTATATGAAATAGCCAAGAAACTTAAAATTGCTTAGCATGGTTAAGAGATACTGTTGATGGACACTGGAAGGGAAGAAGGCCTGGAACACGTCTTGAAATATGCTGCAAGGTGATATCGTCTTGACCTTAACCCAGTGGGCAGCACCACTGAAAGGAGGCCAGGCACATTCACAGCTTGTACCTGGTATGGTCTCCAGTTGGTTCTGGATTTGTTAATTACATAAGCTCTCACTATAGCTTTAGATTCCTAACACTCCAGCTATGGCTTTACATATAGAAAAAAACTAGCATTTGATTAAAAAAAACATGAACAGGGACGAGAGCCCTAATATAATGAAAATGCTGTCTTCTTGAGTTAATTTGCAAAAATGGAGGCTAAGAAGGTAAACAAAAAGGCCTGTGTTTAGGATACTCTTGGAATCTGATCTGTTCAGCGAATCAAGGTGGAATTGTAATGATTTGACAAATGTTTTAGTCTCACTTTCAGAACAGAAGCAATGGAAGAATGAAAACGAAAGCAAGAAAGGTAGACTAAGGAAGAGAGAGCTTTGCTTAAGAGAAAGGATAAATCTTACAAGTCAGTCTGAGAATGTGAAGGCCATGAAAGATATAAAAAGGAAAAAGAGATTCACCCAGACATAACAACTGCTATCAAAGAGGGTACTAGAAAAGGGGGACATTTTTAGCTGTTTCTCGATCAAAAAAATGGTGAGTAGTGTTCAAGAAATAGCAAAATGCAATAAATTCCCTAGAATAAGCCAGGATCTAGAAATTGAATAAGAAACGACATCTTGAACATAAACTATGTAAAAGTTGGAGGGGAAGATCAGAAAAGAACATAAAATAGCATGAGTCCTAGGAAAGTTACTGTAGAGAAAGCATACAAGTATTACTCTCTATGTCCCAAGTGAAGATGACTGAAAAATTTATGGTATTATAGACTAACAAAAACTACAGTAAAGATCTGACAATATTAAAGGAGAGCTAGACATGACAGTAACAGAGTGAGTCCAGGCCTGAGTTAAATATTGGCCTAATGGAAGATTGTGGCCAGGGTGAGAGTGTTCAACTCAGAGAGGTGAAAGAGAACAAGATTTGTCTGAATAATGGTTACTTTTAGCATATTCCAGGCTCATTAATCTCATTTCTCTTTTTTTTTTTTTAAAGATTTTATTTATTTATTTTTTTCCCCCCAAAGCCCCAGTAGATAGTTGTATGTCATAGCTGCACATCCTTCTAGTTGCTGTATGTGGGACACGGCCTCAGCATGGCGGGAGAAGCAGTGCCTCGGTGCGCGCCCGGGATCCAAACCCGGGACGCCAGCAGCAGAGCGCGCGCACTTAACCGCCAAGCCACGGGCTGGCCCATCATTTCTCTTTCTATGGGAGAACTCCACACGACAAAATCTAGAGGAATATGCTGTAAAAACAATTGTATGAGACAGAAAGCAAAGAAAAAGTATGAAGAAAGAAGGCGTTTGCGGCCCGGTGGCGCAAGTGGTTAAGTGCGCGCGCTCCGCTGCGGCGGCCCGGGGTTCACTGGTTCGGATCCCGGGTGCGCACCGACGCACTGCTTGGCAAGCCATGCTGTGGCGGCGTCCCATATAAAATGGAGGAAGATGGGCACAGATGTTAGCCCAGGGCCGTCTTCCTCAGCAAAAAAAGAGGAGGATTGGCGGATGTTAGCACAGGGCTGATCTCCTCACAAAAAAAAAAAAAAAAAAGAAGGCGTTCAGATATAAATGTTAGTCTTTCACATGTTCAAGAGAAGGGACAGCTTAATAGGCAGGTTAATTTATGAAAAACAGCTGAGTAGAATACACAGCAAAAACAGATCCTACAAGTTAACGAAAAACTGTGCCTCAAGGACACTGTAGTTTCATTAAGGCAGTGACTCAAACTTCAGGGTGCATCAGAATTGCCTCAAGCAAGGCATGACAGTATTTTAATGTTTACCCCCTAAAGCAGGGGCTGACAAACTACAGTCAAACCCAGCCCACTACCTGTTTTTGTAAATGAAATTGTACTGGAAAAGAACCACGCCCATTTGTTTACATGTTATATCTATGGCTTTCACACTACAACAGCAGAGTTGAATGGCTATTAAAATCGATGGCCCACAAAGGCTAAAATATTTACTATCTTGCCCTTTACACAGAAAAATCTGACCTAGAGGGCTCGTTAAAATATAATTACTCACAGAGTTTCAGATTCAGTAGATCTGGGATGGGGAATCTCAGAATTTGCACTTCTGTCAGTTCCCAGGTCATGTTCCTGCTGCTGGTCTGAGGCCCACACTTTAAGAACCAATGAATTAAGCAATCTGCTGAGATTATTCTCCAGCTAAAATAATTGTGGAGCCAGAGAAACTGTCCTTAGGATGCAGTGGTCTAAATGAGTCCACAACAAGAGGCTTTAGCCACTGGAGTGCATAAAAAAATGCACATTCACAAAAGACTGTGGAGATTATGTCACTAGACTGAGGTACTAGAGTCACTAGGAAATTTCAGAATCAACTGAGAACATGCAAGATGAGGTTGAAGAGAAAGTCAAAAGCCACAAGAAGATACTGAACAGAGTGATATGATCAGAGTTGCATTTTAAAAAAGATTAGCTGCGGTATGGATTTGGGAAGACCCGTCAAGATGAAAGCAGTAAACCAGGCAAGAAATGATGGTGGCTTAGTAAACTGTGATAGCAGTGAAAATGAAGATAAGTGAATGGATTTACAGTTTATTATAATTGAGGGACTGAATGGGATGTAAGGGATGAAGGAAGGATAAACACGACCCACAGGTTTCTAGTTTCAGCAACTGGATGGCATTTACTGAGATGAGGGAGATGGGAGAATGAGCAGATCCAGGTTGAGATGATGTTTGGTTTTGGACTATTAAATTTGAGATGCTAGTAAGCACTCATGGAGGAGCACTAAAAGGCAGCTGGACATATAACTCTGGAGTTCAGCAAAGGTCTGGGCTGTATAGTTTGGTGTTAGTAAACTGTACTTTCCTATAAGTCAAGATAAGTCACAGACAGCAGTGAATTTAAGAAATCTACATGAAATGCTTGTCTATTTATTTAAAATCTTGGGCATTAGCTGAAAGCATAGCAAAAAAGGAAATACTTAAAAAGAGCATGTTGATTTCCTAATTCTTCAAGTTACCTGACATATTTTCTCCCAAATTTCATCACATCCAGCTTTTTCTTGAAAGCTAAGGGCCAAGTCATAATTTTCCGCTTCAGACCACACAATCAAAGTGTCCTTGCGAGAGAGAGAGAAAAAAAGTCTGAATGATTAACATACATTATCACAAACTACGTCAAAATATAAGGCAAATAAACAAAGCAACAAGGAGTTGAGAACAGTACTCATTTTTACTTTTTGCAACATTGATATTGGTAATTACCAATGCCTTTTTACACTTCACTTTATCCAATCTATAAAATGAAAACGATGTTTTCCTTCAGAAGTTTAACCAATATATAAAAAGCACTAAAAAATGAGCAATCTAAATGTACTAAACATTATATCAATCCTATGCTTGCATATTAAGTTACATTTTATACTCTAGTCAAAATACCCAAAGAGGAAGTCCTCCAAAGAGGAAGTCTGAGCATTCAACAACCAGGGCATGTTAGGAGGATGGGATTAATAAACATAGCTCATTCCCTCTACTGTCAACATCAGGTGTTCCTTACCTGGGGTGCATGAGGCCTATGAAGCCCTTGAAATTACTGGCTAAATTTGTAATATGTGAGCATTTATCTGGACAGAGGTTTTTTAACTTTCACCAAGTGCTATGGTTCAAGAAGCAAGACACTTCTACCAACTACCATCATTTTACTCCTGTTCAAATTTTTACTTTTTTTAATGATAGTAAATTTAATAAACAGTTCAACAGCTTTAATTAAGATGTAATCTCAGCAAGACACTACACTTTACAATACTGAGTCCATTTTATATTCCCCGTAGTACAAATAGTCTGTATTCTACAATACACATGGTATAATAAAAATATTTCTAAGATCTAAGGTGTCTTTCCAAACTTTCAAATCAACCATTTCAAAAAAGGGCCCTCTCAGAGAGAGGTCTGTGAATCATCTTACATATGAAATGTTGAATGGCACTAGAGAGAGTTGTTAAAAAAGAGGCCTAACATGACGGCCATCATGTAGCATTTTTTCAAGCTGGTCCAAAGAGAAGAATTAGAGTTAGACGGATTTGAGTGCAATATAAAGAAAAAATAACTCAACCAGACTAATAAGTAAGGCTGGCTGAGCATCTATCAGGATGAAAAGGTTCCCGTATTGAGGAGGAAACATGACTAGATTATCTTTAAGGTACTTTAAAGGATCTTTGTTTTTACTGCAGCAGTTTCTAATACTCTTCACTACCAAGGACGCCTCTTATTGTACACAAATGGATACCATGTTTAAAAATTTGTCTGCTAAAATGCATGTTAACTCTAGTCAGTCAATTATATAACTTTCAATCATGAGACCAGTAGTCTCTCACTGAACTAAAATGATGCCAGCCAGAAGTAAATAAAGGATTATTTGATTAGGCTGTACAGCATTACTAATAGGATAAACCACAATTCATATTCAGAATTTTAAAGAAGAGCCTAAAGATCCCCTTTGACTATTTTCAAGGACTTCCAGAGATCACAGATCTCAGGCAGGCAATCTGTTCCACAGTGAGTGAGTAGCTGTTCAAGCTTAAAATAATTTACATTAACATTGTTAAGATTAACATGCCAGAAATTAGTCAGTTGGGTAACCTCCTTGAGCCTCAGTTTGTCTTTAAAATGAGTGTAACACATACTGTTAGGAAAACTGGTGCTAATATAAGACCCAGTGGAACAAGTCTAAAACCAGTATCACATAGTAATAAGATAGATTTAATCCAACTGCAAGCAACTGCTCTGCCACAATGTATATTCAGAATCATTTGGAAGCTCAAATCAGAGTACAAGTAGACATATGCTCTTAATTACCCATTTGACAAATTTAGAAGTTTGAAAATTTTTAGGAATTGCCCTTCTGTTTTCCTTGAAAAGCCTAATTTTCAACCAAATCATCTTGCTTGTCATCCAACAACCTACAGGTTAAGACATATGGATTTGTTCCTTTATCCTCAAAATAGACTTGATCTTTCCTTTTTCTTAGGATGTGCTTTTACTCTTCAGCAGATTGAAACCTCAAAACATCAAAGCCAAACACTCTAGTCTCCAGCCATTCCAAGCAAACCTAAAAGTTTTCTTAAGAACATTAAATACAACAAAGAGTTAACAGACCATTAAACTATCAAGAAAATATTTCATGTTGTACCAATGTTTGTTAGACAAATAAATCACCAGTAAATAAATTTAGGCATTAATATCAGCTTTTTATGTACTATCTGTGTGACCTCAAGCAAGTCACAATCTTTAGGCATCCTCTAATGGGCAAAATAAAGCCAATACTATTTTCTTTCTGTAATATTTTAATGATTAATGATGAGGCAAAACATTTATAATTTATTTATAAACATATATATATGACTGTATTGGTAATATTCTTTATTTTAAATTATTTTATATCTGCACCTTCAGAGCAATGAGGGGACTGATACTGACACTGGCTTTGTAGAGCACTCAGTGTTTCTATATGTGTGTGTTCTGAATAAATACCATTTGACGATAGTGCTAGTAGGTACTAAGTGAAAGATTTATTTTCAAATAATCTCTTATACATCAGAAGAGTACAAGAAAGAGAGTGTACTCAAATTGAAAGTTGCCTTAAAAACCTAACATCATTATAAAGTCCTATTCAGGCTGTGTAAGAAATCAGATTCTTATCCACACTGAGTTGCTGTATAGGGATATGAACGTTCCTTCTGCACTAGCATCTACAACTGCAAAGGAAGAAGTTTCCACCATTGAGTTGTTAGTAGCTGATTATTACACCAGTGGTCACTTTTTTTTTCTTTAGGTAGAAACAAGAAAACTGTGTTTAGTTTTAACTTTTGAGAATTAAGGCTCAGTTGGTAGATTATCTGGAACATACACTTAGCAAGTTCAGCAAGTTTTTTTTTAATTTAAAATGATTGCTTTATACACTATAGAAATTGGTAGAAATCGTATTTTTAGAATTAGATTGGCAAAGTATGTTGTAATCTGTTCTGAATTTTTCATTATAAGGAACCAAATGGTAAATTTTCATTTAGTCATCAAACTGAGAGGATAATACGCAAAATAAAACACAGCATCTTGAAAATTTTACCTGTTGTTTCTGGTATGCAGTGTTAGGATTTATTTTGGACTCTAACAGTAGAGAACCTAAGAAACAGAAAAAGACATTCCACAATGTAATTGCAAAGCAGCAAAATAATATTCCCTTACATACACACATTACCTTTTCTGAACATCTGATGCATATACAACTTCAGTTAAGGAAATGTTATTTTAAAAACAATACAACTTTAAATATAATAACTTGTAACCTAAGAAATACTTGCTTTATACATGCTCACTTTTAACAAGACACATGATCATCTGAAGAGTGAGGACTGGATGATAATAGAAATCTAACAACTGATGGGCAGCACAAGGTAGTGAAACTGCACAGCATGAAACCAGATGATCTGGGTTTAAATCTCTGATATGCTGCATTACTTGGAGAAATATTTTAAAACATGCAAATAAGTATTATAACAGAATCTGATCTATCTATGAAGACTGAAAATAAAATGAGAATTCATATGCAAAAGTTTGAAAACATCAAGGATATGATCTATTGCCCAAGTACATCCTCAAATTATGCTTCACCTTCAAAAATCTCATATTTCTGTTTCTTAATACAGGAATTACTACTCCATCTTCAAATAATCAATTTATTTCTCATAGTAAGCTAATCTGCACATTTCTGTTTTTCCCCTGGCAATACCATAAGACTCATGATATTGAGAAAATAACTACTGCTTTGTGACAAAAATCAAATTTTAAGACTAAACTTACACCTCTCCCCTCAACCAGTTCCACTTTATCCCCCAATGCACGATCTAAGGACAAGTTCTGGCCCAAAATGCTTGAGGAGGAGCAGTTTCTTCTGCAGCTGTCTCTCATCCAAAGCTTTCATTTCTTCTCATATTACACTTAACAGCTGCTTTACCCATTCCAAAACAGTGGCTCGACAGTTGAGAAAAGGGTGCTCTTAACATTTCCAAATTTCATTAGTTTGCTTTTATGTTAAAATTTGTTGACTAATTTTATGATACTGTCCCACGTTAGTGATTTGCTGACCGTTCACTACTATGTACTCATAAGAGCGCTAAGTGATACTGAATATAGTATAATATCAGCATTTACCAAGTTGTGATGACAATTTTCAAACACCCTGTGCACATGAACAGCTTCCCACTTCACTCGAATCCTCTGTGTCTAGCACAGGTGAACTGCTCAACCCCAAATCTGTCTCTTATCCTTTCTGTTCTTAAGGTAACTAAACAGTCTCCATGTTTTTCCCACCTACACCCCCAAAACCATTTCTTTGGGCTGTTTTCATTATTTTTGGCTCAGTGAGATCAGACAAATATTCTTACATTCTAGAGGAAATTGTTTAATCTTCTTCCTCATTTTCCAACTTTTGCCAGAACAATCAAAATAAAATTTCCAGTGCTCCTTCGATTTTCTTTATGCACAATTATTGGATTTTTATTTTGGTAATTATTAAGAGTTGTCTACTGATGCATTCATAGTAAGAAAAAGCAGCAAGCGAATTAACTCAATATCTAGAGTCCTTTAAAAGTATTAAAAGTCTCCAACAAACTTTAATATTTTTTCATTGTTTTGTTTAACTACTAGAACAAAAATTGCATTCTATTATTTCCCAATGAAATCACAGAGTATGTCAGGTACATTATGGATTAAACTTACTTTTTAAAGACAAGTTGTAGCATATAATTATACCCAAAACATGGTTTCTATGAGAAAATACATTCCCAAAAACCTACTTTGAAATATATCACGTCCTCAAAAATAATCCAACTCTAAAAAACTAATGTAAATAAGATAATAGAGTGAATCAAACAACTGGATTACTTTATATTTCAGAAGATTCAAGAGGTCTAGTGTCATAGAACCAAACTGAGAAAGTAATGCCTCTTTAAAAGTTAAAGTGCATAAAAGCACAACCTACCCAAAAGAAAAAATTGGACATCATTGATAAATGATGATAACTGGACATGATCAAAATTAAAAACTTCTGTGCTACAAATAATACCATCAAGAATGTAAAAGACAACCCACAGAATGGGAGAAATTATTTGGAAATCATATATCTGATAAGGGACTTATATCCAGAACTCCTACAACTCAAAAATAAAAAGACAATCCAATTTAAAAATGGGCAATGGATATGAACAGACATTTCTCCAAAGAAGATACACAAATAGACAATAAACATATGAAAAGATGCTCAACATCATTAGTCATTAGGGAAATGCAAATCAAAACCATAAAGAAGAAACCATTTCACACTAGCTAGAATGCCTATAATCAAAGACAGACAATAACAAGTGTTGGCAACCATGTGGAGAGATGGGAACCCTCATATTTTACTTGTGGGTATGTAAAAAGGCATCCACTTGGAGAGCAGCTTGGCAGTTCCTCAAAAAGTTAGCATTACCAGCAATTCCATTCCCAGGTATATACCCAAGAGAAATGAAAACATATTCCCCTACAAATATGTGTACACGTATGTTCACAGCAGCATTATCCATAATAGCAAAATGTAGAAACAATCCAAATGTCCAAAAGCTGATGAATGGATAAGTAAAATGAAATACTATTAAGCTATACAAAGAAATGAAGTTCTGATACATGCTATAACATGGATAAACCTTGAAACCATTATAAGTGAAAGAAACCAGTCACGAAAGACCATATATTACATGACTGCATTCATATGAAACGTCCAGAACATGCAAAGCTAGAGAAAGATTTGTAGGTTAGTGGTTGTTTAGGGCTGGGAGGTAGCGGGAGTGAATGGGTAGTGATTGCTAATGGGTACATGATTTCTTTTAGAGAAGACAAAATACTCTAAAATTAGATTGCAGTGACAGTTGCATAACCCTGTGAATATACTAAAAACACTGACTTGTACACTTTGAATGGTTGAATTATATGCCATGTGAATGCTGTTAAAAAAAAAAGTGTAAATATCCATACAATAGAATATCATATAGCAATGTTAATGATTGAACCAAATATATGCGAATGAAACGACATTCATGAATCTTACAAACATGGATGAAAGCCTCAAACAAAAGTATATACCACATAATTCCATTTATATACGTTCAGAAAGGGGCAAAAATTAATCTATGGTGTTAGAAGTTAGCTTAGCAGTTGTGGGGGTGGGGAGGGGAGTGGGAGAAGGGAAGATAGTGGTTGAGAAGGGACACGAAGCCAGCTTCCAGAGTGCTGGTTATGTTGTTTCTTCATCTGTGTGCTGGTTATTTTGTGAAAATTTATCAAGCTGAATACTTATGATTTGTGTACCTTTTTGATGTATTATACTTCACAAGTTTTTTTAAAAGTTTAAGAGAAAGGGTAAACAACACATGGCACAGGGGGCTGGAGTTATCACTTCAAGTTGTGCTTTCAAGAAAACACACACCTGACTTGGCAGCTGCTAAAACAAACAAACCCCCCCCCCTGCAGTGGTCTAACTATTCTTTTTCAAGTACCAGACCCTTTTGCATTTGCTTCAAAACTTGCTCTCAGCACTGTTACATGGTCAGGGTAATTAGAAAGGAAAAATCAAAAGCTGAAAGTCTAAAGTGTTCCCTCCCAAAGCCCTGGCTAAAAGCAAGAATTAAGCACATGCTAGAAGCTTCTGGTGTTGCCAAGCTTTTCTTTTTTTCCTGGACAATTCAAGATGTTAGGGGGAGGTATCGCTACTGAAACCCATTTCAGCCATATCCCATGGCTTTGGTCTAAGATACCACTTGCGGAAGTCCAGCTCTGGTCCCCGAATACCATGTTTCCTAAGAGAGATCAGTAGGCTGTAGAGTCTGGAACATGAGAAACAGCCTTTTAGTTTGGGACCTAAGTAACAAGAGTAAAAAGACATTTCCAGTTTTATTTCTGGTCCATCTTAGGTTCTCCACCCCATCTCTTAGCTTCTATTGGATCAAGTTATGAGCACTTCTCCAATCAACTGAAAAAGATCCAGTTGAATATTAATATGCAATAACACAATCCTTCCTCCCATCAAGTTTATGTGTATCAGCTGCTATAGCTACAGTACTTGGAACAGTAATTCCATCCTAGTGATATGTGGGTATGGATGGGGATGTAGAGTTCAGCTGTAGGTGAGAGGCATTTATCCTGGTAGTAGAGACAACAGGAGAAATGAGGAAGATGATCCTTATTAGGAGATCTTAAGCAACACTGAGGGAGGCAGAGAAGGTTCTCATTAAGGGGAACACATGCTTTTGATAACAGGTAGTTCTGGTATATCTTAATAACTGAAGCACATATGCAAGACAGCCTCCCACCCCAGCTTATGTGAGAAACAGATTCATCCACTCCAATGAAATAGACGCTCTTATCCCCCAAGAAGAATTCTCTCACCTTCCCCGTGACACCTCCTCCTCAGGCATGTGAGAAAGACACTGTCACACAGAGCAAAGAAAGACAAGCCTACATAGCAAACTCCAATATCAAGACTTGAGAAAGGCCTTACCACTTCCAACCTGAACAACTGGCAAGGAAATATGGAGACACAAAGAAAAATCGAGAGAGTGATCAAGCTAAGGGGAATGCATCTATACGTGTAATTAAATTTGTCATTGCAGAATCTATCATTCAGACCATCAGGCAAAATCAACCAGCCACAGGTGAACGAAAGAGTACTCCTGCACAGTAAATGCTTGTCAGGGTCCATTCCAAAGAAGTTCTGATAGGTCTATAAGTCTGTATTTGCACATATACTTCTTCAAAAAATTAAGGAAGGGTTCTTAATTCTCAGTTACTATCACCAAGACTGAAAATCAGCACAACTTCTTTGGAGGGTCATTTATCTTTACCTACCAAGCTTTTAAACACATACTACTCTTTGGTCCAACAATTATTCTTCTAGGAAATTAGCCTATACCCTCACACAGGTGCCAAGTATATGAATAAAGATGTCACTGGCAGTGTTTTTAATGGTAAAAAAACTAGAAACAGTCTCTATGCCAGTTGTTCTCAAAGTGTGGGGACCTCAAGGGGTATGGAAAATTAAAACTGTTTTCATATTACTAAGAGGTTATTTGCCTTTTCACTCATGTCTCTCACCATGTCTACACTGTGATATTGCAACAGATTGAATGCAGAAGCAGATGAGAATCCTACTTTATTAAAATTAAAGATTTGTAAAAATGTAAAATAATGACACTCTTCTCACTAAATTCTTGATTTAGAAAAGCTTTTTAAAGTCTTAGTTTTAATTTCTAATATAATATATATTGATACAACCCACATAAACAAAAGCTTTTGGGGGTCTTCAATTTTAAGAGTATCAAGGCATCTTGAGGAAAAAAGTTTGAGAACTACTACTCTATGCCACCAACAGTGTCGTGTGAATTAAATATATACATTGGAAACCTATGCTACTTTTAGATGAGATAGATTTGTGTACCCTGACACAAATAGATGCCCCATATATACTGATAAAAAGGAGGTCTGTACACTCAGGAAATGGGGAAACAATGGTATAGGAGGGGAAATGCCACTCAGAACATCACCAAGACAACTGCAGGCAGAAGTTATACACTGATAGCAAAACAAATAGTACAATTAGGAGTATAAATAATTAGGTCATTAAAAATATTCCCTTCCTACTTCATGACATCTGCATTCCTCCTTTATCATGAAATGTGAGAGCTTTTCTTATATCCCGTTGCCAACCCCCAATACACCTTTATCAAAACAATACCACCAGGGAGCAGGGTGAGGGTAGCTGGTAGCACAGAGTGAAGTATCATTTGAAAAGAGTTCAAATCAGAGAAGTCAAAATTAGCACCCGCAGCCTGGATCCAGCTAGGAGACACAATGGCTGGAGAAATGGCCATCAGACTTGTTTGAGTCCTAGTCTAACAAACACTCATCCACCGAATTCATGCAAATACTTTAAAATGGAAAGATTTTACACTTAAAAAAAATCTAGATTTCTGGCTGGGTAAATGAAAAAAAGACCACAAAACAAAACTATCCACTCAAAGAATCAATACAACAAGACTTAACGGTTAGAAAAAATAATACCTCATAGAGTTGCTTTAAGTATTAACTTAAAATTTAAATTAAAGTGCCTACCCCAGTATCTATACATAACCAGCACTCAATACTTGTTTTTTTAGGTCATGATCAGAATATCATTTCATTAGCATCACTGTATTGTTGAATAGTAGAAAAATTAGTATTGATAATGATGATCCAGAAACACATTAGAAATGAAAGGTTAACCAAGAGAGGTTCATTATACTGCTTAGGAAAAACATTCTAGTATATAATATTTAGGAAACAGTACATGAAAATTGAGATTTTTAATCTTCTGGTACATAGTTTTACATAACTGGACAACTCACTTGTTTAGATATCATTTCCTTTCACTGGCAAAATGAGATATTATAGAAAGTTTCTATAACTTTTATGGCTCTATTTTCAATATCTACAAACCAACCAACCAGATTCAGGTAGTATGGGAGTATCTGGTTTGGGGTTAAGAAACTTAGGTCCTGGCCTTAGTTTAGATTTGGATAAATACTTGAGGATTTCAGAATGAATAGCTGCAGCTCTGTCACTCCTGAGTAAATGGTTCAACCTCTAGGTTGAATGCTCAAAGCTAGGGGCAGGGGCTTAGGTGCTACACTTCATTAGTACGAAGAAAATGCCATAAAAAATGAGAACATGGGAGTCCAAAATCTCACCTGGATAGGAAACTAGTGTATGCTTTAAACCTATAGCAGGTCTGTGTTTCAAGTCCCTCCCGATTTTGCTGCCCACAGATTATACATGGCACTTAAAAACTGAAATGAAGACTCATGGGAAAAAAACTGGTAGCATTACGTTAAAAGGTTCCACACCTGTGTCAAGCCTTCGCTACACTCGAGCCCCATCAGCTATACCCAATGTAGCTAATGGCCCTAAAACTTTCAGAAGTTATCACATGCAACAGATGATAAATAAGGGTTTGGTTACCCTAGGCCTGTTAATTTTCTACAAAGTAAGTCTACACAAGAAAAAAAGTGTTTAAAGCCATATTTCAAAGTGAAATATTTCTCCCAGTACTGACACTGAGCACTTCATGGTAGCTAAATCTGGAATGCTTACTGTATCCAAGATTCTATACTACTTACTGATTTAGAACAGCAATAATTAAAAAAAAGCTGATGCTATCTCTGTTCATTTCTCTCACCACAGCCGCCAAAACAAAACAAAAAAGACTTTTCCCATCCAAAGTGTTCTGACCTCCTTTTCTAATTATAGTGGGAGTAGAGGAAGATCTACCTACAACCAAGTTCTATCAAGAGGCAGAAGCACAGGATTCCAGTTTTTACCACTAGCTAGCAGTGCTACCTTGATGAAAACATTTCCCCATGTCTCATTTTCTTCATGCCTCAAATAACAGTGAGAATTTAATCTAACTCTAAACAGGCAAGTCAGATAACAGATAAAACTATTTTGAAATGTAAAGACTTTATAAAACTTAAGGTGAAAACCAAATAGAACACTATTCTTCATACTTGGCAAGTAATCCAGAATAAAGAGTATGGATGTGATTTTATGTTCAAATACAGTCTTCAGAGTGTGGAGAAATTCCAATTTCTTGACTTTATCAGTTCTAAAATTGGCAGGTGGAGGTGGTAAAACCCATAACGGAAAAAAGAATTAGAATGACTTGAACATAAAGTGAGAGAGCATGTAAGGGATGACACTATTATCCTAACTTCAGCAAGTTAACAGGTACAGCATAAGCTGCAAGGAGAAAAAATAATACCAAGTAATCTTTATTGGAAGATGGCAATTTGCAGGTACATGGCTACAATAAAATCTGAGAGAGAAAATCTGAAAAATCTCACAAAATCAGGAGGGACTTGGAACACACAACTTTATTTTCATTAAAGAAAAGGGTATGTTCCTACAACATATTTTGCCAGTAGGAACCTATTGAATAAGGATGCAATCCAGAAAATGGGCTCAGTAGCTTGGTGGGACATCTCTCTCTTCCAAGGCAAGGTGGGCTACAGATTTGCCAGGCCTCAGCTTCAGGGGGGAAGGGCATACTTACCCAGACAGATGTGTTCTGTAACACGGAGGCCACAAGTACTTCCATTCAGAAACTGCCTTCCTGATTTTAAGATAAGTGTGTAAGCTCCTCTAATAAGATAAATGACTCATTTTATGGAAAATCAAAAATATTTTCCATTTTGCTCATCACAGTAAAAAGAAAATTCTCAATTATCCTATAACGGAGAATGGAGGAGGCACACAATAATGGATAACCCAAAGTGGCAGTCAATATAAAAACTCCAGTGTGTGGCTTAGAGATCAACTATACTTTTAAATATCTTTAGGCTAAAAATCGTTTTCATTTTCTTTGAGATAAACTTTGAGTCTAAATATAAAGCAGCAAATGCAAATAAACAGCAATTTGGGAATTTAAAACACACTGTAAACACTTAATGATAATAATTAAATAACTGATACTAATTTCAAGCCACAGGCTAGATGCCTCACTCAAACCCAGGCACCCTTCCCCCACCCCAGCTTGAACAATGACCTTGCTTCTTAACCTAGCTGTGTGATCTTAAGTTACTTAGCCTCTCTGAGCCTCAGTTTCCCCAATCGCAATATATGGCTAATAATAGTGCCTACACCAACCGGACAGAAGTAAAGAGTCTCTGGCACATGGTAAGCACTCAATAACTATTAGACTGTTATTCCTATTTGGAGTTTTCCTGTTAGAAAAAAACGTTAATCATCAAACTAAAGATTATTTCCAACAATATCTCACAAGTATCCTGGAATTTTCTAAGCCCACTCTTTGGATTTAGTTTTCCTTACAACTTAAATTTAACAAGGGCCCATCAGTTAATTTATTCCAGCTCTTTCCCCATTAGATAAAATTAAAGCCATTTTGTTTTAGCCATTGCGGCTATTTCCAAAGTGGTAAAAATAAAAATTGGAAAAAAACTTCCCCTATTACTATGTTAGTAGAGCATGATTCCCTGTGATAGTATGACACTAAGACTTAATGCATAAAAATCCTTTAATAAAGGACTTTGTATAGTAAGTCCAATTGAACACATGATGTGAAAGTTTATGTGTTATTTTAAATTACGAGACTTCAAATAATTGATCTCAAATCTACATGTTTTCATTTCAAAAGAAGTTAAATGAACCTACAAAGCCCACACCTTCCAACTCACTATGTAAAAAGTTTCCCAAACATCCAAAGATGTAGAGGTTAGTTGGTTACTATTCGATAGTGTGCTTTTTTGTATGTCACTAACACCTGACATTCAAACTTGTCTTTTACGAGTCAGATAATAGGCCTCAGAAAAATATACCCAATGTATTCAGACCCTTTAAATGCCTCCAAAAGGAAATAATATTTCTCCAGGTTTAAGTTATATGGGGAGGCCTTACAGAGGTAACCTGTGGGCAATATACTCCAAATTACCACTTTTCGACTCAAACTAAAAATCCATGTTCCTAGAGTCTTCAATTACAGAAGAGTGAATCTTGTTTGTTATGGAATTGGAGTTCTGCATAAAGTCCAATTAAAATTCATTGAAATGAATTTGTAACAATTCAGACACAAAACTACTAGCATAATAAACTGAAATAACTGCTATAAAATTATAGACTAATGTAACAAGTTTTCAAATTCAGAAAAAACAATCTGAAAATAGTTTTACCTGATGTGAACATTTTCTGTAAGTGAAATTCACAGTAGAGACAATGTGAAAATAGTTTTACCCGACATAAACATTTTCTTTAAGTGAAATCCAGGGTATATGCCACTGAGGGAAGTGGCAATCCCGTAAATCTTTAAAAACAGGGAAACACTTATTTTCAAACAACTTGATCTTTGAACCTTGAGGGCTCTTTCAAAATACATGAAGCGTCCCTACCTGTTAACTGAACCAAATTATGAATATACATTCAAGCAATCAAAACAGCTCGCATACAATGATTCCAAACTTAGAAGACTTTTACACAGCGAAACTACAAACAAAATTCTGCGTTACTAATGAAAAAGGCAGCTAACACCGGGGAACACAAATCTATCTTCTCACGGCAAAGCAGCAAGTTCTCTGCCGAGTGTAGACTTGCCAGATCCGTGAACCAGTGTTGCCAACCTGCAAAGAGGATCAGAAAGATGTAGCAAAAACATGTTTTTAAAGAAAGAAGAAAAAGCACACCAAAATGTTCTCCAAAGAGTGAAACAGCCAGGAACTTGCTTAGCTCCGAGAAAAGTTTCGTGCCTGCTTTCCAGATGGGTGAACTAAGGCAAAAGATCGCATTAATCAGTGCCTTTCTCAAGGTCACTCGAGTGCAAAAGAACAGTCCCGGTCCCAGGTCCCCGACCTCTCCACGCTCCCAGGAGGCACCGCTCAAACATGCCCGGCTCCGCTCGCAGCCCGAGTGTTCCCCAGGCGCTCGGAGACAGGAAATCTTTCCAGGGCTCTCGTGTAGCTCCGGGAGGGCTGGGGGACCGGTGGCGCGCCCTCCCCCGAGGCGGCAGCCGCCCCCTCGGTTCTCGTAGGGAGAGGTCCCCCAAGAACGAGGGAGGTGGCCCATGACCGCGGGGGAGGCGAGGGTCCCACTTACCGTCGCTCTCGGCCCTGACAAGCAGGGACATGCCCTTCAGCCGCTCCACGTAGCCGGACGACACATGCCCGGTGCCCCTGTCGTCCCACTGTCGGTCCTCGTTGAGCGTGTACACCTTCACTCGCCGCCGGGTGTCGGTCATCGTGCCGCCCGGGGGGCCAGGCCAGAGGCCCCGCCGACTCGCCCGGGAAGGGAGTCCGGGACAGGCGGGCGCCGCGGCGGGAGGACGCCTGCAAGCGGAGGGCGCCCCGGCCTCACTGCCGCCGCTGGCCGCCGCGGGGCCGCGCTGCCGCCCGCATGGCCCGCTCCGGGGCCCGCGCTCCGGGCCGCCGCCTCTCCTCGCCTCCGCTCCTCGGCGCTATTGTGCGGGCCCGGCGAGCCCGGCCGCCCCGACGGGGGAGCGTAAGGCTCCGCAGCCGCCCGCCCCGCCGCGGGAGGAACTCGGGGCGCCGGTCACTGCCCTGCTCCCGCCTCCGCCATGATCGCCGCGAAGCCGCTTCCCGCGCCGCCGCCGCCGCCTCCTCAGGCCGCCGCCGCCTCCTCAGGCCGCCGCCGCCATGTTTTCCTTCCCTCTACCCGGCCCTGCCGCCGCTGCCGGCGGCTCCGCTTCGCTCCGCCGCTTCAAATGTCCGAGGCCGACGAGCGCCTGTCCCCGCTGTAGCTGCCACCACTGCGCGGGAGACTCCGAGAGCCCCCGGCGCCCGAGAGCTCCGACCTCCTGGAAGTCCCTTTCCCCTCGGCGCTGCCGCCACCTCTTCCGTCTTCCTCACACAGCCAAAGCCGCCGCCATCTTGGTTCGCCCTCAATAACGGCGCGCGGGGCCACCCAGGCAGCAGCTGCAGGGGCGGCCCGTTGGCCCCACCATTTAAAGAGACAGGAGCGAGGCCAGGAGCGTCGCTGCGGCGGAGGCCTCGGACGGAGGCGGGAGGCGGGCGCCGAATCGCCGAGGTGGCGGGAACGCAAGGAGCGGAGGAGGCGGATCGCTGGTCGCGACGCCGGTGACGGCCCGGGGCTCCCTCGCGCTCCCTGCACGCACCGCCGTGCGAGCGCGGGGCGGCGTGTGCGTCCGTCGCGCGCTGTGTTCGTCATCACCCCGCTCGGGGATTCGGAAGGGGCGTGGAGCTTGCGTCTGCAGCCGGCCGGCTCTCTGCCCGCCGTGCGCTGGGCGCCTCGGCATCGGAGTCGGGCTGCTGCCCTCCCGTGCGCGTCACCGTCCAGCCGCCGCTGCCCCTGCCCTGCGGCCGCCGCGCCGCTACGGCCTGGGGCTGCCCCGCGGCGCGCCCGCCCCCGCGAGGGTCTTCTCCGGGCCGCCTTTGGGGCTCGCGGACCTCAGGCGCTTCTCCTTTGGGAAGAAATGGAAAAGCTTACGGGAGAGGCCACAGGTTTGGGCAGCGAGGTCAGGCTCAGGTCTTGGGATGTGCCATGGGGCATCGATGTGGCCAGTCTAGAAACTCGGGACAGTTTTCACTTTCTGGGCTTGGTCTAAAACCTTATCTCACAATCCACCTGCTACCTCCATTCCTTTATCAGAACTCTTATTTTTCTAGCCCTCAGTGTTGCCAAAAGGACTTGCGGGGCTTAGAAAAACAGGTACGATACGGTATAATCAGGATGAGTAATTCCCGACGTTAGATGTTAAGCAGTGCTGATCTTCACAAAGGAACATTCTCATTCCTGTCATGCAAATAATAGCCACCATTTTGGGGGCTTTTACTATTTGCCAGGCTGTGTAGGTCATCACTGTCCACTGGAAGTAAAACGTGGGCCACATAGGTAATTTTAAATTTTATAGTAGCCACTTTTTAAAAAAGTATGAAGAAACTGTTGAAATTTATATTCATTATGTATTTTATTGAATGCAGTACCTTTAAAATATCAGGATAAAATTATTGAGATATTTTACCTTCCTTTTTTCCAAAGGATATACTAAGTTCAAAATATGATGTGTATTTTGTCCTCAGTGTAAGTTTCCATTTGGATGCTAAATTTTTTTTTGGAAGCACCTGATCTGTGTTTAGATTTCATTAAAATTTACAATTGAAAAAGTAGATTCATATATTCAAGTTATTTCAAACATACTTAAAATTTTTCCAAAAACGAATCAAGTATCAATTTTTAAATTTAAAATTTAATTAAAATTAGAGGTTAAAATTCAGTTCTTCGGTAGCACTAGCGACATTTCAAGTGCTCAGTGGCCACACGTGGCTAGTGGCTACCATTTTGGCAGGTGCAGGTGCTTAATATCACCAGGAATCTCATATCAAACCTACAATGTAGTTTGAGTTTCACTTGCCCTGATAACATGACCAAGGCTGAGTGGTTTCCCAGAATGTGGGATTTTCAGTTTTAAGATCAGAAGTTGGGGCCTTCCTCAGCGTGTCACATAGAAAGAGCTGCTTGCAAAGAGCAGCCTGAGACTTTCATCATTTACAAACAAAACTGGAAAATTATAAAAACAAGGCAATTTTTTTTTCTAAAAAGTAAAATTTCAACCATTAGGGCATGACTGCAATTTTGTCCACTTTTGATGCAGTAAGACATCATTAAATTTATTTACATGTTATTATTTGATCCCCAAACCAAGCATGAAATAATTTGTGGCAAAAAATCATACTTTTTCTTATAATGTCCTTTTAAGGTAAATTAAACAGCAGGAATCATTTATTAAATGGAAAGAAGATTTAAAATTATATGTGTAAGTAATATTAACAATTATGTTTAAATGAACTCTTTAATATAATCTTAAATAACAGTTGAGTTGTATCAGTCAAGGTTCTACCAGACAAACAACCAGTAGGATACATCTACACGGCGATTTTGAGGAATTTGTCTATATAATAGTGGGGTCTGGCTAGGCAGGTCTGAAATACGTAGGGCAGGTCAGCAGCAGGCTAGAATCCCTTGGGCAGGAGCTGACACTGCAGTCCACAGACAGAATTTCTTCTTCCTGAGGGAAACCTCAGTTTTGGTTTTAAGGCCTTTCCACTGATTGGATGAGGCCCACCCAGATTACTGAGGATAATCTCCCTTACTTAAAGTCACGTCTACAAAATACCCTCACAGCAACACCTAGATTAGTGTTTGGTTGAATAACTGGGTAGTATAGCCTCGCCAAATTGACATAAAACTAACCATCATAGTAGTAAACAAATAATTTATAATTGCGTAATCATATGCCATGCACAAATGGTGATACAATTTAAGAAAATTCCTAATGGAGTTCAATAAGGAGGGGTGCAAATCACAAAAGGTTGAGATACATTGTCATAGTGGTCAAGGGTGTGGGTGTTAGATTGTGAGTCCAGGTCCTGCCTCTTGGTAGCTGTGTGATATTTGCAAGTTTCTTAACCTCTCTGTGTCTCCGTTTCCTCACTTGTAAGATAGGAATAATAATAACTTCTAAGGTCATTATAAAGATTAAGTAAGATACTGATTCCTCCTGTGCTCTAAACATAAGCATTTCCCCTGAACCTTGTACGTTCACCTACATGCATAACATAAACTTGTAAGATATGCTGTGGAGCCAATTCATTATATGATATTTATACCTACCCTATGTTACTTACCTTTATCCATGTTGCAGTCATCATTTCATAGTGTTGCCTGCTCCAAACTAAAAACCCTGGAGAGAACGGGCAAAGCTGCTGGATTGTGCACTGCCTAACTCCAGAATGTGCCATCCACATAGGTGACTACCATGTTTGACCGGGAAGATACTGGTGTCTGTATGGGGGGAAGGGCGTGGCACCACGTGTTAGGAGAGTCAGCCCTAATTGTGGTCCAGCCACTAAATTGGTGGTCTAGGATAAGACACTTAACCTTTTTGGGCCTCAGTTTTTTAATCCTGATGAGATGATCTTTGAGGACACTTCAAGCTTTCAAATTCTGTAAATGTGCAGCAATGATGGTAAGAATAATAGAAATTCTTCCATGAAAGCAGATGCCAATATGACTATATATGAGCATTTTATTACATAGCACTGTGTAATATAAATAGATGAAAATAAAAAAAATAGAAAAATATTCCAGCAGTCATCCATTTTTGTTTTAAATTATTTTCATAAGTTATGTAAATATTTAATTTGGTATGTAATACTTGTGAAAAAATATTACGGTTTCTCTTATCCTATCCTTAACATAATGTTATCATGAACAAATCAGAAAATAAAGGGATTTTAGATAAAAGCTGGAGCAACAACAGACTAGGACCGGCTTAGAACACACTAGCACCCACAATTCATTTCTTTAAATATAAAAACCATCTCACAGGGGCTGGCCCCGTGGCTTAGCGGTTAAGTGCGCAGCGCTCCGCTACTGGTGGCCCGGGGTTCGGATCCCGGGCACACACCGAGGCACCGCTTCTCCAGCCGTGCTGAGGCCGCATCCCACGTACAGCAACTAGAAGGATGTGCAACTATGACATAAAGCTATCTACTGTGGCTTTGGGGGAAAAAAAAGGAGGATTGGCAATAGATATTAGCTCAGAGCCGGTCTTCCTCAGCAAAAAGAGGAGGATTAGCATGGATGTTAGCTCAGGGCTGATCTTCCTCACAAAAAAGATAAATATAAAAAACCATCTCACAAAATGCTGACTAGCAATTCTTCATGTGTTAACAATAAGCAAAACAAGTGGCAAATATATTTATGAAGAACAGATTAAATTGAAAAAATTCCGTAAGTCTATCATTCAGTTACCATGCTTGGGAATTAAGATACTGGGATGGAAATCACAATCAAAATTACTATGATTTATTCTCTGTTCTTTTCATTGTGCAGGTTTCTATCAAAAAAAGAACTTAAAGAGGAAAGTACTTGTCCTTTCTCTTGAATAGCTTTTTATATAGATTTCAGATGTGTTTAACATTCCTTTTCATCAAAAATGTGGTAAATACAAGCTCTCCTAAAAGTACAGCTTGTACAGGTGTAGTACTGATAGGTATTCCTGCTGGAAACCCAATTGGTACTTTGTCGATAGAGATGTATAATAAAAGGAGCAAAAGTCTGTAATGTTTAATTTTCATTAACTAACCAAGAGCTTTATTCATGTTCAACTGTCATACTTAATCTATCACCCTAGTCTTAGAAAAAGCCATTTATGTGTGTGCCCCTGTGAATAATAATATAAGCAGGATAAATAGCCATTTTACTAATGATGTATATTAGAAGGAATAGGTGGATAGCTTAAATATTTGGGTAATTATTTGTTTAAATACTTCTTCACTCCAATCCAGGGAATGCCCTGCTATCAAAATTATGTATTTCTGAAATATGTATCCCTAAATATAGTGATATGCAGTATATGCTACACATTCTTCAACAAATTCCCATTTTACCTAAACGTCAAAAGCCAAAACAGTCAGCATCTACCTTCGTGATCTATTACTTGCCCTTTGAATTTTACACTCCAGGAATGTTGACTGTTTCTAGTTCCCCAAACATTAGTTTTTGTTTTGTGCCTCAAATTTTGTGCCTCTGTCTAGAATGTCCTTTACATCTTATTTCCTTTAAAATCCTTTATGGGCTTCACCTACTCTGTTAGGCCTTCCCTAACAGCTCCCATCCCAAACAATCTTAGTCATCCCCTCTTTTATAACACTTCTGTGTCCTTTCAGTACTTATACTATCACCTGTACACTATTGGTTTATTTACATGCCTAATTCTACTAGCTTGTGAAGCTCCTTGAAGGGAGGACTTGCTCTTATTCTTGTGTATACTCAATGTCAAGTATATTACCTGGAATTTGGTTAGTTTTCAGTAGATATTTGTTGAACTGAATGCTAAACTGTCTAATTAGGAAGGTGACCCAGTAATTGACCACAGATTAGCTACAACAAAATAAGTGTTAAACTGATGCAAAAGTCATGCTGAATGAACACAGAAATGGTGATAAAAATGATGATTGCAGGGATCAGAGAAGAGTTTTGTGGAAGAGGCAGCATTGGGATGAGACTTGATGAGTTTGATGTCAAAGGAATGGGGAAAAATGCAAATGAGGCTGCAGGATTAAGACAAAAAATAACAAGGAGATATGAACATGTATGGAAATTCAGGAAACCATAAGCAGGTCAGTGTGGCTGGAGAGCACAAACTGAGGAAAAGTAGGAAATTAGGCAGAAAACGGAATTTGAGGCAAGATTGTGAAAGCCTGAAATGTCATTCTAAGCATTTGCTTATTATTCTGAAAATGAATGGAGAGACGTGTAAGCCTTTTGGGGCAGAAAAGTGACACGATAAAAATTTACTCTTTGAGAAGACAAGTCCATTTACAGTAGCATTAAAAATAATAAAATAGGAATAAACTTAGCCAAGGAGGAGAAAGATTTGTACACTGGAAACTACAAATTATTGCTGAAAGAATTTAAAAAGAAATAAATGGAAAGACATACCATGTTCATGGATTGGAAGACAATATTGTTATGGTGACAATACTACCCAAAGCAATCTACAGATCCAATGCAACTCCTATCAAAATCCCAATGCCTTTTTTTTTTTTTTGCAGAAATTGAAATTATTGCTGAAATTATTGTTGAGTGGGTACAGAGTTTCAGTTTGTAATGATGAAAAAGTTCTGGAGATGGATGGTAGTGATGGTTGCACAACAATGAATGGACTTCATGTCACTGAATTGTACACTTAAAAATTATTACAAAGATAAATTTTATGTTACATATATTTTACCACAATAAAAAAGTCTATACTTTAGAAGCTGAATTCTAGTGGCAATGTTGAAGACAGATTGAAGAAGGTAAAGACCGGAGTCTGGGAGGCCCACTTGGAGATTATAAAATAACCAATTAGATATTCTCAGGCGGGCCTACGTCAGCAACAGGGCAGAGTAATGGAAAGAGAGGGGTATTAAAGAGCTATGTTAGATGTACAATCAATAGCAATTGGACACTAACAATATTGAGGTGGGGAGGAGTTGTGGATGACTAAGGTTTCTAGGTCACATGACAGAAGATGAGAAAGGAATCACAGGAGAAAATTTGGTAAGGATGTGTATAATTTACAAAATAAAATATTAAAAGAATATGAAACAATCATTTGCCCTTTTATCTAGGTGCAGTGCAATCAACTCTTTATGTTCTGGATTATTTGTGGTACCAAAGCTCATTAGTGGGGCTAAGAGCAAAGTTCCAGATTCAGATTGCATTTTGCCATGTTTTGTTCTTTCCCTAAATTTCATGACATCCAATGTACAAGAGATAAGAGCTCTACCAGGTGAGCCTAAAGTCTATGTTTTAAATTATGAAATGTATCATACATACAGAAAAATATATAAACATACAGTTTGAGTAATAATAAAATGAAAAACTATATCATCATCTAAAATAGATCATTACCGATATCTTAGAAGTACACCGTGTCACCTTCCCCCTCCATCTTCCCTCAGGAGAACCACTTGTTCCTTTGCTTTGCTTTTTAGTTTTACCTTCAATGTATTAATTCCTAAATAATATGCTGTTTAGATTTTAAAAATTGAATATGAAGTACAAATTTAGCTGTGTAAAGAAAGAGGACTAGTGCCCCTGTAAGAAAAAGGCTCAGTCATTGCTATGGACTGAATGTGTACGTCCTCCCCAAATTCCTGTGTTGAAGCCTTAACCCCCAATGTGGTGGTATTTGGAGATGGGGCCTTTGGGAGGTAATTAGGTCGTGAGGGTAGAGCTTTCATGATGGAATTACTGCCCTTATAAGAAGAGACGAGAGAGCTTGCTTTCTCGCTCTGTTCTCTACCGTGTGAGGACACAACAAGAACACAGCCATCTGCGAACCATGAAGTGTTCTCTCAGCAGACGTGGATCTGTCAGCAGCTTGATCTTGGATTTCCCAACCTCCAGAACTGTGAGCAATAAATGTTTGTTGTTTAAGCCACCCAGTCTATGGTAATTGGTTACAGCAGTCCAAGCAGACTAAGACCATCATAGTCTGGGTCATTGTCTGGATTCAGCTTTCCTGAGAATTCAGAAGGGCCTCTTCTGGGGAATTTGGTGAGCAAGGCTGTGAGTGAGTCCTGGAAAATGAAAGATTTCCATTTTGAGGGCATCTAGCAGGGCTGAGCATGGGCCAGTTACTGATACCTGACACGAACGTGGTCAAGGGAGTGGTTGCTCTGTATTTTCTGCTCGTAAGCAGAAATGGTCTAATTTTGGTTCTCAGGAATAAGTCAAAGCTGATCAAGGCAGCACGGCGTGGAGGGGAGAGCTGAAAATTAATTAGCACATGGGCAAGATGGCGCAATGGCAGTGAGAATCTTGATAGGACAGCTGTCGTCGTCTTTTGAGCCCTATTGCTCACATTTGGACAATTGCCCTCTTTGTCAGGTACTGCCACCTTGAGATCTCCTTTAACTCTTGTAGTCTGCCCCCACCACCACTCCCACCATGATTCACTTGGCCTCTCTCCTGTACTGAATCTATTTTTTCTGTATTCATGCTTTCCTCTTTCACTCGCTTGTTTTGGCAGACCACATTCTTTGGTAGCTTCTTGAGAAAAGGTTCATGGGGAGTGAATTTTTTTTGAGATTGTCCAAGTCTGACTCAATTATACTTGAAGACTTAGTTTGGTGTAGAATTCCAGGTTGGAAATAATTTTCTTCCAGAATTTTGAGAGTCTTCTCCATTGTCTTCTTGTTTCTGGTGTGACTGTTAAGAAGTCCAAAGCCATTTTGATTCCTGATGCTCTGTATCGGAACCATTGGTTTTCCTCTCTGGAAGATTATAGGATCTTCTCTTTGTTCCTTGTGTCCTGAAATTTCACAAAGATGAGCTACAGGTTTGTTTTCATCTATTTTTCTGGGCCCCATGAGATCTTTTATATTTGGAAACTCACATCCTTTAATTCTGATAATTTTCTTCAATTATTGATGATTTCCTCTTTTCCGTTTTCTCTATTCTCTCTTTCAGTAATATTCAAGTTTTGGACTTCCTGAACCAATTCTCTAATATTGTTATCTTTTCTCTCCTATTTTCTATTTCTTTGTTTATCTGGGAAGTTCCCTCTACTTTTTCTTCCAGCTCATCTCTTGAGTTTTTCACTACTGCTTCCATGTTTTTAGTTTCTCAGAGCCCTTTCTTATTGTTGTCTTGTTCTCTGTTCTTTTTTTAGAGCATCCAATTCTTGTTTTATGGATACAATATCTTCTCTTAATAAATGAAAAGTTTAAAAATTTGTCTTCGGTCTGCATAGTCTCTGTATCCTCCAAGTTGCTGTTTTCTATTTGTTTGTTTGGACTGTGTATTCTATAGTAGAGGCCCTGCTAAGAAACCAGGCAATCTTGCATTTTTCTGCTCACAGTTTAGAGTGGCAAGTTAATTGATCAGTGGGCTAGGAGGAGAATCAGTGAAGAGGTATGCTGATAACAACAACAACAGCAGCAACAGCAATAACCATAATAGCAGTAATCTTTATGCAGCCTGTGTTCCTGTAGCCCTAAGCCCCAAGAATCTCCCTTCCATCCTACTGCAGCTGACTCCTTCCACAGGGACTAGAGCCTCCTCATCCAACAGAAACTTGACTCCCACAAACCCTGCTGGACTCTGAGTGACTCCTTTTTCGTATCCCATCCATAGAGTTAACTGTTCATATCCACCATGTGACACTTCCCTATTATGATTATTTTTGCTCATCACTCAAGATGTCAGCCTGTCTGTTTATCTATTCTTCTCCATACTCCCAGCCCCATACAGCTTTCTCTTCCCTGACTCAATCTCCCGTTACCCCCAACTCTCCTCACCCTTTCCACTGTGTCCTCTTGTAAATAACACAATTGTACTGTTCAACTTCCTCTTTACCGATGGTTTACTTTCAGTTGGAACTACACAAAAGATAGCACTGACCTGCAGCCCTCCCAGACAGGTATTGTCTTTCCTAGAATGTCTTAACCATGTCAGGTTCTGCCCATAGGTAAAAACTCTTGCTCCTCCAAGGTGCGTGCCATTCAACAACACTGCCGTCATTTCATTGTAATCATGATTATACCTCTCCTTCCCCCTCTTTGTTGAAAAATTTAGAACCTCGCTCAAAATCTTGTCTACCTCAAGGTCTTGGGTATTCCCCATGTCCTTGTAGATAACCATTCCAATATGGGCATTTTGGTTTCTTGTCTTGACTTCTATATCTCCAATGACCTTATCTTTTACCCCAGCCACGTATTGCCTTGGCTACATGCTGGAAATTGTCAATCTTTATAAGTACTCTGCCTCTGAAATAACATATGTAGTCATCTTACTTTCTCTGAATGCAACCACCTACCCTTCCAGCTTTCTCATTGGATTAATCTTAAAACATCAGCCTTGAGAACCCATTGAAATTCCCTGTATATTTTCCCCATCTGCCAGGCCCTTACTGTCTTTGCATTTTTGCTCTTTTAACTTAAATTCCTGAACCTGTCACTTCACTTTTTCTGGTATCTTCAACTTCATCAGCCTATTGTCTTTTTATCTCATCTGCCTTGAAAAACCTCAGTCTTAGTTTTACTCCAACTGTCCCCTTTTTCTGTGCTTGCACCCAGGCAGCACTGCTGGAGATAATCCCCAAATTGTGAACATTTACTTTAACTTTTTTTTTTTTAACACAAAATAAGTAAGAACTCCTAGCTGGTCTCACCGCCTTCACTCTTACCCCCCTTCTGAAACACTCTCCACGTTACAGCTGGTGGTACCTTTGTACTAGTGAGTACAATCTAGCCAGACAAAATGCTTTTATTTCTACTATTTGCATTTTCCCCGCTCTAAGTAAGAGGCAGAACTTGAGCCATTGAAAGAAAACTCCCCTCCCTTCTGAAAGGACCAGTGTAAATCAGACCTTGCTGTGATGGCAGGTGTTGGTAGGAAGGAAACCGTGGGGTGGAACACCATAAGACTGGTGTCTACTTGGGAGGCAAGTGCTGCCTCAGTGGATGCTTTCATACCCAAGCCAACTTCCTAGGTAAGAACAAGCCAAGCACCTGAAAATGGAGGTCTAAAATGAACTAAATCATGGTCTGAAATGGGCCGTTAACATCCTGTCTCTCGCCATGCACATCTATCTTGATAAAGAAGACCCAGCTCATGAGACTGCTTTGGGTCTAGGGGAGGGAAATTGAGGGGAAAAGGGACTAATGCCAAAATATCCTTTCCTTTCTCTTTACCACATCTGATAAATGTCTCCTCTCTCACCCTGTTTTAGAGATTGGCATTAAAGAGTGCTTTCTTTGGTTGAGATGCACAGGTGGGTAATGAAGATTTGAAATGAGATGTCTGTAAAACGAGTTAGTCCAGAGCAATTTTCTCACACTTCAGATAAAAATTTTTGAGTCATTTTCAACTTCTTTTCTTCTTCAGCTTTGTACCAGTGCTTCACCAAGGCCTTCCAATTTTTGTCCCCTCCACATCCCCTGGATTTGATTCTACTGTTTTCTTTCTTTGGCCATCACCCTAGGATTTGCTGTACCTGAAATTCTCCACCTAAGTTATAAAAGGTGACTCCAGAAACTGTTGGTACTCTGAAATGGAATTGCTCAGAACCGTATGAAAAAACAGTCACTGGCAGAAAGTAGCAACATTTATGACATCAGCATTTATATTAGTTACAGGACAATGAAGAACCCAGAGACTTCTTTCAACCTGCATGCTGCAAAGCGAGTTTCCCATCCGTCTCCCAAGCTCTCATGCGTTACATTCCACGCACTCAGAAGTAAAAGCAAGGCTTTTTTTTTTAATTAACTCGGATGTAACTAACTTCATTAGTGAGTCTCTTGTTGGGTTTTTTTTTCACTTTTTCTTTGGCTGGGAAAGATTCACCCTGAGCTAACATCTGTTGCCAATCCTCCTCTTTATCCTCCGAAAGCCCCAGTACATAGTTGTATACTCTAGTCGGACTACCCGGGGACCGAATCCAGGCCTCTGAAGAAGAATGCACTGAACTTTAACCACTAGGCCATCAGGGCTGGCTCAAAGCAAGGATTCTTGAGGACTGCCTAAAAAGAAGTTGTTATAGCAATGAAGAGAAAGAGGAGATGGGCATCCACGGGAATTTCAATGTACACATGCGTTCTCAGTTTTGTATATTTCCCTCAGGGCTATGTGCTTACAAATAGACAGCCCCTTGCTAGGTGTTTGAATAGCTCTAGCCCTGCATATTACTCAGGTGATGGCAAATGTGATGGTCAAGAGAATATGCCTCACAGACCTCTTTTTACAAGGAACACAATTCACCAAAGACCCCAACTGCTACGCTCTGAAGTTCATCACTGTGCTCATGTACAGCGTACCTCGTAGGTTGCAACCTGCCAAAGACTGGATGCAGCAGGGTACTAAGGCAGACACCTTCCTGGGAGACAGTCTCCTTTGTAGGCTGCCTTTGGCTCAAGGACTCCTTACCGGCTTTGCAAAGCCTTCCTTCGAGTGCACTATAGTCTAGGATGTTTCTACCCAACCTTCTCTCCCTCTTTACTTCACTCAGGGTTGGACTGATGCCTCGCCCGGTCATTCTGGCTATTTCCTTTCACACAGGTGTTTCCTCTAATAAAACCTTTACACAGGGCCGGCCCGGTGGCATAGTAGTTAAGTGGGCGTGCTCCGCTGCAGCGGCCCGGGTTCGGATCAAGCCATGCTGTGGCAGCGTCCCATATAAAGTAGAGGAAGATGGGCACGGATGTTAGCCCAGAGCCAATCTTCCTCAGCAAAAAGAGGAGGATTGGCAGATGTTAGCTCAGGGCTGATCTGCCTCACAGAAAAAAAAAAAAAAAAAAAAAAAACCCAAAAAACTCTTACGTGTTTAATCCCATCTTAGTGTGTGCTATTTGGAGGACTCAGACTAACACAGCAGAGTAGGGCTAAATCCAGCTCTTAGATGCAGTAAGTCTTTAAATGTAAAAGAGATAAACCTTGATTTATCCATAATATAAGATTTTAACTAAAAATAAGAGAAAGCTAAAATTCGCTTACAGTTATGCTTATATTGAGGCCTGCTGGGTTATATACTGAAAGTTGATATTTGTCATCTCAATGTATTCGATTTTGATAATGTTTGCTAGAACTCTTCTATAGAATGAAAGGAATAATGTTTCTAATACAACCTAGACTTTGTTCTTTCTCAGATAGTTTCTTGAGAATTCTGATTTCTAATACCAAAAGTTTGTGATACAAGAAGAGACTCTCTTTTCAAATTTACCTCTGCTTGAGTTTTGTGAAGAACTTGAGGTCAAAATCTCATATGTGTCCTCCTTGCCCCTATCTGAGTAGACCAGACCCCTTTTAGGTCATGTCAAACCTGGAGTTTTTTTTAATGTCTGGCACCCTATTAACCCCCAAATCTGAGTTGTATTCAGCTTAATTTCTTTGGTGTTCAGATCACGATGGCTTCTTATTTTTAGGGAGTGCTTTGTGGTAGATCATTTTTTCAGATTATTGGCAAAGAGGAAATAATATAAGTATATTCTGAACGCAAAAATGCATCCAGGCATTCATTATTCTCAATTTCTTTTTCCACCTTTTAATAACCAAAAAGATAGCATAGGTGGCCAAGGATGATGGTGTCAATGTGAAAGTATCGAATTTATTTATTTATTTAGCTATATTTAAATCAGAAATCAAATGTTTAATTGTGACTTAGTTTCTGTCGTTCCAAATATTCTTCTAAATTTGTATTTGAGAATTATATGGTTATACTTAAATGATGCAAAAATTCAGTACCTTACCCCCTGACCACAGTGGTGAGATTAGTACTTGACAGAGTCAGGACAATCAAAATATGACCCAGATTTTTCAGATTGTCATTGGGTGAGAAATGTTCATCACAGTTAGAAGGGAGTGGCTGTGTGTACCTATGTGCTCCCTGCCTCCCCACCCCCACCCCCAATGTGGGCAAATATGTCTGTATCAGAGAGAACAAAGCAGAACATTCTGTGGGGAGTCCAGTTAGCCCCTAAACCAGAGCAGTTCTGTTAAGGTTCTGAGGTCTGTTAAGAAGTGAGATGAACTGGTTCTTTCATCTATACACTAGCTTGACCTCTGAAATTTGTCTTGTATTACTGGTCAGAAATGCAATCTCTTTCCTTAGAACTTCATGAGTAAACATCATCTAAGGTAGTTTTAAAATTTGTTCTCAACTTCTTTGACATTTCTCCCATCAAAAGTGGAGTCTCCGTCCCCTCCTTTTAACTCTGGGCTGGCCTTGGTGACAGGTTTGTAATCAACAGAATGAAGTAGAAGTGACACTGTGTGACACTGGAGGGTAGGCAGAAAAGGCCATGCAAGTTCTGCCTGGTTCTCTGGAAAAGCTTTCTGTGGGAGGAACCAGCCACCGGGTAAGGAGTGCAATTCTCCTACGAGGCCATGTGTAGCTGCTCGGGCGGATGGTCTTGGGTGAGCTCCCAGCTGACAGCCAGTATCAACTGCTAGCCGTATGAGGGCTTTATCTTAGACAATTGGGGCCCAGGTGAGTCTTCAGATGACAGCAGCACAACCAACATCTGACTACACCTGCATGAGAGACCTCAAATGAGATCTGCCCGGCCAACCCTTCCCCAATTCCTGACCTATCAGATTGGGAGCAAAATAAGATGGCTGCTTTAAATCACTAAGTTTTAAGGTAATTTGTTACATAGCAACTGTAACTAGAACATATCTTTGCTTGGGTAATTGATTCTAATCTTAAGAGTTGGGGGTAGTAGTACATTTTCAAGGATGGAAAAACAGTTTTGTATTTTTAAAAAACTTTCTTCTGATATGCTCTTTATCATTTATAGAAGTCTTTACTTAAGTAGATATGACTGTATGAAATGGATTTTTGAGCACAATCTAGATCTAAAATGTCTGACTCTGGTTCCAAGATTTGATTTGGGAAATGTAGATCAGGTCTTGTCAAACCAACCTTACAGGGACTCTATAGATATTTTATAGAATTGAAATTCTGTGGTGTTTTTTTTTTTTTTTTTTTTTTTACATAGGTGGCCTTCAAATTTGTTTAGTTAAACTTAACTTTTACTTATATTATTTCTATTTGAAGTTGGATCAAAGAAAAAAATGAAGGGAGAGATGATGATAAAGAATGAGAATAGGACCTTCCTTTAATCAATGACTAAATGGGAACACTGCATTTTCTCTAAGAGGCAGTTAAAGGTCAGTGTTACTTTCTCAGACTTTATGCAAATTTGACTGAAACTGAGAGCCTTGGCTTGCAAGATTAGTGTGGGAAAGGAGAGAGCTGAAGCTGAGATGTCTTAGCTAAGGCATCCCGGAAAGCAGAGCCTAAGACAAAGATTTGAGAATGTGTATTTTCTTGGGGAGTGTGATCTTATGGAGAAAAGCAAAGAAGGGAGTACAAGGCAGAGAAGGAGAAGGAGCCAATACAGGGAGGTGTTAGCAAAGATGGCCACTGCCATGGGTAGATGATTGCTTGATGCCACAGGACCATTAGTATCGGGGGAGAATGGAGAAGCATTTGTCCACTAGCTCCCATGTCCCTCAGTCAGAAGTGTACCCCTTGGAGTGTTAATTCCCCTGCACTTCTGGGTTCTGCATACATGGGCATGGAGCAGGTTCTCATGGCATCCCCACGCTACAGCATCGGAGAAGCCCTGGGGAGGGAAGTGAGAAGCATATGATACACGGCTAGGGTGAGGCTGTGAAGTCACACTTGTGTGAATCTAGTCTAAAAAATCTTGCTTTCAAGTTTATTGACAATATAAGCACTTGATCTTCACTTTTTTAATATTAAAGGTTATTTTTAATACATTTCTAATATTTACTTAACAGTATCAAAAGCGTATAGTACAAGTAGCTCTACTTATGGATTCTAGCAGCTATTGTGGAGCATACAACTACATATAATGGCAAGGATATCTATTTGTTTAAAGCCCATTGGGTAGATTTAAACTATTCTGCTGAAGAACAACTTTTTTCCTAGAAATTATAAAAACATTCTATTCAGGGTCTTTTGTCATTCCATATACGTTTTAGAATTCTTTGTTCTATTTCCGTGAAGAATGTCATTGGGATTCTGATTGGGATTGCATTGAATCTGTAGATTGCTTTAGGTAATACAGATATTTTAACTATGTTTATTCTTCCAATACATGAGCATGGAATATCTTTCCATTTCTTTATGTCTTCTTCAATTTTTTTCAATAATGTCTTAGAGTTTTCAGTGTATAGGTCTTGCACCTCCTTGGTTAAATTTATTCCTAGATATTTTATTCTTTTTGTTGTGATTGTAAATCAGAGTGTATTCTTAAGGTCTCTTTCTGCTACTTCATTATTAGTGTATAAAAATGCAACTGATTTTTGTATGTTGATTTTTTACCCTGCAACTTTGCTATAGTTGTTGATTATTTCTAATAGTTTTCTGGTATATTCTTTAGGGTTTCCTATATATAGAATCATATCATCTGCAAACAGTGAGAGTTTTATTTCTTCCTTTCCAATTTGGATCCCTTTTATTTCTTTTTCTTGCCTAATTGCTCTGGCCAAAACTTCCAGTATTATATTGAATAAGAGTGGTGAGAGTGGGAACCTTTATCTTGTTCCTGTTCTCAGAGGAATGGCTTTCAGTTTTTCATCTGAGAAAAAAGAACAAACCTGGAGGTACCACAATCCCTGACTTCAAAATATACTACAAAGCTATAGTAATCCAAACAGCATGGTACTGGCAGAAAAACAGACACGCAGATCAATGGAACAGAATTGAAAGCCCAGAAATAAAACCACACACCTATGGACAGGTAATTTTCGACAAAGGAGCCAAGAACATACAATGGAGAAAGGAAAGTCTCTTCAATAAATGGTGTTGGGAAAACTGGACAGCCACATGCAAAAGAATGAAACTAGACCATTATCTTACACCATACACAAAAATTAACTCAAAATGGGGGCCATCCCATGGCCTAGTGGTTAAGTTCTGTGCACTCCACTTTGGTGGCCTGGGTTTGGTTCCTGGGCACAGAGCTATACCACTTGTCGGTGGCGACCCCGAGGTGGTGACCCACATACAAAATAGAGAAAGATTGGCACAGATGTTAGCTCATGGTGAATCTTCCTCACCAAAATGGATTAAAGACTTGAATGTAGGACCTGAAACCATAAAACTCCTAGAAGAAATATAGACAGTATACTCTTTAATATCAGCCTTAGCAGTATCTTTTCAAATACCATGTCTACTCAGGCTATGGAAACAAAAGAAAAAATAAACAAATAGGACTACATCAGACTAAAAACTTCTGCAAGGCAAAGGAAACCACTAACAAAATGAAAAGATAACCCACCTACTGGGAGAAAATATTTGCAAATCACATATCTGACAAGGGGTTAATTTCCAAAATATATAAAGAACTCATACAGTTCAACAACAACAAAAAACAAACAACCCATTCAAAAAATTTCACATATGAGTGAAATCATGCACTGTTTGTCTTTCTCTTTCTGGCTTATTTCACTTAACATAATACCCTCCAGGTCCGTCCATGTTGTTGCAAATGGGACGATTTTGTCTTTTGTATGGCTGAGTAGTATTCCATGGTGTATATATACCACGTCTTCTTTATCCAGTCATCAGTCGAGGGACACTTGGGTTGCTTCCATGTCTTGGCCATAGTGAATAATGCTGCCATGAACATAGGGGTGCATAAGCCTCTTTAGATTGTTGATTTTAGTTTCATTGGGTAGATACCCAGTAGTGGGATAGCTGGATCATAAGGTATTTCTATTTTTAATTTTTTGAGGAATCTCCATACTGTTTTCCATAGAGGCTGTACCAGTAAGCATTCCCACCAGCAGTGGATTAGGGATCCCCTTTCTCCACAGCCTCTCCAGCATTTGTTGCTTTTTGTCTTGGTGATTATAGCCATTCTAATGGGTGTAAGGTGATATCTTAGTGTGGTTTTGATTTGCATTTCCCTGATGATTAGTGATGTTGAGCATCTTTTCATGTGCCTATTGGCCATCTGTATATCTTCTTTGGAGAAGTGTCTGTTCATTACCTCTGCCCATTTTTTGATTGAGTTATTTGTTTTTTTGTTATTCAGTTGTGTGAGTTCTTTATATATTATGGAGATTAATCCCTTGTCAGATAAATGGTTTGCAAATATTTTTTCCCAGCTGGTGGGTTCCCTATTACTTTCTATCCCGGTTTCATTTGCCTTGTAGAAGCTCTTTAATCTGATGAAGTCCCACTTGTTTATTTTTTCTTTTGTTTCCCTTGTCTGAGTAGACATGGAATTCAAAAAGATCCCTTTATGGCTGATGACAGATAGTGTACTACCTATATTTTCCTCCAGGAGTTTTATAGTTTCAGGTCTCACCTTCAAGTCTTTGGCCCATTTTGTGTTAATTTTTGTGTATGGTGAAAGAAGATGGTCTACTTTCATTCTTTTGCAAGGGGCTGTTCAGTTTTCCCAGCACCATTCATTGAAGAGACTTTCCTTTCTCCACTGTATGTCCTTAGCTCCTTTGTCAAAGATTAGCTACCCATAGATATGAGGTTTTATTTCTGGACTTTCAATTCTGTTCCATTGATCTGTGTGTCTCTTTTTGTACCAGTACCATGCTGTTTTAATTACTATCGCTTTGTAGTATGTTTTGAAGTGAGGGATTGTGACGCCTCCAGCCTTGTTCTTCTTTTTCAGGATTGTTTAGCTATACAGGGTCTTTTGTTGCCCCATATGAATGTTAGTATTCTTGGTTCTATTTTTGTGAAGAATGTCCTTGGGATTCTGATTGGGATTGCATTGAATCTGTAGATTGCGTTAGGTAGTATGGACATTTTAATGATGTTTATTCCTCCAATCCAAGTGCATGGAATATTTTTCCATTTCTTTATGTCATCATTGATTTAACTCAATAATGTCTTACAGTTTTCATTGTATAGGTCTTTCACTTCCTTGGTTAAATTTACTACTAGATATTTTATTCTTTTTGTTGCAATTGTAAATGGGATTGTCTTCTTGAGTTCTCTTTCTGTTAGTTCGTCGTTGGTATATAGAAATGCAACTGATTTCTGTAAGTTGATTTTGTACCCTGCCACTTGGCTGTAGTTGTTGATTATTTCTAATAGTTTTCCAATGGATTCTTTAGGGTTTTCTATATATAAGATCATGTCATCTGCAAACAGCGAGAGTTTCACTTCTTCATTGCCTGTTTGGATTCCTTTTATCCCTTTTTCTTGCCTAATTGCTCTGGCCAGAACTTCCAGTACTGTGTTGAATAAGAGTGGCGAGAGTGGGCACCCTTGTCTTGTCCCTGTTTTCAGAGGGATGGCTTTCAGTTTTTCCCCACTGAGTATGATGTTGGCTATGGGTTTGTCATATATGGCATTTATTATGTTAAGGTACTTTCCTTCTATACCCATTTTGTTGAGAGTTTTTATAATAAATGGATGTTGGATCTTGTCAAAAGCCTTCTCTGCATCTATTGAAATGATCATATGGTTTTTATTCCTCATTTTGTTAATGTGGTGTATCACATTGATTGATTTGCAGTTGTTGAACCATCCCTGTGTCTCTGGTATAAATCCCACTTGATCATGGTGTATGATCTTTTTAATGTATTGCTGTATTTGGTTTGCCAATATTTTGTTGAGGATTTTTGCATCTATGTTCATCAGGGGTATTGGTCTTTAGTTTTCCTTCTTAGTATTGTCTTTTCCTGGCTTTGGTATCAGGGTGAGGTTGGCCTCGTAGAATGTGTTGGGAAGTGTTCCATCTTCCTCTATTTTTTGGAATAGTTTGAGAAGGATAAGTATTAAGTCTTCTTTGAATGTTTGGTAAAATTCTCCAGAGAAGCCATCTGGTCCTGGACTTTTATTTTTCGGGAGGTTTTTGATTACTGTTTCAATCTCTTTGCTTGTGATTGGTCTATTCAGGTTCTCTATTTCTTCTTGATTCAGTTTTGGGAGGTTGTATGAGTCTAGGAATTTATCCATTTCTTCTAGATTACCCAATTTGTTGGCATATAGTTTTTCATAGTATTCTCTTATAATCTTTTGTATTTCTGTGGTATCTGTTGTAATTTCTCCTTTTTAATTTCTAATTTTATTTATTTGAGCCTTCTCTCTTTTTTTCTTGGTGAGTCTGGCTAAGGGTTTGTCAATTTTGTTTATCTTCTCAAAGAACCAGCTCTTTGTTTCATTGATCCTTTCTACTGTTTTTTTAATTTCAATTTCATTTATTTCTGCTCTGATTTGTATTATTTCCCTCCTTCTGCTGACTTTAGGCTTTGTTTGTTCTTCTTTTTTCTAATTCTGTTAGGCATATAGTTTGAGGTTGCTTATTTGGGCTTTTTCTTATTCTTTAAGGTAGGCCTGTATTGCTATGAGTTTCCCTCTCAGGACCGCTTTTGCTGCATCCCATATAAGTTGGTGCGGTGTATTTTCATTTTCATTTGTCTCCAGATATGCTTTGATTTCTCCTTTAATTTCATCAATGATCCATTTGTGGTTTAGTAGCATGTTGTTGAGTCTCCACAGCTTTATCACTTTCCCGGTTTTTTCCTTGTAGTTCATTTCTAACTTCATGGCATTATGGTCTGAAAAGATGCTTGTTATGATTTCAATCTTTTTAAATTTCTATAAGCATGCCTTGTTTCCCAACATATGGTCTATTCTTGAGAATGTTCCATGCGCGCTTGAGAAGAATGTGTAATCTGCTGTGTTTGGATCGAGTGCTCTGTATATGTCTATTAAGTCCATCTCCTCTAGTTTTTCGTTTAGGTCCATTATTTCCTCATTTATTTTCTGTCTGGATGATCTGTCCATTGATGAGAGTGGGGTGTTAAGATCCTCTACTATTATTGTGTTGTCATTAATATCTCCTTTTAGGTTTGTTAATAGTTGCTTAATGTACTTTGGTGCTCCTGTATTGGGTGCATATATATTTAAAAGTGATATGTCTTCTTGGTGGAGTATCCCTTTTATCATTATATATTGCCCCTCTGTCTCTCATTACCTGTTTTATCTTGAAGTCAGCTTTGTCTGATATAAGTATGGCAACACCTGCTTTCTTTTGTTTGCCATTAGCTTGGAGTATTGTCTTCCACCCTTTCACTCTGAGCCTGTGTTTGTCTTTAGAGCTGAGATGTGTTTCCTGGAGGCAGCATATTGTTGGGTCTTGTTTTTTAAGCCATCCCACCACTCTGTGTCTTTTGATTGGAGAGTTCAGTCCATTTACATTTAGGGTAATTATTGATATATGGGGGCTTGTTGTTGTTATTTTATCACTCTTTTTCTGGTTATTTTGCTTTTCTTTTGTTTCTCGTCCCATGTGTTTTGGACTACCAATTTAGTTTGGTAGTTCTGTATGGGGGTTCTCTTAGTTTTCTCTTTCTTTATCATGTGTGATTCTATTCTGGTTATTTGGTTAGTAGTTACCATGAGGTTTGTATAAAAAATCTCGTGGATGTGATAGTCCATTTTTTGATGTCCTCTTATTCCCTTAGACTAAGTTGATTCGATTCCTTTCCTCTTCCCCTTCTATGTTATTGTTGTCACATCTTATTCCTTCTTGTGTCGTGGGTTCGTGTTTAACATGATGAGGTTATATTTATGCTTGGTGCTTACCTTCCCTTGATCTTTGGTTTTATAATTAAGTGTTTGCTAATCTATTTTGATAGAGGACTGCAATTTTTCTGGTTTTGTTGAACTGTTTTCCTCCTTGTTCAAAACTTTGAATCCCCTTTCTCTTTTTTTCCTCAGGGATGAGGGCCTTCTTGAGTACTTCTTGTAGTGGGGGTCTTGTGGCAATGAACTCCCTTAGCTTTTGTTTATCTGGGATAGTTATTATTTCTCCATCATATCTGAAGGATATTTTTGCTGGATAGAGTATTCTTCACTGAAAGTTTTTGTCCTTCAGAATTTTGAATATATCATTCCACTCTCTCCTAGCTTGTAAAGTTTCTGTCGAGAAATAAGCTGACAGCCTGATAGGAAATCCTTTGTATGTTATTTTTTTTTTTGTCTAGCTGCCCTTAATATTTTTTCTTTGTCATTGACTTTTGCCAGCTTTACTACTATATGCCTTGGAGAGGGTCTTTTCCTGTTGATACATTTAGCAGATCTATTTATTTCATTCACTGGTATTTCCAGCTCCTTCTCCAGGTTTTGGAAGTTCTCAGCTATTATTTCTTTGAACAAGTTCTTTGCTCCTTTTTCCCTCTCTTCTCCTTCTGGAATACCTATAATCCTTATGTTGGATATCCTAATTGAGTCAGATGTTTCTCGGAGAGTTTATTCATTTGTTTTTAGTCTTAGTTCTCTTTCCTCCTTCATCTGGAGCATTTCTGCATTGCTGTCTTCAATACTGCTAATTCTTTCCTTCATATTGTTAGCTCTGATGCTTAAGGCTTCCAGATTTGTCTTTATCTCCTCTATTGTGTTTTTCATCTCTAAGATTTCTGATCTTTTTTTTTCTATAGTTTCAATCTCTTTTGTGAAGAAACTCCTGATTTCACTGAATTGTCTGTCTGTGTTTCCTTGTATTTCATTAAGCTTTTTTATGATGGCTATTTTGAATTCTCTATCATTAAGGTTATACATTTCTGTGCTTTCCGGGTTGACTTCTGGGTGCTTGTCATTTTCCTTTTGGTCTGGAGATTTAATATATTTTTGCATGGTGCCTGTCGGTGTTGGCTTACTTTTCCTCATAGTGAAAATATATGGTCGCAGTTTCCTCTTGCTGCTGCTGGGTGGGAGTCAAGGGCTGTGTATTCTTGCTGGCCTCAATCCGTGGGCACACTTGTTGGCCCTTGGCTGATCTGTGGTGTGGCTGAGTGGAGGCTGCTGGGGGGGAAGCATGGAAACAGCTGGAGCTGGAGCACAGCTAGGCCAAAGCAGCTGGGGCTCGGGTGAGGGTGGGTTGAAGCAGCTGCAGCTGAAGTGCCGCTGGGCCAAAGAAGCTGGAACTGGTGTGCGCTGGGCCAAAGAAGCTGGAACTGGAGTGTGCTGGGCCAAAGAAGCTGGAACCTGGGGATCCCGGCACCTCAGTCCTCGGGTGTACGGCTGCCTGGGTGCCTCAGACGTCCCCTGTGTTGTGTGAATAGCTTCTGTTGGAATATGAGTGTCCTTTTTGTTGTGTCTTAGAGGGGGAGAATTCAGTGGGAGAAGCTCACTCCACCATGATGCTGACATCACTCTCCACCCAGGCTCTCTTGCCCTGTGTCTTCTTGCTTCTGGTTAGGCTCAGTGAGTAGGAGGAATGGCGCGAGATTGTTGAGGGGGAGGAGACGGGAGGAGAAAGTGATTGTGGTATTTTTCTCTTATTCTATATTTCCCTCAGGGCCTCAGTTCTGTCAGGGCCTGCATCCCAGGACAAGTAGTTTGATGGGGCTGGAGTGCAGGGGTCCATAGTGGAGTGAGATGGTGCTGGAATTTGGAAGGGACCAAATCCTGAAGGCCTGTCTTTGTTTTGCCTTTTATTCTGTAGGGTACAGGGATTCATGACAGGGTTTTAAGTAGGGCAACGTGATGACTGGATTTGTGTTTTTTAAAGATCTTTCTGGAAGCATTGTGGAGGAAGGATTGGAGAGAGGCAGTATGAAAGTGGGGAGTCCATTTATGAATTAACTGTCCAAACCAGGCAAGAAATGACAAATTGTTGAATTAAAGCAGTTCCAGTGAGTATAGGGAGGAAGGAATGGATTTCAAGTACTCCTAACCTTGAAGGTATCAGTGGAGGCCTACGGGGATGCTGGAACTCCTTTCCCTCCAGCAGTAATGAGGAGTAGCCTAACTTGGATGTCAGAGAAGGCCAAGTGGGAACTGGGACATTTACCCCCACCTGGCAGTAACAAGGAAGTGCCCATTTCCCCTGCTGGAGTGATGTCAGAAAAATCCAGACAAAAAAAGGTTTAAGTAAGACCCAGAGTCTCATAAAATAGTACCCAAAATGTCTCAGCATCAACTGAAAAATCATCATCATCTCAAGAAACAGGTAGAGCTCAAATCAAATAGATGTCAACATTGAGATGAGAGAAATGTTAGAATTATCTGACAGATATTATAAAGAAATCATCATAAAAATTCTTCAACTAGCAATTATAAATACACTTGAAAGAAATGAAAAAATAGAAAGTCTCAGCAAGGAAATAGAAGATACAAATAATAACCAAAAGGAAATTTTTAGAAATGAAAAATACAATAACTGAAATAAAAAACTCAATTGATGAGCTCAATAGCATAAGCTAGGAGCCAGAGGAAAGAATCAGTGAACTTGAAGATAGAACAATAGAAATTACCCAATATGAACAACAGAGAAAAATAGGATAAAAAAAAAAATGAACAGGGCCTCAGAGACCTGTGGGTCTATAACAAAAGATCTAACATTCATGGTATTGGAGACCCAAAAAAAGGTTAGAAAGAATGCAAGGATGAAAAAGTACTCAAAGAAATAACGGCTGAAAACTCCCCCAATATGGCAAAATACATAAACCTACAGATTCACGAAGCTGAGTGTACTCTAAACAGGATAAACTTAAAGAAATCCACACCATTCATATTATAGTCAAACATCTGAGAACTAAAGATAAAGAAAAAATCTTGAAAGCAGGGAGAGAGAAACAATACCTTAACTATTGGGGGAAAACAATTTGAACGACAGCAAATTTCTCATCAGAAACCCTGGAGGCCAGAAGGAAGTGGCAAAACATTTTTCAAGTGCTGAAAGAACTGTTAAACCAGAATCCTATACCCAAGAAAATATTCTCCATGAATGAAGGGAAAATACGGCATTCTCAGATGAAGGAAACCCAAGATAATCTGTTAGCAGAAGACTACCCTAAGAAAATGACTAAATGAAGTTCTCTAAGCAAAAAGGAAACAATAAAAGAAGGAATCTTGGAACATCAGAAAGGAAGAAAACGGTGAGCAAAAATATGGGTAAATACAATAGACTTTCCTTCTCATATTGAGTATTCTAAATTATATTTGGTGGTTGAAGCAAAAATTATAACACTGCCTAATGTGTTTCTAAATGTATAAAGAGGAAGTAGTTAAGATAAATAAATCTAGGAGGGTAAAGGGATGTACAGAGAAGGGAAGTTTCTATACTTCTCTTGAACTGGTAACATGATGACATTGGTAGACTATGAAAAATGTGTACACACAAACAGTTACTTGCTGTATAATGGCGTTTCAGTCAACGATGGACTGCATATATGACAGTGGTCCCATGAAGTTAGTACCATATAGCCTAGGTGTGTAGTAGGCTATACCATCTAGGTCTGTGTAAGTACACTCTATGATATTTGCACAGTGATGAATTCGCCTAACGACATATTTCTCAGACCATATCCTTATTGTTATGCAACACATGACTACATAAATATATATGATTTTATATTTATGTATATATACACATACATACACACAGAGGAGCCACTAAAAAGCTATATAAAGAGACACACTCAAAACTATAGATAAATCAAAATGGAATTCTAAAAACTATTCAAGTATCCACAGAGTAGCAGGAAAAAGAAACAAAAAACAGAGAACTGGACACAAAAAATAAAATAGCAGACTTAAGCCCTAACACATCAATAATTATAAAATATACATGGTCTAAAGACACCAATTAAAGACAGAGATTGGCAGAGTGGATTAAAAAATGCCCAACTATATGCCATTTACAAGAAACTCACCTCAAATATAACAATATGGTCAGGTCAAAAGTAAAAGGATAGAAAGAACACTTATCATCCAAATATTAATCAAAAGAAAGCTGGAGTGGCTAAGACTCAGAGCAAAGAAAATTTCCAGAGACAGAGAGTGACAATACAATAATAAAAGGGTCATATCAAGAAGACATAGTAATCCTAAATGCGCATGATCCAAACAACAGAGCTCCAAAATATGTAAATAGAACTGAAAGGAGAATTAGGCAATTCCACAATTATAGCTGGAGACTTCAACACCTCTCTCAAAATTGAGAATAACTAGATGGAAAATCAGCAAGGATATGGAAGAACTCAACAACACCAACAACCAACAGGATCTAATTGACAGTTGTAGAACATTCCACCCAACAAGGCACAATAAGCTTTCTTTTCAAGTGCCCGAACAGCATATACCAAGATAGACCACCTCCTGGGCCATAAAACAAACCTCAGCAAATTTAAAATAATTGAAATCATACAGTGTGTGTTCTCCAACCACAATGGAATCAAACTAGAAATAAATAACAGAAAGATAACAGGAAAGTCTCCAACACTTGAAAACTAGACAACACATTTGTAAATAACCCATATATGAAAGAGGAAATCTCAAGGGAAATTTTAAAAAATTCAACTGAATAAGAATGGAAATACATTATTTTAATAGGACATTAAAAATGAACTGAATGAAAATTAAAATACAAATTTTAATAAGCCATTAAAATCTGTAGGACACAGCTAAGGCAGTGCTGAGAGGAAATTGATAGCACTTAATGCTTACATTAGAGAAGAGGAAAAGTTTCAAATCAATCATCTAACTTCTCGCCTCAAGACCTAGAAAAAGAAAAAACCCATAGCATGCAAGAAAGAAGAAATAATAAAGATTAGAGCAGAAATCAATGAAATTGAAAACATAAAAATAACAAAGGAAATCAATGAAAAAAAGAGCTGATTCTTTGAAAAGGTCAATAAAATTGACAAACCTCTAGAAAGACTGACAAGGAAAAATTACAGAAGACACAAGTGATCAATATCAGGAGTGAAATGATGTATCATTGTAGATGCTGTAGACATCAAAAGGATAATAAAGGAAAACTATGGACAACTCTACACATATAAATCTGACAACTTCGGTGAAATAGGCCACTTCCCCAAAAACATAAACTACCACAACTCATCCAGTATGAAATTGATAATTTGAATAGCCCTGTGATTGTTAAGCCCTATGAATTTATTATTAAAATTCTTCTCAAAAAAGAAATCTTCAGGCCCAGATGGTTTCGCTGGAAACTTCCTCCCAAGATCCTTAACACATCTTTTGTCATGTAAGATAATATTCACTCTTTTGCCATATACTTAGGTGATATTCGTGGGTTCTGGGGATTGGGATGTGGGCATATCTTTTGGGGGGCCACCATTCAGCCTATTACATATAGCCACAGTAATCAAGATTGTGTGGTATTGGTGAAGGAATAGACATAGAGATCAATGAAAGAGAATAGAGATGTGGAAACAGACCCACACAAATATGCCCAACTGATTTTTTACAAAAGTGAAAAAACAATTCAATAGAGGTAAGATAGCCTTTTCAACAAATCATGCTGGAGCGTTAGAACATCCATAGACCAAAAAGCATAAAAGAACTTCGATCTAAGTTTTGTACCTTCACACCTTTATCTTATAAAAAATTAACTCAAAATGGATCATGTATTTAAATGTAAAATGTAAAACTATAAAACTTTTAGCAGAAAACATATGAGAAATTCTTTGGGACCTAGGAGAAGGAAAAGAATTCTTGGACTAAACACCAAAAGCACAATCCATAAGAGGAAAAATTGATAAATTGGACTTCATCAAAATTAGAAACTACCGCTGTGACAGATTCTGTTAATAGGCTGAAAAGATAAGCTACAGACTGTGAGAATTTATTTACAGACCACATTATCTGAAAAAGGATTTTTTCTAAAATATATAAAGAACACTCAAAACTCAACAGTGAAAAACATACACAATCCAATTAGAAAATGACCAAAGATATAAACAGATGTTTCACCATAGAGGATATACAGATGGCACATACACACATGAGAAGATGTTCAGCATCATTAGCCATTAGAGAAATGCAAATTAAATCCACAAAAGTATCACTATACACCTAAAAATGGCTAAAATGAAAAATTAGTGACACCACCAAATGCTCATGAGGATGCAGAGAAATAGGATCACTCATACATTACTAGTGGAAAACAGTTTGCTAGTTTCTTAAAAAACTAAAACTAAATATGACCCAGCAATGGCACTCCTGTGCATCTATCCCATAGAACTGAAAACTTATGTTCACATTAAAACCTATACACAAATGTTTATAGCAATTCCTTTGTAACAGCCCAAAACTGGAAACAACCCTGATGACTTTTTAGGGGTGAACGGTTAAACAAATATGGTGCATCCATACCATGGAATGATATTCAACAATAAAAAGGAATGAACTACTGATACACACACAACAACCTGGATGAATATCCTGAGAATTATGCTGAGTGAAAAAAGCCAATCCCAAAAGATTGCATACTCTATGATTTCATTTATATAACACTCTTAAAATGATAAAGTGATTGAAATGGAGAACAGTTTGTGGTTGCCAGGGATTAAGGAGGTGGGGTGTGTGAAGCTGGAAGGAAGTGGATATGGTTATAAAAGAGCAACAGGATGGATCCTTGTGGTGGAAATGTTCGGTATCCTGACTGTATCCATGTCAGTATCCCGACTGTGATATTGTACTACATAGTTTTGCAAGTTGTTACCTTGGAGGAAGGTGGGTAAAAAGTACATGGGATCCACCTATATTATTTCTTACAACTGCATGTAAATCTATAATTATCTCAAAATAAAAATTTTAACAAAAATATTGTTATGAAACAAACAACTGTGTAACCACTATGTACAGTTTGCCAGCACCTCAGAAGCCCTCTGCATGCCTCTTCCCATTCCAAATTACTCCCTTCCCCTAAAAGTAACCTTCCTTCTGACTTTTTATGGTAATAACTATCTTGCTTTTGTTTATAATTTTACCACTTAAGTTTGCATCCTTCAGCAAGATAGTTGAGTTTTGCTTGTTTGTTTCCTACTTATTGTACGCTTATTTACTATTTCATTTATTTCTACCTTTTCTGTGTGTGTGAGCAAGATTAGCCTTGAGCTAACATCCGTTGCCAGTCCTCCTCTTTCTGCTGAAGAAGATTGGCCCTGGGCTAACATCCGTGCCCATCTTCCTCTACTTTATATGGGATGCCGCCACAGCATGGCTTGATGAGCAGTGAGTCAGTCCATGTCCAGGATCCAAACCTGCAAACTCTGGGCCTCCGAAGCAGAGTGCATGCACTTAACTGCTACACCACTGGGCCAGCCCCCATATTTCTACTTTATTTTTAGTTATTTCATTCCTTCTACTATATTTGAGTTTACATTGTTGTTCTCCTTCTAACTTCAAGAGATGGACACTTACCTCATTTATTTGCAGCCGTTGTGCTTTTCAAACACCAGTATATTCTTTTGAGATGAAATGTTTTTCTCTAAATATTGCCTTACCTGCATCCCCAACTAGGTTTGATATGAGTATTTTCATTACCATTCTGTTAAAAATGTCTTACAAGATTACTATGATTTCTTTTTTGGCTCCTGCATGAAGGGATTAGCTGTTATGTTGTTGGTTTTTGTTGTTGTTGTTGTTTTGCTGAGGAAGATTCTCCCTGTGTTAACATCTGTTGCCAATGTTCCCATTTTTTTTGCTTGAGAAAGATTAGCCCTGAGCTAACATCCTTGCCAATCTTCCTCTATTTTGTATGTGGGTTGCCGCCACAGCATGGCTGATGAGTGGTATAGGTCTGCACCTGGGATCTGAATCTGTGAACCCAGGCTGCCAAAGAGGAGTGTGCCAAACTTAACCACTACACCATGGGGTGGGCCCCTGTCAGGCTTTTAAAACTGATTTCTAACTTAACTGCATTGTGTGATGACAGAACATAGTCTGATTAATTACAATCCTTTGAAATTTGCTGAGGCTGCTTTATAGCCGGTATATGGCCAATTTTCATAGCTTTTCAGTATGTGCTTTAAATGTGTCTGTAATATGGTAGTAGTTAAGTTTGGTGTTCTGTATATGACAATTAGGTCAAATTTGCTCATTTTACTGTTCAACTCTTTTATATCCTAACAGATTTTTGTCTGCTGCTTCTTTCAATTACTAAGAGTTTGTTAAAAATCTTCCATTATGCTGGTGGATTCCTCTATTTCTCAACTTTCACTTTATATATTTTGAGGTCATATTATTAAGTATATACACATTTTAAATGATTATATCTTCTGGTTAGTTGACCTTTTATTATTACAAAGTGACTATCAGCATCTCTGGTATTGCTTCTTGCCTTAAAGTCAATTTCATCTGATATTAATATGGCCACACAGCTTTATTATTGTTAATATTTGCATAGTGTATCTATTTACAACCCTGTAAGACATTCTTGTTATTTAATACATTTAGAGCTACCCATCTATTTATTACCTTTTTTACCATTTCTTTTTTCTCCCAACTCAGACCTTCCATCTTGGATCATTTTCCTTCTGCCTGAAATGCATCTTTTATAATTTCCTATAGTGAGAGTGTTCTCTTGGTAAACTCTCTTAGTTTTTGTTTGTCTGAAAATATATATATATATATTTTTTTTGCTGAGGAAGATTCATCCTGAGCTAACATCTGTTGCCAATCTTCCTCTTTTTTTGGCTTAAGGAAGATTCGCCCTGAGCTAACATCTGTACCAATCTTCCTCGATTTTATATGTGGGTCACCGCCACAGCACGGCTGCCAATGAGTGGTGTAGGTCCGCACCTGGGAACCAAACCTGGACCGCCGAAGTGGAGTGTGCTGAACTTAACCACTAGGTCATGGGGCCGGCCTCTGAAAATATTTTTATTTTTTCCTCATTCTTTTTTAGTGAGTAAGATAGGCCCTGAGCTTAACATCTGTTGCCAATCTTTCTCTTTTTGCTTGAGGAAGATTGTCCCTGAGCTAACATCTGTGCCAGTCTTCCTCTGTTTTGTATGTGGGATGCTGCCACAGCATGGCTTGATGAGTGGTGTGTAGGTCCACACCCAGGATCCGAACCCATGAACCCCGGGCCACCAAAACAGAGTGCATGAACTTAACCACTACACCACTGAACTGGCCCCTTTTTTCTCATTCTTGATAGGTATTTTTGGTTGGTTTAGAATTCTATATTGATGGTTATTATCTTTTAAATATATTAAAGGTATTTTTCTATTGTCTTCTGCCTTTCATCTTCTGCTGAAGAAAGCAGTTCCTTTTTTTTTAAATTTTTTTTTTTGGAAGATTGGCCCTGAGCTAACATCTGTTGCCAATCTTCCTCCTTTTTTCCTTTTTTCTCCCCAAAGCCCCAGTAGATAGTTGTATGTCATAGTTGTGTATCCTTCTAGTTGCTCTATGTGGGACACCACCTCAGCATGGCTTGATGAGCGGTGCGTAGGTCCACACCCAGGACCCGAACTGGCAAACCCTGGGCTGCTGAAGCAGAGTGTGTGAACTTAAACACTATACCCTGGGCCCCTGAAAGCAGTTTCTCATTGCTACTAATGGTTGTTACTTTGAGGATAATATATTTCATTTTTTTTGGTTTTCTTTAGTTTCACTGTTTATTTCACTTTTTATTTGTATTGCTTGGAAAGTTTGTTGAGCTTCTTGAGTCAGAACTTCTGTTTTTCAGCATTTGTATGACATTCTCAAGCATCATGTCTTCAAGTATTGCCTTCTGCCCTCTTATCCTCCCCTGGGGGGACTCCATCTGCTTGTATTTTAGATTTTCAACTGCCTCTTCTAAGTCTACTATATCTTCTGTATTTCCCATCTTTTAGTCTCTCTTATCTAGTCTGACATTCTTTGTTTTTTTAACTGGATTGCTTGGTTATAACAACCCATGATCCAGTTAACTAATCCTCTCTTTTCCTAGAGATATCTTCAAACATGTTTCTTATTTATTTAAACTTAGTTTGCACAGCTGTTTTACAGCATGTACCTGATAAAGCCAATGCCTGAAGACTTTGTGCATCTGTTTCTGTTTATTTCTGCTTCCTCTTGCTCAGAGAGTCTGACTTTTAGGGGTTCCTGATAGTCTTTGCCTGCAGTTTGGCCACTGTATTTGAAAAGTTATTTGGAGCAATAACTTGAGGCCAAGAATGGAGGTACTTTACTTCGAAGAAGAGTTGTCTTTGCCTCTGCCAGGTTCCTGGGTTGCTACCAATTCAGAATCACTTTAAAGCAAGTTTAAGGCTTGAGATACACCTGTCAAACCAGGTGATTTGAAACTGGCTATAATTCTGTGAAGGCTGTTCCCCTTCCCACCCCTCCTGTCCTGTTAGACTCCCTCCTAATGTTCTGGGCTTTGATTCTGTCCTTCTCTCTGGATATTTGGTTTCTCTTCACTTTCGGCTTTACAATTTCTTACTGTATTACCATTTTTTATGCTATTAAGATTTTTAAAAATGTTTTACCCACCAATTTTAGTTGTTTTCACCATATAAATTAGCCTTCCATGATAGAATGACATGTGGTATCTTCTTTTATTAGTGGCTACAAAGTTCTACATAGTTAAACAATGTGATCTGAAGAAAAAATCCAAAATTAAAACCTCATTTGATAAAATCTGGAAATACTATAATTTGTCATCACAGATTAAAACATCTTTGAATCCAAAATATAATAGTCCTTTCTGAAGTGCTCTTTTAAGTATATATTATTAGAACAAATAAATATAAGCAACTGTGGAAGACCAGAAGATTTAAAAGCCAGTTGATGTTCTAGAAACATGTCAGAAAGTAGTGTAACTAAGGTGATGTATTAGTTTCTGGAGCTGCCATAACAAATGACCACAAACTGAGTTGCTTAGAACAACAGAAATCCATCTCTTACAGTTTTGGAGGCCAGAGGTTCGAAATCAAGGTGTCAGCAGGGTGGTGCTCCCTCCAGAGGCTCTAGGAGAGAGAATCTGCTCCTTGCCTTTTCCAGCTTCTAGTGACTGCAGGTGTCCCTTGCCTTGTGGCTGCATGACTCCAGTCTCTGCCACCATGGTCACACGATTTCCTCCTCTTCTGTGTCTTCTCTGCCGTGTGTCTATCAAATTTCCCGCTGCCTTTCTTTTCTAAGGACACTTGTGATGGCATTTAAGGCTCATTCAGATAATCTAGGATAATCTCCCTATCTCAAATTCTTAACTTAATTATATCTGCAAAAGCCTTTTTTCCAAATAAGGTAACATTCACAGGTTCCAGGAATTAGGACATGGATATATCTTTTTAAGGGCCACCACTGAGCCTACTGTAGGTGATATGATGCAAAATAAAATTAAATATAGCTATTTTTGTGATAACATCTTGTTAAGATGAATAATAGTTATTAGGAAACAATTTGAATATTGTTTTATAATTATTTCTGTCTAGTTAAAATGAAAGTCTTAAAAAATGTGTCTCTCTTTCTCATTCTCCATGTATAGATAATGTCGTAAAGGATTTCAAGTATCTTCAAAGAAAAGAAACTAAATTAGAGTGGTCTGGTATTTACATCACTAATACACATTGTTTACTTGAATCTAATTTATTTAAATTTCTTACTACTCATATTTTGATTATATTGAAACCGTTAGAGTCTTGGTGTACTCCACTATCCCAATCACTTAAAGAAAAAGAATATCTGGGAATGAAATGTGAGGTTTTAACATAACCACACATGCTTTTCAAGTTCAAGACAGTTGTTGCTACAAAGCACTCGGGTGATGACATCATGTAACCAAGGCAAGCAAAGTTGAACCCCGGGAAAAAGTCGTAATTGAACCACATTTAATGCCAACTAAAGAGGAGAAAGTTCAATATAAAAATTTTGACTGTAAGGATATTTTTAGGACTATTTATAACGGAAAATGTAAGATCATTCATTTTTTTAGGAAAAGGGATATTGAGTGCTAAACATTAGCAAATTGTAAGATCAAATACGATGTTGATTAACTAGAAATTGAATGCTAAACATTAATTAACTGCTAAGATTGAATAGAATCCTGTTTTCATGAGCACCGTTTTATAAATATGACTTGTTAAGCGCTATCAACATGTCACATACCACTCTAAATCATATAGCCATATTACACAAATACTAATCCACTGATAGACCTACATGAGAAACACAATAAATATAGTGAACAAATGTGTTCAGAAGTTGTCATCTTATTAATAGCCTGTCTATGAATGATAGAAATTTATGTTCAGCAACTGTTTGGATATTTGAACATTTTCATATTTAATTTTAAATTTTGCTATTAATTTGAGGATATTTTCTTTAAGAAAAAAAAAAAACTCCCTGGAAAGATGCTCTGGAAATATTGTAACTTCTGAAGAGAAATTTAATTTATGTGTAAAGTTCATGAGACTCTAAGATTATCATACTTCACATTCTCTGGGGATATGAGGGTTCATAGGATAAAGGGATTTTCACAATTACATATCCTATAGGTCTTGTGCTAAAAATGATTGATATTTTATTATTTTACAGTTTTTATCAATTAGCCTAACAATATCTAGGAAGCACTCTAAAGAATAAAAATAAACATAGGTGGTTAGAGGGGGATTGAACCCCAGGAGTCATGAAATCCAAGCCTCTCATTTTACTGATGAGGAAAAAGAGGTTGAGAGAGGATTAGGACTTGCCCAACGTTCTCACAGCTGGCAAGAGAGAGACGAAGCTTGAAGGTGGGGCTCTGGACCACAAATTCAATGTTCTTCCTACCATGGAAAGCTGCCTCATCAAAAAGATTTATAGCTCTTCCTTCTCAAATAAGGAATACAATGCTTCCAAAGAAGGCATTTTATTAAAAGCAGATTATAATACACACAAGAATGTTACATATATTCTCTGTTAATTTTTAAAAAGCTATAGTTTATTTTCTCATGATGTATAAATACAGAGAATATCAAATCTTTATTTTAAAATTCTTTTAAAAAATATATTACCCTACCATACAGTTTTGCAACAGATTTACATTCTAACAGAATACGGATTCAATATGACAATTTTGCTATCTATTTTGCTATTTTGTACTAGATAATTTTAAAGCTAAAACCTCGCAAATATTCCTAGAGAATGAAATATAAAATTGAAAAAAAATCATAGAATTACAGCATGCAATAGTACTTGGGTTTCCTTTACTTTCTCTTCTGTCTTTATGACAAAGATTGACGACTGATGGAACACACATTTAAAAGATTCACAAGATAATTTGCATGACATCATCAGGGCTGCTATAGGTCAAATCATAAAGTGTCCAAGTTATTCTTTATACTTTTTTCATTCTTCCACCTTCCCTCATATCTCTTTCTTAAATCCTGACTGATATATCCTCCTCTCACAACCAGTTACCAAAAAAAAAAGAGTGATTACATGTGCACTACGTCTTTCATACAAAAATAAATAAGGCTGCATGGAAATTGGGCATGTCATCTCTGAAATGTTAGCAGTGATGCTCTAGGGAAGCCTGGATACCCACTCAGAATACACTGAGGACCCTCCTGTGTTATAGATCACTAGAGTGTTTCAAATGTCAGTGCCCATCCTCTGAACTTTTTATGTAAGCAGTTAGTTAAAATGTGTATATACTGAAAATTACAATTTTATACTCATTTCTAAAGGATTTCAATCCTTGAGTGCTTTGGCACCAAGGGGCTCCCTATACTGTTTTCTGTTGCGTTTCCTCTCTGAGCCAGAAGGTGGAAACGTTGCTCCTGAGAGCGGTCATCCCTGGACACCCTCCACCGGCTCCTGACCCAGGAAGTTCGACATTCTCTTTTTGAGTTCAGGAGTCAGCTTTTTGAAAGTACGTAACGGCATTGACTTCTTGAGTTTTAAAACATTAAGTAATAGAACAAATACTAAAGAGTATCAGCTTGTTTGATAAACTATATGTGAGAATGCTTGGCAGAGAGCTGCATTTTTAAAAGACATTTCAAATTAAGAATATCTTCATGTTTCTAAGTGAGGAGAGGGGGATAAAGAACAGAGTTTATGGTCCAATGCACCATTGGGCCACTAATGTCAGTTAAAATTCTAATAATCAACATGCTCTGATTTCTGCATGCTTCATCTCTTATGTCTCTTATCAGGAGAACTTTTTTAGCCTCTGATGTGAGGTTGCAAACTACTAATCTGAGGGTCAAATCTAGTTCACTGACCTATTAAGTTTGCCTGTGTAATTTAAAAATTGGGAAATTTTCCGTAAAAGTCTGGATTTCTGAATTCTCTTGAAGGATTGGGAAATCTGGCCACATGGCTCACATTCCTACAGGATAACAATGGGTTGGTGAGACACTCGCTTTGGAGAGGACACGCCATGGCTGTTAGGTTTCACTTGTCCTGCTCCTTATTGATGCCTGGCCCCTGAAGGCCCTTAAGTTTCTGATTATTCTTGGAAGAATCAATAAGTGCCTTGCTGCCAAGACACGTAGCTATATGTTAGATGAGCCAGCAGGACAGTAAGAAAATCTTTTTTTCCCCGTATATCTGCAAGAAAACTAGGTTCAAAAAATTCAGCAGACTTAAAAAGGATGAAAATTTCTCTAGGTTGTATGATTTTATATCATTTCGAAGTTCCTTAATTCTTTTGTTAGTTAATTCATCCATCCATCTATTCATTTAATTTGTTTTTCTTTTGCTAAGAACATTAGAAAATTTAACTGAAACCAAAAATTAAACCAAAGTAATCTAAAATCTTTACCAAGGCCATTTTTTTCTTTCTAAAATTATTAATAATGTTTTTTCTTTTTAATATTGAGCAGTGAACCAGGCAGGCATGTTATCGATGGTAGAGTTTACTAGAAGCTATTATTTCCACTGTGTAGCTGTCAGTATCATCCAAGTAATTTTTTATTTTTATTTCAAGCATATTTAGATTTCCAACTAATACTTCAATAAATGGTACATAAAATACATCAGCAGCTGCTGTGGAACCAAGAACAACTGTTAACATTCACCTGGTAAGATAATGAAAAAAATAACTAAGTTTAAAAAAAAAGTCAACATTATACTCAGTGACAAAATTCTAGAGTAGAGGCCATAAACTGGCAGCCCTGTCACTGTATCTGTCCCACACACTATATTAAAAAATTCTGAATTAGTTGGAAACACTGAAAATTGCAATATCTGTAACGCAGCTTCCACAAGAGGGCGCTTCCCAAACACGACTGGGTTAGATGACGCCTGGCCCCATAGGTGTTTGAGTTTACGATCTGCGCTCGTTATTTTTTTTCCAACTCAGAAATATTACAAGGAGGCTCACTTTCACCATTTTTCCCATTGTTTTAAAAGTATTGATCATATATTAGGGCATGAAAAAAATATAAGAAGTAGCTGTTGGAAATGATGAGACTAAAATGTGACATCATTGTATGAGTATGAAATCCAAAGACATTAGCAAACTATCAGAACTAATCATAAGATTTAATGAGATGGCAGTGAACAAGATAAATATAGCTGTTAATAACACTCAAGTATTTCGGCATGGAAAACATAAGATAATTTCTCCCTCACTTCATCTTGTAAAAAATATGTACCAAGTACAGTCAATTCTCGTTACATGTGATAGTTACATTCTATAAAGATGCCACAAACATCGAATTAGCAAATACTGAATCTTTGCTTCTGAGGGAAACACAGGAGTAGGTTCCTGTGAGCCTCTTGTCACAACATTTTCGTCAACTGATCAACATATAACCTTGTTTTATGTGTGTTTCTATTTAAAGACACTTTATATATTGTTGACTCATTAACGTTGAACTCATGGCCAAGGGCCCAGTAACGGACGTCTGAGTGAAGCTTATCTAACACACACGTATGTCCTCTGTAAGTCACGCCCCAGCCTTCCACTGAGGAACACTAGACAGCATCTCAGCACTCTGGTTAAGAGTGCAAAATCATGAACAAAAGGCACAAAAATGTGAAAAACAGGGCACCAACCAGTCCTCGAAAAGGACACTTGTTTACAGTTTGAGACGTGAAACAAGAAGGCAGAATGTCACTTTGTTCTACCTCAGCTGGGCACAGCGATTCCGGTCATCTCCAAAATTTTCACTAGGTGAGTATGCGCATGTCCACAAATGACCTCGAACGTGCCACAAGTATTGATTTTGGAGTACTTACTAAATAAATTTTAGTAAGTAGGCAAATTGGAAAATACAGAATCTGCAAATAATGAGAATTGGCTCTATGTAGAATTACAAAAACACAAACATAATTGTACACAAATACATATATACTTTTTAAAAGAATGTAGTATTTTTTCTTTAGTTTTTTGGTTGCTTGCCCTTCTCATTCTCCTTCCTCTCCTCTACTACCTCCTTGCCTACTTTCACACCACCGCCACCCAGGGCAATTTATTTGGATGACTTAATTCACATCATTCCATCTTTTCCTTATGCTTACTTAACCATGTAAAAAATAAACATATACACAGAAACAGATACTGTTTTACAAAACTGGAATCATATTAAACACTCTTATCTCCATCTTGCTTTCCTTAATATCTCATAGAAATTCATGCAACTCAGCCAGTATATCTCTAATTCAATCTTTATAATGGCTGTGTAATATTCCATGATTTGGGGGATGTATCTATTTTCCTATTGATAAACATTCACTTTGTATTTGTTTTATTTTTGCTAGTACAAACAATGCTGCAATAAAGTTCATAGAAAATATATTCTTTTATCTCTATGAGCTACTGGGAAAGGGATTACTGACTATTGCCAGATTATTTTCCAGAGAGTCTAACAGCTGACTGTTAGAGTACTCATCACATATCCCTCAGCTTATCCCATACCTTAAACTGAGGCTCTTTTGAGAGCTCCCAGAAGCAGATAGTGACATGAGACAGCCTGCTTTCTCATGAATTCTGAAATAAGCAGATGGCATCACAAGAGGGTCAGCTTCCAACCACGACGCCAGATCATAATTCCCTAGGATTCTCCTATATAGTCCCCTCCATATTCCTCCTTTATATCCTTCTCATCATCCTTTTATTTTTCAATTGTCCATTAGTTTCAGGACTTCCCTGAGCCATGTCTTCCCTTTTCCTTTCCATGTCTGCCCTGCTTATCATTTCCTTCTTGATTCCTCGTTTACCTACAGATATTCAGGGCCCCTAATGGTGGCCCATTTGTTCCCCTAAACCTCTCTGACCTCTACTTCACAAACAAGAACATTTGAGATACTAACCAAGAAATTCACTGCATTGCCACCACAGTCTGACCCCATCATCAAAGGACCCTTGCACACCATTTCCTGGAAGTGACTGGACTGGTTCCCGCTGGCCTCCAGTCTTGGTTTTACTCCTTAATACAGCCTCGAGTAATCAATTTTCTTCTTTCTCTTGTAAGTTTCCTCCTAATTAGATGCCTTGCCTCCAGAACGCTTTCTCAGCTTGAGACCACCATCAGAGCTCAAGAGATGGTTCAGCTAGTGCTCCAAGGAGAGTGCCAACTAGAAACTGTCGACTCTACAGACGGTTTCACTGAGCCTTGACCACAAACTCCATAGAAATTACTCTAATTCCTAAGATTGTTTTAACACAGATGATGTTTGTCTTGAACAAGACAGGGCACTGACAAGGCCAAACACAGACCTTTCCCCTTTTGCCTGAACCTGCTGACAAGGCCAGACACTGACCCTCCAACTTCCCATTCTTTATCTCATGATTGATTTGCTAAGATTAAAACTGTTTGTCCCCTCAAGTTGGCTAACCCCAGAGAAAAACATGTCCTGTTCACGTAACTGACTGAGACTTTTCCTGCTTGAAAAACAACCCCAACTGTAAATCACCCTGTCTGTAACTTGTTTACTGCTCCCTATAAAAGTCTAAGGCAAGATCACCCTGCTGAGACACTCTGACCTTTGGATCTTGGATGCTCTCTTGACGGCCTGAAAAAAACCAATTTCCTTACTTGTCTGATTTTTGTCTTTGATATAAATCACATGAAAAAGTGATCAAATAATAGAGTACTAGATGTACAATGAAATTTGGTCGATCTTAGATTAGTTTTAGCATTATTATTTCTTTTGAAAGGGCAAAAAAAACCAACAAATGGACCAAGAAACAGAAATAAATCCGTGTTATGTGGGAATTTGATAAATGATATATAAGGCACCATCAAGGAATGGCCAAAAATGTTTAATCGATGGTACTGGGCAAATTAGCTCACTCTATGGAGAAAAGTAAAGAAAATAAAGTTGAATCCCCACCTTATATTAAATAAAAAAGGTGGGTCTCAGACTGAAGTCCTAAATTCAAAAGATAGTAAGTCTAATGGAAGAACATGTAGAAGAATATCTATGTGAGCTGAAGTGGAAGGAAATTTCCTAAGACTCAAATAATGGATACGTTTGAGTACATCAAAATTAAAGATTTCTGATAAACAATGTACCTGTTGGCAAAATTAACAAAGACATGACAGACTAGGAGATGTTTGCAAATCTATAACTGACCAGGGATTACATCAAGGACAATAGATTTTAGGTTATGATTTGTAGACCATTATTGGGTGATAAATTCAATTTAGTGAATTGCAATCAGAATTTTAAAAAATAAAGTAGAATAGAATAGAAAATATCAGAGTTCAAAATAAGTATTAGGAGAATATACTCATCAACCTTTTGTTTACATTATGTAAATAAAAATGTAAATTAAAAATATACATATATACACATAGTGTGTATTGGTTGGGAATATATATTTACATATACATATATAAATACATATTTACAATTAATCATATATTTAATTATATAGACTTGATATATACTTAATATATAATTATATATTATTGATATGATCAATATATACTATAATTAATAATTACATAATACCATGTAAGTTAAATATATATGCATATACTGCATATTGTAACAGTTAAAAATAGTTGTCTTTAGGTAGTAGCAATATGGATTTTTCCTCCTCTTTATTCTTTTCTGTATTTTTAAAGTTTTCCACAAGTTTATATTGTTTTTTATAATACATAATTTTACTATTAAAAAGTCACCTATGTGATGGAATAGTCTTTTCAACAAATAGATATTTTTCCAAAGAAGGTAAATAAATGTCCAACAAGCACATGAAAAGATTCTCAACATTGTAGTCATTAGGCAAATGCAAATTAAAACCACACTGAGACACCTCTTCACATCCACTAGGATGTCTATAATAAAAAAGATAGACAATATAAAGGATTGGCAAGGATGTAGATAAATTGGAACCCTCTTGCATTGCTAGTGGGAATGTAAAATGGTGCAACCACTTTGAAAAACCATTTGGCAGTTCCTCAAAATGTTAAACCTAGAGTTACTATATGATTCAGCAATTCCACACCAAGGTGTTTACTCAAGAGAAATGAAAACATACGTCCATACGAAGACTTGTATGTGAATGTTCATAGCAGCGTTATTCATAATAGCCTAAAGGTCAAAACAACCCAAATGTCCATCAACTGATGAATGGATAAACAAAATGTGGTATGTCCATATAACAGAATACTAGTTGGCAATAAAAAGGAATGAAGTATTGATATATGCTACAATATGGATGAACTTAAAAACATTACAAAATGTGAACATTGTGAAAGAAGCAAGTCTCAAAAGATCACATACTATATGATTCATTTATATGAAATGTCCGGAAATAGCAACTCTATAGAGACAGAAAGTAGATTAGTGGTTGCCTAGGGCTGGGAGTACAGAATGGGGAGTGACTGCTAATGGGTATGAAATTTCCTTTTCAGTTGATATATTCTAAAACTAGACCATGGTGATGGTTCCCAACTCTCTAAATACGCTAAAAACAATTGAATTGTATGCTTTAAACACATTAATTTTATGGTATATAAATTATATCTCAATAAAGCTGTTTAAAAAAAGTCATCTATGTATGAAAATAATGCTAGAACTTTTATACGAAAGAATTTTGATAATTCAAGAGAATAAGAAAAATGCCCTTTCAGAAGGAATTATAACTGCTAAAATTAAGATCAACCAAATTTCATTGTGCATGTAGTAAACATTGTAGGTATAACTTTTGGATAAAGGTAGAGTAGGTGTGAAAGACAGGGAACAGCTATCAAGCTTCCCTTTACCAGCAGGGATGGTTTAAAAGATAAAATCCTGAAATTGTTCCAGATCCTATAGATAAGAACATTTCGTTCTGTGGAAGAGTCTTTTGAATCCAATGCTGACATTTGTTAGAATGAACCAACAATTTAAGGACATTTTTACATCTAAAGTCGTATAAACATCGTCTTTGGTGGAAGGTCATTGTGAATGGGCAGTCTTGTAGGCATTACGGTGAGTGCCAGAGCATGCTGCTTATCCCTAATTTCAGTAACGAGGAAATGCCGTAACGGGGAATCACCACAATTTTCTTATCATCAGTGTCTCCGAATAAAGTCCGATTACGTAGAGAAAAAACAAAATATGAAAAACATCTCTTCTCATAATATTGTTAAATACATTCATCTTTTATAGAATTAATACAAGCATATTGTAAAATTTATAAAACATAAAAAATTAGAAACAGCTATTATCCTCTTACCCAGCATACAACCACTGTTAATTTTGTAGTCTATTTTCGCAGTTTTTATGTTTTAAACAAAAGTTGGATTGGATTGTATATCTGGATTATACAGTATGTGGTATCTTATAAGTTTTTGTTCCCTTAACTCTGTATTAAGATGAGTTTTTTATGTCATTTTTCCTTAAAAACCTGACTTCAATTGTATTCTACCATACAGATGTGTCAAAACCAATTTAACCAATTTCCTATTCTACATTTGAGTTAAGGTACAATTTAGGTTGCTAATTGATTACTGTTATAAACAATAGTAATAATTGTGGTGGGGAACCCCCGTTATAGAGGTTGCCATTTGGCTCATGTGCATTGGTATGAGAAAAGTGGTTGCTCATAAACAGCGTCTCTTCTGATTAGGGAGGTGTTCATGCTGATGATCCGAAGCCACAGCTGTTGTTTAAATTTTTGAATATCAGCCCTGCTTCTACCTAATTCTTAGTGTTCAGTTAAGCTTGTTTCATTAGAATAAATTCATTGAAGTGGAACTACTGAGACAAACAGTGTGAATATATTCAAATCCTTTGAAATATATTGCCAAATTACCTTCCTGTAAGATTCTACCAACTTACATTCAAACTGCTGTTCTTATTAACACTAGGTATTATTATATTTTCAGTCTTTGCCAATTTCTCGTTTCATTTTAATGTTAGCATCCTGTATGTCTCAGAACTTCAATGACTCCAAATGGCTATTTCCTCAAATGACAAATTCCATATCACTCTTTGTCACCTTGTCTTTCATTCTGAATAAAATTCTGACTAGTCACACACCTTGTATCCAAAGTGTGCTGTTCCCTGTTGCTCCTTTATATCTAAATAAACTTTAAAAACCATCATCATTTCCTTTAGCGTTTTACAGATTATTTAATTTTACTCCTCTTAATACACATTTTTTAAAATTTACTAATAGGGTAAATATTATTTTCTGAGGGCAATCTTGCACAGCCCATGAGTACTCGCTTAGCCCACCTCTTAGGGCCTGGTTGGGGGCGGGGGTTGACTTTCTATGCAGGCACATGTTAGAGAAGCTGGACCGATGAGGATTCTCTCTCTGTGTAAACAGTGGCCTAAATAGCTCCATGCCAGGGTCTTTATGCCAGGGTCTTCGAGCCAGGGTAACATTAGTCTGCTGTCCAGTTCTTATCAAAATAAGAGACATTTCTCTAGAGGGCTGCCTGACTGTCTATTCCTATAGATGTTCTATTTTAACTTAAGATTAAGTAAGATAGAGAGTTGCACACCATAGCACATCATTTTGGTTCTTTATAGACCTGTTTTCACCAAACTACACATAGACAGTATTCCAGTGTTGTACACTGAGTGATGTTAAACAAATATCTACTAAACTTATTTTTGTAATTACTGTTTGGATGTTGTTAGGCTTATTGTTCCTCACATCATACAGTGTTTTCTTAATGAAGTTATATCTCTTTGGACTCGAATAATGGCTTTCGCTGACCAAGGCCTTTACTTTTATTTTAAGGATACTATGATTAATTTAAGGAGACTTTCTATTTTCTCGAGGCTACCAGGAAGCTAGGAACCAAATGTGTAACCCACTTCCCCTCTATCAAAGAACCTTAAGATATTTCAGTGCTAACTTAAATCCTGATCATGTATTTTTCTTTTACTCTATTTTTTCTTTCTTTTTGTTTTTCTCACTTGAGAAAATCTTTAGAAACCAGCTCCTATCCTTTTGAAATTAATTTTTTTTGGTGGATCCCAAATTATCTTCCTGTAAAGTTCCACCAACTTGTACCCTAATAACTGTGTGTGAAAGTGCCCATGTCATTGCGTTTGAATCACCAGCAAGAATTTGGGGTCCCCTCCATGAAATGACACCATGCCTCAAATTCAACTTTGTTCACTAAGAGTTTCTCTTTCCCAGACTGGAAGATATAGCACCAGAAAAGTGGCAAGTTGGCCTTCAGTGCTTCCTGGATGAGGATAATCCTGAAAGCTGCACTCCGAACAGAGATCACTACCACAATTGTCAGAATCAAGCTAGGATGGAGGAGCGGTACAGTGCCACTTTAAGCACTGTGTTTTGGGGATCTGGGGACCACTGGATAGGATGACACTCTCTAGCTGGTTTTTTAGTGGGGCAGTTAAGGTGGAGAAATGGGACATTAAACCAACATAGTATCCTAGGAAGTTCAAGAATCATTGAATATTTTTGGGTTTTTGGTCTTGATGGACAGCATATGTCTCCATTATGGAAAAGTGTGTCCATGATCTTTTGTGGAAAGTGGCACAGAAACTTGATGCTGGGCTGGTCAATCTTGTACTTATCAAATTTGAGAAATAGTTGGTATTGATGAAGTTGTCCTAAGAGAGTTCGGGTAATAGTTTTTGTGAGATTGGGTCCAAGGAGTGCATTGAGATGATGCTGAATGGATATTCAAGTCCAGCTAGTCATCACATAGTCTCTTCAGAAACTATTGGAGGGCCATCAAGGTATTGAACAGGCCAAAGTTTACTGCTATGGACACAAAATTATCCGGGTCTTCTTTAGAAGGAAGTCTTTTATTTATCTCACTCAAGAATAGGTATCTAGTGGTACACGTTCATCCAGAAGACCAAATTTGTGAATCTTTGAATTTAGTCTTTGAGCTCATTTGGTTTAGGTTAAGGATAGTGATAGGCATACAGAGGTATCTCATTATGGTTTTAATTTGCATTTCCCTGAGGATTTACGATGTTGAGTACTTTTCACATGCTTATTGGACATCCTGATAGTGTCTTATGGAGAGTGTTTGTTCAAAATTTGCCAATTTTTGTTGAGTTGCTTGTCTTATCACTATTGACTTGTAGCAGTTCTTTAGATATTCTGGGTGCAAGTCCTTTGTATTGAGAGTATTGTCTCCCTGTCTGTGGCTTGTATATTAATATTACCTTTTGAAAAGCAGAAGTTTTTAATTTTGATAAATTCCAGTTTAGCCATTTTCCCTTTTACAGTTAGTACCCTTTATGTCTTGTCTAAGAAATCTTTGCCTACTCCAAAGTCATTAAGATAGTCTTCTATGTTTTCTTCTAGAAGCTTTACGACTTTAGCATTTTTATTTAGGTCTATGATCCATCTAAAATTAATTTTTTTAAAAGATTTTTTAAATTGATTTATTCTTTTCCCCCCAAAGCCACAGTAGATAGTAGTATGTCATAGCTGCACATCCTTCTAGTTGCTGTATGTGGGACACGGCCTCAGCATGGCCGGAGAAGCGGTGGGTTGTTGCGCGCCCGGGATCTGAACCCGGGCCGCCGGCAGCGGAGTGCGCACACTTAACCGCTAAGCCACGGGGCCGGCCCCTAAAATTAATTTTTGTGTGTAGTGCGAGGTAGGGGTCAAGTTTAATTTTTTTCATATGTATATGAATACAGTTTATCCTGTACCATTTCCTAAAAAGACTTTGCTTTCTCCAATTGAATTTCATTGACACCTTTGTTAAAAATCAAATGACTGTATATGTGTGGGTCTGTTTCTGGACCCTCTATTTTGTCTCATTGAATAGAATTACTGTAGCTGTATAGGAAGTCATGTAATATGGTAGCGTAGGTTGTCCTGTTTTGTCTCTTTTCAAGATTGCTTAGCTATATTTGCATTCCCACTTAAACTTTAGCCCCAGCTGATTGAATCTACAAAGAAGCAATTCACTTTGTCCAGTTCACACTCAAGGGGGTGGGTAGGAGGGGAGTGTCCCCCTCCTAGAGGGACACGTATCAAATAATTTATAGTTGCGTGCTTAAATCATCATGGTACTTAGTAAATTTGGGAGGAGATACTTGAGGCTTTCCAAATATCATGTTTTTCCTTCAAGTTTTGCCCACTAATTTTAGTATTCATCAATGGATTATGCCATGGTGTTCTAATAGTGATTTTCTATTTTCTCCACTTCTTCCACCTATATTATTTATGATTCTTTAAGGAGGAATTTATTTATTCAATCATTTATTTAAATCATTATGGACACATGAATATTTATTGGGTTATCATCCAATATTATTTTTTATTTTGTTGTTCAGATTGTTCCAGCTCTAGCCATTGGAAGTTATTTCAGATTGGCATCTGTGTCCTTTGGACATATTTCATCCTTTTTATTTTTTTGAGCATTTCCTTATCTTTTGGCACTATAAGGTGCTTTAGGCTCATCTTGTATTTTTCCTGGCACAGCCCTCAAATTAGCCATTTTTCTAAGGAGCTCTGGATCCTTTTATTGGAGAATGACATTTAGAAACCTAGATCTGGGCACCAGATGTGCTTGTCAATACTGGAGTATCACTGCTTCTAAGGCCTCACAGACAACAGAGATAGGGGAAGGGGATACATACATGTGCGCGTGCATGTGCACACACACACACACCCATGCATATGCGCATATCTATATCGGTCTCTATCTATCTATCTATCAAAATAAACAACAGTTTATACTGATATCTCCCACTTTAAGCCAGCACAACAGGGCTCTTTCTAGCCTCTCCTCTCTTGCTTCTTTGTAATTTCTTTCTCTGACAGTGAGAAACCTGGATCCCATTATCTACAATTTATTTACTTATTTGCTCAATCCTAGAATATACATAAAGTAGCTTCAGAATTTCTAATCTATACCCCTTTAAGAAACAAATTTAACTACAGTTAAATGTTTATGTACAGTTTATTTTGTCTTTAGCCTTACAGTACCCAGTCAAAACACTGTTTTTTCCCAAACTTACTCAGGTTGGCTCCTTTCCTCCACCATTTCATTGAAGTCATATCATACATTTGCAATACAGTTAGATTCATTTGTTACAATGTGCATTCCATCCTGAGCTCCCTCAACATCCTGGATGATTTTTTTTAATTGCATACAGTTAGTTTCACTGTTTGTGGTATACGTTTCTAAGGATTTTGATAAATTCAGAGTCATGTATCCATCACAACAGAAACATATAGGACAGTTCCACTACTCTAAACACATCCAAGTATTGCCCCTTTGTGGTCAACCCCTCCACCTTTCCCCAACTCCTGGCAACCACCAATCTATTTTCTACCCCTACCGTTTTGCCTTTTCCAGAATGTTGTATAAATGGAATCATACAAATGTGCAATTATAGCCTTTGGGGTCTGGATTCTTTTACTTAGCCAAATACATTTAAGATTCATTCATGTTGTTGCATCAATTAACCGTTCATTCCTTTTGATTGCTGAATAGTATTCAATGGTATGGATGTACCACGGCTTGTTTGTCTACATACCAGCTGAAGAACAACTGGGTTTGTCCAGCTTTTAGTAGCTATGAATAAAGCTGCTATAAACATTTGTATTCAGGTTTTTGTATGAACATAAGCTTTCAATTCAACTTGGGTTAATACCTAGGAGTGAAATTACTGGGTCAAAGGGTATGTGTATTTTTATCTTTAGTAAAACTACCAGATTGTTTTCCAAAATGGCTATACTATTCTGCATTCCTACCAGCAATGAATAAGAGTTGTCATGACTTTGCAAATTCATCCATATTTGACATTGTCAGGTTCCCCCCACCCTAACATTCTAATAATGCTTATTTGCCATACGTATATCTTCTTTTGTCGAGTGTCTGTTCAGATCTTTGGCCCATTCTAGAGGCTGATCATTTTCTTATTGTTGAGTTTTAAGAGTTCTTTATAAATTCTGCATTCAAGTTTTTTTTACTGGATATATGATTTGCAAATATTTTTTCCCAGTCTGTGCCTTGTCTTTTCATTCTCTTAATAATGTTGTTTGCAGTGCAGAGGTTATTAATTGCAATAAAGTATGATTCATTTTTTCTTTTATAGATTGTGCTTTTGTGTCGTATCTAAAAACTCATCAGCAAATTCAACGTCATGCAGATTTTCTCCTACGTTTTAGTCTAGGAGTTTTATAGTTTTATATTTTCTATGATACATTTGAGTTTACTTTTGTATAAGATTTAAAGTATGTGTGAGGTTGTTTTTTTTGCATATGGACATCTAGTTGTTCCAGCACTATTTATTGGAAAGGCTATCTTTTCTCCTTTTTATATCTCTGTCAAAAGTCAATTGACTGTATTTCTGTGGATCTATCTTGGGGCTTTCCATTCTGTTGCATTGATTTATGTATCTATCCTTTCACCAAACCACACTCTTTTGATTATTGGATAATTATAGTAAGTCTTGAAATTGGGCAGTGTGAGCCATCCAAATTTGTTGTTTTTGGAATTGTTTGGATAATTCGGTTCCTTTGATTATAAACTTTATATAAATTTATATAAAAATTTTAGGATCAGCTTGTCTATATCTGTAAAAAAATTTTGAGGGATTTTGATTGGAATTGCATTTAATCTATTGATCAAATTGGGGAGAACTGACATCTTAACAGTATTGAGTCTTCAATTCATCAACATGGTGTATCTCTCCATTTATTTAGATCTTCTTTGACTTCTTTCATCAGTGTTTGTACTTGGCAGCATGCAGATTCTGCACATATCTTTTTTTAGATTTGTTAATACATATTTCTTTTTTGGTAGAGGGTAGAAATCAAAATTAAAACAATAGTACCGTTTACAATAGCACCAAAACCACGAAATACTTGGCTATAAATCTTTTAAATTATGTGCAAGTCCTATATGTTGAAAACTACAAAACACCGATGAAAGAAATTAAGGAAGATCTAAATAAATGGAGAGATATAGCATGTTTATGACTTGGCAGACTCAGTATGATTAAGACTTCAATTCTCCCCTAATTGAGCTTTTGATTCAACACAATCTCCATCAAAATCCAAATAGATATTTTGTAGAAATCACACCAAAACCTGTACACAAATGTTCATAGCAGATTTATTTCTACTTGCCCCAAACCAAAATATACTTCTAGTGGTAAATGGATAAACATACCATGGTTCATCCATGTAATGGAATACTACTCAGCAATAAAAAGAAATGAACTACTGATACTTACAACAACACAGATGAATCCCAAATGTATTCTGCTAAGAGAAAGAAGCCAAACTTACAAGGTTATATACCATATGATTCCATTTATGTGATATTCTGGCAAAGAAAAAACTGTAGGGACAAAGACCAGATCGATGGTTCCCAGGGAGTGGGAGTGGGAGAGGTGATGACTACAAAGGGTCAGAAGAAAACTTTTGGGGAGTGATGGAAATGTTCTATATCTTGATTGTGATAGTGATTACATGACTGTTTACATTCATTTATCAAAACTTGTAGAATTGTACACTAAAAAGGATGAATTTTACTTGCATATAAATTATGTCTCCCTAAACTGTTTTTAAAAAGAGCAGAAATCACAGTAACAATATTAGACAAGTTTAAGTTCCAGGAAAAACATATTAAATGATGTAACAATAATAACAAAGAGTATAATACAAAATAAAACATCAATTATTATGAATATTTACACACCAAGTCCAAATATGTAAAGCAAAAACTGTAAGACCTACAAAGGGAAAGAAAAAGACAATACTACTGGACGACCACCATTCTCCACACAAAGGTAAACAACGATAAGTATTAGGAGAATCTAAATAATATGATTTTCTAAGTAAAACTGGTATAAGACATACAAATCAAATATTATTCTCTGGAAATGGAGACTATGTCTTCCTTTCAAATGTTATTTGAAATCAATCTCTTTATTGGTCCATACAGAGATGCTGAATTTAAAACTTTTGAGAGGAATAAATTGAAATATTCAGGTTATATGATACTTTCTTAGTAGATATTCTCAAGACAGTATTTAGTCTGAATTTTTTTAAGTTCAACATTGCCAAGTGATTAAAACCAATTACTAACCCTCTTATCAACTTCAAAACTTGGTGCAAAATAGTTTGATTCAAAAACAGTTCTCCATACATGTATTATTAACATTTAAACTATAACCAACTTGTAAGAGAAGTAACCCAAATCATTTTTACCTGTATTGTCATTGGAATATCAACCGGATAACCTCATCAGTTTTCTTTAACAAAGAACACATTATAAAAAGTGTTTCTAATCTTAATGGCACTTGTTTAAAGAAAATTTTAAAAAGTAGGTAAATCAGTTTTCAAGCACTATTCTTTTGTTCCGTATAAAGTGGGTGGGGAAGGGACATATTTTGGTAAAGAATGACCAAGAGGGCCATGATGATGGTCAGCATTACTATGAATGGGAGGGCTTATAAACCTATGAGGCTCTTTATTTCTAGGCAAGTTGGCAATGCCCAAACATTATCCAAAATCTAACCATAATCTGGAAAAAATACCATAGGGAAAAAGCAAAAACAATGACAACAATAACTTACTCTTCCCGTGTGTCAATACCCTTCCTTCTTCATATTCAAGACCCAGCTCATATGCACACCATCCCTTGGTAATTACAGATAGGGCAAGACTTTTCCCCTACCCAAACTCTTTGCTAATTTTATTGATTTTAAATCCTTCTTTCCTTTAAATTTATTCATGTTGATAATCATGTCTTTGTGATGGCACCATATCTGAATATTTTTGGTTTAACTTTTATGTTTTTCCTACCCAGTAGATTCCAGGTTCTATAAGGGAAGAGGCCATGTTCTCTGCATCTTTAGAGCCCCAACACCTAGTACCTGGCCTGGGACACAGAACATGCTAAATAAATAAATACTAAATGAATGAATAAATATGTGTGAATCAATAGACATTAATGACCTCAGATTAGGAAAGAAAACAAAGAGGAAATTATTTCTACCAAATTAAAACAAACTATTAGAATCCAAAAGTTTTGTTGCTTCATGAGCTATATGCTATTTCTAAACTCCAAAATGAAAGAAAATGAGCACCTCAAAGCTGAGATATATATTACTGCATTAGGAAAAAAGAGAGGTATCTTCAGTATAGAATAAAAATAAAAATAAAATTAAAGACAGAAAGGCCGCGAATAAACATATCTGTTCTAATATCAAACAGGGGCTCAACTAAGGAACAAAACGTCACTGTCATCACCGAGGGAAAAAGCTCTTTGGAGGAGCGAAAAATCTGCTCTTTCTCCCTTATAAAGGTCTGTACAGATTAGTGGGTGCCTAGAACAGCGCCTGACACTCAAAACATATTTGTCAATAAGTGAATAGTATTCAATCAAGAAACTCAACGTGTGGGAATAAATGATCAAATCAATAGCTGAAGAATAAAGTAGCAAGCTGGGAGATCAAGGGAAGAAGCATTCTAGATGGCGTTGGGGTAGCAAATGGGGATGAAAAGTATAGTACTCAGTAAAATTAAATAAATCTAGGAGTTTGTATAAAGTAGAAAGAAAAGGGAAGCCTGGTGAAGCCTACCATAGATAGTCTTACTAGTGAGTTTATAAAATCTTTATTTAAATCAACACTTCCATAAAAGAGAAGAGGGAAAGCCACCAAACTCATTTTATGATTGAACTACATTTATGCCCAAACCAGAAAACAGACAGTACCAGAAAATTATAGGCTCTTTCCACTTACATTTATGGTTGTAAAAATCCAGAATAAAATATTGGCTAGCCAGACTCAACAGTGTATCAGAAAAATAAAACAAAGGATCAAGTAGGGTTTATTCTAGGAATGCAAGAATGGTTCAAGTCAGGTCAAATTACAAGTCTAGAGGGCAGAATGACTGTGGCTATAACTTTTCATCTCCCAGAAAAGAACTTTTCCATCAGAAAACTAAACCTTTACTTCAACATGCCCAAGAGCCTACAGTCAGCATAATTAACCAATAATCTCTCCAAGGTCAGAGAAGAGGCCTCCCTCCCTATAGGTATTGAAACACGATGCAGCACAAAGAATCGCCCTGAAGATCACTAGCTGCTGTGCTGATCCTCCTGGACACTCCAGTGTATTTACCAGGTCTTGAAGGGGGAGAATGTTGTGCCGTTCCAGAAAGGAGATTACTGGTTGCCATAAACTGAATAAGATTAGCCATCATCAAAACGAAAGGCCTTTATATCATTACCGTTATTATCCTAAAGTTTTACCATTATGCTAAGAATTTAAATGTCTCTAAATACTAGATACTTGTTTATATTCCCCATGGTTTTAAAGGTGTTCCTATGATGCTAATATCTTTTACCTAGAACTATGTGTGTAACAATAAAAAATTATGCATGAGAATAGCCCTGTTTTGAATATGGAACTAACCAAAATTTATTCATAAAACTTAACTAAGAAAGGTCTCACAGGCAATGGTGTTGTCTGACTTCTGTAATTTTCCCTGCAGATACCAAAACAGTGCTAGCTGCACAAGTACCTGATAAGTACAGACGGTCCCTGACTTAACGATGGCTCGATTTATGATTTTTCGACTTTACGATGGTGTGAAAGTGATACGAATTCAGTAGAAAGTGTACTTCGAATTTGGAATCTTGATCTTTTCCCGGGCTAGTGATGTGTGGTAAGATACTCTCGTGATGCAGGGCAGCAGCAGCGAGCCGAAGCTCCCAGGCAGCCCCATGATCATGAGGGTGCCCAGCTGATACACTTACAACCATCCTGTACCCATCCAACCATTCTGTTTTTCACTTTCAGTACAGTATTCAATAAATTACACGAGACAGTCAATACTTTATTATAAAATAAGCTTTGTGTTAGATGTTTTGCCCAACTGTAGGCTAATGTAAGTGTTCTGAGCACATTTAAGGTAGGCTGGGTTAAGCTATGATGTTCAGCAGTTTAGGTGTATTAAATGCATTTTTGACTTCACGATATTTTCAACTTATGATGGGTTTATCTGGATGTAACCCCATCGTAAGTCGAGGAAGATCTGTACTTGTTAAAACTGATTTGAGTTTGAGGGTAAATTTGAAGATATTTCTAAGTGTAGGACAGTAGTCATTTACTAGGAGATTTAAATGTATAGGTCCTACTAAAAGTGTTGAAGCCAAGGTCTTCTCCCTCAAGTGAGAATTTGAAGCTAAGGGGCAATCTAACAGAGGTTGTAGTATAATTTTCTTTTATTATAAAAATACATCCTCGCTCCCACAATCACTCTTTCCGTAGCCATTCAGCTCATTTGTACTGAGGAGGGGAAACTATATAGGAGCAGAAAGAAAGGTAAAGAAGGCTCTTCACAATGTTGTCTACACTTACAACAGGAGCGGGGGACATCTCCTATTTCATTTCACCGTTAGAAAACCTTAGATCCTTTTGTGTGGTTTTCTTCTTTCAGACATGCAAACTGAAAGTAAACCAAGAATGCCTTCGTGAAAGATGACGTGAGTGGAACCATATTAAAATAGAGCCGGAGTAGCAATTTCAGAGGAATTGCCTAGCACGTCTTGTTTTCTTTATCTTCCAAACCACCAACATTCCAAGAAGTCAGTAAGGACAAGAATATCCTGTCTGTAAGGACTGATGAAACTGGACTTTGCTGATGACCGAATCGCCAGCCAATCAATGAAGGACAAGGCAGCCTTTTGTCTGATGACCGAATCTCAAGCCAATCCATGAGGGACAAACCTAGCCTCACCTCCTCTAGCACCAGTGAACTCTTCTTCTTCTTCTTTCTTCTTTTTTTGTGAGGAAGATCAGCCCTGAGCTAACATCCATGCCAATCCTCCTCTTTTTGCTGAGGAAGACTGGCCCTGAGCTGACATCTGTGCCCATCTTCCTCCGCATTATATGGGACGCCGCCACAGCATGGCCTGACAAACGGTGCCTCGATGCACGCCCGGGATCCGAACCCGGGCCGCCAGCAGTGGAGCGCGCGCACTTAACCGCTACACCACGGGGCCGGCCCCAGTGAACTCTTCTTTAATACAACTCACCTCATCCTCCCTTTTTCCCATAAAAACCCTAAGCCCCTCTAATGTAATAGGGACACTAGTTGGGTTTCTACCTGATCTGTGCTCCCTGAATTGTAATTCTTTGACCCCAAATAAATGCTTTGCCTCTTAAACTGGTTTCAGTTTTTGTAGGTTGACACCTCTAACAGATTCAAATCCATACACAGCCTGAAATGTTTCCACACATCCTACCATGCTCTCCTGTACTACACGAGGCTACTCAATGTTCCATCATTTCCCTGAGATTTTTCTTCTACTCCTTTGTTGCTGATATTTCTTCTGCCCTGATTCTGCTCTCTTTTTGGCCTCTCAAAACCTTTATCATAACACCTCCTCATTACTTTGTTACTACCCTGAGCATAACAGTCTTATATGAAATTTTTTTATGTGCATCTTAGTCTTCCACTAGATTGTGAGCTCCTAAAGAAAAGGAATCATGGTTTATTTATGTTTGCATCTCAAGCATCTCACTCAGTACCCAATATATATTAGGCATTCAATAACTGTATACTAAATTGAATCACTATAGTTCTTTTTTTAAGCACTAATTTAAATCTTATCAAATTGCCCATTAAAGACATTCTTATGCTACATTTGAGAGAATACCTTCAGAGGTAAGGACAAATTATCAGCACATTAGACTTTTGAAAAATAATTACCAAAGTCAAATGAAAATGGAAGACGCCAGAATAAATACTACTCATAATTCTCAAAGCAGGAGTAAGCCCTTTTGATGTAAAGAGGGCGATAAGCTTCTCTTTGTCCTTTGAAAATGCATCTTGCCCTAAAAAATATCATTTTTTTTTTTTTTGTGAGGAGGATCAGCCCTGATCTAACATCCGATGCCAATCCTCTGCTTTTTGCTGAGGAAGACTGGCCCTGAGCTAACATCCGTGCCCATCTTCCTCCACTTTATGTGGGACGCCGCCACAGCATGGCTTGACAAGCGATGCGTCAGTGCGCGCCCGGGATCCGAACCCAGGTCGCCAGCAGTGGAGTGCGAGCACTGAACCGCTAAGCCGTGAGTCCGGCCCCAACAATCAAATTTTTGAGGAGAAAGCAAAGTTAAAATAAGTAGAGAGAAGAGTATATTGTATTCACCCTTAAATAAGGGAGAGACTTTAAAGTACATATAAACAAGAGACTGTTATTGCCACCAATAAGTCTAATTCAAGTTAATAAAAAATAACCTTTACAATTATAGTTTTGGAATTATAGATTATGTTACTAAAACTGATATAGTGAAAAGACGTGGCCTCTTAAAACTAGGCAACCTCTTTTGAATTTTGGCTCTGCAAGATACAGGCTGAGGACACTAGGAAAATGAGTTAACTTTATTCCAGTGAAGATTAAAGCTAACAGATATTTTCTGAAAACATCTTACATGGTGTTTTTTATGTAAGAGGTGTACAATGAATGTTAGTTCTCTCTGTTTATATTTATATAATGCTGTGGAGTTTTCAAAGCATTATTTTATGTATTCTAATCTTTTATCCTAATCCTAACACTGTAAGTATTAGCAGGTAATGTTATCCCCACATCATGTAACTAATAAGTAGGAGAGTTAGTTAAAGGTATTAGAACCTAGATTTTTTACCTCTTAGTACTGCTGTCATTATACCAAGATATGATTCATGATAAAAGAATAGAAGTTGTAGTAAAACTCCCTCATCTTATAAACGATGGGCTAGAGACCTGGAAAGCGACATACTCGGAACATACAGCTGGTTAGTGGCAGAACTAGATTAGAACCAACAGGTAAAGGGTTAACACACCTTTTCCCCTCCTACATGAGCATTTGACCTTTCATTAACTTTCTCACTCTGTTTCACTGGTAACATGATCAAAAAGGTGTGTTAACTGTGTTCCTAGGCAGTATTGCTTGTGGTAAAAATGATCCCTGATTGATAAGCTGCATCTAGACTGTGAGAACTATAAATACTTGATATCCTCGGGCTTCCCTGAGTGTGGTGACTCTAGTCACCTGGAAGATAGGCCTATGAAGTTGTCACAAGCGATACTGCTCCTCTGGGACACGGGGCTTCTAAGCTAGGGCAGCTCCACATCCGCCTGATGTGTGTCTTATATCCGTGAACTTGAGCTCATCCTAGGGGTTAAAGAGAACCACTTCTGCATAGCCGTGTGGACAGCTATGAGGAGACCTCTCAAGAGCAATGCCTGATGCTCTCCTCTGGTAAGCTGGGGATCCTGTACTAGATCCTCTGACTAGACTAGGGTGGTCTTATGAGTCTGAATGTTTAGACTCTAAACATTAGACAAACCTAAGAAGACCCCCTGAGAGCAGTGCAGGAACCTGTCTCTTAATACCCAATCAAATATTCTTCCTACCACCTCATACTTAAACAAGTCCTTAAAATGATAGATAAACTGCAGTAAATTCAAATGAGACAGTAGCTATTCTTCTGCTGTGGAAATAGGGATAGAGCACTATTGCTTGCAAATTCTAGTCATGAACCAGAAAGGTTGTATGAATGATGGAAAAAACATGCGCTTCTGAATGGGTCTGACTTGTGTTCAAATCCCCACTCCATTTCCTGTTAAGCAAGACACTCAAGTTTTCTGAGCCTCCGTTTTCTCATCAATAATATGAAAATGATACTTATCTTACAGGATTGTTATATGCAGCAAATGTATGTAAAGTACCTGGTATACAGTGGGCACTCATTAAATTGTCTTTTATTACTATTATTTCTTATCCTCCAAATAAGGAATCAACCCAAGTTTTCCAGAGCACGTAGCTTCCCCTTCCAATGTCAACAGTGAAAGATTCTGGTTCAAAACTAGTTTCCTAGGAGAACCAGAGATGCTGATCCTGGCACTATAGAAATTTTCCTCCATGGTTGAGGCCAACTGAGTAAATCCTAGGACTCTTCTGAATAAAATGCGTCCTACCAAGACATGTTGCCATTATAGTGTCTCCTGAAGAAGTTTTCTTTGACAAACGTTTTCCTGCTGGTCTGTTTATATTTCTATATTAGTTTTTATGCTTAATATACATGTACAGACATATCCAAAACATAAAAGATTAAGAAAATATACCAAAGTTTTAAGTGTGGTATGATTTTAATTTTTCTTCTCTATGTTTTTATTTTCTAAATTTTACGGTTATTACTCTTAAAATCAGAGAGACTGAAAAATACCACTCCCTTTTAATTTTATACATATCATAATGATCCCCAAAGCTGCTTCTTTGGAGTGCTTTCTTTGTATTCACTTGTGTATTCACTTTTCAACAAATATTTACCAGTGGGATGCTGCGAATTGTGCTACTTTATCTGAACTTCTCTTAGAACAGGATGCTCTTGCGTCATATTTGTGTTCTGTTCTCCCCGGAATTTGATAATAAAGTGTTTTTACTCCTCAATCACTTATTGAACACCAACCGTGTGTTAGTCACTACACTAGATGGGCATTACAAAGAAATGTGACAGAAAATTAGTACCACACTTGGTGCCGGGAACAGACAAGCAAGTACACAGCAGAATCAGGCTGGTAAGCATGATAATATAGAAATGTGCACAGTGTTGTGCTACTTAAAGGAACGAAAAACTGTTTATCAAAGAAAGCTGGGGGAAAACTTCTCAGTAGAGGAGACATTTCAACTGGGTCTTGAACGATGGGTCAAGTAATCTCGGATGAGAAAGTAGCAGGAGGCTGGCAGGGGAGGGGCTGACAGGAAAGCACTGCCTGATGAGCTGGGGGCAGTGGCGTGGGATCCCAACTCCGAGGCAGCCAGAGGTTCTAATGACACTGGCTGGCGTCTACCACCAGCCCAGCTCAGCGCTCACATCATATGTCATTCAATATTTACTCCTCACACCAGCGGGGGTGGGGGAGAGATGGGCAAACTGAAGCGCTGAGCTAAGGTGACTGGCAGCTGGCACCCCTCCCCAAGCCCTCCCAGGCCACAGTCGCCTACGTGGGAGCTCTAGGTGAAGGGGCCTGATGGATGGCAGATGGGGTTGGAGCACACGACCTTGTTTGGAGGTGGAAGGATGTTTGCCGCCCTTCCGGCCTTGTCCAATCGGTCACCAACTCCTCTTCCCTTCCCTTCCCTCGGCACAGCACTGCAGTTTGCCCAGTACATCCAGGTTTCAGTCACTGATACTCACTACACTCAGTCATCCTCTTTGCTCTCCACTGGCATCCAAGTTTTTGTGCTCCTCACCAATTGGAGGGATTACCAATTAAAAAATGATTTTTTCTTTTCTGGGAATTGTCCCAATAAACAGAGGGGCTAGGTTGAGTTGCGTGACCCTGTCCCCTGGCCACAGCTGATTGATCTAGGGAAAACCATCTGATTTAGACTTCTTCAGCCGGTCAGGTTCCTGCTGAGGATTTTTAACTTGAATCAGAGACCCAAGATGGAAGTTGTAGTTGTATGTGGCGGGGGGAGCTTAGTCACACCGCAGTGTGTGAAAAGGTCTGGCCAGGAACTCCCGATGCTGTAGCCTGGAGCTGCCTGGTTAGTGCAGGATCACGGACCCACCGAGAGTAACATGAAGGAGTGGGCAGGAGAAGGGGGTGGATATTAGTTGACTACTGAAAGAGGAATGTTGGTACTTCAGGTTAGGATGGTTGCTTCTGATGGTGCTGAGAAATTCAAATCCCAAAATTATTGATCTAGACAGAATAGTCTTGGTCAGAACTATTTTGTGACTCTTCTGAATGAAGCTCTCCTTGCCTGTGGTCAAAAGCTGAAATGATGAAAACCTGGCTCAGAACTGATTTTGTGGATTTCCAAAGTAGACTGCCAGTTGAGTTCACAGCCCGGGTAGATTTCTTTGATGAACATCAAAGTGGCAGATTATACTTCTAAAGATGACTGCAACAAACCCTCCTGACCCATAGGCTCTTTGCCATGTCACTTGCCACTCAAAAGAGGTAGAGTCTATTTCTCCTCCTTTTGACTCTGGGTTAGCCCTGGGGACCACCTTGACCAATCGAATGAAGCAGAAGTGACATTCTGAGACTTCAAAGTCCAAGTATTAAAGAAAATCTGGCAGCTCCCACTTTTGTGTTCTGGGGGAAGACAACTGTCGTGTAGGAAGTCAACTACCATGATACCACATGTCTGTGAGTGAGCCTAAGCTAGCTCCATGGAGAGGCCATGTGGGGAGACAGATGGCTGGCCAGCCCCCAGCTGTTCCAGCCAACCCAGCTGAGGAGCCAGACATGTGAGTTAGGAAGTCACCTTGGCAGTTCCAGCCCAGCATACAAAGGAGCTTAGACTTGCTGGGGAGGAGGGTTTCTGGCAGTCTGTTTCATTGGTGGCCTTCAATGAACCTCACTTCTCAATATTCATGATAATGCATAGTCCTCTTCTCTTGAATCTGGGCTAGGATGGTGACTTGCTTTAGCCAACAGAAGGTGGATTATGTTGTGCCAGTACCAGGCCCACGTGTGGCAACTTCCATTTTTGCATTTTTTGGAGCCGTGAGCTGCCATATAAAAGGTCCGACTACCCTGGTAGAGAAGCCACATACAGAGGCCATGTGGAGAGGTCTCTTGAAAAGGGAGAGACTCTGAGACTACATGGAAAGACAAAGAAGCTTAGACATCAGGTGCCCAGCTGAGTCCACACCCCAGCCAACCCGCCAGCTGAAGGCTGAGGCACAAGTGACCACTGGACAGATCAGCAGAACCATCCAACTGAGCCCAGCCCAGGCTACACCATCTTGAGCAAATAAAATGGTTGTTGTTTTAGGTCACCAAATTGTGGAGTTGGTTATACAGCAATAGATAACAGAAACAACCAGGTAAGAGTGAGATCCTAAAACTTGACCTTCAGAACGAGGGTAGCGTACATCCTGTCCCACTGATGTTGGGCTCAGCCACGTGATTTGGTTTGGCAAATGGAATGTGAGCAGACGTAATGTGCATCCCTTACTTTAGATGGTTCAGATGGTTTGGCGGGGTCTCTTGTGTCTGGTCCTGTGCGTGAGAAGAGCTGCCCGGCTGACCCCTGCTCCTTTAGCCTATGGTCAACAGTGACAGACTCGGAGGGCAGACCTACTTGGAGCAGAACCCCACAGCCAATCCACAGACCAGTGAGCAAGAAACACGTGTTTATTGTCGTAAGGCACTGAGAGCTGAGATTTGAGGATTGCTAGTGCTGTAAAAACCAATATGCTCAGCCAATCAAGTATCATCTAAATTCTTCCTTCAAGGAAGCCTTTGCCACTCCCCATTATTAATGTGCCTCCCTTGCAGGCTCAATCTCAAAATCCCTCCGACACCCGACTCTTTGTCGAATGGTGGGTTCTGACTCAAAATGAGCGACAGGGTATCAAGCATAATCGGAACAGAAAGAAAAGAGTTACACCATAGAATTGCAAATTATAGAAATGTGTTCATTATATTGTCAAACTCTGGGGAAATTTTTATGGGCCAGGAGTTTTGAGATGTTTGACCAAAGAGTGAAGAACGTAATATGTGATTATTCTCAATTCATTGTCACAGTGATGCTGTATTCAATATGCTAGCTAAGGCTGCTAGCTGGGGTTCTAGGGGGTTGGATTGACTAATGCAAATCCAGCCCAATGTCTGCACCATGCCAAGTGACACTGGAAGGCCAGGAAGCACTGGACCCAGTGGAGACAGAAGAATTCAAAGACGGATACCACCCGGAAGTCTCTCTCCCCTTTCTTGTCGTTAGGAGCGGATTGATAAAGGAAGCATCTGAATCTTTTAAGGTGTGCTCGCTGACCTTCTCTGTACGTAGCTAACACTTCTCTAGCACTTGCTAGGTGCCAAGCTCTGTTCTAAGCACTTTATGTATATTAACTCCTTCAATTCCTAAGCAATTCAATGAGGCAAGTAATGTAATTATGGACAAAGAAACAGAGACACAGAGAAGTTAAATAATTTTCTCAGATGACACAGCTAGAAAGTGGCAAAGACAGCATTCCAATCCAGCTTTTCCTACTCTGGAGTTCGAGCTCTTGACTGCCACACTGTATAGTAGGACTGGATGAGGGTGGGTGATGCTGCAGTTAGAACTGGATCCCTGGTATTGATGGGAATGAAAGGTGCCTAGGATGACAACATCCAGCGTGGTCAATATAATGACAGCAGAGTGGGCACAGTCATCATGGTTCAGAGAGAACCGACAGAGGCTCTGCTACTTGGCATATTGCTCTGTTTCAAGCGCAGGCCTTCCCTTGGCGGGGCGGCAATATTCTTTTACTGTTCTGCCGCTTCTGGCTCTGTGCCCCAGTCTAGTGAGGAGCGAGTGGGCGACCTCACTCTGCTATAGAACATTATGTTGCAAGGACTTGAAGAGCATGAAGGAGCAACTTCCTAAGCTATCTTGGCAAGATGGCTGTGTGATGGATCAAACTCAACGAGAACACACTTTAGCAAAATTTGGATTAATTCAGTATTCAGGAGCCTGTGGGGATCTCCCATTCCAAAGTAAAGACAGGCTACAGCACCTTGCATTCCCTACCACTAAGAAAGATGAACAACAGGTCATTTTGGAAATGTGAGAATATTCTGCTCTAATGCATTTTGGTTCAAAAAGTGGACAGCTTTGAGTGGGATCCAGCCCAGTTCAGGCTGCATTACTCTTCTCTCATGAGCCAGCAGACCTGTGAACACAGTTAAGTCTTGTCTGTGTCAAGAACTGTGAAGGATCTGAGATCTTATCCTACTTGCAAACCAACAATGTAGTTCCGGGGATGCTGGGTGAAGACACAAGACACCTGGGACAAAATAAAGGACTGTTTATTACTTTCAGTAACAGCAGTAGCCAAAGTATCAGCATTTTTGCACATTTTTGCACCTGAGCCTCAGTGTGACACAAAGAGGGTCAGATGACATGTGCACATACGTAGAGTTGTATTACCTGAAAGGAACTCTGAACTTAGGGAACTCAAATGTTATATATTGGGCAGTAAGCGTGCTGTCTTTTGCCCCCAAAAGAGATGTTATCTCTATTATACAGTAAGCATGCCTGCCCATTTGTTCTGAATGCCCTACACACTGCCATGGTATTCTTCTATCTCTGCCACTTTATGTACCAACTAAAGGAATGGGGGTAACCAAAAAAAATGAGAATAGTAAAACTAGGATGAATTTATTCAGAATTTTCCAACCAGAAAATCTAGAAAAAAGTGATTCTAATTTCCACATACGTTTAAGTTTTGTGTTATATCAAAAAATTTTATTTTAATTACACATGAGGAGACACCATAATCTTTTCACTGCTTTGGGACTCTAAATGTTTTAATCCCTCACAGTTTGCCTCTGACGCAACCTTCAATCCCTTCACAGGAAGAAGCGAGGCAATGGGCTAATGTTTTGGGGATTCACGGCATTATTGTACACACTGTCACCCAGAAACAGATGGTCTTATGATACAAGGAGAAGGCCTATTGAAAGTTCATGCACAATGGCCCCTTGGACACTGGTGATTTCTCTGGCTGGATGAAATATATGTTCCATGTCAGTAATCCCTAATACGCAGGGCTGTTTCCTATAGCTAGAACACATTAATTTGGGAGATGAGGGGTGGAAAGTGAATGGTTCTTTTTAAGATTTCATTTAATAACCCACTGCCAAAAGTTTTGCTTTTTGTGCTTTATTTTTTTTTATTTTTATTTTTTGTGAGGAAGATCAGCCCTGAGCTAACATCCATGCTAACCCTCCTCTTTTTGCTGAGGAAGACCGGCTCTGAACTAACATCTATTGCCAATCCTCGTCCTTTTTTCCCCCCAAAGCCCCAGTAGATAGTTGTATGTCACAGTTGCACATCCTTCTAGTTGCTGCATGTGGCACGCGGCCTCAGCATGGCCGGAGAAGCGGTGCGTCGGTGCGCGCCCGGGATCTGAACCCGGGCCACCAGTAGCAGAGCGCGCGCACTTAACCGCTAAGCCACCAGGCCGCCCCGCTTTTTGCGCTTTAAACTTTAGGCTCTGATGATTGGGTGGCCTATCTGGCCGGTATAGAAATGCTTCTACTAGTGAACGCAATAATGATTCCACTGAATTGGAAACCAAGACAGCTATGTAGCCCTTTTGGGTTCCTGGTATATTAGGAAAATAGGCAAAAGAGAGGATAATTGATCTTACTGAAGAAAAATAGAGATGCTATAGCACAATGAGGACCAAGGTTAATTTGGGTGGATCCTGGGCCACAAACTTCTACTACCATACTCAAGGATAAAACTCAATGGAAAATAATTTACACAGTAATAGATAACCGATTACCAAAGGGCAGGTTTGCCAAAGGCTCAGACCCTTCAGGAACGAAGACAGTTCATTCTCCTGTGCAAACGATCCTAATCAGCTGAGGTGCTGTTCAAAGGCAAGGATGCACATGGAAGGTGCATTGGAGATGTAAAGCTACTATCAGCCTTGGTATCAGTTACAGAAACAAGGGTCATAAACTCTATTCACATTTCTTGTTTTCTGCTCAAGGGTAATAATTACCACCATTTTTTCCCTTTTTGAGGAGAAACTAAGAGAAATTGATAGCACCTAGAGATCCTGGACTCCAAGAACAGTGGCTTTATGACATTATCTCTGGACCCCATTGTTAGATATGACTTTGGATCATCTTTTTTTTGGGGGAAGAGGCAAATGAATTTGTGGTTGCATGTGGAATAGCTGGATTTTCTTAGCAGGAGCATCTTTCAATGTACAGGAAGACAGAAGTGTGCACTGCATGTGTCTACACACTGAAACACGCAATAGCCAAAGGGTGACGTGTATAGACCACAGTATAGAATCTCAGGCTAAAGAACTTTCCCAAAGTCACACAGCTAATAACTGGTGGAGCTAGATAAAAACCAGGCTGTAAGATGTTAGCCTCAGGGGCAAGTGCGTGTGGGTTATATGAGAACCCTCTGTCCTATCTTCACAAGTTTCCTGTACATCTAAAACTTCTTTTATTTTATTTATTTATTTTTGTGTGTGTGTGTGAGGAGGACTAGCCCTGAGCTAACATCTAACGCCAATCTTCCCCTTTTTTCATGAGGAAGATTGGCCCTGAGCTAACATCCGTGGCCATCTTCCTCTACTTTATATGGGACGCGCCACAGCATGGCTTAACAAGTGGTACATCAGTGCGCGCCCCGGATCCGAACCTGTAAACCCCCGGCCGCCGCAGCAGAGCGTGCGCACTTAACCGCTTGCGCCACCGGGCTGGCCCCTAAAACTATTTTAAATTTTAAAAAGTTCATTAAAAGAAAAAACCCAGACTGTTAAACTCTGGAACTTACACTTTTAACCACTGTGCCATGTTTTATCAATAGACCCCTGGCCCAAGTGATGTTCTGAAAAATTGACAAACTTCTGTTTTCTAGGTCCCCAGAATGGTTCCATGACAATAACTGATTGTCTAGATTTTGCTTTGATTATCTGACTCTCTGTAGTACCCTTCCAATAAATTTCCCCTCTCATTGTAATTAGAAAGAGTCACTTTCTGTTACTTGCAACCTAACAACAACAACAACAGCTAGTACTTACAGTACTCACAGAGCCAAGCGCTGTCCTAAGTACTTACATGTATTAATTCAGTTGACTCTCACAATAACCCTGTTAGGTGGGTATTAATATTATCCCCATTTTACAGGCAACAAAACTCAGGCACAAAGAAGTTAAGTAACTTTCCCGGGTTACACATTTAGGAAGGGGGGAACCTGGGATGTCTGGCTCCTGAGTCTGATTCTTGTATCCACCTTGCTCACTGCCCTCTCAAAAGAACTTTGATGATACACAGGCCCAGGCATGGTTTACAGCTCTCAGAACTGGGCTTTTCTGGACTAGATGTCTCACCTCTCCTTATGTTGTCAGAGCAGGGTCCTGCTCCTCCTGAGCTCTTCCTGGAGAGTGTGACTCTGATCTCTGAATGTATTGGCCATCTTCTGACTACAGTTATGGGCCATATAATGACAGTTTGGCCAACAACAGATTGCATATACGATGGTGGTCCCATAAGACTAGCACCATATAGCCTAGGTGTGTAGTAGGCTACACCATTTAGATTTGTGTAAGTACATTCTATGATGGCACAGTGATGAAATCACCTAACGACGCATTTCTCAGAACGTATCCCCATCATTAAGAGACACACGACTGTACTTGGGAACAGGTGCTCTGAGACAGCACACAGGTGCATCTTTTAGAATCCTACATCCTGCGTGTAGGTCTGTAAACCAATACCTCACCTAGACACCGTGTTCTTCCAACATCCCTATGATGGGGGTGATGTTTCCCTTTCTTCAGGTACTGCAATCTGGTTTTGAAGCTGCTTTGAGAAACCCAAATGGCTTCATCTTTAATTCCCGTGAGGCTCTGAAAGCACACCTACAGATGAGCCTCCTTCCCCCCCTATCTTCCCCCACGTGACCACCTTCCACTCACACTCCTCTCTGAAAAGAGCAGCCCTCAGGGGTTCTGATCCCACAGAAGGGGGTCAGCTAATAAAAGCTGAAAAATACAGAAAACCCATTCCACACAGAGATGGCTATCATTTTATATTTTTCTAAAAACCTCAAGGAAAATCCTCCATCTAAGTGTTGACATAAGAAGTTTTCTATACGTTTAAAATAAGAGAATGGAATGGTAAACATATTGATAAATAGCAATTTGAGTTATAACGGTAATTCTGTAGTTTTTTAATCTGTTTTTATTTTAACATTTACATATATTCTAGGAATTATCTAATAAAACTAGGAAGTAAAGAGAAAATTATGATTATCATTCATTTACTACACAGATTTTCATCAATGAGCTGGCTGATTGGGACCGATACTGGAAAAATTCACTTTGTTTCCTCTAATGAGTTTTCGGCACACGTTCCATGGGTGGATGTTACATAGTTGAAACATAAATGTTATAAAAATTAATCCTCCCATCATTACAGCTGCTGCGATGGCAATAAGTGTGTGTCCTGGGAATGGCAATGGTACTTCATCAACATAAATCTGTAACAGAAAAGCAAAGTCTTTAAGCTTTCTGAATCTAGTCATTCAACACACTGAACTTGACATAAGCCCACAATGGTGGAGATACTATTCATCGCTGAGCAAAATCCTGCCCTGACTTACACAGATACTCAGCATCTGCAAAGCTTAGAAACAGTGTCTTGACCATCTAATAAGTACCAATTTGCATACAATAAAGAGAGAATAAGAATTCTATTTACTATCCTGTGCCTCTATCCTGTGTCTTTAATGGCAGAGGTAGGAAAACGTTCTGTGTTCAGTTACAGGGGAAGGGGCAAAGTGCTGAGGGAACACGGTCAGGGAATCCCTATCTGCCTCCGGTGGCCAGGGAATGCACTTCCTGAGCTGGATATGGAAGAATAAGTGGGTTCACAGAAGAGAAGGAGAAGAAGGGACATTCTGAGTAGAGGGAATAAGCATGTGCTCTTTCAAGCTATCATACCTCCTTAGAAAATCCTCTATACGAGTGAAGACATGGGGAAATTTGTGTATTCCAAATGTTTCCTCTACCTGAATGGATAATTAATAAAAGCAAGTTCCTGGAGGAGAGATAGTATTATTGACAGAGAGGCATAGAGACATCTTTTTCTCTGAGACATGAGGCAAGGATGGATCCCATTTTATGTTAAATGTAGAAGTGAGAGCGTAAAGGGAGTAAGGTGGTTCAAGCCCTTATGTTCTCTGTGTGAAGTGGAAGCAAGAACATCTTTTGAGGTAGAGGAAAGTGGAGATGAGTGGAAAGAGGACAGAGGAAATGTGGAAAAATGCTAAGGACAAGAAAAAGGATGGATAAGCTGGGTCAGGGGATGGCTCAAGTTAAAGGTACCACCATTCTCCCAGTGACCCAACGAGGCATCTCTTTTCTTAAAAACAGTCCTTACATGCTATCAATTCTTTTACCATTCCTCTCAGATTCATTATTTCCATTCCATTTTCAATACTGCTATCGTGAGCTTTATTACCTCACTTTGTATAAATAAGCTACTCTGACAGCTTCCTTTCTATGCTGTCAATCCATGTTGACCTAATAACATTGCCAGATTAATCTTTGTAACACACTAGTCTGTTCATAAAACACTTTTTTTTTAAAAGTGAGATTGCTTTATTTGCAACTAAAAGAATCTTGACTATACAGAACCGGTACTAGAAATAGGGTGCTGTGAGCAATGGAATTTAAAAGGTAGACCTGGTCAAGAGGTGTGGAAAGCAGTGAGAAACCATTCTTTCCAATCTAGGAAGATAATTATCTTCCTGGTAACGGATCAGCTGGTTTAACCATCTCCTATTGTACTTTAGGGCTCAGACTATGTATCCAACGGTACTGGAATTATTGGGGATTTGATAGAAAAATGTTAGATACTGAATGTGATACATTACTTGTGGTCTTCACTAGGGTGCTACAAGATAACAAAAATCTTTCTTTTAAACTGGACCATCAGAAGAGCTTGCATAATTAGCTCTGTTAAGAAAGATCTAGCCTGTTTGTGGCCAGTGAGAGAGACAATTGTTTGCTACATGTAATTACAAAAGTGAATTTTCTTTTCTATGTGCAGGTTAGGAAGATCCAGAGGAAACAATCCCTTGCAATCATAATCTTTTTTTTTCCCCCATCTTTCTGTTCTGCTTCCTCAGTGTTGGATAACTCCCCTCATTGTCCCAATAGCCCTCATGGCTGACAGCAGCTCCTGGGGCTACAAGCTTCCTTGGTGAATAACATCAAGAAAGAGCAAGTCCATGTCCCAGCATTTTCAGCAGAAGTCACTCTGATGGGGCTGCAGTAGATCATGTGCCCTTCCCTGAACACCTTTTTTCAAATATGTTTATCTTCAATTTCTTTCAATAATGTCTTATAGTTTTCAGTGTATAGGTCTTTTACCTCTTTGGTTAAATTTATTCCTAGATACTTTATTCTTTTTGTTGCAATTGTAAATGGGACTGTATTCTTGACTTCTCTTTCTTCTAGTTTGTTATTATCATATAGAAACGCAACTGATTTTTGTAAGTTGGTTTTGTACCCTGCAACTTTGCTGTGGTTGTTGATTATTTCTAATAGTTTTCTGATGGCTTCTTTAGGGTTTTCTATATATAGAATCATGTCATCTGCAAACAGAGACAGTTTCATTTCCTTTCCAATTTGGATTCCTTTTATTTCTTTTTCTAGCCTACTTGCTCTGGCCCAAACCTCCAGTAGTATGTTGAATAGGAGTGGTTGAGAGTGGGAACCCTTGTCTTGTTCCTGTTTTCAGAGGGATGGCTTTTAGTTTTTCACCATTAAGTATGATGTTGGCTGTGGGTAACGATAAAAATTAGACTACTAGTGGTGAGAACGATGCAGTCCATACAGAAATTGAGAAATAATATTATACACCTGAAATTACACAATGTTATAAACCATTATGATCTCAATAAAATAATTGGAAAAAATGTTTAATAGCTTCTCATTGCTGACAGAAACGTTCTAAAGTTTTCATTCTGACATTCAGGATCTTCTACAATTTGACCCTAACCTACCCACTTATATATAACCTTACATTCCAGCCAAATGGATATCAGCTATTCAAGAGACAAGCTTTATGTTTTCCCGTATGTTTTACCTGTCTTTGCTGCTTCTGTCCTCTCCACCCAGAATGCCTTCCTTCCTTACCCATTTCTACCCAAAATGAAATTTCAGTCACCTTACCAAACAATATAAAAATTTCACTTGCTCGATTAAGCCATCCATTACATTTCCAAGAGTAGAAAATTGTGTCACCTCTGAACTCTGTATTCTCCAGCTAAATTGCTACCTCTAAAGTTCTTGAAAATAGTTTTTCTTCAAATATTTCCCTTCCAATTTTCCTTGAGTATCCAAATATTCCATGCCATGTCTAAAAAAAAGGTTAAACCCCAAAATTTTTAGAGTATGTTTTAGACACAATGTCTCTTTACCACCAAAATACTTCAATTTGTATTTCCTAAACACAAGGAATTCATTTAAATAATGACAATGCAATTATCAAAATTAAGAATTAACACTGAGACAATGTTATTATCTAATCTACAGACCTTATTCAAATTTTGTCAGTTATCCCAATAATGTCCTTTATGGTAAGAGAAAATCCAAGATCATGCTTTGCATTCCATTGTTTCAGGATACTTTCAAAAGCAAGTTTCAACAGTCCCAAGAAACTTTATAAACATTTCCTGTTGTTTCTTAATGATTCTCTTCCTTTATTAACTGTGCAATCACTTCCTATTTTTCTTTTATTCATTTTTGTGGTTCTTCTTTTCTTCTTGAAGCTTCGTTTCCCTCTGTTGACACTTCTTTTCAGCCTGAAGAACTTCTTTAGGCATTTTTTTTTTTTCTAGAAAAGTTCTGCCTACGGTAGATTATCTTAGTTTTCCTTCATCTGAGAATGCCTTTATTTTTCCTTCATTCCTGAAGGATATTTTCACTAGATATAGAATTCTGGATTGACAGTCCTTCCTTCCCACCCTACCCTGGCCCCCAGCACATTAAAGATGACATACAACCTTCTTCTTGCTTTGATGATTTCTGTTGAATAGTCAGCAGTCATTCAAATTGTTGTTCCCTTTTATGTAGTGTTTTTTTTCTCTGACTGCTTTCAACATTTTTTATCTATCTTTGATTTTTAGTAGTTTGATTATGATGTGTTTAGGCATGATTTATTTAAGTTTATATCATTCGGGATTCATTAGGCTTCTTGAATATGTAGATTTATGTCTTCATTAAATTTGGGATATTTTCAGCCTTTATTTCTTCAGATTTTTTTTTCTGCAGCAATCTCTTTTTCCTCTCCTTCATAGACTCTGGTGTCATAAATGTTAGAACTTTTGATATTGTCACATAGATCCCTGAGATTATTCTTTTTACAATCTGTTATCTTCAGGTTGAATTTCTGCTGATCTATTTTCAAGTTCACTGATTTTTTTTCTCTGCCATATCCATTCTGCTATTGAGTTCATCCAGTGAGTTTTAAATTTTAAATAGGGTATTTTTCAGCTCTAAAGTTTCCATTTGGTTCTTTTTTATCGCTTCTATTTCTCTGCTGAGAATTTCTCCCTTTCCCTTTCCATTTATTTCAAAAAAGTTTACCTTTACCTCATGGAGCATGGTTATAAAAGCTGGTTTAAAATACGTGATAATTCCATTTGTTGTCACTAGCTGATTGTCTTTTCTCTTTAGAATTGATTATATTTTCTAAATTCTTGGTATATTGAGCAATTTTGGATTGTACCCTGGACATTTAAGACATTATGTTGTGAGACTCTGGGTCCTGTTTAAAATTCTCTGGAAGTTGTTGGTTTTGTTTGTTTGTTTTAGCAGTCCATCACACTGGTTGGGTTCAGATCACAAGTTATGCTTTACTTTCTGTGGGTGGTGGCTCCAATGTCAGTTCAGTGTTCAAAGATTTTGCTATGCTATTGTGTCTTCCTGGTTCCTTTGCCACTCGGGGGTTATTCTGGAACTTAAGTTGTGTTTATATTGTAGTTTTATTTTGAATTCTTGCTATGCTTGTTTATGTGTGTTCTGCTCCTCTGCTGCTTGGTACTTATGCTAGTTCATATATCAGGAATCTTCTTCTCTAGCTCTTTTCTCTTAGGGATTTCTCCCACACTCTCTACTCCCAGAGGCCCCTTTTCCTAGTCCTCTGGGAAGAAAGCTGGGATTCTATGAGCATTTTAGCCCCCTGTACTATTGTGCTGTTCCCTGAAACTGGGGCTGCCTTTGTGACAAAGAGGTGAGAGAACAGAGAGAAAAATAATGGGAATTTCCTCTCACACTCCTCATACGACAAGCGTTTCTTTTCCTAGTTTATCTATCTATCTAGTGGGATGAATTTTCTCTCAGGGTCTTGGGTGTCTGCACCCCTGCCATGGCTACCACCTCCGCGTTGTGCAGATCCATTACTGGGCTTGCCTTGGGGGGGGGCCAGGATGGAAAAAGGAAAGAGGAGGAGGGGGAGAGGGAGAGATTAATTTTGTTTTTGATATGTGGCATCAGTATTTAACAATGAGTGAATCGTTAATCAATTTAATCAAATCCTCATTCCTTCCCACCCCCACAGGCAGCATATGTCATTATATAAACAAGCAAAAATGAGTCTTTGCACATCATGGGGTGATTTGGGGAGACTGATTTTGGTTCTCAATTCTTTTGGATCTTGAAAGCTTTTGGGGTATTTAAGACTCGACCATTACAATGCAAATAACCAAAGGCAGGGCCATACTGGAAACTAAAATGTTACAGCCATATGTCTCTGTGGGGAGGGTGGGGTGAGAGGAAGAGCATCAAAAGTCAGGAAACTGAGCTAAATATGGAAGGTGAGACAAAAAAATATGTATACAGGCACTTAATAAAATTTCCCCAGCATCCATCAGTCCTGCCACCTGTCATGCTCCCTCACCTCATCGTTACTGACAATGTCACCGCCATTCTCCAGGATCCCCTGTCTCCAAGCCTTGTCCATCACACAAATTGTGTTATCTTTTTCTCTTAAGCGTCTCTTGGTCTGATGCATGCCATGTTATTTCCCCAGCCATCACCCCACTGGTTACCTGTGCATTCACTATACCTGAAATTCTTCAACTAAGTTACAAAAAGTGACCCCTGGAATAACAGACACTCTGAAGTGAAAAAGCTCAGATCCCTGTGGAAAAAACATCACTGGTCATTAGCAGCATCAACACATATGTACTTTTAAGTAAAAATATACACTGGGATCACTATCCCTATAGACGTTGCCTAGAAAAATTCCAATTACCTTCCTAAGGCTCTTGGGCATATACGTCATGTATCAAAATAAAAATGGAGGGAGGACAAGAGTTTAAAACAGAGGGATTCAACAGCTGATAGTTGTTTTTCAGAATGAAGAAACAGAAACACAAAACCTAACATGGCCTTGATGTGTACTCTGGGCTAATCCGTATATTCATGGTTTTGACATATCTTCTAATTTTTATTGGTTTTCACAACAATTACCTGGATTGTACCAACTTCATGTGCTCTTATGGGCAGCTATATCCAAGTGAAGAATACTGAGCCCATATCTCCCCTAACTTTTGGAAACACCCTTTCTGGTCCACCTTAATAGGTAATGTATTAGTCTTACCTATCAGCTAAAAAAGTAGTAAGTTAATGTTAAATTTGACTTTCAGATACCTTTAGAAATAATAACATCAATGGAAATGGAGGAAAATAAACATTGTCCACATACTACAAAAATGCTATTTCCACCATTCATGGATACCTATGCCTTAAAACTAAAACCAATCTTAGTTTAGACATATAAGTTTTATCTAAACTCAAAACAGGAAAAACAAAAATGCTGTCAACTCACCTTTATACTTAAGTTGAGGCCTAAAGGATTATACACCGGAGCATGAAGAATCAGTTGTAAGTAATCTTTCAATTTTTTTACATTTTCTGGTACAGCGTGTTCTAAAAGTACACGTAATATATTTTAAGCACACATGCTTATTTTTTCATTTTGCATAAAATTTGTTACATACATTAGGGTACAATGAAAGATTCCACTCCACAACATGGCTGAGTTGTTATCCCATACTTTTAATTCTGCTTGACTTTGTGGAAGATGTATTTAGGGGAGATTAGGCCTAGTATTTGACATTGCATCTTTTCAGCGGAATTGTCTAGAAGGACAAGCTCTCTGATCCCCTTAACTCAGGCTGACTTTTCCTTCCAGCCCCACGCTCATGACCAGTCCTGACCTGCACATACTTTGTATCTTTGGCAATGAGGTTCTTTCAGGATCACCTTAGTGGTTGGTACGTGATTTTCGATAAGGTGGCAGAAAAGTTTCACAACAGGATCACTTAAATCTTTTCCAAAAGAAGTGATCAGTTACTCCTGCCTTTGTTATAATTCTTTCTAAAGCCAGTTATGTAGTGTGAGGGTTAGAAATTGCAATGGTGTAATGGTACATGAGATCTAAAAGAAAAAAAAAGCTCTGATTGTAGCATTTTCCAATTTCCATGGTTTCAATAGTCTCACCTACTTTCAGGCTCATTTCAAGCAACCAATGGTCTAACAACCAGTATGCAAAATGCATGAATCTTTAATAATATTTAACAATCAGTGATCAAAAGCCAGTAAAAGCAAGCTCCAGCATACCATAGAAAAATGAGGATGTTAGTTAAAGCAAAATACTTAGTCATTTTCTTTGCTGGATTTTTCATTTCAAAAATGCACATATTGGGCAGAGTAAGACTCACTGAATACCAAATATCTGGATATTTGGTAACATATTAATGACAGATAAAAATTTCATTTAATCTATTGATCTGTCTGTCTACCTGTCAATCGCTCGCTTTAAAGTATTCAGACATGAACAAACACAAAATGTATAACAAAAAGTTGTATATATGAGGTGAAATTGAATTGTGATAAATTTCACTTTTCTTATTTAGAAATATTTCTGCGTCTTTTCAATTATTTTACCATAAAAATTTTAAGAAACTTTGTTCATATAATTAGAAAATAGATCTTATAGATTATCTGGCAACACCTTTTATAACCTCCTCTGTAACATTGCATATGCCGTGAAAGGGGTTACCCAAAGAACATAAAGCACAAATTCAATCAATCATTTTTGTTGGTAATCGACAAAATGGCTTTCAAATGTCTTACAGTTCAAATTTTCCAAAATGCTGTTATGCCATAGAATCCAGGTCACTCTGGATACGATGATAAAATACATGGGAAACTATAGGAGTAGAGTCAACAGCAATGTGCCAGCTGATTTAAATTCTTTTCCAAAGAACTCCCGGCTGTCTCTTGTGTAAACAGGTTTTGTAAGCCACTTATCTAGGTAATAACATGACTTAAAAGACAAAAGAATTTTAGAAGAAAGCAAACCCTACCTAGTTCCCAGTTTTCCCTCTGATTCACTTCAGTCACAGTAACCAGATATGGAGTTTCTACTGGGATACGTCCATCCTCACTGTAAATTTCCAGAGAAATTGGATATTGTGTAACTGGAAACTTAAAACGAGGAACCTAAAACACAAATTCCAAGAATGAATGTAAATTTGGAAAATTCAATACTAATTTCATTTCCCGGTAAAGAATGAATGGATATGTTCCCAAGAGTTTGGCTATTCTAAATGAAATGTGCTTCCTAGGGCTTCTGCCTTCTCAAGGCATGAAAAAAAATCTGTCTTACAGGAGAATCAATGTGAACTCCAAAAGTAATATACAAACATTGTGGTAACAAAATGCGTAACTTTCTACTGGTATTTTTCACAGGAATTGACTATAATGATATTCAAATGCTTTTGGCTAACATGTATCCCGTCAGGCAATGCATAAATTGGACCTTGCCCATCTCCCTTACATCCCTCTCCCTGCCAGTCATGAGCTTTCAGCCAAACTCTTTAAACTCTGGCTGTGGAGTCAGAGTTCAAATCTAGCTCCACCACATATTAATGATGTGATCTCTTGCAAGTTACCTGGCTTCTCTGTGCCTCAAATGAAATGAGACAGATGATGGAGAAGGCTTAGAGCAGTGTTTAGCAGATAGTAAATGCTCAAGAAATACTGTAACTCAGCAAAGGGGGAGTTGTAGAGGTACGTAATAACAACCTTCATAATTTATTGAATGCTGACTCTATGCCCAATATGTCCTTATATGGAATCACTTAATATTATGCTATATATAGTCTTACAAGGCTTTTGAAATAGATCTACTGGAAAGTTATACCAAGTACACACTTAACTCAGCTAATGCAAATACCAACATTAACTTGATACACTTTTGAACGCTTTGAGACTAACAGAACGAAATACTTGACACAGAACCCACTCTCTTAACCAACATATTATACTGTCTTCTATTTTGTCACTATTACTGGACGAAGCTCCTTGATTACAAGAACTTCAACTTTTATATTCCCAGAACCTGACACACATTAGATACTCAATAACTTTTTGAATGAATCAATATTCACCATAATCTAGTGTAGTGTTTGGTTACAAATTGTTTTCATACAGATATATGCGTGTGTGTGTGTGTGTGTGCATGTGTGTGTGTGCATGTGTGTATCTTTATAAGAACCTGTGAAATAGACAGGGCAGTGCAGGTATTATTCTATTTTACAGATGAGGTTAATTAACTTGTTTGGGGACATTTAAATCCAGACCCTTGTAGCTCTGTGTCATATTTAGTTCAATGTCATAATAAGACATTATTTCTATGTCTCAGTTTTCATATTTAACCAAAATGCACATTTCAAATTCTTATTAATATAAGAGTACTCTGTCTTCACGTAATTAAAAATTATCTTACCTTTTCTCTGCAATCTGAGAAAGCAACAGCATGTGAAAATTTCTGATCATGTGTGCAATTACATTCCTCTCGAGTAGACACATTAGCACATTGTTTGAATTTCCCAGATTTCTGCAAATAGAGTTAATATAGGTTGACTTTTTTTGTGGCAGGACTTATGCAAACTGAGTTAAATGTTCATAAATATTTGGTCCCTGAATGAATAAAATCCATGAGAAGTTAAAGGGGAAAAGAAATCTAGTAATAATAAAGTAAGAGTAAAAATACAGTATTTTTTAATTTGGTCTCTTTGCTTGGTAATTTGAACCCAAGTACCACTCAGCTGCTTGCCAGTTTACCTAAGGGCAGTTGATGGTTAAAATGCATGGGACCTAGAAAGCCCGTGTCATTCTGAATGCAGCATATCAGGACTGCCAACTCCCTGCTCCCTCCCATCATGAAAACAGAGACCTAAAAGGAGCAGACTTGATATTACGGGGCTACACACTCTATAGTACACTCTCCATAGACAGGTACTATTTCATACCTGTCTTTCTTCATGGCATTCATTAATGATATTTATAACCTTCACTACAACTGTCCATTTGTCATTCATTTTTTACTTGATCACTCTTGCTAGAGATTGGGTTATTTTTTTTTTTCAAAGAACTGGCTTTTGATTTTAATTATCAATTCTATTTTTTTTTAAAGATTTTATTTATTTTATTTTTTCCCCCCAAAGCCACAGTAGTTAGTTGTATGTCATAGCTGCACATTCTTCTAGTTGCTGTATGTGGGATGCGGCCTCAGCATGGCCGGAGAAATGGTGCGTCGGTGCGTGCCCGGGATCCGAACCCGGGCCACCAGCAGCAGAGTGCAAGCACTTAACCACCAAGCCACGGGGCCGGCCCCTCAACTCTATTTTTTAAAACATTATCCCTACTTCTACTTTTTTAAAGATTACTCTTCCCCCTCATCTCCTTGCTTATTTTTTTCTTCTTTTTATTGATATAAAATTCATCATTTTAACCATTTTCAAGTGTACAATGCAGGGAGTTTTAGCATGTTCACAGTGTTGTTCAATCATCACCACTATCTAATTCCAGAACACTTTCATTGCCCTAAGAAGAAACCCTGTACCCATCAGTAGTTACTCCTCATTGTCTCCTCCCTTTAGCCCCTGTCTATGCAGTTTCTTTCTTATCTCTATGAATTTCCTATTCTGGACATCTCATATAAATGGAATCACGCAATATGTGGCTTTGTGTGTCTGACTTCTTCCACTTAGCATTTTGTTTTTGAGGTTCATCCATGTTGTAGCATGTACCAGTACTTCATTACTTTTTATGGCTGAAGAATATTCCATTGTGGATATAGCATATTTTATTTATCCATTCATCAGTTAATGGACATTTCTTTGTTTCCCCTTTTTGGCTGTTATAAATAACACTGCTATGAAGTTTTTGTTTGAACATACATTTTCAATTCTTTTGGATATATATTTAGGAGTGAAATTGCTGAGTCATATAGTAATTCTATATGTTTTAACTTTTTGAAGAACTGCCAAACCATTTTCCACAACAGCTGCACCATGTTACATTCCCACCAGCAATGTATGAGGGTTCCAATTTCCCCACATCCTCACCAACATTTGTCATTTTCCATTAAAGAAATTATTATAGCTATCCTAATGGATGTGAAATGGTATCTCGTTGTGCTTTTGGTCTGCATTTCCCTAATGACTAATGATGTTGAGCATCTTTTCATGGGCTTGTTGGCCACTTGTATACCTTCTTTGGAGAAATATTTATTCATGGCCTTCATCAATTTCTAATTGGGTAGTTTGTCTTTTTGTTGTTGAGTTGTAAGAGGTCTTTATATAGTCTGGATTCTAGGTCCTTATCAGATATACGATTTGCAAACATTTTCTCCCATTCTCCGGGCTGTCTTTTCACTTTCTTGATAGTGTCCTTTGACGCACAAAAGTTTTTAATTTTGATGAAGTCCAATTTATCTATTTTTCTTTTGCTACTTGTGCTTCTGGTGCCATGTTTAACAAACCATTGCCTAATTCAAAGTGACAAAGATTTACATCGATATTTCCTTTTAAAAGTTTATAGTTTTTGGTGCTGGCTCAGTGGCGCAGCAGTTAAGTGTGTGCACTCCACTTCCGTGGCCCGGGGTTCGCAGGTTCGGATCCCAGGTGCGCACTGATGCACTGCTTGTCAAGCCATGCTGTGGCGGCGTCCCATATAAACTAGAGGAAGATGGGCATGGATGTTAGCTCAGGGCCAGTCTTCCTCAGCAAAAAAGAGGAGGATTGGCATCAGATGTTAGCTCAGGGCTGATCTTCCTCACCAAAAAAAAAAAAAAGTTTATAGTTTTAGCTCTTACATGTAGGTCTTTGATCTATTTCGAGTTAATTTTGTATATGGTGTGAGGTATATTCACCCTTTTATATGTAGATATCTAGTTGTCCCAGCATCATTTGTTGAAAAGCCTATTCTTTCCCCATTGAATAGTCTTGGCACACTTGTTGAAACTCAATTGACCACAGAAGTATGGGCCGGACTGTCAATTCTATTCAGTTTATCTGTGTCTATCCTATGGCAGCATCACACTGTTTTGATTACTGTAGTTTTACTGTAATTTTTGAAATTGGGAAATGTGAGTCCTCAAACTTTCTTCTTTTTCAAGATTGTTTTGGCTATTCAGGGTCCCTTGAAATTCCACATGAATGTTGGAATCGGCTTTTACATTCATGCAAAAAAGGCAATTGGAATTTTAATAGGGAGCACATTTAATTTGTAGATAAATTTGGGGAGCATTGGCATCCTAACAATAGTGAAAGACTTCCAACCCATGAACATGGGATCATTCCCATATTTAGGTCTCTCTTAATTTCTTTCAGCAATGTTCTGCAGCTTTCAGTGTACAAATCCTGTATTTCCTACATAGTTTATTATTTTTGATGCTATTGTAAATGGAATTACTTTCTTCACTTTTGGATTGTTCATTTCCAGTGTATAGAAACACAATTGATTTTTTGTATATTGATCTTGTATCCTGCAACTCATTTACTAGTTTTATTAGTTTCTTTGTTTTCGTGGATTCTTTAGAATTTTCTGTATATGTAATATCACGTTATCTGTGAATAAAGATAGTTTTATTTCTTCCTTTCCAGTCTGGATGCTTTTTATTTCTTTTCCTTGCCTAATTGTCCTGCCTAGAACTTCCAGTACAATATTGAATAGAAGAGGCATGAGCCTTATCTTGTTTCTGATCTTAGGGGGAAAGCTTTTAGTCTTTCGCCATTAGATATCTTAGTAGTGGATTTTTCATAGATGCTCTTTATTAGGTTGAGGAAATTTCCCTTTCTCCTTAGTTTGTTGAGTGCTTTTATCACGAAGGGTGTTAGATTTTGTCAAAAGTCTTTTCTGCATCAATTGAGATGATCATGTGGTTTTCCCCCTTCATTCTATCAAAATGGTGTATTACATTGATTTGATTTTCTTATATTGAGCCACCCTTGCATTCCTGGAACAAATCTCACTTAGTCATGATGTATAATCCTTTCAATATGTTGTTGAATCTGGTTTGCTAGTATTTTGTTGTGCATTTTTGCATCTATATTCATAAGGTATATTGGTTTGCAATTTTCTTTTTTTTTGGCATGTCTTTATCTGGCTTAGTTATCAGGGTAATGCTGATCTCCTAGAATGAATTAGGAAGGGTTCCATCCTCTTCTATTTTTTGGAAAAATTTGTGGAGTGTTCATTTTTCTGGTGGTAATTTTTCTTTAAATGCTTGGTGGAATTCACCAGTGAAACCATCTGGTCCTGGACTTTTCTTTGTTGGGAGATTTTTAATTACTGATTCAATCTCTTCACACATTGTAGGCTGTTGAGATTTCTAGTTCTTCTTGAATCAGTTCAGATAATTTCTGTGTTTCCATAAAATTTTCCATTTCCTCTATGGTATCTAATTTGTTGGTATACAATTGTTCATAGTATTCTTTTATAAATTTTGTATTACTGTAAGATTAATAGTAATATCCCATGTTCATTTATGATTTTAGTTAATTGCCCTTCTTTTTTTTCTTTGTCAGTCTATCTAAAGGTTTGTAAATTTTGTTGATCTTCTCAAAGAACCAATTTTTGGCTTTGTTGATTCCATTTTTTTCAATTCTCTTTTTTAAATTTGTCTCTGTTTTATCTTTATTATTTCCTTTCATCTGCTAGCTTTGGGTAATATCATATTATTTTAATCACTTTTTTTTTTCGTGAGGAAGATCAGCCCTGAGCTAACATCTGATGCCAATCCTCCTCTTTTTTTCTGAGGAAGATTGGCCCTGAGCTAACATCCATGCCCATCTTCCTCCACTTTATATGGGACACTGCCACAGCATGGCTGGACAAGCAGTGTGTAGGTGCCGCCTGGGATCCAAACTGGCGAACCCCGGGCCACGGCAGCGGAGCATGCGCACTTAACCGCTTGAGCCACCAGGCCGGCCCCCTTAATCACTTTTTTTATATATAGGAGGTCAAATCCCTCATTTTTTGTTCTTCAAAGTATTTAATTATTAGTACATATTTTCTTTTCAGTATGAAATTTAGAAAAAGCCCATTTTGTACGCCAAAACATACCCCGTTGGGGTTTTGTTTGCAATTGTACTGAACTCCCCATTAATCCGGAGAGAACTGATAGCTTTATAACGCTGACTCTTCCCATCAGGAACATGAGACATCTCTCAATTTATTAGATTTTTTTATGTGCTTCAGTTAAATTGTAAAATTTTTTTCATACCTGTCCTGCACATATTTTTAGGTGAAATTCTACATCTTTTATTGATTGTCTGAAAATGAAGAGTGGACTATTTTCCATTATACCTTCTAACTAGTTATTACAGACAGATAGAAACATTGTTGATTTTTCTTTGTTGATCTTATATCCATCGGGCTACATTAATAATTATTAGCTTAATAGTTTGTGAGTTGATTCTTCCATATTTTCTAAGTAAATAATTATATCTGCAATTTGTGAGTTTTATCTCTTTCCAATATTTATATTTTATTTATTTTTGTCACACTGCCTTAACTAGACCCTACAGAACAAAATAAAATAGAAGCATTTAAGCACGAATGCTTCCAATATTTAATTTTATATGATGTTTGATAGATTTCTCACAGATATTATTTATTAGATTGAAGAGTATTACTTGTATTTCTGGTTTGCAGAAGCTTAACCAGAAATGGATGTTAAATTACATCAAATACTTTTATTGGCCTTTATTGAGATTATTTTTCTTTTAATCCATTTATAAAGTGAATTATTTTAATGTATTTTCATATGGTCAAACATCCTCACATTCTTGGAGAAACTCTACAGACTCCTGATATACTGCAGTTTTAGTATATTGATTCATTTGATTTTCTAATATTTTATTTAGGATTTTTGCATCCATGTTCATAAGTCAGACTAGACAGAGATTTAGGGGTGAGTGAACTGAAGAGATGTGTGTGTGTGTATATGTACTATTTTTTCATCATTTTTTTGTGTTTTTTAAACTTGAATTTTAATGATCTAAAGTTACAGAATACAGACTGCATAAACCTTTTTAAAATTCGTTAAGATTTTATTACAAAATAAACAGTCACTTGTATGAATATTCCATGTATTTTGAAAAGAATGTGTATTCTCTGCTGTATCCAAAGACACACACATGTATATCTGAGTATTAACTGTGATATTCAAATTGCTCATAACTTTACTTGTTCTTTTGACTACGTGAGATGACCATTTTTGAGAGAGTTGTTAAAACCTCTTGTTATTATTAGGTATTTGTCAAGTTTTCCTTGTATTTCTATCAGTTTTGGCTTTATATATTTTGAAGCTCTGATATCAGGTACATAGAGCTAGGTTACCAACAGATAATCCGTCTCTGGAAGATTCCATTTCCCTACTCACTAATCTGCTATTTAGTTGGGTCCATTCAGCTATTCAGTCAATCTACTGAGCTCTCTGCTTCACTGAGTACATTTATAATTTCCAACATCTTTCTTGTGCGTGTAATGTCTCCAATTTTTTTCATGGTTGCAACATTTCCTTGAATCGTTCTGAAATAATTATTATACTCATTCTGAAGTTTGTTTCTAATTATGATATTAACTCTGTTTTCTGAGACATCAGCTTTTCTAGTTGTTGAGATCTATGCCTCTTTTTTATTGTGTAAGTTTTATTCAAATATTTGGTGTTTTACAGTTGTCCACTCATCCCTGGGGGGTCTAACTGCTACAGGGTGTGTTTGGAATGATGTCATGCACGATTGTCTGGTAAGGGAACGATTTCACCATACAGGAAGTCATAGTGTTGGTTCATATGCACTTTTTCCCAGCCTGTTAATATTTTGAGGTGATCAGAGGCAGAGTTACACACATTTTGAGTGGTCTGCTCCAACCCTATCTTCCTGTTTTCCCATTTGCCTTGTTATTTTTAGGGAGTAATTTTGTAGAATGAGAGGTTTTTTGGGGCTCATGGTTCTCATTCCAGCAGAAACCCTTGTCATTTAAAAGAAATTGCTCTTGACCTCCCTGTTCTGATTGGAAATGGGCTCCAAAAAGAAATGTGTTAGCATCTGAGTGTCTGGGAGGGGGCTCCTGTCCCTCTCAATGGTTGGTAGCTGCCCTTGGGCATGATCTGCCTCCTTGTCCCAGGTCTCCTCTGGATGCTCTGCCTTGCAGGTGAAACCCTTAGCATCTTGGTGCAAGCTGTGGAGGGCCTGCCAGCTTAGCTGCACTTCCCCTGACCTGTGCTCCAGAGAAGCTCCCTGTCTTTGTGCATCCTTTGTCTTGGGAGTTGAAATTCTCTTGAACCTCCTCTTCAGGCATCAGGGTTTGGGGTTTTATTTTTTTGTTTTATTTTGGCTGTCACTTGTGACCTCTTCCAGTTGTATTTCTCTGTACCTCTGACACTATTTGCTTTGTGGCTTCAGAATTTCCTCAAATTTTCCAGTCTTTTCATGAAACTCTTCCCTTTTTCCCCCTGCACTGATACATTCTATTTAAAAAAATGTTTAACAGGGCCGGCCCCGTGGCCTAGTGGTTAAGTTTGGTGTGGTCCGCTTCGGTGGCCTCGGTTTAGATCCTGGGCACGGACATACACACCATGCAACAAGCCATGCTGTGGCCATGTCCCACATACAAAATAGAGGAAGATTGGCACGGATGCCAGCTCAGGGTGAATCGTCCTCAAGCAAAAAGAGGAAGACTGGCAACAGATGTTAGCTCAGGGCAAATCTTTCTCAGCAAAAAAAAAAAAAAAGTTTATCAATGTTTCATGGAGTTCATCCAGAAGAGAGTGTAGATGTTTGTCATTTTGGTTTACTCTTATTTTTAAAAATACAATGTGTATGCACACTGCAGTGCATACTGTACTGTGCGCATGCAGTCATGCTGCATGGTTTGTGTTCATCTCTACTACTTGTCTATCCTAAATTTTAGGGTAAATAAGGATCAACTGGGGAGATTTTTTTAAAATGCCGATTTCAGGACTGCACCCATAGTTTCTGATTCAGTAGCTATGAAGTGAGATTGATAAAGCTGCATGTTAGAAATATTCCCAGATAATCTGGTTCAGGTTGCGCGGGGCCATGCTGTTTAGAAACACTGTACTAGATGACACTGTTTAATTTGTATCACTTCTTGTTGAATGCCTCTTCTCCCCCATTAAAGATCCACGAAGATATTGTGTTATCTTGTTCATTGCTGTATCCTCAGAGGATATCTGTCTGTACAGCACCTGGTAACACTGGAAATGCTGAAATTAATGTGTTGAATGCATAAAAGGTACATTAAGCAAACTCTTATTTAGTTAGGTGTAAATTAGATGCATTTTCTATTCAACTCACAGGAAAATTCTGAAAAAAAAAAAAAAACCTAAGGATTTCTACGTAAATACAGTCAAGTCATATTTCATTAGAGGAGAGGCTTGGTTCTAGCGACACACAGGTTTATCTTTGGGAGAAACGAGGATAGAAGAACTCAGGATTAGAGTTAGTTGCTTATTGCCTGGAGCAGAGCTTCTTACCCTGAAACCTAAGATTCAACAAGAAGTCAACCTCCTCATGCTGTGTGTGTGTGTGTGTGTGTGTGTGTGTGTGTGTGTGTGTAAGTAATAACATGTGTATAAAAATGTATTATTTGTTCAACAATTTTTAAGCACTTGCTATGTCTGGCACTATTCTGGGTATTAAAGATACAGTAGAGAACAAAACAGATTTAAAAAATACAATGACCTTGCCTTATGCAGCTTACTTTTTTATGAAATACAAGCAATAAATGAGTAAAATATGTAAAACTGTAATAAGTGCAATGAAGAAAAATGAGGCAAGGAAGGAGCACAGGGAGTGGGTAGGAGTGGGGGTGGGGGGTTACGATTCTAAACAGGATGCTCAAGGAAAGCATCACAAGATGGTGACGTTTAAGCAAAAATCTGAAGATGGTGACAGACTGCGCCATGTGATATACGGCAGAAGAGCACTCCAGATAAAGGAATTTTTTGAAACTTGTGCAAAGGCCCTGAGGTGGAAATGTGTCTGGCATATTTGAAGGACAGCAAGGAGGCCAGTGTGGCCAGAGCAGATCGACTTGGGGAAATCAGGTCAGACGTTTGCCAAGGCCGAATCATGGAGGACCTTACAGAACCCTGTAAGAATTGAGCTTTTACTCTGAATGAGATGGGAGGACAATGGAAGGTTTTGAACAAAAGAAACAACAATTTTGTGTCTCTGTGTATGTGTGCATGTACATGAGTGGACATGATTGTTTGATTGTACATGTATATGGGCAGGGAAGTGCGTTTTTCTGGAGAGAGATTCCGCAGGCATCTAGGAGGTTCCCTCAAAAAGCTACCCTATGAAGTACTTGTCCTCTGAACATAAGGGTTTCTCTCTGTTCTCTCTGCCTTGTTCACGCTGCCCTCTAGAGAGGCAGAGTGCTGCTGGGGTTTGGTTATTTTCTAGGCAGAACCTTGGCAGGAGTGTAAATGTGCCTGTGTGGGAGCAAACACCCTTCTTTCCTTTTGGACACTGTTCCTTTCACAGGGCTGGAGAGGTGAGATGGGTCTGGGGGCTCTTTCATCTGAGAAAAGATACTCTTACCCCATGCGTCCCCTTTGGAAATCCAAATGGTAGCCAGGGAGAGGTCGGGGCAAAGGGTCCATTTAGACTTCTTGGTTCCAAAACCGTACCCAGAAGTAGCAGTAAGAGAACAGGGGACTAAAATAGTAGGAGAAGGAACAGGGGTAGCAACAATAACAACAACAACAATAATAATAAAGCACTGACGTATCAGGGCAGATGGAGCACTGTGCTGAATACACCGTCTCATTTAATCCCCTGCAGCTAGGTCCATCTGTAATTTTACTGAATGATTTCCTGAATTCAAATAAATACTAGTTTATTTGTAGAAAAACTATTTACCTTTGACTTGCGAAATAGATTTCTTGGTATGGGTTTGCTAGGATCTGCATGATAAAAATTATCTGTGAGTGGGATAGCAATTCCCATATTAGATGGAGGCCTGTAGTTTATCTGTAAGTGATTAAGCAAAGAAAATGTATAATTCATTATTATTTACTAAGTCTTTACCAAGTTACCAAAAAAAAAATCAGCATTTCAGAGAGTGTTTACATTTTAGAAATAAATAATCCGCACATCCTTAAAATGACATGAGGACTGAAAATTAACCGGTGTGTTTTGAGCATCTCAGGAAAGAAATGCTGAGACTGAATGGCCAGCCAATCACACAAAAATAATATATCACTGGTACCCTTAAAACAAGCTGCTGAGGTTTCTTACTGGCAAAGTTTTGATCAGATTAAAACCCTGGCTGTCTTTGTGAACTCCACTAATCCAGTCCTCCAGTGGGATGAGTGTACTGGGAATGTGATGCATAGATTTGAGATAACTACAGCTGCTTTTCAAAGTTGGCACGATCGTTGTAACGAAGCACTCAGTGGATGCTCCCCAGACAATAAATGCCAGCGAAGTTGAACCCTGGAAATATCCAAATAAATGAAGATTATTAAAGTAAGTGTTATAGGCTGAACTGAGTCCACTCAAAATTCATTTGTTGATGTCCTAAGCCCCAATATCTCAGAATGTGACTGTATTTGGAGATAGGGCCTTTAAAGAGGTGATTAAGTTAAAATGAGGTCATTAGGGTGGGCCCTAATTCAGTATGATGGGTGTCCTTATAACAAGAGGAAATGTGAACACACAGAGGGAAGACGATGCGGAGACACAGGGAGAAGGAGGCCATCTATAAGCCAAGGAGAGAGGCCTCAGAAGAAACCACCCCTGCTGACACCTTGATCTCAGACTTCAAGCTCTAGAACTGTGAGAAAATAAATTTCTATTCTTTAAGTCACTCAGTCTGTGGTAATTTGTTATGGCAGTCAGAGCAGACTAGTACAGTAACTAACTAAGGAATATAGAAAAAGAAAAGAAATAGAAAAAGAGCAATAATAGGAAATAGAGAGTGATGTTTGACATAAACATCTGTTTGAGAATAAATCACAACAGAAAACATATTATTCTCCAGGAAGAAATACATTCCAATGTAATTGGTTATGGGCAACATCTGGAAATGAGCAAGGATCAAGAAGGACTTTTAAAATAAACACCATTATTACATCCAACCCAGATCAATGAGGCTTCTCTCCTTCACTGATGAGCACTTGGACAATTGCTTTGATGATATGAATAAGATAACTCCTATTAGAGTACATCTTGAAAAGAAGTTCTTCATTAGCAATCACTGTATTTCCTGAAGATATGTTTTTAGAAGGAATTTATGCACAATAATAAATGTATTTGAACCTTGAACAATATTAAACATTCTATAAAATGTGATAAATTCTGTTTGAAATTTTAAAGTGTTTTTGGAATTTTAAAAATGCAGAAATACTAATAACTGTATTGATGTAGTAGACCCTGGTAGTGAAAGTTTTACCCCATCTGCATTTTTAATGGCTATTAAAAATGATATATTTTTAATGAATTTCTGCCAGAACACATTGGACCAGAATCCAAGCAGGGTTCTACTATTAAAGGAAATTGGGGATGGGGGGAGGCGGGGATCACAAGTTCCATAAGAAACAAGGAAGCAAACAGAAAAATCCAGAATATTGGACACTATATAACACAACTGACCCAATTTCTACAATTCAATGGCAGGGGAAGAAAATGGAGTAGTATCTACCTTCGATTAAAAGACTTAAGAGATAAAGTAACCACATATTGTGTGAATCTTGTTTGGATCCCAACAAAAACAAACCAACTACAAAAATTTTTTTGAGAAAATTGGGGAAATTTGTTTATGGACTGGGTTTTATAGGACACCAAAAAATTAGTTTAAAAAGTTTTAGGGATGGTAATGGCATTGTGGTTATGTGAGAGAGAATACCTATATTTTTTAGAGATGTGTATTAAAGCACATTGAAGTGAAATGACTTGAGATTTGCTATTCATTTTAAAATATATCAGAATATAAACAAAAACATTAAATAGGGATGATAAAGCAAAAGTAGCAAAATCTTGACTACATATTGTTTCAGTGTAATAGGTATATGGAAATTCTACTTTTGTCTATATCTGAGAGTTTTCATGATTAAAAAATTTTAGAATATATAGAGAAATATTTATTGACTCAAAAGGATTAAAATATATAGTTATGTGGAAGGAGCAAATCTTTTAATGTGTATATATAATGCTCTCCCAGTTTTAGGAAAATACTGTAAGTTCATAGTGATTAAGCATTTTCTATGTGCCCGCCATTGTTTCAGATGCCCTCCTTGAGTGATCACATTTAATTCTCAAAACAACCCTGTGAGGTAGATATCATTATTATCATCTCCATTTTATAGACGAGGAAACTAGCCACAGTAACTTTCCCAAGTTGACACAGACATACCAGAAGTGCAATCTAACTCACTCTTTCCAGAGCCCACTCTTGTAACCTCTGCCCTGTACTGCTCACTGCCTTATTGTAATACTCAAAATGTTAAAAGTGCTTAGTCATCCTTGATGGGTAGGATTGTGTGTAATTTTTCCTTCTTACCTTGTATTCTAAATTTTATATAATTAATAGATTTTTTTGTAATTAAAGAAAACCTTACCTGTTGTAAACTTTTGCTAGCTGCAGAAATTTCCATTAGATAACTATCAGTATAGTCAAAAGTGCCTTCAGCTTTAACTTCCAACAAAGTTGGGTTTCCAACAATTACTTTCAGTAGCGGTATTTTGAGCGTTCGAACACCTGCAGAAACAAGGACAACAGTGACTATTAAATCATGAACATTTTAAACAATTGAATCATGCCTGGCTAATCAGGATTCTGGAACATTTGCAGAATTTATTATGAAGTTTGCATAATGGCTGCAAATATAGTTAGCAATTTATATAGCGTCAACTTGAATCGTTCTTAGAAAAATTTAATTTCGCAAATATTTTCTCACAGAAATATTGCTCCCCTTCATTCCTTAGGCGGGTTCTCGGATGCATATGAAGTCCCTTGGATAGTATCAGTCACACTGAGTTGGATAACTCAGTAGAGAAACTGAAGAGTACACGCTCAATTTAAAGGGCTGTCAATCAACTGTTGCCAAGAGAAAACTCCCAGGCAGTTCAGACACAATATGGCATCAGGCCAATTTCTGCCTGCAGGCCACCTCTCCACACTGAGAAATTTAATGGAAAAAGAGATCGGAAAGACTATGTAGTCTAATTGCCGTCTTTACTAATCAGTAGAGCAGAGCTGAGGAGTAGTAAATGTTGTGCCTGAAGTCTCATTTGCAGCACTTTCTCTTAAACCAAAGTCATCTGACCAGTGTTTGCTAAACTTTAACTGGGGATTTTGTTGAAACACAGATTTAAATTTAGCAGGTCTGGGGAGGAGTTGAGATTCTGTACCCCCACGCCCCAGCTTTATTGAGGTATAATTGACAAATATAATTGTATACATTTAAAGTGTATAACATGATGACTTGATATATGTATACATTGTGAAATGATTGCCAAAATTAACACATTCATCCCTCCACGTGGTCACCTTTTATTTTTTGTGGTGAGAACGCTTAAGATGTACTCTTTTAGCAAATTTCAAGTATACAATACAGTATTATTACCTGCAGTCATCACGCTGTACACCCCAGAACTTATTCATTTAATGAACTAGAAGTTTGTACACTTTGACCAACCTCTGCCCATATTCCCCACCCACCAGCCACTGGCAACCAGTATTCTGCTCTATTTCTATTAGTTAGACTTTTTTTTTTAAATTCCACATATGAGTGATACCACGCAGTATTTGTCTTTCTCTGTCTGGCTTATTTCATTGAGCATAATATCCTTCAGGTCCATCCATGTTACTATAAAAAAGAAGGCAGGATTTCCTTCCTTTTTATGGCTGAATAACATTCCATTGTGTATATATACCGTATTTTCTTTATCCATTCATCTGTTAATGGACACTTAGGTTCTTTCCGTATCTTGGCTATTGTGAGTAATGCTGTACTGAACATGGGAGTGCAGATATCTCTTTGATTTCATTTCCTTCAGATATATACCTGGAAGTGGGATTGCTGGATCATATGGTAGTTCTATTTTTAATTTTTCGGGGAACCTCCATGTTGTTTTCCATAGTGGCTGTACCAATTTACGTCCCCACCAACAGTGTACAAAGACTCCCTCTTTTCCACATCCTCACCAGTATTTGTTATTTCTTGTCTTTTTGATAATAGCCATTCTAACAGGTGTGAGGTGATATCTCATTGCGGTTTTGATTTGCATTTCCCTGATCAGTAGTCATGTTGAACATCTTTTCATGTAACTGTTGGCCATTGTATGTCTTCTTTGGAAAAATGTCTATTCAGATCCTTTGCCTATTTTTAATTGGATTGTTTGGTTTTTTTGCTATTGAGTAGTATGAGTTCCCTATATATTTTAGACATTAACTCCTTATCAGATATATGGTTTGCAAATATTTTCTCCCATTCCGTAGGTTGCCTTTTCCTTTTGTTGATGGTTTCCTTTGCTGTGGTCCCACTTGTTGAGTTTTGCTTTTGTTGCTTGTGCTTTTGGCGCCATTTCCAAAAAAAATCATTGCCAAGACCAATGTCAAAGAACTTTTCCCCACGTACATCAAGGAATGTACCTCAACACAGTAAAGGCCGTATATGACAAGCCCATAGCTAACATCACATCAAGCCCATAGCTAATATTATACTCATACTCATATTTCTCAAATCTTAAATTTTTCCTCTAAGATAGGAACAAGACGAGGATGCCCACCCTTACCACTTCTATTCAACACAGTACTGGAGGCCTTACCCAGAACAATTTGCCAAAAAAAAAAGAAAGAAAGAAAGAAAAGGCATCCAAATCAGAAAGGAAGAAGTAAAATTAATTGTCTCTGTTTTCAGATGATGGGATCTTATATATAGAAAACCCTAAAGATTCTGCCAAAGAACTGTTAGAACTAATAAACAAATTCAGTAAAGTTGCAGGATACAAAGTCAACTTACAAAAATCAGTTGCGTTTTGGGGGCTGGCCTGGTGGCGCAAGCGGTTGGGTGCGTGTGCTCCGCTGCTGCGGCCCGGGGTTCGCCAGTTCGGATCCCGGGCGCGCACCAACGTGCCACTTGTTAAGCCATGCTGTGGTGGCGTCCCATATAAAGTGGAGGAAGATGGGCATGGATGTTAGCCCAGGGCCAGTCTTCCTCAGCAAAAAGAGGAGGATTGGCAGATGTTAGCTCAGGGCCCATCTTCCTCACACTCACACAAAAAAATCAGTTGCGTTTCTATGCACTAACAATGAACTATCTGAAAGAGAAATTAAGAATCCCATTTACTATAGCATCAAAAAGAACAAAATGTTAGGAATAAATTTAACCAAGGAGGTGCAAGATCTGTACACTGAAAACTATAAGACATCAGTGAAAGAAACTGAAGAAGACACAAGTAAATGGAATGCCGTGTTCATGGATTGGAAGAATTAATATTAAAATATCCATACTGAGCCAGCCCTGATGGTCTAGTGGTTAAGTTTCAGTACTTTCACTGCTTCCACGGCCCAGGTTCGTTTCCCGGTCGTGGAACCACACCACCTGTCTGTCAGTTGACAGGTTGTAGTGGCGGCTCACACAGAAGAACTAGTATGACTTACAACTAGGACATACAACCAGGCACTGGGGCACTGGGATGAAGAAAAAAAAAAAGAGGAAGATTGGCAACAGATGTTAGCTCAGGGCGAATCCTTCCCTGAAAAAAAAAAAAGTCCATACTACCTAAAGCAATCTACAGATTCATTGTAATCCCTATCAAAACGCCAAAAACATTTTTCACAGAAATAGAAAAAACAACCCTAAAACTGGAATGGAGCCACAAAAGACTCCACATTTCTTTTTGTGTGTGTGTGAGAAAGATCAGCCCTGAGCTAACATCCATGCTAATCCTCCTCTTTTTGCTGAGGAAGACAGGCTCTGAGCTAACATCTATTGCAAATCCTCCTCCTTTTTTCCCCCCAAAGCCCCAGTAGATAGTTGTATGTCATAGTTGCACATCCTTCTAGTTGCTGTATGTGGGACGCGGCCTCAGCATGGCCAGAGAAGCGGTGCGTCGGTGCGTGCCCAGGATCCGAACCCGGGCCACCAGTAGTGGAGCGCGCGCACTTCACCGCTAAGCCACGGGGCCAGCCTCAAGACTCCACATTTCTAACAAGCACTCAGGTGATGGTGATGTGGCTGGTCCAGGGACCATAGCTTGAGTAGCAGGGACTAGGTTTTTCTTTACAAAGAGGCAAGTGAGTTAATTTGCTGATTACTATTTGCTTCCATCAAACTGAATGAGTAAAACTGATTGCACAATTTAACAACCAATTTAGTATATTTTAAAGCTAAAATAATTAGAACATTTGGGATTTGTGCTGGAATATATAGAGAATAAATGAATTTACTATAATTTTTTGTTTTATTTTTTCCAGTATGCCATTTCTCCATCTTCTTTAATAAGTTTTGTGTTACTTTTGTAATAAATAAATTCCTGGAAAAATGGAGAAAAATACCAAATTCTATTTAAAAGTCTTTTTTGGCTTAAAATATATACTTGAAATAATTATAACAATACCAAATAATTAACAGGCTTTCTTTTCAGAGGACAGCAAAAATCTAAACTAAAATCCTGTCTAAACTTGGGCTGGTAACTTAACCTCATTTTCCTCATAAAATGAGGATTATAATTTGGGGTTTTTATAAACATTAAATTAAAAAAACACATAAACAATCATTTAATACAGAGCCTCTCACATAGTAAGTGCTCAATAATGAGAAGCTAATACTGTTATTAGTAGGATGCCAGCTACTATTGAAACCAAAGATAAAGGAAATATCAAAGAGTATATTTCACATCCAAGGAAACCAGTAACATCTCCTTTTGCTGTTTCCCAATAAAAATAAACTTACCTTTTGTATTAGGGATGACCTTAACTTTTAAAGCATGAGATTTCCCCAAATCAATGTATTTCAGGACATTGAGGGATAGTAAATCATCATGTTGTTGAAACCAGTAATTACATGGTTTTGAATATATTTTCCATGTTCTTCCATTTCTTTGCCCAAAGTCATATAAGAACCAGGAGTCTTTTAGAAAGGCCATATTGCTGGGTACTCTTTCAGGCATGGTAGCCATAGCTAAAGCATTCTTATCGTCTAGAATGCTTGTGATCAGGAAGCTGCTGTAGCCAGGAATCACCACAGTCTTCTCTATATCCGAATCTTGAAATGAGGAAATAACACCTGGACCTGAAACAGGAATGATTTGGTATAAAATAAAACTGCCAAAGTTATCGGTTTTCTTTCCTCCAAGCACACTGGTGGACACAACCAATGAATATGCTATTTGAGTTTTTAGACTAAGGTCTTAACCAGAGAACACATTTGCCAGATTTCAGGCTATAATTCAAATTATTTTAGAGAAAGTGTATCAGGAATATGTCAAGCACAAACCTATACTTTAATATTTACTATGAAATTAGTTCTATAAAATTCTCAGCAGAAAAAAATATGTAGGGCTAAGTCATTATAAGAAAGCTGAATTCTTTACCAAAGAACTGCCAAGAGCCTTAGTAACCTAGAATCTTGATTGTGATTCTATAAGAGAAGGATAATGTAGCAGGTGTTTCCCCAGTGCCCAAAGTCTGCCTATTATATAAAAGGTGCTCAATAAATATTTGTTGAATGGATGAATAATTTATTGCTTAAGGAGAGCACGAAGATTTAAAAGAAAAGAGGCTTCAGGGCAGGAGCATAAGGAACACCACCACGTAAGGAATGGGAAGGAAAAAGATTCCACAAAGGAGACAAAGAAGAAATGACTAGAGAAAAGCCATCAGAGAGAATATGAGGGAAGCCAAAAGAAGGCTGTTTCAAGGAGGCGGGGGCATCATTATCAACTGATTTTGATAGGTCATGAAACATGTCAACAACAACAATATTCACCTGATTCTGAAAAGCTTAATAGAAGTAGTCAGAAGAGAACCTTATAATTCCCTTCATTATGCAAACATGCTCTAATTTCTCCCATTTTAAACAAACCAACAAAAATCCTTTTCTACATTCCCTACAACTGCCACATAACTTCTCTCCTCACCTTTAGAGTGAGATTCCCTGATAGAGTTGCCTTTATTCACTGTCTTCAATTCCTCTCCTCTCATAATTTCTTGAACCTATCCCAGTCAGGATTTTGTCTACATTGTGCCACCCAACAACAGCTTTTGTCAAGCTTATCAATGACTTCCACACGGATCCATTGCCCAGTTTTCTTTCCTTATCTTACCTGACCTATTGGTGGCATCTAACACAGGAGCACTCCCTTCTTGAAACACCTTCTTCCCTTTGCTTCTGAGGCACACTCGCTCTCAGTTCTTCTCTGAGCAGACCATCCAATCTCCTTTCCTGATTATTCCCCATCTTCCAGACCATTAATTGTTGGAACACCAGGGATTGGACCTCAGACCTTTTCCTTCCCATATCTACACTCATTTTCCAGGTGATCTCATCTGGTCTCATAGCATTAACTATCATATATATGCTGACTGCTCATATTTATCTCTCCAGTCCAGATGTCTTTCCTGAATTTCAGACTTGTCTTTTTAAATATCTACCTTATTTTTCTGTTTAGATGAGTAACAGGCATTTTTACATTTACTATGATCTCTCACCTGATTATTGCAATAGCCTCCCAACTGATTTCTCTGCTTTCCTTCTTGCCCTCTCTCCATCACCTGCCCAGTCTATTCTCAACACAGCAGCTGAAGCAAGCTTGTTAAAACATAAGTCTGATCATGTCACTTTCTGCTCAAAATCCTTCAATGGTTTCCCATTTTCTCAGAGTAAAACCCAAATCCTTACAATAAACTATACTAACGTTTGCAATGTATCTGTCTTATAATCCTTTGAAATAGAAATTTCCTAAAGTGATTCAAAATTATTTTATTATGTAGGGCAAAATTGGCATGGACTTCCTATTTTCTTTCACTTCTTATGAATACTATTTAAGGCAAAATAACGTCATAGGAATAAATGACAGGCACTACTATTAATGAAGTATCAATGAGGTTATAGCTAGGTTTTATTATATTAGAAATAAAAAATTCCTCCAGGAACCTAAGTATATGTAGATTTCTATAGATTGTCAATTGGACTAAATTTTGAAATCTATTCTATAAATGAGCATGAACAGTCTTCCTAAAAGAGAATTATTCATTTTTTTGCCATCAGAGATGTATTATATTTTATACTTACTTTGTAATTGAAGAGTAAGTTGATAGAAATTTCCAGCTTGATTAATGAAAAGGGAACTAGACAAACAGGAGCTCTCATGCACTTCTTCTATTCCAAAAGGGTCTACAATTTCTGCAATAACTGAGGACAAAAATCCTTCAGGAGTGTTGTGTTGCAATACTTTTCTTATGTAAGCTGTTCCAGTTTTCCTAAACAAACCAACAAACATTAAGGAATTTGGAAAAAACTGTGGCTTAAATGAGCAAGTTTATGAATGTATAATTAACAAACAAAATACACCACAAATGGCTAACAAATGAACATTTGATTAATATTTCTTCAATCTCATTAGTAATCAATGAAATGCCAATTACAGCAATGGGATACAACTTTTCACCTATCAAATTAGCAATGAGTTTTAAATGACAGGGTTCAGGAGTGGCAAGAATCGAGTGGAGATAGGCATTCATCCACTGATGAATTGGTGGGATTGTAAGTTGGTACAAGCTTCCCAGAAAGCAATTTGACATTATGCATTAAGAGCTCTAGCATTATTTTCTTCACTCTGATTCCATAAGTCTACTGACAAGGCTCTATCCTAAGTAAATAACTTGAAACACAGGGGAGAAAAAAGCTTTCCACACAAAGATGTTCATCACAGCATTATGATAAAAATTAGAAGTAAGAAATGCCAACAGTGGGAAAATTAAGTAAATGATAATACATGATCTACTTAGACCAAATGCACATATTAAAATTGTATTTACAGAGAGCTTATAATTACGTATGGAAAGTGGTCATATGATAAGGTCTAAATGAAAAAAGCAAGATGAAAAATGTTAAAATGCATATTAAAAAGGACTAATTGGTGGGCTAGCCCCAGTGGCCTAGTGGTTAAGTTTGGCGGGCTCTGCTTTGGCGGCCTGGGTTCAGTTCCCGGGTGCGGACCTGTACCACTCGTCTGTTAGTGGCCATGCTGTGGTGGTGGTTCACATACAAAAAAAACAGGAAGATTGGCAGCAGATGTTAGCTCAGGGCAAATCTTCCTCAAGAAAAAACAAAAACAAAAACAGACTAGTTGGTAATTAATCAAAGGGTTAACCGTTATGATTTCAATTTTCTTCTTTATATTTAACTGTCTTTTAAGAAATTTCCACAATGAGCATATACTTTATAATCAAGGAAAAAAATATATTTTTAAAATGTTAACTTAGGATATCATACGCAAAGAAATAAATCTAGACACAGATGTTATAACTTTCACAAAATTAACTCAAAATGGATCATAGGCTTAAATATAAGGTGCAAAACTATGAAATTCCTAAGAGAAAACAGAAGAACATCTAGATGACCAACAGCACACTCGGTGAAAGAAAAAATTGATTAAGCCATACTTTGTTACAGTTTAAAACCTCTGCTCTCTGAAAGACACTGTTAAGCAAATTAGAAGACAAGACACATACTGGGAGAAAATAATTAGACAATCTAAAAAGACATATCTGATAAAGGACTGTTATCCAAAATAAACTGTAGGGGAGGAAATAAACCTCTTTTTTCTCTACTCTCCTTGGTTCTGCACCTGGGGACCTGGACATTAAACTGACAAAAGACAGATTACAAGAGAAAAGCAAATAGAGTTTATTAACCTGTGCATCACTCTTACACACAGGAGAAACCTCAGTGATGAGTAACTCGAAGGGGTGGTTAGAACTTGCAGCTTATATAGCATCTCCCCAAAGAACAGTAAATTTGTAGAGACATGACAGGACAAAGGAAAAGGGGCTTAAGCTTTTAGGCATGGCAAACTGTGGAAAAGTAAATATATGGGGGAAACTAATAGAAGATAAGTGTTGTTTTAGTAAGGTTTGTTATCTAGATTCCTCTCAGTGTCTTTGGGCTGATAAGAGCCTCTGGTGATTAAGAATCAACCTGCCTTTCCTGGTAGAGTTGGGGAAGGCAGAGATTTTTTTCTTCTTTCTACTTCTTCTCAATTGCCTTCAGCTGAAAATAATCCTTATGCCAAAGTGGCATATTTGGGGGTAGCATATTCTGATCCCCTACAATACAAAGAACTCTTAAAACTCAATAATAAGGAAACAAACAACCCAATAAAAAAAAAAAGCAAAAGATCTGAACAGATTCCTCACCAAAGAAGATATACAGATGGCAAATAAACATACGAAGAGATGCTCCACAACATATGTCATCAGGAAATGCAAATTAAAACATCAGTGAGATACCACCATACATCTATTAGAATGGCAAAGGCCAAAGCACTGACCACACCAAATGCTGCCAAGGATGTGGAGCAAAAGGAACGCTCATTCATTGCTGGAGGGAATGCAAAATGGTATAGCCACTTTGGAAGACAGTTCAGCAGTTTCTTATAAAACTAAACATACCCTTACCATACAATCTGGCAATCACATTTCTTGGTATTTATCCAAGTGAGTTGAAAACTTTAGTCTACACAAAAATCTAAATAAGGATGTTTATAGCAGCTTTATTCATAACTGCCAAAAACTTGGAAGCAACCAAGATGCGCTTCCGTAGGTGAGTGGATAAACTGTGGTACATCCAGACAACAGAATATTATTCAGCACTAAAAAGAAATGAGCTATCAAGCCATGAAAAGACATGGAGGAAACTTAAATGCATTTTACTAAATAAAAGAAGCCAATTAGGAAAGGCTACATACCATATGATTCCATCTATATGACATTCTGGAAAAAGTAAAATGATAGAGACAGTAAAGACATCAGGGGTTGGGGATTGGGGATGAATAGGCAGAGCACAGAGGATTTTTAGGGCAGTGAAACTATTCCATATGATATTATAAGATGGAAAGACGTCATCACAGATTTTTTCCAAACCCATAGAATGTACACCACTAAGAATGAACTGTAACAGAAACTTCGGACTTTGGGTGATAACGATGTATCAGTGTAGGTTCATTGAATGTAACAAATGTACCACTATAGTGCAGGATGTCCATAGTGGGAGAGGTTGTGTGTGTGTGTGTGGATAGTGGATATACGGGAACTCTCTGTACTTTCTCCTCAAATTTGCTGTGAATCTAAAACTCCTCTAAAAATAAAGTTTATTAGTTAAAAAAAAAATCAACCCTTTTGCATCTGAAGTCGATGAGCAATAGCAAGGTAGCCACCTTAGTTACTGAAGCTGTCTCCCCACTTCTCCCACCACTGGAAAAGTACATTGAGTCTCTTGTATTCAAGCGTCTAGGATTGCACTTGGGGGTAATCAAGCTCTACTCTTCCAGGAGAGGTGAGGAATCAGCTTTTAAAGGAGGGAATGGGATTTAGGCAATGAAGGATGTTCTTAATATTAGGAGTCCGTGAGTTCCTGAGGTGGAAAGGAATATCTGTTGAGTGGGGAAAACACTGCAAAAAGACAAACATCATCAAATTTCACTACCTAAATATGCTAAGCCCCCATCCCAGGACCGATGCTGTTTTCCTGCCCCACCCACTCAACCCCACACCAATGAAACTGCTTTAACCAAGGTACTACGTCCTGGAATGTTGCCACATCCAAAGGTCACTTCTTTGTCCTTATTTCATTGAGTCTCTCAGCAGCATGAGTCACAGTTGTCCATGCGATACTTTCCAAAACACCTGCCTTTCTTGGCTTATATGGCCCCACATTTCCTGGTTTTTCTTCTGTCTCACTGGCTGCTCCTTCTCAGCCTTCTTTGTGGGGCCTCCTTCTCTGGCTAATCTCCCTTCCTGGAGTGCCAGGTCTTTTCTTCTCTACATACGCCCATCTGTATTGGAATAATGCCAAATGCTGAGCTCCTGCTCTGACTTTTCTGAGCTATGAATTCATCCATCCATCCAACTGCCAACTTCACATCTTCACTTGGGTACCTAACAGACATCTCAAAGGATATTTCTAATATGGAGCTCTCAATGACCCTACCTAACCCGGCACTCTTCATCTCAGAAAATTACAGCATCATCCACCTGGCTGCAAAGCAAAAACCTAGATAATTCTTGATTGCTCTCCTGTTCATACCTGCGGCAGGCAATCCATCATCAAATCCTGTCTTTCTCAAAAGCACCTGCTTCAGCCACCTTCCTTTCTCATCTATATAACTTCAATAGCTTTCCAGGGGGCCTGGAAACTTCTACTCTCACCCTGTCTTACACTTTTCACATCAGAGTGATCTTTTAAAAATATAAATTATTTTACTCTCCTACATAAAACTCTCCAATGGCTTCCCCTGGCACCAAGAGTAAAATGTAAACTTGTCATGCAGCCCACAATACCTTATGTGATCTGGCACCTGCCTACCTTCTCACTGACCTATCCACCACACCATCTCACTTTGCACCATCCATACCAGCCTTCTTCTTGTTTATTAAATACATCTGAATTTTTTCTTGCCTCACTGCATTTGCATTTGCAATTTCTTTTGCCTGGAAAGTTCTCCCCACGGCTCTTTGCTCTTTCCTCTCGGCTCTTTGTTTATCCTCCTCACTCCCTCTGTCACCATATTTACTTTCTTCATAGCACGTATTAGATCTAAAATTAGTTTGTTTTTTGCTTACCTGTTTATCACCTGTCTCTGTTCATTAGAGTGTCATCTTCATGCAGGCGAGGACCTTGTCTATCTTACTACTACTTAGTGCTAGCGTAAGACCCGACAGGTAATAGGCACTCAATAAATATTCATTGAACTAATGAGTAGCTTTACTAAAAGCTATGTGTAAATGTTGATGATGCTTTTCTTCTAAGTAATTTAGTAGGAATATTGACATTAAGTTATCACTTTTAGGATTTTGTGAAGATTCTTAAGAACAACTGACCTTGTTATGAAATGAGAGTAGTTCCTTCTCAATACTTGACCATTTGTGGAATGACTATACTTCCCCTGTTATCAAGCAGATACAGTTTTTTTGCCTGAAGGTATTTAATCAATTCCCTTGGTGGAAAGGATTTTGATTCAATACCCAATATCTCATTGTAGGTGGTGCCCTATCCTGTTGTTGAGATTGTACGAGTCTTTTGGCCCCCATGGTCCAGATTCCTTGCTAATGTTCTGAATCCCTTCTTTTCCATCATCTAACTTTAGTTGCTGACTCTTATTCCTCAAACTCTCTTTTGAATTCCAAGCCTACCATTTGCCGTATCCACACTGCCTGATCCCTCACCCACAGTGTGTCTTCTTCAGGTACCTGTCTTTCTAGGGACAATACGAGAACCTCAGATCCTGTCACAGTGATAAGACAAGATGTAGCTGGTGCAGCACACAGAAGACAAGCACAGATGTTTCTTATCAGGCGAAGAGCCAGGCAATGGAGCAAAGTAATGGAAACTGCTCCAGCTCCCTTCTCCTGTTGAGTTTATCTCCCAAATATCTCTCAAATCCATCCATTCCCCTCCATTTCTACTATCAACACATTAGACTAAAACACCAAAAATTTTACCCTAGACTACTGTCAAAGCCTTCTAACTGATCTAAGTGCATCCACAATTGTTACCCTCCAATTCATTCTCCATATCACAGCCAGAGTGGTATTCTAAGAGAAAGCTAGATCACTTAAGATAAATGAGAGTTTACGAGATGAAAGAAGGCAGTGGTAATGGTGTGCTGTGCCTGTCACCTCTCATCTCCATGCCACCCTACATGGAGAAGAAGAAAGTGCTTCTCCTCATGATAAGCCAAGAAAGGCTTCGAGGGGACCACTTGATAAGTTGCAATATGTCTTCTGAGGTTTAAGGGACATAGGGATCAAAATTGGACTCATCCTGAGAAATATAGAGTGGAGACAGACCAGACACCTAGGGTTTGAGGTTACATATACAGTGGGAAAAGGATAAAAATATCAATTAATTTTAGACTTTAAGTTAACACATATGGGAAAATCTTAACACTAAAAAAAAAAAAGCATAAACGTCCCAATCCAATAAAAGAAAAAAAAAAAAAATGGAATGAGGAGAAAGAAGAACCTTAAAATAAGGCAAGCAAGAAGAGACACCAAAAAAGAAACATAGAAAAAGTGGAACAAATAGAAAGTACAAAAGAAGATGGTAGGAATGAGTTACAATATATTAGTAAAAAATAAATGTAATTGGACTAAACTCTCCAATTAAAAGACAGAAATTGTTAGATTGCCTAAAAAACACAAAATCCATATTCGTCTTTTATGAGATACATAAGGCAGGTGGAAGTAAAAGGACTGAAATAATATACCAGGCAAATACCACCCAAAGAAGGCTAGTACAACCACATGAACAACCGACCAAAAAAAAAAAAAGAAACCCCAAAACCACTGTAACTCAACAACAAAAAACAAACAATCCTATTTAAAAATGAGCAAAGGTCTTTTTTTTTTTTTTTGTATTGCCAGCTCTTTATTTATTTTATTTTTTTATTATTATTATTTTTTAATTTTTTGTTTATTGCAGTAACATTGGTTTATAACATTGTAAAAGTTTCAGGTGTACATCATTGTACTTCTGTTTCTGCATAGATTACATCATGTTCACCACCAAAATACTAATTACAACCCATCACCACACACATGTACCAAATTATCCCTTTCACCCTCCTCCCTCCCCCCTTCCCCTCTGGTAACCACCAATCCAATCTCTGTCCCTATGTGTTTGTTTATTGTTGTTATTATCTACTACTTAATGAAGGAAGTCATACGGTATTTGACCTTCTCCTTCTGACTTATTTCACTTTGCATTATACCCTCAATGTCCATCCATGTTGTCACAAATGGCTGGATTTCATCGTTTCTTATGGCTGAGTAGTATTCCATTGTGTATATATACCACAGCTTCTTTATCCATTCGTCCCTTGATGGGCACTTAGGTTGCTTCCAAGTCTTGGCTATTGTGAATAACGCTGCAATGAACACAGGGGTGCATGTACCTTTGCAAATTGGTGTTTTCAAGTTCTTTGGATAAATACCCAACAGTGGAATAGCTGGATCATATGGTAGTTCTATCCTTGATTTTTTGAGGAATCTCCATACTGTTTTCCATAGTGGCTGGACCAGTTTGCACTCCCACCAGCAGTGTATGAGACTTCCCTTCTCTCCACATCCTCTCCAACACATGTTGTTTCCTGTCTTGTTAATTATAGCCATTCTGACAGGCGTGAGGTGATATCTCATTGTAGTTTTGATTTGCATTTCCCTGATAGTTAGTGATTTTGAACATCTTTTCATGTGTCTGTTGGCCATCTGTATATCTTCTTTGGAGAAACGTCTGTTCAGGTCTTTTGCCCATTTTTTAATTGGGGTGGTAGTTTTTTTTGTTGTTGAGATGCATGAGTTCTTTATATATTTTGGAGATTAAGCCCTTATCAGATGTATGGTTTGCAAATATCTTCTCCCAATTGTTAGGTTGTCTTTTCGTTTTGTTGATGGTTTCCTTTGCTGTGCAGAAGCTTTTTAGTTTGATGTAGTCCCATTTGTTTATTTTTTCTATTGTTTCTGTTGCCCGGTCAGATGTGGTGTTTGAAAAGATGTTGCTAAGACCGATGTCGAAGAGCGTACTGCCTATGTTTTCTTCTAGAAGTTTCATAGTTTCAGGTCTTACATTCAAGTCTTTAATCCATTTGGAGTTAATTTTTGTGTATGGTGTAAGGTAAGGGTCTACTTTCATTTTTTTGCATGTGGCTATCCAGTTTTCCCAACACCATTTGTTGAAGAGACTTTCTTTTCCCCATTGTATGTTCTTGGCTTTTTTGTCAAAGATTAGCTGTCCATAGATGTGTGGGTTTATTTCTGGGCTTTCAATTCTATTCCATTGATCTGTGTGTCTGTTTTTGTGCCAGTACCATGCTGTTTTGGTTACTATAGCTTTGTAGTATATTTTGAAATCAGGGAGTGTGATACCTCCAGCTTTGTTCTTTTTTCTCAGGATTCTTTTAGCTATTCGGGGTCTTTTGTTGTTCCATATAAATTTTAGGATTCTTTGTTCTATTTCTGTGAAAAATGTTGTTGGAACTTTGATAGGGATTGCATTGAACCTATAGATGGCTTTAGGAAGTATGGACATCTTAACTATGTTAATTCTTCCAATCCAAGAGCACGGAATATCTTTCCATTTCTTTGTGTCTTCTTCAATTTCTTTCAGAAATGTTTTATAGTTTTCGGTGTACAGATCTTTCACCTCTTTGGTTAAGTTTATTCCTAGGTATTTTATTCTTTTTGTTGCAATTGTAAATGGGATGGTATTCTTAATTTCTCTTTCTGCTACTTCGTTGTTAGTGTACAGAAATGCAAGTGATTTTTGTATGTTGATTTTGTATCCTGCAACTTTACCATATTCGTTTATTACTTCTAAAAGTTTTCTGGTGGATTCTTTAGGGTTTTCTATATATAAAATCATGTCATCTGCAAATAGTGACAGTTTCACTTCTTCCTTTCCAATTTGGATCCCTTTTATTTCTTTGTCTTGCCTGATTGCTCTGGCTAGGACTTCCAGTACTATGTTAAATAGGAGTGGTGACAGTGGGCATCCTTGTCTGGTTCCTGTTCTTAGAGGGATAGGTTTCAGTTTTTCACCATTGAGGATGATATTAGCTGTGGGTTTGTCATATATGGTCTTTATTATGTTGAGGTACTTTCCTTCTATACCCATATTATTCAGAGTTTTTATCATAAATGGATGCTGTATCTTGTCAAATGCTTTCTCTGCATCTATTGAGATGATCATGTGATTTTTGTTCTTCATTTTATTAATGTGGTGTATTACGTTGATTGATTGAGCAAAGGTCTTGAATAGACATTTCTCCAAAGAAGATATACAAGTGGCCAATAAGCATATGAAAAGATGCTCAACATCACTAATAATTGGGGAAACAGAAATAAAAGCTACAATGAGATACCACCTCATATCCATTAAGATGGCTATTATCAAAAAAAAAATAAACAGAAAACAATAAGCGTTGGCCAGGATATGGAGAAATTAGAACCCTTTTGCATTGTTGGTGGGAATGTAAGAGGGTGCAGCTGTTGTGGAAATTGTTATGGAGGTTCCTCAAAATATGAAACATAGAATTACCATATGGTCCAACAATTCCACTTCTGGGTATGTGCCCAAAAGAATTGAAAGCAGATTCTCAAAGAGATATTTGTATACTCATGTTCATAACAGCACTATTCACAATAAACAAAAGGTAGAAGCAACCCAAGTGTCCATCATAGAAGAATGGATAAGCAAAATATGATATATGCATAAAATGGAATATTATTAGTCTTAAAAATGAAGGAAATCCTCTCACATGCTATAACACGAATGAAACTTCAGGACATTATGCTAACTGAAATAAGCCAGCCACAAAAGGACAAATATTTTATGGTTCTACTTACCTAAGCTCCCTAGAGTAGTCAAAATCATAGAGACACAAAGTAGAATGGTGGTTGCCAGGGGCTGAGTGGAGGAGGACATGGGGAGTTATTGTTTAATGGGTACAGAGTTTCAGCTGGGGAAGACTAAAAAGTTCTGGAGATGGATGGTGGTGATGGTTGCATAACAAGGTGAATATACTCAATGCCTCAGAACTGTACACTTAAAAATGGTTAAAATGGTAAATTTTATGTTATGTATGTTTTACTAGAACAAAAGAAAAGCACTGAATGCCAAAAAAAGCATTATAAAGATAAAAATAGTCAACAAATACTATTAAAATGTTCAATTCATCAGGATGATGTAACAATTCTAAACTTATATGTACCTAATAACAGCCTCAAAATACATAAGGCAAAATTGACAGAAATACAATAATAAATTGATAAATCCAATATCATATCAGGAAATTTTAACACAACTCTCTCAATAATTGATAGATCAAGCAGAAAAAAATGAGTAAGAATACAGAAAATGAGAACATCATAATTAACAAGATTAATCTAACAAATAAATATCTACACTGCATTCAACAAGAGATTATATTCTCTACAAGCACATATGGAATATTGTTATAAAAATTGAGCATAATAAATGGTCTAGTCCTAGGCCATAAGGAAAGTTTCAACCAATTTCAAAAATCAAACTTTCAAGAAACAGAAAATTCCAACTTAAACTATTCCAGAAAATAAAAAATTCATTTATGAAGCTGGTATAATCTTGTTGGCAAAATCACACAGGGACTATATGAGAAAGAGAAACTACAGGCAAACCTCACTCATGAACATAGATGCTAAAATCCTGAATATTAGCAAACTAAATCCAAAAATGTATGAAAATAGATAATACATAATGACCAAGATAGGTTTATTCCAAGACTTTGACATTGGTTCAACAGTAAATCCATAAAATAATTCACAACATTAAAGTAAAGGTTAAAGGAAAAAATTCTATAGACAAGCTTATTAGATACAGAAGAAACATTTAATTGAAAATCAAAAATAAACACCTCTTAAACTGAAAAAAAAAAAAGATAATTTCCTATAAATGAAAAAGAGTTTTAAAAAAACTATGGAAAGGATAATATGTGATGGTGAAATGTTTAAAATATTCTTTTAAAAGTCAGAAACAACAAGGAAGCCCACTACTGTGGTCTGAATGTGTATGTCCCCCCAAAATTTATGTGTTGAAAATCTAATGCCCAAGGTGATGGTATTAGGAGATGTGGCTTTTAGGAGGTGATTTACATCATGAGGGTGGAGCCCTCATGAATGGGATTAGTGCCCTTATAAAAGAGGCTCCAGAGAGATCCCTTGTCCCCTTCCATCATGTGAGGACCCAGGAGAAGGTGGCAATCTGCAACCCAGAAGGCGGCCTTCACCAGAACCTACCAGGCTGGCACCTGATGTTGGACTTCCAGTCTCCAGAACTGCGAGAAATACATTTCTGTGGTTTATAAGCCACTCAGTCTGCAGTATTTTGTTACAGCAGCCCAAACAGACTAAGACACCCACTATCTTCATTTCTATTAAACAACGTCCTAGATACTGTAACAGGAAAAAGGTCTAATATGTTAAAGTATGAAATGTTAAGGAAGAAACAAAACAATTTATGTGAAGGCGATGTGATTATCTACTTAGAAAAATAACTACCTCTACTCAGAAAACCCAAAAAAATATATAGACAAAGAACTGGAATTATGAAAAGAATTTAGCAAATTTGAAAAATTTAATATTACTATACAAAAGTCAATTATAAGACTTCTAATTTTGCTTTTGATGTAGAAAGACGCAAGGAAAAACAAAACAGATAACACATAGATCATCACTTTCCTTAAGCCCGTCAGAGAACTAAGGTCACAAGATAACCAAGTAACCTGAAATCCACAGGAATAAGCCATTCCAAGGAGAGTCTGACACTGGAACCGCCTCACCTATGGAGCAGCGTGGGAGGGAGAGACACAGGGCTGGCCACCACACAAGCAAGTAAGAATGAGCTAAAATTGTAAAAAATTGCAAAGGCCAAGTATGTGCTGGTGTGTGAGTCTGGAAATGCTGGGCATATTTCAGAGGAGAGTCCGCACTCACTTGCAAGTTGCTTCCCAAGGGCTTCCCTGGAGGCTCATGAGAAAGACTGAGGCAGGTCAACTGACCAGAGAGAGCCCTGCTGGTGGTACAGGCAGCACAGAGGATGAGAGGATGGGAGGATGGGAGGAAACAGGCATGAAGCATCACCCACTTCCCTGAACCTTCTTTCATAGGAAGCAAAAGCCATAAGCTACAGGAGGTTGGACACTAAACGCACTTGCACACAGGCCTCAAAAGAGGTGATCAGTGGCTGAGGAGGAGTATCTGGGGTTGGCAGGGCTGGCACTGAAGCCTGGCCCCCCTCCCTCCTTAACCCTTCTCCCTTATGAAGCAAAAGATTTAAGCTACTGGGAGAAAGCAAGCAAAGCCACTCATCCACGGGGCACAGGCAAAGACACATTACAGATGAGGGAGGGATAAAAGAATAACTCTCTACTCCTTAAGGAGGGTCAGGAAGTTGTCTTGGGCCTAAAATTCTAAGAGAACAAAGTAGAGTCATCTTACTGCTAGGAGAAGAGCAAGAAATTTCCAGCCAAGATCTCACTGCAGATATAAGGCAGAATTTGGCCGCAAGAGGTGATTTCCATTAACGGGTTGTTGTGGGTTTTTTCTTAATGGAACTTGACAAGCTGAATCTAATGTTTAAATGCAAGAAGAAAGGCCAAGAAAAATCAGGAGGGGATGCTATTCACATGACTTATATAGCTAGAGAAATTTAGTCAGTGTGACATGGGAAGACAAATACAACAAGGAAACAGAAGAGAGACCAGAAATAGACCAATGCATATATGGAACTATGGTATATCACAGGCGTGACACGGCAGATCAGCAGGGAAAGGAAGGACTTGTACAGACAGTTGGTTATCTATATAAAAAAAAAGAAAGAAAAAATCAGATTCCCACTTCACACCATACACAACATCAATTCTAGACAGGTTAAAAACTTAAAAATGAAAAGCAAAAGTTTAAAGCTACTACAACAGAGGAGAAAAGCTAAACAAATTGTGGCATATTCATGTGAGTGAATTACAGATACATACATCAACATGGAGTAATTTAAAAAGCATACAGTGTAATTTAAAAGGCATCATGTTGTATGAAAAAGGCAAGTCATGGAAGAAGATATACATGGCTAAATGATACATTTAGCAAAACTCAACAATACATTTTGATACATATGCACGTGTTAAAGCTATAAAGAAAAAAATTTTAAATGTTAACAAAATTCAAGGCAATGCTTATCTCTGCGGGACTGGCAGAGCGTTAGGGGTAGGGGAGAGGCAGGAAAGAAAAGGAATGCTGCTCAGAAGGACTGCCTGAAGGATGAAGAGACCCCACAGAGTGACACACTTCCAGAGGCCTGGAGGTGATGGGCGTAGTCGTCACCAGTTGGAGGAGTGGCCTTGCCCCCTTTGAAGGACTCCACCAGAGGTCTCCATCAGGAGGACTCCTCACCCCTTTATCTCACCTGCCTTCTTTCACCCAAACTCTGAAAGGGCTAGAAACCATAAGCTATGAGGGGGGGAGGATATGAACCAGAAAATCATAAGAATGAGAAATACTCCACCTCCCCACCCTCCAGGCTCCCCAGTCCGGGTCAGGCCCAAACAGTGGCTGGGAAACCAATTTAAATTGGGTAAGAGTTTGAATTTTTTTAAAACACTGGACAAGAACGGAGTCATGTGATTATTAGACTGACTTAGATTTTTTTTAAGCCAAGGAAATATTTATTTACTTTCCAAGAGAAAAGCTATGGGACTTGCCTGATCATCCTTCTAGAAGTAGAAAGGAGGAAAGTCCACAGAGGGGATTTGAAGTGACAGTAAGAGAAAAAATAAAGTTTGGTCTCTCCAGCTTATTTAGTAAACAAATTACACATAAATCAATCCAGTTATTCACCTAATTAAAAGCCTTCAATGCTCCTTCCTCTCTTGGAATAACACCCAAATTCCTTACTGGAACTCAAAAGGCCCTCCCTGACCTGGCTCCGCCCTCTTGATGACTTTTCTCCTTTGTTCACGACACTGAGGTCACTCTGGTTTTCTTTTGGTTTCTCAAACACACATCCTGCTCCTTTTGGCCTGGGGGCCTTTCCCATGCTGTTCTCTGTCTGGATCTTCCCCCCACCACCAGCCCCTTCCTTCATCCTCATTCTTCCAATCTCATCATAAACATCCCTTCCTCTGAGAAACCTTCCAAGATCCTCCAAACAAAGGCTCAACCCCCAGGAAAATACTCTCTCAGTGCTACACACTCCTCTGTTGTAGACTTATGTCAACTGTAATGACATAATCATGTGCAAGTTCACGGAGTGCATGGGCTTGAATGTCTTCTTCACGGCTCTATCATGGGGCCTTCCCTAGTGCCCTGTGTGTGGTAACTGTTAAGTAACTATTGTGCAAGTGATGAATGAAGGGCTCACCTGGCTTCACCCCCACCCCCCACTACCTAGACATCAGCCTTTGACCTGTTGCTGACCTCATAACTTTGGGCTCCCAAATCCTTGACCTGCCCAGTTGAAGTTTCACTTGCCTCCAATTCTCTGATCCTGGCTCTCTGCTCTCATTTCCTGCCTTGAAGATGCCCTCTCCCTAGTTTCTGTGGAAGTAGAACAAAGTTACTGCATCTGATTGCAGAATGTGCTGTTCTGGTGTTCAAATGTTCTGATCCTTAAGAGAATTATCATATGCTTTTAAAAATAATTAGAATATAAGAGATTAATATTAACATCAAGATGATATTAACCATTTGTTAATCTTTTTTTTTTTTTCTGAAGAAGATTAGCCCTGAGCTAACATCTGCTGCCAATCTTCTTCTTTTTGCATGTGAGCTGCCGCCACAGCACGGCCACTGACAGACGAGTGGTGTAGGTCCACGCCCGGAACCAAACCGGGGTTGCTGAAGCGGAGTGCGCTGAACTTAACCAGTAGGCCACCGGGGCTGGCCCGGTCATTTGTTAATCTTTAAAAAAGTGATTCAAGTTGTTTTCTACAAGGACATACCTATATCAACATGAACTAACTGACCTGGAATGTCAAAAACCCTCAAAAACAAAAAATAGTTCTAGAGATAATGGATACTTTTCTTAGAGACAGAAAGTTCTATGATCCTCATGGTAAAAACCACTGTCACCAGCATTTGGTATATTATGTCTGATTCCAGTCTTCATCCTCACCTCCCAGTGAGCTGCCCCATGGTGCATGGAGCTGTTGGCTGTGGGACAAGATATGTATTGACAGCCCAGTACATATATAACATACAGATTTCAACCTGGTGGAATAGGGCCACCACATTTGCAATAGGGTGAGTTTCTGGTAATCTGATATTGTTCCTTGTCTGGTTGCTAGATTTGGGGAAGGTGGATGTACAACTCATATTGTTCCTCAAAGAGAGTTTTTAGGCCTTAAAGCTTTAAGGGTCATTGGCTTTTGCTGATATCTTAGAAGTAAGCGTTCCTTCTGCATATTTATGAGAATTCTGCATACCCTGCCATGCAGAACATCATGCAAGATGGCCTCCACCACGTTAGGTGTGTTTGCTTGTAGGACAAACAAGAATTGGCATGTGAGTGAACGCTGTGGATAAGCAGCATCCAGTGTAGACCAGAACATCTTTGATACTCAAGATGACAAACATATATTTGTATAGCTTGGCCTGCTGGTGCTGATATAATTGGCCCATGTTTCTAAAATTGGGGCATCATGCAAGGCAACTTGGAGTCTATAAATGTATTTGACCTTGTGAGGAATCAAGAAAAGACTTATTCTATTTGACCCAAAAAATTACTCAAAAAAGTAGGCTCAAAATTTAGAATAGAAATCAGTGTGCAATCTAAATAAACGAGAGGCAGATCAGTAACTACCCGGAGTGGATCACTTTTCCAAAGTGAATGTTGTTGAATTGCTTGGTGTGTACACTTTCCTTAGGTTCATTCGTGGGTACGTAGGCATAAAAGATCATTTCATTTATGGTGATATACTGTGGAGCAAGTGCAGTCTCAAAGCCCATATCAGGAGCCTGGAATAGGAAGCAAGTAAACAGTGTATTAAACTATTTTATACTTCAATTATGAGAAAATGCACATAACGGATTTGTTTCCAGGTCACATCAAAACAATATTGTTTTGCTTATAAACAGGAGTAACAGTTCAACATGTTCTGTTTGTATATCCATGCGTGTGCAAGGGAAAATGCATTTTTTTATTGAGGAGGAAAAGGGATTCTGAGGAGTAAGATTCAGTTTAGGATTCCTGTGCCTCTCTGGAAGGCTGAGTGGAAGGGTGCGTGGAGACTGGAGTGTCTTCTAGCACGTGTGTGGGAGGAGTCCGGAGGTGCGGATTTTAGAAGGTGGTTCTTATCTGGAGTTGTATTAAGAAAGGGGGTCTGAGGGGCCGGCCCATGGCGTAGCGGTTGAGTGCGCGTGCTCTGCTGCTGGCGGCCCGGGGTTCAGATCCCGGGCGCACCCGGACGCATCGCGTGTCCGGCCGTGCTGAGGCTGCGTCCCACATAGAGTGGAGGAAGATAGGCACGCATGTTAGCCCAGGGCCAGTCTTCCTCAGCAAAAAGAGGAGGATTGGCATGGATGTTAGCTCAGGGCTGATTTTCCTCACACACACACACACACACACACACACACACACACAAAGGGGCTGTGAAGTACTTCTCTTCAGTGAAAGCTGCTGCTCCCAGTCTCATGCTAGTGACTCTGCACAGCTACCGAGTCCCCGACTCCGGAGGCATACGCCTTCTCATTCCCTCTGGTTCACAAGGCTTTCCCTGCAGTCAACACGGGCAACTTCGGCCCAGATTTCTGACCTGCAGGTCTTCTTTTCCACACACCTTCTCCAATCTTGATCCTGTCCAGCTTTGGGAACTCTTAGGGGTGAGAAGAGAGGCGGGAGCAGTGCCAAAGGGGACGTTGGCATTGACCTTGTTGCTGTGACATGGGGAGTGGGTGGTAGTGCAGACTGTTGGGGCACAGCCTCCATCAAGGAGTGCCTTCAAGACCCATTTTCTGTCATGCCTTTTAGTCTTTTAAACTGGGAACCCACTGAGAGGGGAAAGAGTGGGACACAGATGCAAGGACAATAAGTGTGGGACTGAACAGGTGGCTTAAGGACCCTGAAAATGCTTTAGAATTCTATATGACATTCTAGCCCGGGGGTGGCAAGAACATCCCACGGACGGTGTGTGCAAGTCCAATGAAGGGCAACATAGTGACAAAGGCACAGGCCGCGGAACCTGTGGTCTGGACAGATGCCTGTCCAGTAACTAACCAGTGGTGGGTGTAATTTGGGGTAAATCACTTAGCCTCGCTGTGCCTCACTTTCCGCATCACTAAAATGAGGAGAAAGAGTTTTTATAAAGATTAAGAGCCACAGCAGCCCCTGGCACAGAGCCAGAGCCAAATAAAGGCTAGTGATTATGTTTACCCCGAGAGCATGTATGTGTGCTTTGCTTGGGGCATGGAGGTGATGATAATGAGTGCGACCTCCTTGAACTCAGCCTGAGAATAACAACCTCATCAGCTTTTGATTTTAATAATTCAAACTTTCACATAAGAGAACTAAGACATTTTCTGCAAATTTTAAAGTTAATGAAAAATTGAGGTAACTATCTTTTGGTTAGTTCTGCCCTCCCACTCACGTCATTGGCTTTCTATCTACACGGAGCCTACACCACAGGCTGGAAAATACACAGGGAGTCGTGTGGTGGCATCTTACTGTCACAGGGAGGTTCCCCCCTCACTCTCTAGGAATATCTCAGACAGGGGAAGCTAAAACACCACTCTCTCAACCGCAGTCTTGGCCTGGTGATGTGGAATCATCTGTTAAAACTAGAATTATGCTCTATTCTATTTCCTTTAGGCCAAAGGGATCATTTTATTAAATCCTGGTCAAAAAATCTGTTTGATTCTTTGCTGATATATTGAAGAGAGTTGTTTTCATAACTGTGTGCCCAACGATGGGTTTTTAGGCATATATACCGTCACAAGTGGCACATTATACATTATAATTATTAGAAAAATCTGTATGTAGTATCATCTGTGAAAAAAGATAACTCCTTCCTATGTGAGCATAAGAAGAGGAAGAAACAGATGGCAGGGTTAATATAAAGAAGAAATGTAAACCAGTGGGAAAATAGAACTCATCTTTCTCCAAGGTCAAGGTTGGGAGGTAGAGAATCAAACCCACTAAGAACCTGGGTTGGGAGTAACGGATCTAGCTTAGACCATCTGATAGTGTTTTCTGTGAAGATATTTGTATGACGATATCCTGGGTGTAGTTAAATCTATATAACTCTGTATGAGACTTGAAAGGAGATTTTAGAGATGTCCCCTGGTATATGGAAGTTTTTCCTTTAGTTAAGTACAGCAAAGTACATTCATAAGAGTTTGTCCCAAGGAAAATACTTTCCCATTATTCTGTGTATAGAACGTCGCATCTATTCTTAAAACAAGGCAAACTGTTTCAATGCTTTATATCACTGACCTGCCCAAAAATACCTTTAGAATTTCCAAAGGCTGCAAGTGACCCTCCAGCTTCAAAACGATCTGGAGTCAGTTTATGTATGAATCCCATGTGGTCATAGTATAATGTGAAAATTTTATCAGAAATTGATCCAATTTTACTATATCGCTCTAATCCTATTAGGAAAGAAACAGAAGTCTCTCGATATCGATGTAATACAACTAGAGAACTTTTAACACTATACCTTATAAAAACTCCTTAATTTAAACTAAAGGATGGGAGTAAGGCTCTGAGACTCCAGAATTAGTAAAATACATGTTAGTCTTTGTTAAGCCCCTGGAAAGTCTTTTCCAGGCTCCATCACACTACAGAACCTGTTTGCTGAAGTAGGTAAAAACAGAGGGAGGGGATGTTTAAGGGGTCTAGAGGAAAAGCGGTTAGCTCTTCCTGGTAGTGGATTCTCTTCCTAATACCAGGAAATCAGATTCCTGAATAGGCGGAAGGCAGTGAGAAAATAACCCTCAGGAAGGCAAGGGGAATTATCAGTTGAGACCATCGGGTCATTAGCTATGCTAGGATTAACATATTGAACCAAACTCGGTGTCCTATGTTTCTCTCATGCCTTAGGGCAACACATTGAGAGGTACTGGCAGGAATCTGGCACTATGGCAGCGTTCACTCAACCAATAGAGACTGACCCAGAGAAAGAGAGGGCCACCTCCCCTGCACGGAACCACAGTGACAGCTCAGGATGAAAAAGGCTGACTCTCACCGCCCCCAACCCTCCCTAGTTCGGCCAGGCTCTCCTGGTCCATTCTCCTGTTCCTGATCACTAAATGCTGGAGTGCCCAGGACTCAGTACTCAGATGTCTTCTCTTACTATCTCTGGAGATCCTGTCCAGTTTTAGGATTTTAAATCCATCTTTATGTGGATGATTCCCAAATTTAAACCCTCCATCTCATTCTCTTCCCTGAACTCCAGACTTATATATCTAAGTGCCTACTGACGGCTCCAGATCCATGTCAGTCAGGCATCTTGAACTGAACTCATCCCAAATCAAGCTCCTAATTCTCACACAAAGCTTCTCCATACTCAGCCTTCCTCATCTCCAGTAGGGGCAACTGCATTATTCCCATTGCTCAGTTCAAAAACCTTGGTGTTGTTCTTAATTCCTCTCTTCCTCTCACACATCTGATCCATCAGCAAATCTTATTGACTCTAGCCTCCAAAAACATACAGAACCCAACCACCTCTCACCACCTCCACCACTATCACTTGGTACAAGCCAATATGATAAATACATATAAGAAGAGATTTTGGTATGAGGAATCAGCTCATACAATTACGGAGGCTGAGAAGTCTTATGATCTGCTGTCTGTAAGCTAGAGAACGAAAGGCCCAAGAACCAGGGGAGACGATGGTGAAACTCCCAGCTGGAGGCTAAAGGCCTGAGAACCGGGGGTTCACTGGTGTAAGTCCCAGTCCAAGGGCAGGAGAAGACCAACATCCCAGCTCAGCAGGCAGGCGGGAAGCAAAAGGGGTGAATTCCTCTTTCCTCCACCTTTTTGTTCTACTCAGGCCCTCAACGGATTGGATGATGCCCACCCGCATTGGGGAGAGGAGTCTACTTTAGTGAGTCCACTGATTCAAATGCTAGTCTCATCCAGAAACACTCTCACAGACACATTCAGAAATAATGTTTAATCTGGGCACTCCTTGGCCCAGTAAATTTGACACATAAAATTAATCATTACAATTGCTAAGGTTCAATATGCCATATTTCATCTATAAACATAATACTTTTTTCACATTTTAACATCTTGGAAATGGAGATATGTCTTACAATCATTGTCCACCAGGTGGAACTCACGCCACAGTGGTCAATTGGCTACACACGCGTGTACTTTGTCTCAGCTCTTTATGTTGTCATCACTTTGAGTTTCCTGAATCAGTGTACATGTTGAGTTTTATTGCTGCTTAAAATGACTGCAAAAATACTACATTATAATCTGACATTAAAACAAAGTTATTGGGGGTGCAACAAGAGAGGAAAACAAAGCAGGGCATATAGTTATCAATAAAGAAAATGTCACTGGATGAATTACCACGATTCCACGTTTTCTTGTAGAACAACCACTAAAAGTATTTTATAGAACCTAAGAAAGGTACAAACACACAAGTAGATGAAATTTCATATGTTTTACTACTGAGATACATGCAAACTGACTGCCATATCACACACCAAGCAGTGCAACTGCAGGCAGGGGAAATAATGTCACAGTAATCCAGGATCACTGCTAAAACATTGTTAAATTTAATTGGAAGAGTTATTCTTTCTTTCTGTGAATAGAACAAACTGCATTTTACAATAAATGAGTCAGATTTAATGAAATATGGTGTTTACAACATTCTTCTGTTGGCTTTGCATATGAAATACTAGTTGAGTTATTTCCAAAATCTTAGGTAATACTATTTTTCTCTGAAGGTTCTGTAGAAGAATATGCAATATTCATTGTTGCAGCTGAAAAATCCAAGGCTGGCCTGATTTTTGTGCCTTTAAAATTAACATTTTCTATTTCAAATAATTCAGAACAGTGTTTTTGCTTTTATTATTGGTTTGTTTTGCTTTTAGTTTAAAAAAATTGCCTTATCAATTTTAGTGTCCTTTATTCTTCCTGTTTTCAGTATTTGTCCATTCATATCAGAAGGCCACAATGTACCAGGAAGTGTAGATAAAATAGAGAAACAGAGCCATTGCTTCTGTTCATCAAGGGAAATTCCTTCAACTTGCAGTTTCTCATTCTTTAGTATTTATATTTGTCATTTTAGATTCTTCCTAATTATTTATTCATTCTGCATCTGGATGTGTTTCCACAGTTTATAATTTGTAATAGTTTATAATTTGTATTGACAGTTTAGTTTTTTTAGGTGTTATTTTTACTGTTTCCAAAGTAATCTTGCTTAGTCTATCTTGATTTCCGTTTCACAATATGTGCTGTTTATTCTTGATTGCTCATTCCTCCAGATCCATTCTCAGACTTTCTTTTCCCTATTTGGTGCACTGGAAGACTGACCCCTGTGAATTGCAATACTAGTGCTCTGTTTCCAGCTGGCTTCTGACTGGGTTTGGCCAGTGAAAGGCACTAGCAGGAAATAAGAACAAGGGAAGGAGAGAGAAGTCTGTCTGTCTATCTACCTATTATCTACTTATTTGCCTTACCTCTTTAATCAAAGGGACTATAATGGCTGTCTTCCATTTCTAGTCTCAGGATATTTTAATATCATTTTGGTTCTTTTAACTCTGTCCACCCTTCTGCAAATAGTCCCCTTATAAAGGCTCTTTGGGTAAAACCGCTGAGTGAAATTATGTTTCTGCCAGGACCATAACTGATATAGTATTTTTACCAGAAATATCCCTAGAAAGTAGAATATCAAGGTGGGATTCTGGGACTGAGTTGCTCACATATCTAAGGATGCACAGATGACATTTAATGCTTGGTAGATACTGTGACAGTGGCAATCCATAGTAAGCAAGGTCACCACAATTACTCAAATTATTACTGGTAGTTGAATGGGAAGGAGTGTTTGTGGAGGGCAAGACATTAGGCGATCAAATGGGGTGGCTATACTTGATTACGTTGACAACCATAGTTTTTACAAAGATTGTGGGGTGGTATGACTTTTATGACTGTATTGGAGAGCTTACAAAAAAAAAAGCTTATGACCTTGAATATCCAACTCAAGGTCAGAGTAGAGAACCTGACAGCTGTATGGGGAAAAAAATGAACCTCACCTCATAGCACACACAAAATTAGAAATTTTACATAGACTTATATAAGAAAACTAAAACAATTAATATGCTAGAAGAAAACAAGAGAATATCTTAATAACTTTGGGATAGGTAAAGACTTCTTAAACAGGATACAAGAAAGCACTAAACATAAAAGGAAAGACTGAACTTTCAAAAATTAATTTTTTTTCATCAAAAGACATCACGAAGAGAACAAGAAAGACAAGCCACTGATTGGGAAAAGATATTTGCAAGTCATATTTCTAAAAAAAGGACTCACCTATAATACATTAAAAACTCATAAAAATCATTAAGAAAAAATGATCCAATCAAAACTTGATTAAAAAAGACTTGAAGAGACAATGTACAAAAAAGAATATAAAAATGGCCAATGAACATATGAAAATGTGCTCAATATTATTACTCATGCAAACTAAATCTTCAGTGAGATACCACTACACACTCACTGTAATGGCTTACTGTCTAAAAGACTAACAATACTAAGTGTTGGCGAACAAATGGAATTCCTTCATGTTGCTCGCAGGACAATGAATTGATACAATCAATTTGAAAAAATATTGGCAGCACTTAACACTTTTTTCCACAAAAAGCTAAACATGCATTTACTTTATGATACAGCAATTCTTTCCTAGGTATATACCAAAAAGAAATGAAAGCTCTGCCCAGCAAAAGACTTAAACAAAAATGCTCATAGCTGCTTTATTTATAATAGGCCCCAAATAGATTAATTCAAATACATATCAACAGTAGAATGGATAAACAAATTGCAGTATAGTCATGCAATGGAAGACTACATAGCCGTGTAAAAGAACAAATTACTAATATGTGCAATAATATGAAGAAATCTCACAGTCATAATGTTGATACAAAATGTCAGACACAAAAGAATATATAGTGCATAATTCTATTCATATGAATTTCAAAATGAGGTAAAACGAATCTATGGTATTAGATGTCAGAATAATGGCTAACACTGGAGGTATATTGAAAGGAAAGTGGCCTGAGGGAGCTTTCTAGAGGACTGGAAATGCTCCATATCATGCTCTACTAGCCAATCCCTCCTAATAATACTCATAGTCACTTTTGTTTATTTCACAATCACATGATGCCTGATTGTCAGACTCTTAAATGCTACTGCACAACCACTGTCTCAACAAATAATTCAGACAAGTAAACCACAAAGATTAACCTTGATACCAACAGAAATTGAGCAAAAGTTTTATTGATGGAATAGAGAATAAATAAACACGGTGAAAATCTGAGGAAACAGAATCAGAATTTTGTGGTCTTTCTTTATCCTTGAATGAGGAAGGACCAACAGAGGAGACTGTACAATCATAAAACTGCTTCTGCTGGTGAGCATCAAGGACACGATACTGAGGCCCAAGAAACCGTGCTTTCTGATGTCATATCAGAAACCTTTAGAAAGCTTGTTGATTAAAATCATATCAGAGACTTGCAAGGCCAGAAGAAACTGGTTTTAAGCTAGACATCAAGAATGTTGCCAATGTTAAAAACAAACAAACAAAAAGAACAGTCTCACTCTTGTCTGGGAGACAATCTGTTTTTCCTACTCTGGTTAGACCTGATCAGACGTCTCCAAGTTTACTCCAATCTCCAAATTTACCTGATAATCTATAGAAGTGCTACTTGAGCGCTGTTCGGGAAGACTGTATTTCTGAAGGAAGATCTCCCTTGCCCATTAAGTTATTGAATTTCAGCTTTATTTTTGACACAATTGGTAGCTTCATTATCTTATGAATCCCTGAAAAAATGAGCCAAAAAAAATAAAACATGTATGAAAACTATAAACCTCTCTGAAGAAAACATAGGAGTACATCTTCATGATCGCAGATTAGGCAATGGTTTCTAAGATATGACACCAAAAGCACAAGCAACAAAAGGATAAATAGACACATTGGACTTCATCAGAATTAAAAATGTTTGTGTTTCAAAAAGCACCATCAAGAAAGTGAAAATGAAAAAAAAAAAACATACAAATCATATATCTGCTAAGGGACTTATATCCAGAATATATAAAGTACGCTTATGACTCAACAGTAAAAAGACAATTAACTCAATTTAAAAATGGGCAAAGGATTTGAGTAGACATTTCTCTAAAGAAGATATGAAAATGGCCAATAAGCACATAGAAAGATGCTTAACATCATCAGTCATTAGGGAAATGCAAATCAAAACCACAATGAGATACAATTTCTCACCCACTAGGATAACAAAAATACAGACAGACAATAATAAGTGATGGTGAAGATGTGGAAAAATAATCCTACATTGCTGGTAGGAATGTAACATGGTACAGCCACAGTTTGGCAGTCCCTCAAAATGTTAAACAGAGTAAGCCATATGACCCGGCATTTAAACTCCTTTACTTGAAGCGACTCCAAGAAAATTGAAAGTATATTTCTACACAAAAGCTCATATGCAAATGTTCATAACAACATTATTCATAAGAGCCAAAAAGTGAAAAAGTATATCAGATGTCCATCAACTCAAATATTCTGATAAATGGATAAACAAAATGTGCTATATCCATAAAATTGAATACTATCCAGCCATAAAAGGGAGAGAAATACTGACACATGCTACAACACAGATAAAACTTGAAGACATTATGTTAAGTGAAATAAGCCAGTCACAAAGGGACAAATACTGTATGATTCTACTTATTTGAGGTACCCAGAACAGTCAAATTTGTCGGGACAGAAAGTAGCTGCCAGGGGCTGGAAGAAGGGAGAATAGGGAGTTATTGTTTAATGGGTACAGAATTTCACTTTGAGAAGATGGAAAAGTTCTGGAGGGAGATGGGTGGTGGTCATGGTAGCACAACAAAGTGAATAAATTTAACATGACTAAACTGTACACTTAAAAATGGTTAGAGTGCTAAATTTTGTATAATATATATTTTACCACAAAAATAAATAATAGCAAAAACAAAAACAAAACCACCCGTAGCAAAAGAAAAGGAATGATATTGTGCCCAAATATAGAAAAGCATGAGCTAAGGAAAGAAAGAGAAAATTCTGATGCAACAGGTCACACTATTTTACATCCAGCACTTTGAGGCAACATTGAGAGAAGCAAGATTAATCAACAAAGTCTGGAGGACTCTCAGTAATACCCTCCTAACAAGAGAGAAGTTGACAGTGGATGAGATGGTACCCAAAGGAAAAGTAAAGGGAAAAATCAAACCTTCTTGAGTGAAGCCAGGTTTACCACCTTCCAAGGCACTGTACTGAGTTGACAGAACGAGTCCAAGTCCTATCTAACGAGGTGAAGCAAACAGGTCTCGAGAATAATTCACCTACGTTATATCAGAGCAAACAGAAGATCCGACCAGTGTGGCACATTTTAATGATGAAGTAGAGAAAAGGAGGAGGAGGGGAGGGATAGAAGGAGAAGAGATGGGGAAGGAAAAGGGGTAAAGAAGAAGGTGGGGGAATGGGGGAGGCAAGAAACGTTAGGGATGGAAGAGACTGACAGCACATAAAAGATACAAAGAATCCGGTTGAGACAAAGCATTCCCAAGATACGAGGTAAACTTTCCTCCATATTTTTCATCAAAAGACCTTAATAAATTAATAGATTCGCCAAAACAAGATCCCAAAGACCCAATAATTGAATGACAAAATAAAATGAAAATGTAGATCATAGAGATATAGAAATAAATTGAGAACAATGTCCCTTAATCACTCTAGGCTCCAAGACTGGACACCAAATTCAACTGAGTTGGAAAGGAGTGGGCATCTGTCAATAGGTCAACCGGTATTAACTGTTTCTTCCACTGTGCAGAAAAACTGAGAGGAGCTATCTAGGCTTGATCGATGAAATCACAAAATTACCAAATCAAGTAGATGGAGAGTCATATATCATTTACACAACTCCATCTCTTAGAGTTGTGAGATCTTGGTTGCATCAGTTTAACCTGTAAAAGTAAGCTAACATTACCTACACGTCAGCTATGCTGTTATGAATATTAAATGAGATGATATTTGTAACATGCTGAGCACAATTGCGGCTCAATAAGTGGGAGCTACTATTATTTCTTTTGGGAAAGTAAAACATCACTGAAATTGTAAATGAGAACATAGCATGATGACCCAAGGTTCCCCTTTCTTAGGGCCATTCATAGGATTTTACTTTCGTAGATTCTAAAAATCCATCACCCCCGGAGGATTCCAGGAAGATGGTGGAGTAGGAAGCGCCAGGAATCTGTCTCCCCGTCTGGATAATTGCACTGGCAGAATCTGTCTGATGTAACTATTATGGAACTCTGGAGTCGATTGAAGACGTGCATCTTCCAGAGGAAGGCTTGGATGGTAAATTGTGATTGATTTCCGCTCTTAGCACAGTAGAAGCTCTCCATCCTCCACCCCCAGCTATCTGGCAGGCAGTTAGGCATGGGTTCCTGAGGCAGTTGCATACAGCTTGCAGGAGTCAGGGTGGGCAAAAAAAGGCCCTGTCCTCCAAATATTGGGGATCTATGCTCTGATTGCTGCTTCTGATCACAGAGGTGCAGAAAAAAAGGAGGGTGGCTATTATTGTTTCACCTCCCCCCATTTTTGCAAGTGACTGAAGCAACTCCCCCCTCCAGCCCCCTGCCCAAGTGACTTCCAGAGATTTTAAAGGACCCAGGCCTTTCCTTTCTCCTTCCTTTTTCTCTTTTTTGCCTTTTGGGAGCCAGACATTAAAGACTAGGACACTTGGGCTATTATTAAAAAGACAAGAGATAACAAGTATAGGCAAGGACAGGGAAAAGGGAACCCGTGTGCGCTGCTGTTGGGAGTGTAAATTGGTGCAGCCACTATGGAAAACAAGGTGGAGATTTCTCAAAAAATTAATAATAGAACTACCATATGATTCCACAATTCCACTTCTGTGTATATATCCTAAGGAAATGAAATCACTATCTTTTTTTTTTTTTTGTGAGGAAGATCAGCCCTGAGCTAACATCTGATGCCAATCCTCCTCTTTTTGCTGAGGAAGATTGGCCCTGAGCTAACATCTGTGCCAATCTTCCTCTACTTTATATGGGATGCCACCACAGCATGGCTTGACAAGCAGTACATCAGCACGCCCGCGGGATACGAACTGGCAAACTCCGGGCCGCCACAGCACAGAGTGCAAACTTAACTGCTTGCACCACCAGGCTGGCCCCTGAAATCACTATCTTGAAGAGATATCCACATCCCCATGTTCACTGCAGCATTAGTCACAACTGTGAAGACATGGAAACAATCTAAGTGTTTATCCACAGATGAATGGATAAAGAAAATGTGATATGTATGTATTATAATATGTATCTTCCTATTTATATATATATATATGAATATTATTCAGCTATAAAAAAGAAGGAAATCCTGCCATTTGCAACAACATGGATGAAACTTGAGGACATTATGCTAAGTTACATAAGTCAGACAGAGAAAGACAAATACTGTATGATCTCAATTATATGTGGAATCTATTTTAAAAAAGTCAAACTCATAGAAATAGAGAGCAGGATGGTGGTTGTCAGGGGTGTGATGGTGGGGGTGGTGGAAATTGGTGAAGATGGTCAAAGGGTACAAACTTCTAGTTATAAGATGAAAAAGTTCTAGGGATGTAATGTACAGCATGATGACTATAGTTAACAATACCACATTGTATATTTGAGAGTTGCTAGGAGAGTAGATCTTAAAAGGTCTCACCACACACAAAAAATTGTAACTATGTGAGGTGAGAGATGTGTTAACTAACTTTATTGCAGTAATCATTTCACAACATGTACATATATGAAATAATTATGTTGTACATCTTAAACTTACACAATGTTATATGTCAATTATATCTCAATAAGGCTGGGGAAAAAAAGACTAGGACATTCAAAAGCAATTGCATATATGAGGAAAATTAGAAAATGACCATGCATGCCCAGGGAAAAGCACAGGCTCAGAAAAGACCTGAGAAGACCTTAAGTTTACACCTCAGGCTGATCCTTGGCACAGGGACAGTCTGCAACAATAAAAAATAAAAAACAAAAAAAACAACAACTGAAAAACAATAACAAAAAAAGCAAACTGTGGGGAATGGAGAGAATCTGATTTCCAGATTTACATTATTAGATTTAAATGTCCAGTTTTCAACAAAAAAATCACAAAGCATACAAAGACACAGGAAAGTATGGCCCTTTCAAAGGAAAAAAATAAACCATCAACAGAAACCATCCTTGAAAAAGATTTGATGGCAGATCTACTAGACAAAGACATTAAAACAACTCTTTTAAAGATGTTCAAAGAACTAAAGATGTGGAGGAAGTCAAGAAAATGATGTATGAACAAAATGGAAATATCAATAAAGAGAGAGAAAACCTAAAAAAAACCAAAAAGAAATATGGGAGCTGAAAAGTACAATAACTGAAATGAAAACTTCACTAGAGGGATTCAAAGGCAGATTGGAGCAGGCAGAAGAAAGAATCAGTGAACTTGAAGATAGGACAATGGAAATTATTGAGTCTGAGGAACAAAAAGAAAAAAATTGAAAAATGTGAGTAATGGTTTGTAACTGTACTTTTGTTTTCTACATGATTCAAGAGACTAATACACCTCAAGAAAAAAGCCAATAATTAATATAAAAGCTAGTATTACTTACTGTAACTTAGGTTTGTAACTCCAAATCTTGTTTTTTACATAATTTAGGAGACTAATGCATTTAAAAGAATTATTAGTTTATGTTTAGAGGCACACAAAGTGTAAAGATGTAATTTGGTGACATCAACAGCCGAAACAATAATAGTTGGAGACTTCAATACCACACTCACAATAATGGGTAGAACAACCAGATAGAAGATAAGTAAGGACATAGAGGACTTGAACAACACAATAAACCAACTAGATCTAACAGACATATACAGAACAGATTTTTTGTGGAATTTTGTAGAACGTTTCTACAAAACATTTAAAGAAGAACTAATATGCAATCCTTCTCAAACTTTTCCAAAAAATTGAAGAGAAGAGAACCTTTTCTAACTCACTTGATGAAGTCAGTATTATCCTGAAACCAAAGCCAGACAAAGACACTACAAGAAAAGAAAACAACAGACCAATATCCCCAATGAGCATTGATACAAAAATCCTCAACAAAATACTAGCAAACCAAATTTAACAGCAGATTAAAAGGATAACACACCATGACTAAGAGGGGTTTATTCCTGGAATGCAAGAATGTTTCAACATACGAAAATTGATCAATATAATACATCACATTAACAGGATGAAGGGAAAAAACACACCATCATCTCAATTGATACAAAAAGCATTCAACAAAATTCAACATCCTTTCATGATAAAAGCACTTAGACTAGGAATAGAAGGAGACTACCTCAATATAATAAAAACCATATACGAGAAACCCACAGTGAACATCAATACTCAATGGTAAAAGACTGAAAGCTCTTCCTCTAAGATCAGGAAGAAGGCAAGGATGTCCACTTTCACCACTTCTATTCAACATAGTACTAGAAGTTCTAGCCAGAGCAATTAGACAAGAAAAAGCAATAAAAGGCCTCCAAATCACAAAGAAAGAAGTAAAATTATCCCTCTTCACAGATGATATGATCTTATATGTAGAAACCCTAAAGATTCTACAAAAAAACTGTTAGAACTAATAAACAAATTCAACAAAATAGCAGGATATAAAATCAATACACAAAAACCAGTTGCATTTCTATACACTAACAATGAATAATCAGAAAAGGAAATTAGGAAAACAATTCCATTTACGATAGCATCAAAAAGAATAAAATACCTAGGAACTAACTTAACCAAGGAGGTTAAAGGCAACCCACAGAATGGGAGAAAATACTTGCATGTCATATATCTGATAAGGGATTAATTATCTAGAATATATACGGCACTCCTAAAACTGAACAATTAAAAAACAAGCAATCTGATTAACAAATGGGCAAAGGATTTGAACAGACATTTCTCCAAAGAAGATATACAAATGGCCAACAAGCTCATGGAAAGATGCTCAACATCACTAATCAATAGGGAAATGCAAATCAAAACTACAATGAGCTACCACCTCACACCCATTAGGATGACTACTGTCAAAAAACCAGAAAATAACAAGTGTTGGCAAGGATGTGGAGAAATTGGAACACTTTTATACTGGTGGTGGGAATGTAAAATGGTACAGCCACTGTGGAAAACAGTATTGCAGTTCCTCAAAAAAATTAAAAACAGAATTACCATATGATCCAGCAATTCCACTTCTGAGTATGTAGCAAAAAGAATTGAAAGCAGGGTCTCAAAGAGATGTTTGTACGCCAATGTTTATAGCAGCACTATTTACAATAGCTAAAACATGGAAGCAACCCAAGTGTCCTTCAATGGAGGAATAGATAAGCAAAATGTAGTACATTTGTATACATACACTGGAATATTATACAGCCTTAACAATGAGGAAAATTCTGTGATATGCTATAACATGGATGAACCTTGAGGATATTATGCTAAGTGAAATAATCCAGTCACAAAAGGACAAATACTGTATGACTCCACTTACATGAGGTACCTAGAGTAGTCAAAATTATAGAGACAGAAAGCAGAATGGTGGCTGCCAGGGGCTGTGGGGTGGGGCGGTGGGGGGATGGGAATGAGGAGTTATTGTTTAAAGGGTACATAGTTTCAGTTTTATAAGATGAAAAGAGTTATGGAGATGGATGATGGTGATGGCTGCAGAGCATTATGAATATATTTAATACCACTGAACTATACGCTTAAAAATGGTTAACGTGGTAAATAAATATTGTTATGTGTATTTTACCACAATAAAAAATTTTTTTAATCCATCACTTCTAATAGGTTTGAGACCTTAAGATTAGTTGATTAATATGGCAGATTTTTCATATATTTTCTAACCCCTGGCTTACAGGCAGTGCTTATACCAATAAAAGTGAATTCCTCACCTGCCTTGGTCAAGTAAACCTTTCCACTTTGGGAAACGAAAGTAATATCTGAAGTATAAAAACTATGATAAGTATTCTTTATGATATCATCATGAAAGTCAGCTAAGAATTCAAAGGTGTTGCCGCCATCAATTGAAAGCCATACCTGAGGGAATAAAAAGATAATATCTCACTAAAGAGCTGCCATGTAACCGTCAGCAATTACCTACCAGCCTAATATTCCTACATAAGAAAAGTCACGCAGCATGGTCCTTCCCATACCCCTACATCCATCACACACACACACACTCACACACACACGTATAGACTCCTTACCTACTTGGTCTACTCTATCTCCTTCCTAGAGTTTGTATGACAGTGTATGTGGCAGAATCTCAGGTCTACACAGGATGCATAGTGAATGTATAAAAGAATGAAATTAGTTCCATCATCTCCCAAATGGGGTTCCCTCGTTCATAAAAGGATGAAGTGCTGGGTGTATTTGGATATGGGGGAGAGAGTGTACCCATTGACATGAGACTTCATGTTTCAGGCATCTGGCAAATACGTATGTAAACACGTTTTGCAGGGAAGAGCTCCTTGACATTTGTAAAAGTGTGTCCTGGGACCTTAGTAAATCCTCAAATATACTCCACCATAGCATGTAAGTTTCTCTATTTCCTCATTTTTCGGCAAGAGCTGTTTGAAGATAATTCAGATCATGTATTGAATGAATCCTGCTTGGTACCTCTTTTAATAGCCTGAGTCTTATTCAAAAGAAGATTTCTGTTTTTTTTTTAATTTCTTTTTAAAAATTAGTTTTAACAAGTTATACTTGAAAATAGGTTTTTCTTAAATTTAAAACATTAAAAGTGTGGCTGAAGTCTCTTTGACCACCATCCAAATAATCCTTCTTTTATATCTCATCTGGTATAATCGTGGTCTCTTCTAATTCCTTCCCAGAGGTAACTACTGTTATCAGTTTGAAAATTCTGCGCATTTACATTCATATATATAGGTACCCATAGAATATGTCCAGTACAGCACATTTCATGATGAGGAGGAGAGGAAGCATATATCTGAGTGCAGTACTACTTTTAGACTTGGGCCAGAGGAACCTTTGCCCTGGACTGCACGCTTAGTAAGCCTGCATGTTAAAAACTCAGAGAAAATTGATTGAATAACCCATGGGTGCTTCTATCACTCAGGAATGTAGCACCCATTGCTGGCATAGCACAACCCCATATGATATGGGGCCTCCATTTTTACTCAAGTTTGGACCCTGCAAATGTTACCGAAAGCATGGTGGTGGGTGGAGGGGAGGGACTTTGAACAATATGTTCACAATGGCGTCATACTGTACCTGTGGTTCTATAAATTACATTTGCCACTCAACAACATATCTCAGATCATTTTATGTTAGCTCATGTGATCTTCTTTACCACTGCATACCACATTCTTCTTTACCACTGCATAGTATCCAATATTATAGATATACCATACTTGAGATAGTCTATTTTCCTAGTAATGGACATTTAAAAGTTGTATCAAAATATTCACTGTTATAAACAATACTGCAATGAACATTCATTTACCTGCCTCTTTGTACTAACGTTAAAGTGTATCTCTAGAATAGATAAAAAACTGAGTTGCTGAGTCAGAGGCTAAGCATATTGCTATAATTTTAACAGACACTACCAAAATGCTCTTCAATTTCACTGAACCAGTTTATATTCCCATAAGTAGTGATGAGAGTATCCATTTCCCCAAACCTGACCAATTCTTTATTTTCAAAAATTAATTTTTAATTTTTACTGATTACCTGCATGAAAACAATGGCATCTCATTGCATTTTTTCTAAACATTTTAAATTGATCCATGCATGGCTCACTTTTATTTTTCTTATGTTATTTATCTATGAATATAATGAACATGTGTGAAATGACAGCCCAACCCAAGAATTAGCATATTGCTAGTACTTCACACTTTCCTGTAGGTTTCTCCCCAATCCTATCAACCTGTCTCTCCCCTTGGAGACATCCAATATCCTGAAATGTGTGTTTTGCATTCCCTTGCTATTTTTTTAGTGCATATGTATGTATGTTTAAATAATATATTGCTAGATCTTACTTTTTTTGGCTCTTTATAAAAAGGGTATCATACCATATATTGTCTTTTAGAACTTAGTTTCCCTCTCAACATTATTTACTTATATTCATACATGTTGCATATAGCTCAGTTCACTTGATTTTCTATTGGTATATAATAGTTTGTTACATGAATGAACTGTAATTTATTTATTCATTCTCTTACTCATGGGCATCTGGATTATTCTATCATTAAATGCTATTAGTAACAGTGCCATGATGAAAATTCTAAAACGTTTCCTCAAATGTGTGTTTCCCTTGCCAAAAGTGAAATTGGTGGGTCATAGAATACACAAACATTCAAAGTTACAGGATAATCATAACGCCAAACTGTTTTCCAAAACAGTTATAGTAATTTACTCTCCCATCAGCTACGTATAAGAGGTCTGGTTGATCCACATCCTCTTCAACATTGGGCATCATCAGAATTAATTTTGCGAATTAAATAGCTGAAAATGACGTTGCATTGCATTCTTGATTTGTATTTCCCTGATTACTTATGAATTACATCATCTCTTCACATGTTTATTCCATTTATATTTCCTTTTCTGTGAAATATTGATTTGTGGTTTTTGTCAGTTTAGCGATCAGATTATCTTTCTTGTATTGCTTTGTAGGAATTCTTTATGTATTCTTACTTCTAATTTTTTCTCAGTTAAATGTGTTGCAAATATCATCTCCCAGTTTGTAGTTTTCATTTTTATTTCTTATGACATCTTTAATGAACAAAATCATCTCCCTCCCCCTCCCCCTTCCGGAGAATGAAGAGAACTTTATTTAGGTCAACAGTGAAGTTAAGAGACTTTTGAGATCTGGTTTGGGAGCCTAACCAAATGAGTAACTTGAGTGCTAAATGGCTGACTTAACGAATGAACTTTTGGAGCCCAACTCCAGTGTAAATTAGGATCAGTCTCTATTTCCTTTATTATTTTTCGTTTTGATTGTTTGACTTGACCCAAGTTATACGCCATTGCCAAATTACTTTGGAAGTATCTTTTGTTTTGATTGTGTTATTGTATGTGGATGGTATTCAAAATTATTAAAATTAACTTAGATGTTTTCAATTTTATGAAGAGATGGTGGGTACTTTCTAGGTCATAACACAAAAGTGATTTCTAGCTATTGGATGCCTTATAATTATTTTCCACCTCTTTTTTTTTTCTATTGTGGTAAAAAACACTTACCATAAAATTTATCATCTTAACTACTTTTAAATGTACAGTTCAGTAGTGTTAAGTACATTTACATTGTTGGGAAACACATCTCCAGAAATTTTTCATCCTGCAGATGAGATAGATTCCAGTCTGTCGGGAAGCCCCCAATCTGTCCAGAATGTTGGATGCTCAGTTACCTCTTGTTTCCATGCTGAAGGAGGATCCCTGGTGTGGGTGGTTTCCTCCAACTCGCACTGCACTAAGTCAGACAGTAGAAGAGGTGTGAAGGGACGTGCAAAATGCTGTGAGTTTTCCTTCCTGTTTTGCTGGAATCCCTACTTGGTTTTAGGTTGGTCTGGGTGCTGTACATTCTCAACTGGTCTCTGGAGTTCTTTCAAAGGTATTCCGGTCCATACATTGTTATCTTGGTGACTCTAGGGGAAAGTAAGGGTCTGAAGCTTCCTAGTCCACCATATTGCCAACATTACTCCCCCTTTTCAGCAGTTGCCAAGCAGTACTCTGATTGTTGCTAACTCAGTGTCTCTGTGGGAGAGCAAGGCCCTGAAGCTTCTCAGTCTGCCATCTTGCTGACCCAGAATTCTTCTTCTTCTTCTTTTTTTTTTTTTTTTTTGTTGAGGAAGATTCACCCTGAGCTAACATCTGTGCCAATCTTCCTCTCTTTTGTGTGTGGGATGCCTCCACAGCATGGCCACAGACAGCCCAGGAACCCAAGCAGAGTGTGCTAGCTTAACCACTAGGCCGTGGGGCTGGCCCCCAGAATTCTTCTTTTTGATGAAAGTGAAGTTCTCATTTTTTTTCCTTTATGCTTACTTCTTTCTTAGTCTTGTTTTAAAATGCTTCCCTTATTCTGATGTCAGAAAGATATTCACTTATATTTTCCTCGACATGTTTTGATATTTAAATTATCGATCCATCAGGAGTTGGGCTTGATGTACGCTGTGATGTGGGGATGTAGTTCAACATTTTCGACATGTATAACCAATACTTCCTGTCCCATTTTGAGCAGTCCCTTATTTCTCCCTCAGCTGTGATGCCTCTTGGGCCTCTATCAACATTCTAGATAGGCATGGGTCTATTTGTGGGTTTTCTATTTTATTCCATTGGTCAATTTATCTGTTCCTGGGCCAAAACCACATTATCATAATTACAGCTTTTTAAAAAGTGTTAATATCTGCTAGTGCAAATCCCTCCTCTTTATTCTTCTTCAGAAGTGTCTTTGTTATTCTTGGTCTTTTGTTTTTCCATATACACTTGAGAACTCACCTAAAGTCTACAACAAATCTTGGGATTTTGATTAGAGTTGTATTAGATCTACAGACTAATTTAAGGAAGAATTGATATTATAAGACAATAAATTTTCCTATTCACAAGGATGTTTATATCCATTTCTTTTATAAAGTTTTAAATGTCCTTCAGTAAAGTTTATAATTTCCTACATATAGGTCTTGGAAACCTTTACTTATATTTATTCTTAGGTACTTCATAGTTTTTTGTTTGTCTAGGTTTGTTTTGTTTTTGCTATTGCAAATAGTGTCAAAAATTATGCTTTTAATTTGTTGTTGATCATGCGCAGAAATGAAATTTACTTTGCCTCCCAGCTTGTTTAACTATTCTGTTTGTTTTAGTCATTTGTATGTATCTTTAAGTTTTCTACATGGACAATCATATCTTTTGCATGTAAATAGAGTTTGTTTGCTACTTTTTAATATTCTTGCTTTTAATTTCTTAATTTTCTCTTTGTCTTACTGCATTCCCTTCTATACACTCTTTTACGTCTTAATAATTTCTTGGTAGAACTGCAATTGTGGTTAAATACAACTCTGTCTTCTCCACTATGTATGCACTCTCACAATTGAACATGGAGAAGAATATCCAATAATGCTAAACTGGTCACACTTTGAATTCATAAGCACAAAGCCCAAGCAATCATACTGCATTCCCTTAGTCAATTGATTCTTCCATCCTCCTAGGCAACTATTTTACTCTGTTCTCTTTCCTCAAACCTCCAACACTCCTCCTCCATCCTCAATCTCAAATAATAACTTATTTTTGTTGAGAAAATAGAAGACAAATTCCCACACCCTTCCATTATCACATCTACCCACCTACCAGCTTTGGAACCACCAAACTCTTCCTTCCTACTGTTACTATAGAATAATTGTCTGTGCTCCTATGGCCGAGCTCTCCACTAGTTCATAGATCTCATCTCCTCTCACCTATTTAGAAACATCACTCCAGCAATTTCCCCTCTCTCTTTCCTGCGTCATCAATTTTTCCCTCTCTACTGAATAATTTCCATCAGCACACAGCATAATTCCTCCTATCTTTTAAAAAAACTCTTCTGTTGACCCCTTTTCCTTCTTCAAACATTGCCCCATTTCACTGTTCCACTTTTCAGCAAAATTTTGCAAAAGGTTTGTATGTATTCATCATCTCTAACTCTTCTCTTCTCTTTCTCTCTTCATTGGGCTTTCCACCTTCCTGATCATCAGAGTGACTGTTCTTTACTTGATGTAAGCCACTCAGCATAGAGTAAGTGAACAATTTACACCTATACTAGAGTGCAAAATTTCATGTGTACCCACCTGATTACCATAAGCATACAGAAAATGGCTTCTTGGATGGAATACCATTCCGACAGGAGAAGAGAATGACGAAGGAAATGAGAAAAGTGGAAATTTTTCTTTCAATCTTGGTTTGTTATTTTTTAGGATGCTCACAGAAGCACTGGTATTTTTCTAGAAATAGATAAACAAAGCATGAGCAAGTCATAACTACTTTTCCATTAATATTATTAGTCTATTTTATAATTTTTAGAGTTTCGTGATACTTGGATTTTGATTAAGATAGGGACATACCCATCAACACAGCACAGAATTGGAAGGATTAGCAAACACTGGTATCTCTTTAGTCTGCCCCTCCTCCCCCATATATGTCCATTTTATGGATGTTGAACATGAAGTTTAGGAAATTAAATAATCTGTCCAAGGTTCTGTAATGAATGGCATGGGGAGGTTTATTACAGAATCATTATTGAACTTGACAGACTCCAATGCCCATGCTCATAACTATCATGTCAACTACTTTTTAAAAGTGTGGATGCTTGGGCCACACTCCAATTCTATTGGGTCATGATCTTGAAGGGGATCAGATATGCTCCCCAAGATATGTCATTTTGTTATAAAGATTATTTTAAGCTGAAGACATTTGAGATTCAACAGATGCAGAAAAAAAAGCTTTCCATTATCTGACTAACAGCAGGAACTTCTGGGAAATAAGTCTGCAATTAATTCCTCTTCAGAGTAGATTTACTCTCAGAAGGGAGAAGGAGAATAAAACCTACCCCAAATCTCTCCTCCAGGGGAGTTATATGGCCCTGAAGGAGATAGGAAGACTACTCATACCTGTATAAACAAACACTGTCACAAACTTTCTTAGCTCCTGTTTGTCCTCCTGTGAACACGTCATCTTTCCATTTGTTTTCCCTTAAGTGCCTTTCTCATCCCCCTTAAATTATTAAGATGGCTTATAACCTCAAAATTTTAACCACCTTTTTGAGTTACTCATCACTGACTTTTATCCACATGTATGTGCACTGCATGCGTAATAAGATGTTTTCTTTTCTCCTGTTAACCTATCCTTTGTCAGTTTAATTTGCAGGGCCCCAATAACTAAACCTAAAAGGGTAGAGGAAAATTATTTTTTCTCCCTTAAAATCATGAGGGTAGGGCTATTTCCATTTTTTGTTCATTTAACTAACCATTTTATGGAAGCTTATATTTATATAAACCATACTCAGCTTATATTCTCTTGGAGGATAAGCAAAGAAGGATCACTATGCAAAAGGCATCATATTTTCCATTTACATCAAACTGAATGATAATCAGAGGCAAGGAATCTCTAAAGTGTCTCAAACTATATTATTAATCATAAATAATTTTCTGGTTATATTATTTAAATAAATAATAAAACCAATTTTATCAACTTCTATTACCAAAGATAACAAGAACTTAGAAATAAGTTCTGCAAAGATAAATTTCATTGTTGTAGTGTCCAGAGCAATCACCCCTGGGCTGTAAGGCCTACCTGGTTAGAGAAGAGGTAAATGCCAGAACTGTGCTCTTGGTCGATGAGAAATGTTATCACAGTTGAAGGAATAGTCTTCGCTCCTTTCGAAATGTGAGGTAAGCAAGGCAACCATTCAAGAAATGGTTCTTGACTATAAAAACAAGAGCTTGCCTACAAAAAGAGAAAGGAAAAGTTAACGCCATTCTTGAACTAAAAGTCCTAATTAGTTCTCTCAGGCAAATAAACTAATGAACCATGGTGTTGTTCTGACTGACCACAAATAATAGTCATAAATCATTAATGTCTGTGCTTCTCTTCTGGGGGCTTCGAATCCAGAAAATACTGCAAAGCATCCCTTTCTGGCATGGATTGTTTTTCTAGAACTACTATGTACATCTAGATTTAACATATTGGTAATTACCATTAAACCCAAGTAGAGGCACCACTGGGAGCAAAGAGTGATCGTTAAGCTTTTCAGTTTGTAGAATTATCACTTTTTACATTAATAACAATCCATGACAGCATGCACCATAAAGTTTCTTACCTTTTAAAATATTCAATACCATACCTCACTTAGCGTCCTGTTTCTCTCAAAGGCAATAGTAACATAATCAACTATAAAATATAATGGTACAAAAATTACAAGCAGTATCTATATTTCTAAATGTATCATTAATTAAATATACTCAAACACAATTTTCTTGCACTTAAAACAGGGCACGCCTATTGTCTAAGATTTAAACTAATTTTTTCCCCTCAGTTTTAGGCCATTAACTTATACAAAACCTATCTTTACATTTTATTCTATTTTTATTTTACGTCACTTTGTTTAATCTATATACGCTATCTAGTGGGAAAAAAGCCTGTTAATATCTCTTTCACTAGAATTTACCTTCAAAGCGTTCTCTGTTAGCAAAACATCTTTCATTATACCACAATTTTCCTTTGACATAGTCAACCTACATCAATAAATAAACAAAAATATCATTTAGGCAATGTATAGACTTAAGATATAAAATAGAAAAAACGTTAAAAATGTAAAAGCTCAATAGTTCAAGCATGTGAGGCAAATAAAGAGAGAAAAATTGTATGCAAATAAAATCAAAGGCTGCAGAAGGGGGACAAGAAATAAGAATATGTTTTTTTGAACAACACACAAAAAAGGAATAAAAAGAAAAGAAATCTCACATGAATTAGCATATATTAATGGAAGATACCCCAGTCTATGAACTGTTTTTCTGAAGCTACCAGAAGCTGTTAGCTTTTCATCACAGGTACAACGGTCACATGTTTATCTTTTATTCATTAGCTGTAGCTGGCTTAAGGGGTCTTCACAGAAGCCTGACGGCAGCAAGAAGCAATAAGAAAAAAGCCACAAAAATACAAGTTTTGACAAATTGGTCATAAGAGAGAAACTTCCAGGAAAGTGGGATTGTATATGTTGGATGTTAATTATATGCAAGAGTTTAAGATGGTTTTGTTATAGGAAAATTCTAACTTTAACTTATTGCTGTGACAAAAGGTAGACCGTCTCACATTTTTATAGACCAGTAATAAAATCTGCATAATCTGTGCATTAAAATCCTTTTAAATGTTCTAAAACGTCGATTGTGGCGATGTTTGCACAGTTCTGTGACTATACTAAAGGCCATTGAACTGTACACTTTAAATGAGTGCATTTTATGCTACGTGAATTATATCTTGATAACTCTTATAAGCAAACAAAAAAGCCTTTTAAAACGGAATGGACAACAGTTATTTGAATGGTGTGGTATCTTCAAGCTAAGGTGTTCTATCAAATGAACCTTTTGGGTTCTCATATAAATCTTCAGGTTTGCAGGGTACCGTAATTATCATTATAATATCTGGGCAATTAATATAGAATTTTTATTGGGCGCTGAGTTAAGTTCCTTTTCTTTCTCTTTAGACTCCTTGTTTTTTTCCTACCTGGAATCAAAGTGGGGTAACAGCCCAGTGATTATCCTTGGGGATAATTTAATCCCATCAGGCCGACTTCATTCCAAGGATGAGCTCATGACCCAGGCCTGACTTAGAGTCACAGGACTGGTCAGGAACGGACACAAGGTCCTGGTCAGATGAATGAGTCGGCCCTGAGACTTGCTGGAACCACCGGGAAAGAGACACTTTATTCCTGTTAGGATTGCTAAACTGATCGCATATAAACCTGGTGGCTATTTTTATTAACAAGTGGAGAAAAAAATACTGAGAATGAAGCCAAAACAGAGGAAAGCAGAAAGTTGAGAAGACAGAGTCCTATCGACGTGTGTTAGACACTAAATCCAGCCATGTCTGGAAGCCAGATTCCTTCGCCTCTTGAATTCCCCATTCACGTGAGCCAACCACTTCCCCTCCTTTGATAAAAAGCAGTTTTAGTTTGGTTTCTCTCTTTGCCTTCAAAAGGTTCTATCTGCGTAGGGAAGAGAATCCAAGTATTATCTTTTTTGAAGTTTCTGCTTTGTTTTACGAACCGTGCTGAGCCTCTTCTGATGTAATGTTATTTAATCACCTTGCCTCTAAGAGGTAGACATTATTATGCCCATTTTAAAATGAAGAAATCGAGGTGCAGGCTGTTATACAACTTATTCAAAGTCAGCTGTTACGTGGCTAGTGAGCTAGCACAAGATTTGAGCCTAGTCTGGCTCAGTCATTGATTCAGCAACCATGGAGGCTGCCACGTGCAAGCAGCGTAGTATCTTATGAGCATACAACAGCAGGTAAGATCGTCCTTGACATGAAACCTAACGCCTTGTGAGGCTAGTCAGGGGCCCAACCAGACAAAATAGGGTGACAAATGACAGGAATTAGTGTTGAGAGCTTTGAGATTGCACAGGAAGGGCACCTTGGTGGTCGGCGAGGGATTCCTGAAGAATTAGAAATTCTCTAAGTAAAATTGAAGGGAGGAGGAGGGGGTGCATGCTAAGAAGAGAAAACATTTTATGCAAAGGATTCGAGGTGCGATACATGTTGGCTCGCTTCAGGGAAGGCAGGTAGCTCAGCACGACTGGAAGGATGGCTTGACGGGAGATGACAAGGCTGAAGATGTAAGGAAGGCTCTGACCACGAACGATCTTATATGTCTCACAAGAGTTTGAATTTTATCCTAAAGGAAGTGACCCAAAGTGCCTGCTATTTCCACTAAACAGATTTTGGTGGCTAACTAGCAGATTTTGCCTCACACCAAGTTCCCAGTTTAGGGTCTTTGTACTTAATATTACCTCGGTCTGGACATGCTTTGTTGAAATCATTCCTTCAAGTCACTTGAGTTTCTGCTTAAATTGCATCCCCTTGGAGAGGCCTGCTATAATCACCCGATTTAAAATATAATATTATCTCCCCTTCACTCTCTATTTCCCTTACCTGCTTTAATTTCAACAAGCCCTCATTATTATCTACAATCATAGCATGCATCTGTTTGTGTACTTGTTTATGATCTATCTCCCATAATAGAATGGTAATCTACATGAGAGCAGGGACTCTCTCTGTCTTGTTCACTCTGGAATCCTCTTTGTCCAAACTAGCCTGGCATATAGGAAGTGCTCAATAAATATTTGTTGAATGGATGAACGAGTGAATGACTAAAGCATCAAGTGTTAACTTCTTCAACTACCTGCCTGCGCAGCCACACACACCCATTCTTACCATCCTTCCTTCCATCGTTATAAAAGAGGTCTCATCCAAAGGTAAATCCCTGTACTTTTATGAATAAGTTCACTCTTCTCCTTTCCTCTCCCCACTGCACTCTCTCACTACCCTGCAACCCCTCATATTTCCCTTCTCTCTCATCACTACCAAAAACACCTGAGTTTTGCTGAGATATTTTAGCTCAAGAAGATTTATTATAATATCCTTGCAAATGGTAAAAACCTCTTTGAAGGACAATTTGCAGTTATCTTTCAATATTGCATAAGCATTTACTCCTCGATCTGCCAATCCAAGCTCAAGGAATGTATTGTTCTGATATACCTGGACACACATAAACTTGCTGGGTACAAAATTATTAATGGCAGCATTGTTTGTAATACAAAAGGTTAGAAAACTACCCAAGTATCCATCGATAGGGGACAGGTTAAGTAAACTCTGGTAAGTCCACACAATGGAATACTTGCAGCTATAGAAGAATGAAGGAGGAGGAGGGAGAGGGGGAGGAGAAGGAGGGAGAGGGAGGGGGAGGAGGAGAAGGAGGAGGGGGAGGAGGGGGAGGGGGAGAAGAAGGAAGGCCTTTCTCCATGTATGAATATGGAATTTTCCCCCCATATACTGATAAGTGAAAACAACAAGGTATGTGCATAATATATTGAGTATATGGTGTAAGAAAGTGAGGAGCATAATATATGTTCATAATTATTTGAATTTACATTTATAAATCACTGAAAAGATAAAAAATAATAAAAAGTTACCTGTAGGGGACAGGGGGAAGCAGGGGGAGTATATACAGAGGGGGGAATGAGACTTGTCAGTGTGTATCTTTAGGTAACTTTTTTGGTTTTTAACTATGGAAATGGATTACTATTTGAAAATAATAATTTTTAGATGTTGAAAATTCTAACTTCCCTACAACATGTCCTCTCTGTTTCAAGATTCCCCATCTAGCACTCCATTTTGATTTATGCAGATAGACAGAAAACACATAAATAGATATTAGATAAAATGAAAGAAACAGCTAAAAGTTGCTCATCACTCTTTCCTCTTCTCTTTATCTTCCCAGTACCTTTTCTCATTTGTTTATTTTGTTAAAGCTCTTTCTTGAATATTTTCCTTAGTTGGGATAACTGGGTGATACACTCTCTGAATTCTTTATTAATCTGAAAAATGAATAATCTCTTGGCTGGAAATAGGATTTTTGGACTTGGTCCTTTTGTTTTGATAGTCTGTAGATGTTGATTTTCTTTCTGTTGGTAAACTTGTAACATTTTCCCCTTAACCCCAAAATTCAGAAATATTAGTAGAATATGCCTGCGTGTACATTTGTTTCAATCCTCCCAGGATGTAGTTGACCTTTCCAATATACAGTCTTGGATCTTTCTTCATCTCAGTGTAATTTTCTTCCATTATTTGTTTTATTGTTGCCTCTCTTCTATCTGTTCCTTTTTTATTCCTTCTGAAAACTCTATCACTCACCTCTTAGAACTTCTGGATCCTCCCCAAAAGCTCATCTTTACCTTCATGATTTCTATCTATCTTCCCTAGATCGTTCGAGAAGCTTCTTCCTCTTGATCTTCCATGCCACTAACCTGCATTTAAACATTGGCTTCAATATATTCTGTATTTTAATCGCAATTTGTGGTATTTAGTCCCAGGAAGTATTTTTATGCTGCACTTGAAACTCCTTATGAATGTTAGCTGCCTTTTTTTCTTGTTAATATCCCAGTGCCAATGACAGTAAACTCATAATAGGTGCTCACTGGATAATTGTTAAACGAATGAATGAATTAAATTTTGTTGTTCTTGTTCAGTTGTTGCCTTCTCCATCAGCAACTCTGGTATCTGTTTTGATTCTAATGATCTTATGCTCTCAGGCTGCTGGGCTAGCTTAGATGTATTTTGAAGGGAGGGCTCAGGTCTGGTTTGGGGAGCACCTCAGCTTATGGCAATATTGGAGTGACAGAGGCCAAGTGGTCTCTCCTGCTCTGGGCTGCCATTCTCCCTCACCTCGGAACCAGAAAGAGGCTTCCTTGCTGCCAGGTCTCCTTCAGCCTGCCCACCTCAGGCACAGGGAGAACACAGCCTTCCCACTAGGCTTCTCTCTAGCAGATCAGCCACAGGCGCGTGGCCGATAGAAACCTTCCCCAGGAGTTCAGGGAGCTCTGAAAGCCAAGCTCCCTCCAGGATCTCCACCTCTCAATCCTCCACCTGCATCTCTTGTGTTGCCAAATGCCTTATTCTCACCTAACCCATGAACAGAAACATACACCAGCTCTCCTCACTGGATTCCTCAAAGCTTGGTCTCCAAGTGAGTCCAGCTGTCCAGGAGCCCCCAAACACTTTTGACTTAACAGGCAGGTAGACTGGAGATGGAAGTTAGTGGGAGCTGAGGGGTAGAGAGCAAAGCTCAGATAACGATCCTCCATCGCTTTGTTTTACAACTTTTTGTGTGGTTCAGTTTTAGGTGTACCTCTTGCAGTTAGCATATAGCTGGATTATCTTTAGTTTTCTATAATATTCATTTATATTAATTGTAATAGCTGATATATTTGGATTGATTTCCACCATCTTACTTTATAGTTGGTTTCCCATTCTTTTCTCTTTGCATGTTTTCCTCCTTTCTTTTCGTAGAACTGATGGATTACTTTTTTTTTTTGGTGAGGAAGATTAGCCCTGAGCTAACATCTGTGCCAATCTTCCTCTACTTTATATGAGACACCACCACAGCATGCCTTGATGAGCGGTGTGTAGGTCCGCGCCCAGGATCCGAACCCTCGAACCCTGGCCCACTGAAGCAGAGCACGCGAACTTAACCACCAGGCTGGCCCCCTGATTACTTTTTAATCCTTTTTTCCTTCCTCTGGTGGTTTGGAAGTTTAAGGGTATACTTCTTTTTCTTCTTTGGTAATTATCCTTTAAATTTTATCATTTATGTTGCACTGTACATTTTTTAAAAAAATTCTGAAGTTATTCCCCATATTAATTCTCCTACCAAACAAGGATCTTAAAATACTTTGGTTATCCACTAATAGCTGTCTCCATTCCTCCCTATATTGTCTAGCGTTTTGGTTCCACTCGATTATTAAACACAAAATTTGTAAGTTATTTTTTATGCCAATTCTGTTCTTTGAACGAATATTTCCTAAGAGCCTACCTTGTGTCAGGCACTGTTCTAGACATGGATCCTGGAGTGAAGAGCACAGACAAGGTTCCTGCCTCGCTTAGAGCTTACGTCCCAGTTCTACCGTTATTTCTACCATTGTTTCTGGCATCCCACTCCTTCCCGGGCATCTCTGGATGGTAAGCTCTCCTAAGGTCTTATCCTAATGTCTGATCTGTGCAAATTTCTTTTCTTCCCCCTCATTCTTGAATGATATGTTTGGAATTCTATTTTGACAGTTATTTCCCCCTTTTCTTTCTAATGTAAATCAGTTTTGCCTATTTGGCCTTCCCAGTTCTCTGCTTCACATTTCCTCCAATGAGTACAGCAAGAAGTCAGTTCCATTTGCTTCCTGAGAAATAAATGTGCCTTCCTTCTAGACGGTGTGAGTATGCACCTGTGTGCACATGTGTGTGTGTGCCCACAGGCCTGTATGAGGACAGAATGGGGAAGGGACATGGTAAAAGGCTAGGAATAGTCATAATTTTGTTGTGGTTTCCAAATGGAAGTATGCTTATATGTTAATGGGAATAACCTAGTTGAATCACAAAACTTGCCTTTATAATAGGGAGGGGAGATAACTGATGGAACAAAATCTCCCCCAAAAGGGCCAGAAACAGAGCTGTGGTTAGCTTATATGACACTTTTATGCAAATTAGAAAAAGTGCCCCTTTCTCCAGGTGGGACAGACCTACACAGACGTAGATGGATCAGGGAATAATGTGTTGGCCAGATTTCAGCCCCTACTCTCTTTTCAACTGGGCAGTCATGTGCAGAACACACCCTGAGAACCACAACAAGCCTGGACAGAACATATAAAGAGGGAGGGGACGGCCTCAGAAACAAGGAGGGGACACTTCTTCCTTTGAAACAGAAGGAGAGATCATTGCTTAATCCTTGCTGGAAATACTTTTTTTTAGTTCAAACTGTAAATTATATTACAATATCAGGAATAATCTATATTATAAATTCTTGTCTTATCTCATCTCTTAGGTCACTCAGGAAACACATATCTTTTAACCAACCGTTGGAAATTTAAAGCTTCTTACCCTTTCGAAACCACAAAAGTCTGCCCTTGAAAACTAGAAGAAAAAAAATGAAACTTTAATTTTTTTGCTTGCATATCAGAAGGCATAATAAAACAGCAATTTAAATCAAACTAAAAGGAATGATCCTTTTTACATCCCGGTATTGGAGTCAAACACTGAAACCAGCCTCTAAAGTCGTTTACACAACATCCTGGAGATTTCCCCCTCAGTCTTTGCCTTGTTGCACCATTAGATCAGTTTATTTATGCTTTAACTTAATTCCAGAAAGGATTTAAGATCACAACCGCACCTCTTAATGATTTAAATGGAGGCGTTAAGAAGTGCGCAGAAGGATAGGAAGTCTGCCTCCACTGGGGATTAGGAAGGCACACCCTGATCCTGTTATTCCTCCACAGCCACTCTGTCTTCTGCCCAGCCCAGGGCAGCCCCAAGACCAGGCCCTGGGGACGTACAGCCGGGCCTAATTCTCTGTGCTTTGACCTTAGGTCACAGCTCCTGGCTTCAACTATCCCTTTAGCAATCACATGGTAAACACATAAAAGGCCAGAGCTATCAGATGTCTGAGCAACAAACGGTACTCTCTTGGAGATGGTGAGGAAGGAGGGAAGGCTGTGTATGTTCGTACACCTGAAGATGGATAACAGTTACCTTGTGTAAGAAATATCTGCTTCTCAGCCAATACAATTGCCCCGTCTGTGCTTCCCCTTATCTTTTCTCCTCCTGCTCTTATTTCTGTTGTGGTAATTTTTTGAGAGGTGTTTATTAACATGTTTAAGAATTTCATGGTATGCAGATTGCATATCCTCACCAAAACACATATTCCCCTTCTCTCAATCCCAAAACTTACTTTTAATTTATGTTACTTTGTAGTACCATATTTAGCTTTGTAAATCACCCTAAAGCATTTTGAGAACTTATATAACTATAGATAAATAGACAGATAGTTAGATAGACAAAATGTTTTCTATTTGTAGTATTTAAACTTAGTATAAATTTGTATAGCAATAAAACTAGTACCATTTCCTAATGACATATTTGACACTATAAGGCAAAGGAGAAAGTTACTGCATGATGCTTTTGCATTTTTTAAAGGAGGAAGCATTTCAATTCTGAGATATGCCACACATAACTCAAGTATCCAACATTTCTACTTTATGTCACAGAAGATATTTAAGGTTAACTATTAGTCAGAAAGCAATTCACGTACCCTTAAGACAGAGGATGATGGATAACGAAGATCTCCACTTATAAAAAGACCCAAAGAGGTAAGGATAACTAAAAAATGATTTGTTAAGACCATATCCACCACTGAAAGCTCTGTGTGTTCTAAAGGAAGAAATCATATCTTGGGTTAAAAAGGAAGGAAAAATCTCCGCAGAAAGCAAAGACATTTCATAAATATTGATCGAGTGGTGACACGAAATGCTGAGGATGAAGGTGCTGTTAGAGGCATTACCTTCTCCAACTTGGGAATAGATCATATCCGTCAAGTTATACCACGTGGTATCGTCATAATTCCAAAATCCCGAGAAGGTGAGGCCCATGTAAACACCTACCATGACAGAAAAGAAAAATGAAGTCTGGACGACTCTGCAGAGTGAGTCACGCACTTCCACGGCGCTAGGTCTTTAGGTACCAGAGCCTGTGTCTGTTCCACCTTCAACTCATTCTCCGCCCCACCTCCACACCCCTCTCCACTGTCTGAATCGAACTTCCCCGAGCTGGAAAGACGAAGTAACCACCACAGGATTTTAGCCAACCATCTGACTTAATTATTAAGGACTTTGTGTTATATTGACGGGGATCAGTATATGCCACCTCAAAATACCCCACTTCAGCCTAAGGATTATTTTGAGCTGGAGGCAATTGATGATCAACAGATGCAGGAAGAGTTCTCTGCCTGATCCTGCCTAAAAGCAGGGCATAAATTTCCCTTTGAGAAAGGTGCCCACCCCCCATACCAGGAAGAGAAGAGCACTCTTCGCCAGAGATGCGGAGTCAACATTGAGACAAGCTTGCATAAACAGACCTTACTAAAATAACTCTTATCTTCCATTAATCCCACCACATATTTCCTAGTCATCTCCCCACAATTCATCATCCCTTGAAGCCTAGATCCCTTTCCTTTGTTAAAATGGTATATAAGCCCCCGAGTTTAATCACTTCTTTGAGTTTCAATTCTTTTCTGTGAACTCCCACGAATGTAAATATTAATAAAGATTGTGTGCCTTTTCTCCTGCTAATCTGTCTTTCTTAGTTTAATTTGCAGGCCCCCAATTATTGACCCTAAGAGGGTACAGAAAGTGTTTTTCCTCCTTGAAAATATACTTCTAAGCATGAATATGTTCCTATTTCAGGAAGACAGTCTTAGTCAACAACTATAAAAAACTCCAAAGAAGAAAATTAAAACGTAAACTCCAAGAGGGAAGAAACTGTATTTGATTTAATATTTGCGACCTAAAAAATAAAAATAAATATTTGCTAATGCAAACAGTATTATTATTGTCTAGTTTTTCCAGGAAGAGGAAAGTTAAAGACAACCTTTGCCTTTCTAAGCACTAAGCCTAGTTTTATAGGTAACAGTCTAGTTCTACTATATTCTAAGTGGGGATGATGACAGGTGTCCAGCATGAAGTCACATGACCAGACTCCTGCAAAGTTTAGAAATATTTAATGGAAAAGGAAGCAGTAAAATAAATGCTTTATTCTGGTTAATATTTCAGAATGAAATTAAGTTACAGGCCACTCTCTATGACAAACTGGCCACAATCATATCCCAGGGTTACCAAAGCTGATGTGGATCATTGTGAAAAGTTCAGATTTTATTCTAATGGCAAAGGGAAGCCACTGAAATGTTTGAAGCAGGAAAGTGACGTGATTTGGCTAACACTTGAGATCACTCTGGTGGTTGTATGGAGGGTACATTGTCCTGGGACGAGAAGAGAAACAGAGAGACTACTTAAAAGACTGTGAATTAGTCTTGTGGAAAAACAGTGTTGACTTGACATAAGATTTTAGCAGAGTAGACAAGTGGTCATGTTGGGGATAGCATCATCCTGGATTGTCATGAGAGTAGAAGTGGTCAAGAGTGTGTCCTGGATTTTAGTTCTAATTGGATATGAAATGGGGTGAGGAATACCGGAAAGGAGCAGATTTTAGAGAGAGATGAAACAAGAGTTCTGGATTAGACTTGTTATATTTGAGATGCTCATTAGACATCAAGAGGAAATGTAAAATAGACAATTGAATATAGGAGTTTGGTCTCAAAGGAGTGGTCAGCACCAAAAATATAGACTCAGGAATCATCAGTCTGAAGATGTCATTACTACCAGGAGACTATTCAGTTTCCCAGAAAGAGAATATGGTTACATAAGGAAGGACCATCAAGGACAAAGCCCTGGGTTCATCAACATTTTAGAAGTCACACCAAAAAGGAGCTGGCCTATGAGGCTGGCCCCCATGGCCTAGTGGTTAAGTTCAGTGCACTCCGCATTGGCCGCTCGGGGTTCGGTTCCTGAGTGTGGACCTACACCACTTGTTGGTGGCCATGCTGTGGCAGTGACCCACATACAAAATAGAGGAAGATTGGCATAAATGTTAGCTCAGGGCAAATCTTCCTCAGCAAAAAAACCAAACAAACAAAAAAAGGAGCTGGCCTAGAAAACTAAGGAGTGACCAATGAGGTAAGAGCCAAGTAATTGCAGGTGGTGTCAAGAAAACTAAGAGAATAAAGTGTTTTGAGGAGAGTGGTCAACTGTGTCAAATGCTGCCAGGAGGGAAAGTAGAGCAAGGATAAAGAACTGGCTGTTGGAATTGGCAATATGGAGATTATGGGTGATCTTGGGAAGAACTGTTTCAGTAGAGTGATGGGAACAAAAGTCTGGTTTGTTGTAGTAGAATGAAAATAAAAATGGGAGGTGAAAAACGTAGCACCACCTACAATAAATTCTTTCCATAAATTTTGCTTTGAAGGAGATCAGAGAAACGGGGGATGGGAGTAAAGTGAGATAAATGAAGATTCTGCTTAAGATGGGGGATCTTAGGGTAGGTTTGTGTGTTAATGGATCTGACCCAATAAAGGGGAGAGCATGATGATGCACGAGAGAAAGGTGAGATTTGCAGGATAGATGCAGCAGCAAGGATCTTCAGATGGCTAGGGGAATGGGATCCAGAATGCAAGGGGTGACAGGTAGCCTTTGATAGCAGCAGAGACACTTCTCACAATGCAACAGGCAAAAAGGCAAATGTAACTAAAAGTGCAAGTAGGATGGCAGACTTGCAGGTGCAATGATGAAGGAGTTCCTTGTGATCAATCTTGATTTCCTATGTGAAGTATTAGATAAAAGCACAGCTGAGAGTGAAAAGGAAAAGGAGGTGATATAGAGGGTTTGAGGAGTGGGAAGAGGTGTGATAAGGTCATTTTGCAGAGTGGGAAAATAAACATACCAGGGAAGAGAGAGAGAGGACTTCCGGGCGGTGCTGAGTGCCCACTTGAGATTTGTGATCATGAATTTACAGCTAGACCAGTCGATGGAATTTTAACATGAGACTGGTGTGTAATTTTTTCCTAGCAACATTCTGCTATTTCAGCGAAGGAGTAGAGGTGGTTTGACTAGAGTTGGAGTTGTACAGGTAAGGAAGAAGAGAAGGGCAAGGAAGTTACAGAAGTATTTATAAGGATGGATTATGCAAATTATGGTGAGAAAAGAGAAAGATATGGATGTTGAGTAGTGAAAAAAGTGGTAGGGACAACATACTGAAGTCTCAATGAAACCAAAGAAATGTTGGAATGTTGAGTACTAGAGTAGACTGAAGGAATAGGAGGGAGTGGATGGAGCATGAGATGCTTGTCGTGGAGATTTTGGAGATAGTAACATCATTAGAGACAACAAGGTCAAGAATATGATGGTAGAATAAGATGGGGAAAGATCATTGGAGGTGGGGAAGACTTGAAACTGAGTATTGCACAGTCATCCATACGGATGGTGAAGTCACCAAAAATAGTGACAAAAATAAGGTGGAGAGGAAGGCAGGGGTCCAGAGGCTAAATTCATCAATGAGTGAGCGACGGGAAGGTCACCAAAGGCTGGCAAACAAGAAGAGTTAGAGGGAGGTAAAATCTGAATTCAAAGGAACTGGGCATTTTGAAGGAGAAGGCGAGAGTAATTATTAAGAAGTAGCCCTAAGGAGCCAGGATGATAACCTTGCCCTTGGGCTCTGAGGCATGTGACATATAAGAGGGCTGCAGAGGAGAGAATGCTAACTGGGAATGGCCAGTTGCTCTTTATGACAAGAAAGTTAAGGGGCCACGCAGAGAAAAGATAAGAAGTATGGGGGAGTTTGCTGATGACGGACCACAAATTCCAATGAAAGGATTTGGGTGGATGGAGAGGGACAGAAGTTTGGGTGAAATTAAAGGAAGCCAGAACAGTTTGTGGGTTAGGATCACCATAAGCGACCTGGGAGGCTTAGGTTTCTGGTGGTGACCAATAAAACTGGGATGAGAGGCATGACGACATGTTAGGATTGTCATCGAGAAGGAAGGTGAGTAATAAGTCCAAAGTGGAACACATGAGGGACCTGGATACCAGGTGCCACCATTAACTCCATGTGGTGTGGAGGCCAGTTTAAACTGCTAGTTTAGCCAGCGGCAGCTTGATACTGTGGGAACTTCTTTTTGGCTTTAGTACAGTGGTGACCAGCTGGAGAAAAAGTGGCTTCATCTGAAGAACATGTTGCTGAAGCTGTTTCTTTTCTCAAGAGGTTGAGGCTGTCTAGTGAGTGAGATCCCAAGGAGCAGAGACTGCCCCTTCTCTCCTGTGACCCTCAGTCGTGTGGCAGGACCAAGCAGTTGAGAACGGCTCTTCTCCTGCGGCTCCCGGAAGTAAGGTGGGTATTGGCGTTTGGATAGAGGAAGAGGAGGAGCCCCAGCCTTGCATCCATGGAACAAAGCTAGAAAAGAAGCTGAGTTTCTGTCTGTTTGATGTAGAGGGAAAGAGACACAAGTTATAACTCAACTAATTCAACACAAGCAGGCACTCAAATCTAGAGATAACTCAAGGACGGCAAGCCAGCAGGAATTCAACAAAATTGGGGCGAGGCTCTTTGTCTTTCCCTATACCAACGCATACCGTTTTAATTTATTTTATAATAAGTAGGGCAAGTTTTTGTTCTTTTTATTCTATTTAAAATTATGTTATTCATGTTGCTTCAGTCTCTCATATGAATTTGTGGATTGGCTTGTCAATTTCCATATACACAAAAATACTGCTATAGTTTTTCTTGGAATTGTATTGAATTGATGGATAAATTTGGAGAGAATTAACATATTTTTAACACTAGAAGTTCCTGTTCATGAACGTAAAATATCTTATTTATTTTAGTCTTTTTTATGGCCTTCATTAAAGTTTTATAATTTCTGTGCAACAAAACTTACAATTCTTTTTTTTTTTTTTTTGATTTATTCCTAAGTAGCTTTTGGGGTTTGTTACTTTCTGAATAGGATTTTAAAAATTATCATCTTTAATTAGTCTTTGGTGGAGTGGTTTTTATATATTGTGATTATATTTCTCAATTTTCTAGCATTCCTATATTTGTTCTGATAGTTTTTCTGTTGATTCTTTTGGATTTTTATAGAGATACATATATTATCTATGAGTAGTAAAAATTTGTTTATTTTTAAATTCTTTTATTTCTTTTTTTTCCCTTTATATTCATTGGATTTGAGGACTAGGAGGTCATCAACCACCTAAGAAAAACAACTAGAACAATACAATTAGTAGTTGATGTGTAAGGATCCTATTAAATATTATAGTAACGGAAAAACACATACACAATAAATAAAATAATGTTGTGATACCTTAGAACAACAATACCTATTTACACATGGTAAGAATAGCAGATGAATTCGAAACACAATGAATAGTCTCTGAGAGGAAGTAATATATTAATGGAGGACGGAGGATAAAGGAAATTAGGAAAGACACTCAAGTCACTATTAACGTGGCACAAAGTCATGGAGAAAAAAATAATATGTCACGCTTACAAGTAGACAATGTGAAGAGACAAAGAGTAAATTCTTAGGTATTTGTAGGAAACGTTTTTACTCCATCGTGTCTAGGCACTTAAGATGCACTGCTAGTTAAACATCACTGTTATAAAATACAAAACGCCACTTCCAACGTTCCATAAAGCCGTGAACTCACCATCAAGTGTTGGATTCAGAATGAAGCCAAGTAACGCTACATCATTGGCACAGGGGCACTTTGTCACTTTGAGATCTACCACATGTGGATACAATTTACTGACTTCGTTTTTTGTCATTACAGTCCCAAGATTCCACTGAAGAATAGGTTCTGTGGAAATCAAGTTTAGGCATTTAAATTGTGGCAGCACTCTTGAAAAGGAAACATTGCTGCTTTCCTTTAAAGGTTTTAAAGAAACTTTGTAAAGGAACTATTCCATAGTTCAAAAAAAAGGGGGCCGGCCCCGTGGCTTAGCGGTTAAGTGCGCGCGCTCCGCTGCTGGCCGCCCGGGTTCGGATCCCGGTCGCGCACCGACGCTACCTCGCTTCTCCGACCATGCTGAGGCCGCGTCCCACATACAGCAACTAGAGGGATGTGCAGCTATGACATGCAACTATCTACTGGGGCTTTGGGGGAAAAAATAAATAAATAAATAAAAATTAAAAAAAAACAAAAAAGGAGTGCATTATCTCCCTCTTCATCAGTTAAATATAGGTTGATTTTTCCTTTCCAGGGTGGAAGGAATGAAGTCTGATTGCTCTTGATGGGGGCCTGGCAAAGTCACACTGCAGAAGAACATGTGGGATGTGAGATACTGCTTTGACCATCTTTGGAAAATACAATTGGCCACAGGATCTATCCCTAGAAAATGGAATTGCTGGATCACAGGATGTGCACGTTTATAATTTAGAGAACAACTTCTGCCTTGAGTGCCTACACATTTACTCTCTGTTCTCTTCCTCCAATCCCACAGAAACAGCAATAAATATATAAAAATGAGAATAAACTCAGAACAGCAATGGAGAACAGGCAAAGTTATTATTAGTGGCCAAGACATTTAGAGGGATTTCTGGAAGATATAAAGAAGTTGGGGTGGGACCAACAGGAAAAACTAATCAGAGGTGGGACATCTTCAACTCTTCAACCCAGCAATCTATTCTTGGATATGAAAAGGATTGGAGCTGGATAAAGTAAAATGTTAATGCATAAGAACGTGGGAGGATTTCTTTTCTTCTGAAAAAATGAGAAAAGAGTACAAAAAGTAAGCCAGGGCAATTTGACAGAATACTGCTGTTTGCATTTCAAAAATAGTTAAAGGACTTTCAAGAATAGAGATATCTAAAAATCAATTCTTTAGCTGTTTACATTTCTACAATGTAAATCTCCTCCATCTCCCCGGACTTTCAATAAAATTTGCTACAAAACCAAAGACTTTATGGGATATATTTTTCACTGTGTGCAAAGCAAGAAAAGGAGCTAAGTTTCCATCTGGGTTGACATAGCAAAGCACAGGGACAGCCAAGAAGGGAAAGAGACACAATTTATAACCAAACTAATCCACTCTGAAATTCAAAGAAATTTGGAAGAAGGCCGTTGGCTTTCCAGGGTGTGGCAAGTGTGTGCAGGCAATTAATAATCAGATCTTAGAGGATGGGAGATTTGAGTTTACATCTGGGACATGATTTCATTGAATGAAAACGCCTCTTTCCTTGAAGCCAGATACTGTGTTTTAAACACTTTAAGAGTGAGGGAGTGATTAAAAGTCTTGACTGCTACTGACAAGCTGAAAAGTGACCAATACGAAGGTGACTGATAATTGTGATTAGAGCAGTTTTAGTGCAGTGGAGGAGACACAAAACAGACTGGAGAGGTCTTGGGTGTGGGTCAGATATAAGGAAGTAGGGACAATATTTTTAAATATCTCTTTTGAGTTCAGTAGTGAATAAAGATTTCCAACTGCAACTCTAACTTTAACCCTTGACTGCCACTTCCCAATGTTTTCTTGCCATGTCTTTCAGCATTTCAGTAAATGATGCCATCATACACTTGACTGCTGAAGTAAGAAATCTAGGATCATCCTCGATACCTCTGTTTCCCTCACCTCCAGACCACTAGAAAGTCATATCAGCTCTACTTCCAAAACGTATTCTGAAGACTCCTCTTTCCCACCACCTCCACTGCTAATCCAACAGCCCAGGTCCTCCAGGCCATCTGCTGAGTAGACGATGGCAACACCTACCAACGAAGTTATTCCATTCTTGCCATCCTTCCCCAAGAGTCACTTCTCTACACAGCAGCCAAAGTGATCTTTTTATAAAGCATAAATCAGAATTTATCACTCTCCTGAATAAAACACTCCAGTGGCTTTTCATTATAATTAGAATGAAATCCACACTTTTTACCACGATCTCGGCCTCTCCAAACTCATTCTACGCCACTCTGTCTGTCATTTACTATGCTTCCACAACATTGGTCTCCTTTCAGTTCCTCAAACAGATCAGTCTCATTCCTGCATCTGGAACCTTTAAGAACTACCAATTTGTGACGCTCTTTGCTGCCACAGTACCTCTGTAATCCTAAATAAATGTGGAAGATAAACAACAACAACAGCAAACAAACACATGGATACAGAGAATAGATTGGTGGTTACCAGAGGGGGAGGGGGTGGGTGAAAGGGGTAAAGAGGCACATTTGAACAGTGACAGATGGCAACTAGACTTTTGGTGGTAAACACAATGTAGGCTATATGCAAGTTGAAATATAATGATGTATGCCTGAAATTCATATAATGTTATTAACCAATGTTACCTCAATAAAAAAAGAATAAATTAATAAATACAAATTTTAATGCAGTATATAATATTCAGGGCACATCTTAATATGTAAATGATTCAGATTTCAGATTTTTTTTAAAAATTGAACTAATTATAGTGGTATTTTTGTGCTTAAAAGTAGCACAGAACATCAAAATATCAGAGTCTCAAGAGCTAGCATTACAATTACTGTTGAATAATTGACTATTTTTAAAATTTTGGACACTATGAAAATATAGGAAAGCATAATATTTTGTCACTTTTTCAGATATTTTAATTTTGGTTAAAGAAATAAAACAAAACCAATACAACTGAAGATGCTTCTGTTCTGCTCCATAGTCTCATTCCCAAATTCTCCCCAAATGCAGCCACTATTATGAAATTGCTGTGTATATTTCTAGTCCATATTTTAATATGTTTATCATAATACTAATGTACCCATGAAGAGTATATAGCATTGCTTTATTGTTTTCTGAACTTTAGATAAATGCTCTCTTACCCTTCTGAAACCTGGTTTTTTACTCATTTTTGAGTTCTGTTCTTGATGGCATATATGGGTCTATTTCCTTCGTTTTAACTGAATATACCACATGTACTTGTCTTTTTCCCTCCTGGTGGACATTTATGTTGTTTTCCATTTTTTTTTATTTCAAAGAATGCTGCTTCAAATAGATTTGTATGTGTCCCTTGGCACATATGTAGTCTTTTCTCTAGAGCAGTTCTCAACTCTCTGTACATCAGAATCACCTGGGAAGATTTTTTTTTAAAATACAGCTGCTTGGTCCCACTTGTAGATGATCCAATTTTAATTGGTTTATGGTGGGGCTGAGACAGCATTACTTTTCCTAAAGCTACCCAGGTGATTCTTTCCATAAAATGGAATATTTATTTATTTTACTCTGCATTCTACATAGCCCCACATCAAAGTGGGAGTAAAAGAATAAAAGTAAAAAGGAAGGTGAGGAAAGAGAGGATAAATACGAGATTCAGGACTGAGGATTTTTTAAAAAATTTATACTATAGTGCTATACATAATCTAAAAATTGGGCTATAGATCAGACAACTGGAAAAGAGCAGCCTCGTCAATTTTATCACACAGTGTTCATAACCTTAGAACAACCAATTATTCATGAAAAAATACAAATGTTCTTAATAAGACAGAGCAAGAATTTTTGCTGATGGTCCTCATAAAGAAGACTATGATGTAATGAAGAGTATCTTCTATAACATCTTTATAAACGGTACAAAAACTAACTTCATAAAGCCATTGTTTATTATGACTCCCAATATGGCTATAGAAAAAGATATATTTCCATATTTTTATTGCACTCTTTGAGAACTTCTATTAACAATTACCCACATGTATTTAATTCTCTGTCTGCCTCAACAGACTGTGAGCCCCTAAAGAGTCATGATCATCTCTTATTTATCTATCTCTAGTACTTAGAGTCTGGCTGTAGTAGGTTACAAGGTTTGTTAAAAGAATATTACAAATTCCATTTTACTTTTATCTGCTGGCATTTACCTCGAACACTATCCAACAATGTTCCTTCAGTAGTATAAATATTTAATCCATGTTGTAAAGTGATCCTTACTAACCATTCTTCTACAGGTGCAATATCTGTTTGAAAATAAAAGGCAAAGAATCAACTATTTTTATGTATGTCATGTTGGTGAAATTTAAGGCTATTATGAACATTACCAACAATGATTACCTTTCATTTCCCAATCATTTTGATTGCATTTATATATAAGTTTTCCCTACAGACACTTTGGTAATAAAATAGGAAAAAAACGAATTATGAAGCGATCTTACCACCACAGCAATGAACCCAGATAATAATATTTTAGATCATAGTGTTTCTCTGAGAGCTGTTGTGGCTTGGTAAAAAGCAAATTATGACACTTCAGGTGAAGTGGTATAATATTATTTGAAAGTAGACTGTGATTAATTAAAAGATATAGTGTAAACCCTAGGATCAACTCTTAAAAAAATTTACAGCATCAATAATAAGCCAATAGTGGAGATAAAATGGAATCATAAAAATAATTAATATGACTAATTAATTAATATGACTAATTAATATGACTAACTATAAAAAGAAGAGAAAAGTAAAACAGAAGCGACGGAACAAATAGAAAACAACCTGATGGCAGATTTCAATACAACTACACCAACAATTACATTAAATGTAAATGGTCTAAAAATATCAATTAAAACACAGATTTTCAGATCAGATGTGAGACTCAAGACTGAACTATCGGCTAACTCTAAGAAACACACTTTACATATAAAAGCATATATGAGTTAAAAGTAAAAAGATAGGTGGGGCCTGAGGAAGCCAAGGGTGGTGAACTCAGCCTGGGAGCTGCTCCGGTGGTTTCACCCATGGGCCAAGGCTGAGGCTAACACTGAAACCAGGGTGCATTCATGAAAATGTGCCTGACCCAAACAGCTTGGCTGCACAAGCCCTCATGTCCACTCAGGCCTCTGGGTGGGTCTGTGCACGACCCCAGGGAGGATAAGGCTCTTCTTGTGGTTACTGAAGCAGCTGGTACCCAAGGAGCTCAAGTGCTGTTTGTGCTTCTTGCTGTCACTGCACTCTATCAAGTGGTTCCTGGACTTTGGGAAAGATAATGGTGTGAGGAAACATCATATGTGTTTCTACAAAAGGAGTTTCCTGTACAAGTTGCAAACACAATGAAAGAAGTCAATCTTCTGAAGGATAACTTAACTGGCCTTCAGAGGGACTGGCTCAACGTTTCTATATCCATAACTTTCAAAATATGAAAGAAGAACCCTCAGGATCCACAGGTCTTGGATAACTTTCTACAAGTCCTGATTAAAGTCAGAAATAGAAAGAATGATGTGGTTCCTATCATGGTACATGGAGTGATTGAATATAAGAAAAAGAAAGCTTCCATCCTTTTATTAGCAGTGACATCCAATATTTTCGGGATTGGTTTTATATCAACTGCATCTCTTTCCACATGCTTATTAACCAGCACACCTTTCTGTTTGGTGTCTATACTAATAGTGCTCATGCTAAACACATAGGAAGTATTAATCCCACCTATAATGTGTCTAATGTAGTGAAAGATGTATATGAAACAGCCAAGAGGCTGTGTGAACAGTGTTAGCTGGTAGACCCAGTGCTGGAAGTTGAAGAGTTCAATGCCAAAGCTCCAGACAAACCTATTCAGGTGATTTACATGCCTTCTCATCTGTTTCACATGCTATTTAAGAACTCAGTGAGAACAACAGTAGAACTGCACGAAGAGTTACAGAAAAGAAGGCTATCTGGCTGTTAAAACCCTTGTTACTTTGGGTAAAGAAGACTTATCCATTAGATAAGTGACCAAGGTGATGATGTCCCACTCTGAAAAATAGCCACAGTTATTCCAGTGCTTGAATGTTTATTTTCTCTATACCAGCTGGAGATTTTCCATGGAGTCCTTCCTATAGGTACTCCAGCTCTTCCATTAAACTAGAAACTTGAGTAATTTTTCATCATACCTTGCTGCAGTGTGGTTAGTGCCTCTGACACAAAAGAGCATAGAGCCTCCCTACAGCTCCTGTGTCCTCCTACCATCCACCTCATTATTACAGAGTTGAGTGTCCACAATCTCCATACTATTCTGAACTTCTTCCCCATTCCAGAGACAGAAGATACCTAGTGTTGCTCTTTGTGACCAAGTACCGTGCTTGTCCCAAACCACTGATTAGGACCCCAGGTATATGGAAGTTAAAGACATCAGCTGAGTCTGTCTTGATAATTCAGTCCCAGGGTCCTTCTTCCCTCATATTCATCCCTCCTCCACTCTCTGATTTAGATTTATGCCTTCCTTCATCTGACTATATTCTCATTGTGAGGCATGGGTACTTTTGTGTTAGATCTTACTCACCGATGCATTAATTTTTATTTTAAAATTCACTTGTGTACTTCCATTCTATTGATTAATGTGTTCTAAAAGTTGTTATGGAAGAAAAAAGGTAAGAGATGAAAAAAGATACGTTATGCAAACACTAATCAAAATAAAGCTGTAGAGGCTATATCAATATCTGACAAAGAAGGTTTCAGATCAAGGTGATATCAGGAAGAAAAAGGGGCAATACATATGATAAAGGATCAATTCACTAAAAAGACATGACAATCCTAAATGTGTACATGCTTAACAACGGAGCTTCAAAATACGTGAATCAAAAGCTGATAAAATTGAAGAGAGAAATAAACAAATCCATAATTACAGTTGGATATTTCAACACTCCTCTCTCAGTAATTGACAAAAATCAGTAAGGATACAGAAAAGCTGAACAACACTATCAACCAACTGACCTAACCAACGTTTATAGAACACTCCAGCTAAGAGGAGCAGAATAAACATTTTTTTCAAGTACATATGGAAGATTCACCAAATAAGCCATAAAAAACATCTTAACAAATTATCATATGAAATATATTCTCAGAATATAATAGAATTAATCTATGAAAATCAATAACAGAAAGATATCTGGAAAATCTCCAAATATTTGGACCTTTTACAATACACTTCTAAATAACCACAGGTCAAAGAGAAAGTGGCATGGGGAATTAGAAAATATTTTGAGTTGAAAGAAAATGAAAACACAAGATATCAAAATTTATGAAATGCAGATAAAGCACTGCTAGAGAGAAATACATAGCAGTAAAATATTTATATTAGAATAAAGAAATATCTCAAATCAATTATCTGAATTAGGGGTTGAAAGATAGTAAAGGCCTTATACAGTGTCAAGAGCAAATATTTTGGGCTTTGTGGGCCATATGGTCTCTGTCACAACACTTCAACTCTGCCACAGTAGTACAAAAGCAGGCATAGAAAACACATAAATAAATGAACATGGCTGTGTTCCAATAAAACTTTATTTACAAAAATAGGCAGCAGGCCAGGTTTGGCCTGCAAACTGCGGTTTGCTCACCCCTGATCTAAAGGTTCCCAACTTAAAAAACTAGAAAAAAATGAGCAAATTAAACCCAAAGCAAGTAGAAGGATAAGATAAAGAGTGGAAATCAATGAAATGAAGAATAGAAAAACAATATTCCTAATCAATGAAATCAAAAGATGGTTCTTTGAAAGGATCAATAAAGTTGATGAACCTCTGCCAGACTAATCAGGAAGGAGAAAAAAAATACAAATAACTTGCACTGGAGATGGAATAGGGAACATCATTACAGACTCTATAGATATTCTAAGGGTAATAAGAGAATGTCACAAACAACTCTTGTGTCATAAATTCAACAACTTAGATGAAATGGATGAGTTCCTTGAAAGATAAAAACTGCCAAACCTCACTTAAACAAACAGAAAACTTGAACATTGCTATATCTATTAAGGAAATTCAATTTGCAGTCAAAATCCTTCCTACAGGGCCGGCCCCGTGGCTTAGCGCTTAAGTGCGCGCACTCCGCTGCTGGCGGCCCGGGTTCGGATCCTGGGCACGCACCGATGTACCGCTTCTCCGGCCATGCTGAGGCCGCGTCCCACATACAGCAACTAGAAGGATGTAAAACTGTGACATACAACTATCTACTGGGGCTTTGTGGGAAAAATAAATAAATAAAATTATAAAAAAAAAAATCCTTCCTACAGGGGCCAGCCCCGTGGCGTAGTGGTTAAGTGCACGTGCTCCGCGGCTGGTGGCCCGGGTTCAGATCCCGGGCGCGCACCGACGCACCACTTGTCAGGCCATGCTGTGGCGGCGTCCCATATAAAGTGGAGGAAGATGGGCACAGATATTAGCCCAGGGCCAGTTTTCCTCAGCAAAAAGAGGAGGATTCGCATGGATGTTAGATCAGGGCTGATCTTCCTCACACACACACACAAAAAATCCTTCCTACAAAGAAAATTCCAGGCCCAGATATCTTCACTGTGAATCCCACAAAACATTTAATGAAAAGATGATACTAATCCTACAAAAACTCTTCCATAATGTAGGAGGAAACTCTTCCCAATGAATTTTATTTATTTATTTTCTCTTTTAGAAATGAGCTTTATTTTTTTTTATAAAGGTGATTTATTTATTTATTTTTAATTTTTTGTTTATTGCAGTAACATTGGTTTATAGCATTGTATAAATTTCAGGCGTACATCATTATACTTCTGTTTCTGCATAGATTACATCATGTTCACCACCCAAATACTAATTACAACCGATCACCACACACATGTGCCCAATTATCCCTTTCGCCCTCCTCCCTCCCCTCTTCCCCTCTGGTAACCACCAATCCAATCTCTGTCTCTATGTGTTTGTTTATCGTTGTTATTATCTACTACTTAATGAGGGAAATCATATGGTATTTGACCTTCTCTCTCTGACTTATTTCACTTTGCATAATACCCTCAATGTCCATCCATGTTGTCACAAATGGCTGGATTTCATCGTTTCTTATGGCTGAGTAGTATTCCATTGTGTATATATACCACATCTTCTTTATCCATTCGTCCCTTGATGGGCACTTAGGTTGCTTCCAAGTCTTGGCTATTGTGAATAACGCTGCAATGAACACAGGGGTGCATGTACCTTTGCCAATTGGTGTTTTCAAGTTCTTTGGATAAATACCCAGCAGTGGAATAGCTGGATCATATGATAGTTCTATCCTTGATTTTTTGAGGAATCTCCATACTGTTTTCCATAGTGGCTGCACTAGTTTGCACTCCCACCAGCAGTGTATGAGCGTTCCCTTCTCTCCACATCCTCTCCAACACATGTTGTTTCCTGTCTTGTTAATTATAGCTATTCTGACAGGCGTGAGGTGATATCTCATTGTAGTTTTGATTTGCATTTCCCTGATAGTTAATGATTTTGAACATCTTTTCATGTGTCTGTTGGCCATCTGTATATCTTCTTTGGAGAAATGTCTGTTCAGGTCTTTTGCCCAATTTTTAATTGGGTTGGTAGTTTTTTTGTTGTTGAGATGCATGAGTTCTCTATATATTTTGGAGATTAAGCCCTTATCAGATGTATGGTTTGCAAATATCTTCTCCCAATTGTTAGGTTGTCTTTTCGTTTTGTTGATGGTTTCCTTTGCTGTGCAGAAGCTTTTTAGTTTGATGTAGTCCCATTTGTTTATTTTTTCTATTGTTTCTCTTGCCCGGTCAGACACGTCGCTTGAAAATATCTTGCTAAGACTGATGTCGAAGAGCATACTTCTTATGTTTTCTTCTAGAAGTTTCATAGTTTTATAAAGGTTATTTATTTATTTATTTATTTTGGTGAGGAAGATCAGCCCTGAGCTAACATCTGTTGCCAATCCTCCTCTTTTTGCTGAGGAAGGTTGGCCCTGGGCTAACACCCATGCCCGTCTTCCTCTACTTTACATGTGGGATGCCGCCACAGCATGGCTTGATAAGCAGCGTGCAGGTCTGCGCCCAGGATCTGAACCTGCGAACCCAACCACGACGCCACTGGGCCGGCCCGAAACGAGCTTTACTGTCAGTGCTATATAGTTCTAAAAGCCTGTTTACTTAGCTTTTCCTCCCACCAGGTTTACCTACAAATCAGGATTTCAGAAACCACAACAAACAAAAATCAAACACCTACGATTCTGGGCAGTGGCCATCTGCATTTCCTTTTGGCAATTATACCAGGATTCCCTTTCAAAGAAGCTTATGTGCAAAATGCTGCATTTTCTAGAATGAGGCTCATTTGTTTTTCAGCCTTGAGTCACCCACTTGAAAAGCAGACCCAGAAACCCAAGCTATCAGAACTCGGTCACAATATCACCATCATTCTAGCAATCGTACAGTTAACAGCCAAAAGTTACTGTATTTAATAGAGGGCTTCAAGGCAAGGCAGAATTTCTCATAACACTCCCATCTGCCCCTGCCAAATGTTCTGCACCTCTCTTTGGTGGGAATCAGTAATATTTCACGTTAAAGTCCTGAGGACGACCTCAGCTGCACTGAGATCCTGAGCAGAGCCCATCTGGATAGAGGAAAAATTTGGACACAGGGCCCCTTGTTGGTCCCAGCACTGCTGTCAGACCCAGCAACAATGAACTTGTTCATTATTCATAAACATTGTCCAATAAGGAGGCTGCATCAAACTCAGAAGCCAACCTTTCTGTTCAGATCCCTGGGAAAAATGATTTTTAATAATCTGTATAATTCGAACCAAATGAATGGCTATTAAAAATAAACTAAGAAATATCCAGAAACAGATTTCCAGTGAAAACTGGAAAGGGAGAGGATGGCACAAAAATACCGGGCAGGGTCAGACAATGCTCCACTGCTATTCATAGGGTTTTCTTGTCCAATTTTTTCAGAAGTGGGTGGCCTGGTCCTTCTTCCTAGTCTTAGTCTAGAAGCTCCACTGAAACCTGTCCGCTGTGGGTGACCCTGTTGGTATTTGAAATACCGGTGGTGCGGCTTTCAGCATCACAGACACACGCAGCCACCACAGTATGACAGCCCACAGATGGGTGGTACGGTTCCCTGACCGGGAAAGGAAACCAGGCGGCAGCAGTGAGAGCACAGAATCTTAACCACTAGACCACCAGGGCTGACTTCACCATTTTCTAGGTATCACTAAATCCATATGGCTTCACGGGCCTCAGTTAAATCATTTGAAAATGGAGATAATAATTGTACCTACCAGAGAGTGAGGAATAAGTGAGTTAATATAGGTAAAATGTTTAGAGTAGTGCTGAAATATAATAAGAATTCAATAAATGCTCCCTGCTAGTTCTACTACTGCTGTGATGACTATTGGCTACCTTTGTTGTTGATGTTCCCTAAACTACCCTTCCTGAGAGTTCATATACACATAATACCCAAATTCATGGCATGGCAGTGAATAAGACATGATTAAGGAGGAAAAACTGAATGAGAAAATATGGTCTCCTTCCCCTTGAACATTTTTTTTCCTGATTTCTAGCATATTGCTAATATTAGACCATCCTCTCCTATTACATTACAAGCTGAAATATATTTCTTTTTACTCAGTCCAGGGAGTTGTGTCAGGATAGGCAGAGCTCATTTGGTCTCTTTCCATAAAATACTTAAGTTCTCAGATCATATTTGTTCCGCCCTGGGTGGCCTTAGACCCACGACATTTCTGAAATTAAAGTTTGTAAATAGAAGAAGTAAAAATAACAAGTGATCTTCACTTCTTCAGTTGTCAAACTGATGTCAATATTAAGCTAAGAAACTAGAACAATCCATCATTATACTGATGATAGTCAATTTAGATTTTTTTTTAAAAAGAGTACATTTTCAGGATGAATTCCTTAGAAAAAAACCACAAAAAGTTCCAATAGATTAATTTGAAACAATTGAGATGAATAACGGATAAAAATGGTGATATAATCCATGTCAGATGTTACAGCACTGGGGCTTCTTTTGCAGACTTTTATCTTTGATGCTTCTTTTATAGAGTCTTTTCTATCATTTCTGCCTTACTCTCACCTTCCTCCTGCCTTTACTCTGTAGGACACACAATTTGGGACGTCCTTCAACGACTCCCATACCTAGAGGGGTTGACCTGTATGATTCCCCCGTGCCACTCTCCCAATCCCTCATCGCCTGCCATTTGACTAACACACAAGTGGATGCTGGATAAACCTAGGCCAATTAAGATACTCTCCTGGGAATTTGGAACTCAGCTGGCCCCTAGAAAATATGTATAAAAATTTTATGGAAGTGAGGCAGATTTAGGAAGCTAGTCTGCAAAGAAAGAAAAAAATAAATGTAGATTTACAGAAAATATAGATAAAAGAGACAGTGTGAACGTATTGCCTTGGTTATTGATGGTTTTCCATTTGTTACTTCTAATTCCTTCCTATAACCTGGCTGCATTTTTGTCTTTGGGTTCCAAGACAAAAACAAATTTCTTTTTTTCCTTAAGTGAAGTCAAGTTTGTTCCATTTCTTGCATCTACCATCTTAAATAATATACCCTCCATTATTTTTAAACTACAGGAATGTAGTTTAAAATGTATCTCATGCCTGAAGATCTACTAGCTCAGTCCACCAGCTCAATACTCAACTCCTAGAATTTGACTGTTCTCCTCTTTCCATCCGGATATTTACAGCAGCACATAAAGCTAGACTGCCACATAACACTTAATAGTAGATTCCATGGCAAAATAATACGTTACATATTATAGCCTATAACATTTTTTTTTCCTCCCCCAAAGCCCCAGCAGATAGTTGTATGTCATAGCTGCACATCCTTCTAGTTGCTGTATGTGGGATGCGGCCTCAGCATGGCCAGAGAAGCGGCGTGTTGGTGCACACCCGGGAACCGAACCCGGGCCGCCAGCAGCGGAGCACGCGCACTTAACCGCTAAGCCACGGGGCCGGCCCTATAGCCTATAACGTTTTAAGGTTAATGATTCAGTTTCAGTATAATTAATTGGCACCTGAATTTCTCAATACGCTAATTTTTGAGTTCTAAAAAATGAGTTTCCTTTAAGTAAAAAATAATGTAAATGTTTTATAAGTCAGAACAATCTATCTATAATAGAATTGCTGAATAAAATAAAGGAAGCCTAGTTAAATTTGAATTTCAGATTAACCACAAATAATTTTTAGTATGTCCCAAATACTACATGAGACTTTTACATGGATAGCAAATAATATTTTAATATAATAAATGGTTTTTGTTTGCTAAATTTGGCAATCCAGACCCATGAGTTAAAGAATTAATTCAAATGACTCTTACCTGTATTTTTTGTAATGTTTTCTCTGGGAATATCAATCAACCAGTAAACCCGATCACTAAACTTGAATAAAGAAGACATCAGAAAACAGTGTTTTACAATGTTAATAGTGACACTTATTTTGGCATATCTACCCTATCTTTTAAAAAAGAAAATTAAACAAAAATATCCAATGCATAGACCCTTTACTCACCAATTTCACTTTTAGGAATTTATCCTACATTATACTCACATATGTGTGAAATAAAGTGTGTTCAAAGATAGTTTTCACCATTATTTGTAATAGTAGAAGATTGAAAATAACTAAAATGTTCATCAGTCATGTACAATAATATAGCCACAAAGTGGGATAGCATACAGCCGAACTCAGGCAGCACAAAGCTGAAGCATTACTGGTTTGATGTTCATAGGACAGAGCTTGGTGTTGACAGACGATTTGGAAATTTAAGAGGAAAATCCCAGGAGCAAAGGAACGGCAGGAATAGTGATCTAAGAGTTAAATATAAACTCTTCCCTAAATCCTCGAGCAATACAAATGCCGAGGAGATCCCCTAGAAGGCCACGTTTAAAAGACCAACAGTTGAAGCTAAAAGAATTGAGCAAGGGTAAGACAGTTTGCAGTGTGTGCCAAAGCAAGTAATAGCTTTTTAAACACCACCAACAAAAACAGCAAATTCTAAGAACATAGCAGAATCCAGAGTTGCTCAGCTTATTATCTTCAATGTCCAGTTTTCAGCCAAAAATCACAAGACTTGAAAAGAAACAGAAATGTGTAACTGATACTCAGGAAAAAAAGGGTAAATGATAAACTGACTCAGAGTGAGTCCAGATAGCAGACAAAGACTTCAAATCAGCTATTACAAATATGTACATAGATTTAAGGAAAATGTCCTAATGAGGGAATAGATAGGGAATCCCAGCATAGAAATGAAAAATATAACAATAAAACCAAATGCAAATAATGAGGCTGAAAAATATAATAATGGAAATAAAATATTTACCAGATGAGTTCAATAGCAGATTGGAGATGGCAAAAGAAAGAATAAGTCAACTTAGAGATAGCCATTGAAATTGTCCAATCTGAAAAAGGGAGGAAATGATTAAAGAAAGATGAACAGAACCTTAGAGATCTGTGTGATAATATCACGTGTTCCAAATGTGCATAATTGAAGTCCCAGGCAGGAAAAAAGACAGAGAAAGGGGAAGAACATTTTTTTTGGAGGAATTGTGGCTGAAGACTTTCCAAATGTGGTAAACTTGCAATCCAAAAAGCCCAGAGAACCCCAGTTAGGGTAAATACAAAGAGAAAATCTTAAAAGCATCCGGAGAAAAATGACACATTACACACAGGGGACAATAATAAAATTAACAGCTGACTTCTCATTCAGAAACAATGATGTCAGGTGACATATTCAAAATGCAGAATGACCTGTTCAAAATGCTGAAAGGAAATGAAGTCAACTAGAAATTCTATATCTGACAAAGCTATCATTCAAAAATTAAGGCAACCACTAAAAACCTATCAAAATTCATAAATGAATTCAGCAAGGCTGCAAGATACAAGATCAATATACAAATATTAATTGTATTTCTATACATTTGCAAAGAACGATCTGGAAATGAGATTAAGAAAGCAATTCCTTTTACAATAGTATCAAAAAGAATAAAATATTATGAATAAATTTAACAAAAGAAGTACAAAACTTATACTCTAAAAACTATAAGACATTGTTGAAAGAAACTAAAGAAAATTTAAATAAATGGAAAGACATCCTATATTCATGGATTGGAAGACTTAATATTAAACAGCAATACTCCCCAAATTGATCTACAAATTCAACACAAATGCCAGCAGAATCCTAGCTGGGTTTTTTGTAAAAATTGACAGGCTTACCCTAAAATTCATTTGGAAATTAGTGAAATTCATATGGAGACTAGCAAAAACAATCTTGGAAAAGAAGAACAAAGTTGGAGGACTTATGCTTCCTGATTTCAAAACTTATTACAAAGCAACAGTATCAAGACAACACAGTACTGGCATCAAGATAGATGTACAGATCAATGCAATAGAATTGAGAATCCCTAAATAAACCCTCATGTTTACAGTCAATTGATTTTCAACAAAGTTGCCAAAACATTTCACTAGGGAAAGAATTATAGTATTTTCAACAAATGGTGCTAGGACAGCTGGATATCCACATGCAAAAGAAAGAATGTGGACCCCAACCTCACACCACACAAAAAAAGTGAACTCAAAATGGATCAAAGGCCTAAATGTAAAAGATAAAACTATGAACTTCTTAGAAGAAAACATAGGGGTAAATCTCCATGACCTTGGATTGGGCAATGGTTTCTTACACATGACACCAAAAGAACAAGGAACAAAAGAAACAATAGATACATTTGACTTCATCAAAAAAAATTTTGTGCATCAAAGGACGCTATCAGGAAAATGAAAAGACAACACACAGAATGGAAGAAAATATTTACAAATCATATTTCTGATAATGGACTTGTATTTGAGAATATATAAAGAACTTTTACAACTCAATAATAAAAAGACAACCCCATTAAAAATGGGCAAAGAATCTAAATAGATATCTCCACACAGAAGATACTGGAATAGCCAATAAACTCATAACAAGATGCTCAACACCATTAATCATCAGGGAAATGCAAATTAAAACCATAATGAGAGAGCACTTCACACCCATTGGGACGGCTATAACAAAAAGATAGATAATAACAAGTGTTGGTGAGGATGTGGAGAAATTTGAATCCTACTACACTGCTAGTGGGAACTAAAAGAGTACAACCACTTTGGAAAACAGTCTGGCAGTTCCTCAAAAAGTTAAACAAAGAGTTACCATATGACCCAGCAATTCCATTTCCTAGGTATTTACCAGAGAAAAATAAAAAACAAATTTCCACACAAAAACTTGTACACAAATGTTCATAGCAGCATTACTTATAATAGCCAAAAAGTGGAAATAGCCCAAATATGTTCATCAACTGATGAATGGACAAAAAAATGTGGTATCGAGACAATGAAATTTACCTGAGCATAAAAAGAAATGAAGTACTGATACACGCTGCCACATGGATGAACTTTGAAAACATTAAGCCAACTGAAAGAAGCCAGTCACAAAAGATTACATTTTATATGACTTCATTTACATGAAATGTTCAGAATAAGCACATCCATAGAGACAGAAGGCAGATTAGTGGTTGCTTAAGGCTGAGGAGTAGTGGGTGGAACAGGTGACTATTAATGGGTATGAGCAGTCTTTTTGGGGTGATGAAAAATGTTCTAAAATTAGGTAGTAGTAATGGTTGCACACTCTATGAATATACCAAAAACCATTTAATTATACACTTTAAATTGGTGAATTGTATGGCATGCTAATTATATCTTAATAAGGTTGTTACCAAAAAAAATAAGGTGAAATAAAGACATTTTTATCTTGTTAATAACATATTACAGAATAAAAGAAAATGTAATTACCAAAGTTAAATTAAAGTGGAAGATGCCAGAATATGTACTATTTATGATTCCCAGGCTGGGAGCAAGACCTCCTGATGTGAACACGCTTAGAAATTCCTTTGAAGTAAGCTCACTTTCAGATTGGAAAAAACACTGGATTTTCTTTAGGAAAGAGGGGGAAAAAAACAAGTAATGACAAGTTGATGGAGAGAAACATATTACCTTAATTTAAAAGTGAGGAGAAATCTATGAAAAGTAGATGCTTCTAAAGACTGCTATCTTTAGTAATTCTAGTCTCTAACTACGAAAAAAGCTATATGAACATACACCTTCAGAACTCAGTAACCTATCATGCTAGTGTCATAATAAGTTTCAATTCATCCTTATAATAATCTTTTCTGTTACAGAAGTGGTCATAAAGTTATTACATTTAATAAACAGAGAATCAAAGCCACATGCTATCACACATAGAAATTCCTATTTTATTAAAATGACTGTTTTGTGTCTAAATTAAAAAAGAAGCAAATGTATAAAGCAAACTCATTTCCTACATTGATAGTTCCCAGTATTGAGAAGGTATATCAAAATGTAGCAATCACAAATGGTGGATTTTACTGAAACCAACACCAGATAGATACTAAGAGCTTTATCTCATTTAGTTCTCCTACTAGTTAAGATCACTTTGGGCAAGTTACCTGAGTTTCAATTTCTCTATCTATAAAATGGGGAAACATACTCATTCCAAAAATATTCACTGAGTCGTTACTATGAATCAGGCAGTGTTATAGGTGCTGGGGAAACAGAAGTGAACAAAACAGACAAAAATCTCTGCTCTCAGGGAGCTTATATTCTAATGCATATTTGCAGGGAAATAAACCCTAACCCCTTTTCCTTTGTCTGGTCACTTCTTCACAATTTACTGCCCTTTGTTAAGATGGTATACAAGCCCCAGATTCTAACCACCCCTTTAAGTTACTCATCACTGAGTTCTTCCACGGGTATGCCCATTGCATGTGTAAATAAACTCTGTTTTTTTCTCCTGTTAACTTGTCTTTTGTCAGTTTACTTTACAGGCCCCAGCCACCAAACCTAAGAGGGTAGGTTTGGTATTCCCCTACAGTACTTATCTTACAGAAGATTAAATGTCACAATGATCATAAAACATTTTGATAAATGCCTGATACACCTAAACACTTTATAAATGTTAGCCATTACTTCTACTAATAACAGTTCTGGACTACTTCTACTAATAACAGTTCTAGAACTACTACATCACAACTATCCAAAAAGTAGGTTATAATTCTCTTTTCAAGATGACAAAACTGAGAATGAGAGAGGTTAAGTAAGGGCACACAGACCATACATGGCAGGACCAAAATTTGACCCCAGTTCCATGGGTCTCTCTTCCCCTAAAGCCCATTCTTTTTCCATAATATATAATCACAAATAGGAAAGGCATTTTTGACTCAAAGAGCATGCACTTCACAACAGTCGTAAATAAAAAACTAAATATATGTTTGACATATCAAGAAGGAACTGGAAACCAAGTCAAAGCAGATTTGGGGATAAATGTATTTTCCCTCCTGACATGCTTTTCTTTGTTTTTATTATATTTATCATAGATTTTTAGAAAATCTGTGCATTTTTTTATTAACTTATGTTTTTGTCATCATTTGCTGCATGGCTCTCTTAATTGTCTGTTTTATTTTATTTGTTGAGTGTTTTTTTAAAAATCTGCCATTATTTGAATCAAAGACATCAAATCATCCTTTACCCAAAATGACAACTGCAATATGGTCCTTTTTATAAAAGGAAAAGATTCTTTCTCAAGGTGATGTGAGCTAATGTTCTTTCTCTAACAGGCTACGTCTGTCAAATTTCAAAAGGACAAATCAGATCCGTGAAAAATGAAGATCGCTATGGCTGATCTTTAAACAAGGAAAGGAGGAGGCATCTTTAAAAGAACAAAACAAAACAAAGTAAAACCACCCAGGGGAGTCAACGGCTAAATGAAATATTTTACCTGATGCAAGTGGAATAGAACAGAAAGGATAGAAAAGATTGTCATTTATGTAGAATTTCACCTCCCCAAGTCTGAACACAGTAGAAGGCATCTGAAAAAAGCACAATGCTACGGGCTTTACACATGGACTTAGAAAAGAACGTGAGGGGCTATGACACATGCTATTAGTGGACCTTACCAAGTCATCTGAGGAAAGATACAACTTGATTATTTCATTCTTTTGGGGGAATCCTTGGCTAGCACAAGCAAAGCGTTTTTCCATATCACCTAAATAATACAAAAAAAAATATATATATATATATATATTTTAGGTCACTGATAGAAGAATTTCCATTAAAAGAGCCATATTTTAAAAACTGACAATATATTTTTAAAAGAATAAGAATGGTAATTGTAGGGCCAGCCCCAGTGGCCTAGTGGTTAAGTTTGGCACACTCTGCTTTGGCAGCCTGGGTTCAGTTCCCAGGTGTGAACCTACACCACTTGTCTGTCAGTGGCATGCTGTGGTGGCTCACATACAAAAAGAGGAAGATTGGCAGTGGATGTTGGCTTAGGGCGAATCTCCCTCAGCAAAAAAAAAAAAAAAAGAATGATAATTGTATATTTTAAATTCACATAACCCTAGATAAAATTCAAATCTTCCACTTTTTTTTCATTTTAGAAATACAATATCAGGACACTAAAAAGGAAGGTTTGACTGAATACTAAATAAAATATACCACATGCCAGACCATGATGCAAACTTTTCAGAGGTGGACAAAACCCAGTTCTTGACTCTTGAACTCTTCAACCTTGGTGAACATATAGAAGAGTCAGGAGTTCGCAATTGGAAAGAGAATTTGCATTTTGATAGAGAGCTATTGATATGAAGGTGACTCCTCTCCCAAAAGAAGGGGAGTTTGAGAGGAAGATCCCTTGTCCTTACCTTGGTCTAAAGCAAGTCTCTTGTGGACATCATAGAGTTGGACCATGTGTTTTTATCCATTCTGCCAATCTCTGTCTTTTGATTGGAAATTTAGCCCACTTACATTTAAAGTAATTACTAATAAGGAGAGACTTACTTCTGTCACCTTGCTATTCGTTTTCTATATGCCTTATAACTTTTTTGTCCCTCATTACCTGTATTACTGTCTTCTTTTGTATTTAGTTGATTTTTTTGTAGTGAAACACTTAAATTCCTTTCTCCTATAAGGAGAAAATAGCTATTTTCTTCTTGGTTACCATGGGGGATTACATTTAACATCCTAAAGGTATAACACCCTAATTTGAATTTATAGCAGCTTAACTTGAATAACATACAAAAACTATGCTCCTTTACAGCCCTGTCCCCACCCCTTTCAGTTGTCAATGTCACAAAATTACATTTTTATACGTTGTGTGCCCTGAAACACAAATTAATAATCATTTTAAATACATTAGTCTCTCAAATTATGTAGAACACAAGATTTGGAGTTACAAACCAAAGTTACAATAATACTAGCTTTTACTCTACCAAGTGTTCCCACCATAAAAGTCCTATTGACTAATTTAATCCATGTGTTACTTTCAGAAAATTCTCTTCAATGTCAACTCGCTAGCCTAATATTTCAGTTTACAATTCATACTACACGCAATCATTCATGGAGGAAAAGTCTAAAAGATCTATCCAAATAATTAAATTTTTGCAAGTATAAAATGCTCCTTAAACTTTAAATATTCTATGACTTACAAGTGATGAAATACATAACATAACAAAAGTCTCCATATACACAACTTAATAACAATAGAGTCACAATGATATTAGTAGACTCTTCTGGACCAGAGTACAATAGATAATACCTGGGAAAAATTGGAAGATAAGGTAAAGAAGAAGTACTTAAAAAAAGTATTTTAACTGTTAGTGAGTAAGGGGTATAAAGGAGAACTCCTGAGAAGAAAATAGAGAGCAAGAGAGTCTGACACTTACCTTTATTATATATTATTGCTGATGAAAAATCAAACATGTTCAACAGTAAAATTATAACATATGAAATTGGCAATTCCATCTGTTAAAAGAAATAAAATTATTTCCATTTAATTACTCTAACATATTTTTTAGTTCTTTTTGCTGTAAAAACTACGTAGTAAAGAAATCATCTCTTCCTTAAGTTAAAAATATTTTTCATTATGTGACAAAAGCAGACAACACAACAGTTGACTAAGCTCTACATTTGCTCCCTAATTGGTGTTAAAGATATTTATAGATTTAATGATTGCAAACTAGAGAAAGAGCTGTGGCTCAGTTTTTCTTCAATGTAGGTAACTGTTGGAGAGAGGTGATCAATTCTATAGCTGTGTAAAACAGAACCCGACTTGATAAAGACTGTGAGGATGGTACAGCTGATCTGAGACGTTGACTGCATTGCTTTTGGGAGAGACAATCACATGGGTCCTGAGCACCCCTGCACGTTCTTGCTGTGTGCCAAGAATGCAAGGCCCTGACTGCTCCTTACCTAGGCCTTTTCTCAGAGTTGTGTTTGCAGCAAGCCACCTTGAGGGATGAGGTAACGTACCCCCTGGGCAACAGCAGGCTCGTATCCATGGTGAATCTCCCACACTCAGTGTTCCTCTCCTGTAATGCATGCCGCTATGTGTGTAAGCAAGCATCTGTTATGGGCTGAATTGTGTCCCCACCCCCCAAAAATTCATATGCTGAAGTCCTATCCCCTGGTACCTCAGAATGTGGTCGTATTTGGAGAAAGGGTCTTTACAGAAGTGATTAAGTTAAAATGAGATTATTAGGGTGGGCCCTGATCCAATATGATTGAAGTCCTTATAAGAAGAGGAAATTTGGACACACACTCATACAGAGGGAAGACGGTGTGAAGAGACACAGGGAGAAGATGGCCTTCTATAAGCCAAGGAGAGAGGCCTGGAACAGATCCTTCTCTCACCACCCTCAGAAGGAACCAACCCTTCTAATACCTTGATCTCAGACTTCAATCCTCCAGAACCACAAGACAATAAATTTGTTGTTTAAGCCCCGCGGTCTGTGGTATTTTGTTACAGTAGCCCTACTAAACAAATGCAGCATCCGTGATGGATATCTCCTCCATGGAACTGGGGGGCATAGGGAACTGGAGTGACCATCACACTGACCCTCTGGATACCGCTTTTGCTGGGTGATAAAGTCCTTTGTCTGTGACCTGGGAGACTTGTGTCTTTTACCAGCATCCAAGAAACAGCAACAGACTGACTTGCCCGCTGTAAGTAGAGAAAAATCTAGATCCTGTGACGTTCCTGACAACTGTTGAGTAAATTAAATTTAACTGATGTTATTCCTGCCTCAGAATTTGTTTGCTTGATTCAATACATTTAATTGACAATAGAAAACTCAAATATTTATTGGATTTTGAATTCATCATCCTTATTACATGATTAGGGGAGAATTATTTTTTTAAGTGCATTTTTTAATCATCTGAGAAAACAACTTGTTTTCACAAAGTAAGAGGAAACAAATAGTACATCAAAACCCTATCACTGTGGTGCTATGTTCAATTATATTTTTGGTGTAAGAATAAATTTAACATTAAATGGAGAAGTTACCATAGTCAAACTTTGAAAATAGTGCCCGTACAGGAAAATCTTGTATTATTTTGTGAAACATTCAAATTAAATGTCATAACACCGTTATTAGAGCCCGTCAGTTTTTCTCATCCCTGAAAAACTGACTGAAATGTATTATGCTCCAGGGCCCCAGTTTGGATGACCTATTATCAAGTTATCCTCAAAGTTGTTCCAATTCAGTTCTCTCAAATAAACAAAAGAGGATCTCTAATTTAATTTGAGTGGATTTGGTTGTATCTAACTTTGACCAAAGAACTAAAAACTTGCTTTAAAAGACTTTTAAAGGCTTTCATCAAGGAAAAGAAACCTGAGAGAGCATAATTTAAGGGAAAGATAGCCAAGGAGTGATCTTTGGGTTCTCTATGGCTTTGCTGCTTATTCTTATTCTAGCAATTCAGCCTATATATCTTTTTTAATTTAGTGATGGAATGTACTTTAGAGTTAATATATGAGGCAATAAGCAACATGTTCAAAGTCTGTAACTAGCTAGTGACAAAGTTGGGCTTAGAACCAAGGTCTCCTGATTCGATAAATCTAGTTAGCATACAAAGACGCCACAAAATGAAAATTTAAAAACTCAAAGATACTAAGTGCACGATTAGATTTGACCTCTCACCAAAACTGCCAAATGTGTCCACCCTAATTCTGCTCCATACGTACATTAGTCTCATTCTTCTCATTCTTCAATATTACAATTTTTCTCAGTTTGGTACTACCTTCTTTCAACAGTCTCTCATTCTGGTTTTAGAGAAAAGGCACAGACTTTGGTCTAAGATCGGTTCCGCCCATTGAGATGTTTGATCTTTGGTAAGTTACTTAACTTCTTGGATTTCATTTTCTATTCAGTAAAACAGGGATAACAGCCACTTCAAAGGGTAGTTGTGAGAATTAAATGAATAATATACTTAAAACATTTAACAGTTACTTTACACAGAAGAAGCATTTGATAAATACTGGCTCTGAATCCATACCTTTATTTATCCTCATCACACTACCCTACTCAACGTTTGGCAGTTAAATTACTCCAGTTATCATTCCCGTTTAATTCTTATGAGTTTTACATAATTGTCAGATATAAGTCACATATCTGGCATTTTCTTATCTCTGGCACCAAATAAATTTTGGGAATTGCCCCAAAGAAGGAACCTTCCACCCCCAGCATCTGGTTCGTTTGAAGTTACTCTATTATCGTGGAATAGTGATTACACTGTAACTTTGTACTTCAGTAGGGCCCTTATTTCTTACTGTAATTCTCTCTTAACGGGATGCCCAACTAGTTGCACTTTTCTTTTTCATATTTTCCCAAGTTTTGTTCCATGTAGGCTGAGAAAGAAAACCCAAAATCAGGAGCTGAGTTTTCACAGTTTACTGGTTTTAGTGGTCCACTTCACTTTGGTAACAGCCAATCAGCTGCGACCAAGTACAGAAGATGCTTAGAAAATCTAAAGGACAGGCAGTTAGAATTTCCAATTAACTGCCTCCTTCAGAGCACCAAAGGTCGTTTTCTATAAAATGTTGGCAGATTGCTTTCCAGAAAACGGAGCATTGAGAATCAGACATAATCTGTAATAATTTGATAGGCAAAAAAGTATCTCATTGTTTTACTTTTTTGAACATTGATGCAGTTGAACGTTTAAAATATGTTTGTTAGCCATTTTTAGTTCTATAAATTATCTGGATATATTCTTGATCATTTTACTAGAATTTTAGTGTTTTGCTTGTGAAATGGCAAAATAATCCCTTGCAATATTTACTATGAATATTACACCCAATTTATCATTTAACTTAATTTTAAGATGGGTTTTGATGTACAGAAATTAAAATCCGATGCAATCAAATTTATCAGTATTTTCCTTTCTGGTAATTTCCATCACCTTATAGTTTCAAAGTCCACCAGAGACCTACTTTTCTCATTCTTTTTATGTGAGAAAATTTAAAGACTCAAAAATTTCAAAGAATAAAATAACAATGATATTTTGATCACCCCAGATTAACATTACTCCCAGTTTAGAAATTTTTTTTATTATGGGATATTTCAAACATTGGAAAAAGTAGAAAGAACTGTATAATTTGCCCCTTCATATCCATCTCCTAACTCAGGTCTTGTTTCATTAATATGCCCACCCCTTCATCTTTCTCCTCCAGGATTATCTTGATGATATCCTAGACATCTACATATATTTCAGTGCATATTTCTAAGAGAAAATGACTTTATTAAATAAAAAGAAAACCACAATACCATTTCACACCTAAAACTAATCATGATTACTGGATATGTATCCAGTGACTGTTTATATTTCCCAGTATCTCATTCTTAAAATTTTTTCTAGTTTGTTTGTACAAGTCAGAATCCAATAAGGTTCATACTTTGCAGTTGGCTGATATATCTTTGAAGTTTTTTAATCTATAGGTAACTCCCCACTTTCTCCTCAATCATTTTGTCTCTTTTTTTTTTTTTTTTTTTTTTTTTTTTTGTGAGGAGATCAGCCCTGAGCTAACATCTGCCAATTCTCCTCTTTTTTTGCTGAGGAAGACGGCCCTGGGCTAACATCTGTGCCTATCTTCCTCCACTTTATATGGGACGCCGCCACAGCATGGCTTACCAAGCAGTGCGTCGGTGCGCGCCCGGGATCCGAACCAGCGAACCCCGGGCCGCCGCAGCGGAGCGCGCGCACTTAACCGCTTGCGCCACCGGGCCGGCCCCTCATTTTGTCTCTTTTTCCTTGCAACTTATTAGTTGAAGATGTAGTTAGTTCTGCGTCTCCCGCAGTCTGAATTTTGCTGATTGCATCATCATGGTATCTTTTTACACCTTAAGTCTATCTCATTTGTCCTGTAAATTAAGTAGATTTAGAGGCTTGATCAGATTCAGGTTTAATTTTTTTTTTGGCAAGAACACTTCATAGGTATTGTTGGGTACTTCCAACAGGAGGCATGTCATGTCTGGTTGTCTCTCTTTTCATGATATAGCAGCCATCATTTATTGCCTAGATCTGTTAAATTAATTAGAAGTTGCAAGATGGTGATATTTCGTTACTTCTTATTCATTTACTTGCTGGAATACTTCTATAAAGATAATTTTCCTTCACCAACTATTTGGCTACCCAGAGGTACAATTCCTAAGAAAAGGCAAAATAAAGGTTTCATTATTTTCCTTCACTTACCAATTTTGAAAACAATTAATTGATTCTTCAGCATCCTCATAGAAGCAACCAATAAGGTTTGTTTTTTAGTATCATTATGAACTCATAGGTTTCTATTTAAATATATTTGAGTGTTTCTGTCCATTACAGGTATTATCCTTATTAATGCTCAAAGTGTCCGATACTGGCAGGTGTGGTCTTCTTAAAGTTGGCTCCTAAATCCTTTTGACATGACTGTAGTAATCTTAGACAGTTTCCTTCCTTCTTTATAGGACAAGATATTTCAGGCTTACCTTATATATTTCCCGGCCAGACACGGAATCAGTCATTTCTCTGTGGAATTCTGATTCATTTTACTAGGAAATGGTATTTAGAAACCATACTCGGAGAGTTAGATCGGTATTTTCTTAAATAAATATATAAAAACTTTATGGAAGATAAATGGTGGCTACTTAAAACTGAATTTCCCTCTATATTCTCCAAAAACCCCCATAAATAAAGAGGAGATTAATAAAACAACCCTAGAGCAACTACGAGACAGAGATTACTAACAATATCCACTTACATATAAGTAGGAAAACTAATATCTGAAACCAGAAGGATCAACTCCAGAGTCCACACCAGAGCAAAGCCAGGTAGAGATTGTGTGAAAAGAGCAGAGGACCGCAGGAGTACAGCAGTGGTGGAACGCATACAAAATCCTCTCTAATAGAGTCCTGCCTGAGAGGGGATATTCTGAGAACAGGTTGGACAACTGGTCGATCGGAGCATTGGCTTGAAAGTCTTTAGGCAGTTTAGGAAGGCACCATTCTGAAGAAAAGGTAAGTGCCTTGGAAGTGGGAGAAATTTCTCAGATATTTGACAGTAAAGAGAAAAAAGAAAGAAAGCAATGGATTAAAGATCTTACAGAAACAAAAGAGAAGCACAAAATTGGAAAACACACTGACCCCATCCAAAAAGGTTCCATCTACATAAAAACTGAATTTCACAGAAGCAACAGAAGAGGACGCTTTTGAATTAAGAAACATAGACACTCAAATCATGCCCCCTATCTGCAGGCTTGTCCAGAAAACAGATGATGTTTCAAAATGAACACAAAATGGCAGGCTACGTCCATACAAAGCTACTAGAAGATAGAAAAAGAGAACTGAAACATTTCAGTAGATAAAAACATTTTCCCTGCCGTTTTCCTTTCCTTTCTGGTTATTTCCATCACCTTGTTGTTTCAAAGTCCACCCCCATCCAGACACCTACTTTTCTCATTCTTTTTATATGAGAAAATTTAAAGACTCAAAAAGTTCAAAGAATAAAATAACAAGAATATTTTGATAACCCCAGATTAACATTACTCCCAGTTAAAAAATTTTTTTTATTATGGGATATTTCAAACATTAGAAAAAGTACAAAGAACTGTATAATTTGCCCCTTCCTAACCATCACCTAGCTCCGGTCTTGTTTCATCAATAACAAAACAAAAAAACTATGAAGCAGAGAAAATGGTAACACAACACTTCAACTTGAAGTAAGTATGTTAAAACAAGAATTTGTACATTGAAACAAAAATCATCTTGAACAATAAGTTCAAGATAACTCAGAACAGAAACAGATAAAACACAGGAAGATCTGAAATTAGAGTTGACCAAATTCAGAAAATGGAAGAAAAGACAAAACAATCTCAGAAATAATGATCGAATTTTAAGGTACCCAAGGGAAAATGGTTTTGAACACAAATACAATAAGGATCATAGAGAAGAAGAAGGAAAACTATCAAGAGAACAAAATGAACTAAAAAAATGGTAAAAAGCATCACAGAAAAAGCAATAAATTTGGACAATAGGCAAAGAAAATCCAATATCTTCTCAGAGCAAAAGAAAGACACAAGCGTACAGACTGAAAGAATTCATAGAATGCCAACAAGAAAAATGAAAACAGGGTTATATCTGGTCACACCTCATGAATTCTCAGGACAAGAATAAAGATTCTGAAAAACTTCCAGAGAGAAATTCTCACTAAAGGGACAAGATTCAGACTGGCATAAGTCCTATCAGCAACACTGGATGACGGAAGAAAATGGAGCAACGCCTTCAAGGTCCTAAAGGAAAAACAAATTATTTTTCAACCTAGAATTCTATAATCAGTCACACAAAAGAGTAGGAGAGCAGAATAAAGACATTTCTACTCAGGCAAAGTATAATTAACATATGTTGTATTTTGTCTGCTCAGTATCTATTCCACTACTTTTTGATGATAATAGTTTTTTACTTTGGGGACTTACCCTCTCCTTCTAGTCTGGTGGGACTGCTAATCCAGATTCTCTGCCTTTCCATAGGCAAGTGGCAAGCATGTGACCCAAATCAAGACAAACAGGTGCTCCTTTCCTGGACTGGAAATCACGGAGCATAATGATAAGAAGACTGATGATTGTGGGAGTCTATTCTTGAGGTAGGTTCCGAAGAAAATTGACGAGCACTTTTTGCTATAACCCTTTCTGGAGCTGCCTCATCTTTATCTTTTCCAAGCCTGGTTCATCAGCCATCTCCTGGAGTCTGTGAGCAGCTCATCATCCTTCAAATAAATTCCTTTTTGATTAAGTTACAAGTCTATTTCTACTGTAGTACTAACTGATAAAACTAGGACCCAGAAATTTATATACCATGTGTCATTCTTGGGAAGTTATTGAGGATGTGTTCAAGCAAAACCAAAGACATGACATCCAGAAAGAATTGGAGCCAATCCAGGACAAGAGTGAAAGGTGAGTCCTGGGATGACAAGTGGGCAGCAAACCTAAAGAATAAGCAGTCCAGATGGGAACAGGATGACAAAGGGCTCCTGATGGAAAAAAAGTAAGAAAGAAATCCCATGCAGTATAAAGCATGATTGAGAAGACAGAAAAACTTGAAGATATTAAAGTCACATTATCCTCTTGTCAACAAGAAAAAAATGAAAAGGGATAAGAAACTCTAGGAAAAACAAAATGCTCTATAATAAAGTAATGTTCTAAATCACTATAAAAGATGGCACTTTTTAAAGCAAGTATGCTTTACTTTTCTGTTTCGGTTTTTTAATCAAAGTTATATATGACATAGTTTAAAGAGCCAAATCATTCTACAAGCCTTGTTGCAAAAAAACAGCAGTTCTTTGCATCCTCCACCCTACTTAGTGGACATTTGGTTCTGTCCAAAACATCCATAGAGACATTTGGTCCACATCTAAAGGTCCTGGATATTTGGTCTGGTCCAAAACGTTCATGGAGACATTTAGTCCACACCAAAAGGCCCCTGAAATTTGGTCCTACCAAAAATGTTCATGAGCATATTTGGTCCATGCCAAAGGGTCCTTGGTATTTGGTCCTGACAAAAATGTCCATATGTAGGAGAAGTCCCTGGTTCAAATAGCCTATAACATTTATTTATACTTTTGGCTTACAGGATTAATACATAAAATATACCATCATGTTTTATTGGTCCAATAATTGTGGTATGGCTGTGTTGCCAAAAAAATAACACTTTTTGCCTTTGTAGTCTAGCTAGTAATGGCACATGGGGTTAGGTAGATGGGTGGGGGTTCAAATCTTGCAGAAGAGCAGGATTTATACTAACCGTGTGTACCAAGGAAGAGTCCTAGAGTCAGAGAAATGCAGAGGACAAGTCGAGGATGGAATTTCTCGATGCATGTGGTGTTAATATGTCACTGGGCATTTGGTTGGATGTGGCAGGGTCGTTCAACAAGGGCAGAGTTTGAAAGGAGGAGCTTAGTCAAGCTGCTATGTAAGACTGGCAGGAACGCGTTGAGTAAACGCTTTCCAGAGCATCACACTTGTTCAGAAGAAATGAGAACAGGTGTGGCTTTCCTACCACATAGCAACAGGGTGTGATAGCAGCCATGAGGGGAACACCAGGCATCTAATTAACCCCCCTACAATTATCCCATCCCCCAGGGTTAATGGATGATGTTACCCTCGAATCCATGTCCTATAGAGGTACTGCAAGAAGTGTCTACGGCTATTTGGAGAGGTTTTAGTGGATGTGACTCCCACACTTACCTGCCAATCAGCATGAACCACCACACCCTCGGCTGGTGCCTACCTACTGGCTGATCTAGCCTGGCCAAACCAGGTGTCAAATCCATAAGATATTAATAAGGTTTCCTCTATCAGTAAACCGGTAACCATTGGTCAGATGGTTACAAAAGAAAAAAAAATAATAACCCTTCTTCTGTTGCTTGGCACTATGACATCTTTATTTGAAAATTCTCAGCGGAATATGGCAGAAATTGTATACTCACAAGAAGAAAGGCCAATGCTACATTATAATGGTTTTTGTTACCATTTCCATTCCTTTAACAGAGATAGGAGTAAAAGGTACTGGCGCTGTGGAGAAAGGAGAATCCGCAATGCCCAATGTATAGCCAGTCAGGATTTAGATGACATTACAATCATTCAAGATGGGACAGGAAAACATCAGCACAATGTTGGTGTTGAAGGGGAAGTAAGGAAAACTCTGAATAGGTTAAAACGACACTCAGAAGGAGAACCAAATGCTACGCCATCACAGAACGTCAAAGAACTCTCCGTGATATTCTGGAGGAAGAGGTCCTGTTAATGCTACCAGAAAGAAACTCATTAAAGAGGCAACTAAATAGAATTCAAAACAGACATTGACCTCCACACCCCACTTCATTGCATGGAATTGAAATTCCAGAGGAGTGTAACGTGACCAGACATGGAGAACTATTTCTTATGCACCATTCTGGTGCTCAAGATGACGAAAGAATTCTTATTTAGGGGCTGGCCCGGTGGCGCAAGCGGTTAAGTGCGCGCGCTCCGCTGCGGCGGCCCGGGGTTCGCTGGTTCGGATCCCGGGCGCGCACCGACGCACTGCTTGGTAAGCCGTGCTGTGGCGGCGTCCCATATAAAGTGGAGGAAGATAGGCACAGATGTTAGCCCAGGGCCGTCTTCCTCAGCAAAAAAAAAAAAAAAAAAAGAGGAGGATTGGCGGATGTTAGCTCAGGGCTGATCTCCTCACAAAAAAAAAAAAAAAAAAAAAAAAAAGAATTCTTATTTAAACAACTTATGACAATATTCAATATTTAATTGCCAGCACCACATTATTCAGTGATGGTACCTTCAAGACAGCACCAACATTGTTCACTCAGTTATCTTCTGTGCATGGTGTAGTATTGGGTTATACTATGCTATTGATTTATGCACTAACGGTGAAAACGTGAGAAGACACACTAGAGATGTATATGAGAAAGTGCTTGCATTTGCATAGGAAAGAAATCTCAACATTAACCCGTCGTTGTGCATAATGGATTTTGAGATCGCAAATATGACAGCGATTTGACTACTCCTACCAAATGCACAAGCAAAAAAGATGCTTGTTTCACTTTTCACAATCACTGTGGTAAAAAATATCTTCTTCGGGTCTAACATATTAGTATATAACAACAGAAAATAACACCTGTAAGTGCGTATCCATGTTGTTTGGACTTCCATTTGTGCCTTTGGAAGATGTAAATGAAACTTTTGAGCACACTGTGGAGAATGCAGAAGAAAATTTAGATGACCTAATGGATTATATTGAGAGGGCGTATGTCCGTGGAAGGTGTGGCAGAGGCAGAAGAAGACCAGAAGCTCCAAGATTTCCACCAGAAACTTGGAATGTTGATACATCGGTACCAGTACTGAACAGCAATCACAAGACGCACAGTGCAGTGGAAGGCTGGCATAGCAAATTTCAAAAGCTGATGGCGGTGCATCATTCCTCAATTTGGAGATTTATTGAAGTCTTAAAAGACGAACAGCAAAGCAATGAACAAATTGCCACTCAGGTTCCTGGTGGTCACACTCAAATACCAGCTTGGCCACCAACTTCACAATGATACTAACAAAATCAAATTCGTATAGTTGAAATTGTTAACAGGTATAATGAATATAAAGCCAATAATCAGGTTGATATGTGCTTGAGAGCAATTGCTCATTGACTTAAGAGTAACCCTGCTGAACTTCATGAAGAGGAAGAACAAGAATAAATGTGAAATCCAAAATTCATCATGAATTACAATTAAAATAATGTAAATAAAATGTTAACAAAGTTAAATATTTGTATTATTCAATGAATCATGCACCAAATGTCTCCATGGACGTTTTGGATAGGACCAAATTTCAAGGACCTAAGACCTTTTTGGCATGGACCAAATGTTGCAATGGATGTTTTGGACAGGACCAAATACCAAGGATCTTTTGGCATGGACCAAATTTCTCAATAGATGTTTTGGACAGGACCAAATATCAAGGACCTAGGACCTTTTTGGCATGGACCAAATGTCTCAGTGGGTGTTTTGGACAGGACCAAATATCAAGACCTTTTTGGCATGGACCAAATGTCTCCATGGACGTTTTGGACAGGACTAAATGTCCTGCAACGTCCACCCCATTTTTCCTTCCCAGAGACAATCACTTTCAATCTTTTGCTGTTTTGTTTTGTTTTAGTTTTAGGCATTGTCTATTGACTTTCTATTCTGCAAGAGGATTTACTTCCCTTTTCCTCCACTCTCCCAACACATATGCACCCTTTCCATTCCTCCATTATCCAACAATTTTTTGGTCTATTCATCTCATTTTCTTTCCACTTCTATTTTCCATCCTCTTGTCTTTTTGTTTAATTTTCTAAGTGTTTTCTCAATTTTGTCTTTCAAATGCTCTATATTAATTTGTATAATATTTATAAAACTTTTATATTCTAATAATTCTGTTTTATTCTCCAAATGTTTCTTTTTATAGATTCTTTTCTAATTTCATTTGTGTAACATTATGTCCTTTATTAAACTATTAATGATAGGGCCTTTTTAAAGACTTTCTTTGCATAGTTTGATTCCTCCAAGTCATTTTTCCTTTTCATTATTTTCTGGTCTCAATCTTTCAATTTTGAGACTTTCCCAACATTTTTCATGATCCTAGGTTGTTTTCTCAGATTTAAAAGCAGGTACTAAGAAGCTTATTTGAAACTCTGGACCCAAGAGAATGGTCCATCAACTGTATGTTTCACAGTAGCATATTTTGGAGAAGTTGTTTCTTTGGGGAATAATCCCAGTGTTTCTAGGTCTTTTCTCTTTGGCTTCTCAAATTTCACTGGGTCTTCCAGTCTCCTTTCTAAAGAGTACAGACCTGGCTACTAGCATTCTGGAGTGTCAGTATTTAGTATTTAAGAATTCATACTGTCCCCCTTTTTTCAGTCTGGTAACCCCTTTTTCAAATGTGCTTGATTTCTACCAGTCCAGAGATCCTCTGTTTTACTCTCTCCCAAGAATAAACCTCCAGCTCTGCTAGGAAGGGCAGCTGCTAGGCTGCAGAGTATTGGGAAGAAAATCTAAAAACTTCTTTCATGGGTAGTCAAACAACCCTACTTTTAGCCCCACATTCATCTTCAAGAGTGCTGCCAAGTCCTGAGCCCTTTGGGGGTTCTGCAGTACAAATTCCATTGCTTCTGATCTTTCTTCAATGTCAGTTTAGGATTCAGCTTCCCTAGCTCCGCTAATTCAGTTACTACTTATCCATCTGCTTTCCAGCTTTCTAAATTTTGTTCCTACTATCACTTCCTCAGTTCTCTCTGTCCTTATGGGTTTATGCCACTTTAGAAATCCCTTTAGTGTTTACTTTGAAAGGAGTAAGAGTAAATAGGTGTTCAAAACTAATAAACAGAAACCTAAATGTGTCATGAATTTAAACAATTGACAGAAGGCAGTAAAAAGGAAATCCATTTGATTTTGATGCTAGGAACATTCTCTTTTTGATGGCCTAGAGGTCATGACATTGGACCCACAGAGGAGGAAATATAATCCTGGCACAGTATTTGGCCCGGAAATGAATGCCATTTATGTGGTTTGCATAACCTAAGGTGACCCACAATGATCCACGGCCTTGTTTAATCGCCTCCCTCTGACTATGGGTGGGGCCTGTGACTTGCTTATAACTGATAGGATATGTCCAAGATTATGAGATGTCGCTCCTTTGATTAGGTTACATTATATGACAAAGTTGATGGTATGTCACTCCCATGATTATGTTTTATTATATAAGAAGACTTAGCAGGCTGGAGGGATCTTCCTGCTGGCTTTGAAGAAGAAAATAGCCATATTGGGAACTGCCTATGGAGAGGGCCATGCAGCAGGGAACTGCAGGCAGCCACTAGGAACTGAGGGTGGCCTCCAGCTAGTAAGAAGCTAGGGCCCTCAATTATACAGCCACAAGGAAATAAATCCTACCAATGATCTGGGCTTAGAAGCAAATTCTCCCCCAGTTGAGCCTTCAGATGAAAAATCAGCCCAGCCAATACATTGATTGCAACCCTGTGAGACTATGAATAGAAAACCAGCTAATTTATGTCTAAACTCCTAACCCATGGAAACTGTGAGATACTGAGTGTTGTTTTAGGCCACTAAGTCTGTGGTGACTTGTTATAAAGCAATGGAGAACTAGTACAGATCACAATAATGACTTCATTGAAATGCAAATTGAGATTGCTACCTGGCCACTCCAGTCTCTCATGCCTCTGAATCAACAGGTGAAGAAGGGGGTTACTCTACTGGCTGGGGTGAGTGATCTTGACTACTAAGAAGAAACTAAGTCTGGAGTACACAAGGGGGTTAAGCAGGAATATGTATGGCTTACAGGAAAATCCCCTAGGGCATCTTTTAGTACTCCCATGTCCTGTGATTAAAGTCAATGGAAGGACCCAATAGACACATACAGAACACTCTATGCCACAACAACAGAATACACATTCTTCTCAAGTACACATGGAACATTGTCCAGGATAGACCATATGTTAGGCCACAAAACAAGTCTTAGCAAATTGAAGAAGATTGAAATCATACCAAGTATCTTTCTGACCACAATGGCCTGAAACTAGAAATTAATAACAAAAGAAAAACTGGAAAATTCACTAACACATGGAAATTAAATAACATTCTCCTGAACAACCAATGGGTCAAAGAAGAAATTAAAGAGGAAATAAAAAAGTTTCTTGAGACAACTGAAAATGGAAACACGACATACCAGAACTTATTCCCATAAGAACAGCAAAAGCTGGTCTAAGAAGGAAGTCCATAGCAATAAATGCCTACATTAAGAAGCAAGAAAGATCCCAAATAAACATTCTAACTTTATGCCTTAAGGAATTAAAAAAAGAAGAACAAACTGAGCCCAAAGTCAGCAGAAGAAAGGAAATAATAAAGGTTAGAGCAGAAATAAATAAAATAGAGAACAGAAAAACAATAGAAAAGATTAACCAAACTACGAGTTGGTTCTTTGAAAAGATAAACAAAATTGACAAACCCTTAACTAAACTAACCAAGGAAAAAAGAGAAGAGATCCAAATTAACAAAATTATAAATGAAAAAGGAGACATTACAACTGATACCACAGAAATTCAAAGGATCACAAGAGGCTACTATGAACAACTATATACCAACAAACTGGGCAACCTAGAAGAAATGGAAAAATTATTATAAACATGCAACTTACCAAGACTGAATCAGGAAGAAATAGAAAATCTGAATAGACCAATTACTAGTGAGGAAATTGAATCAGTAATCAAAAATCTCCCAATTAGGGAAGCCTAGGACCAGATGGCTTCATTGGTGAATTTTACCACACATTTAAAGAAAAATTAACAACAGTCTCCTTCTCTTCCAAAAAATTAGAGGAAGGAGAATACTCTAAAACTTTTTTTACAAGGCCAGCATTCTCCTGATACCAAACCCAGAGAAGGACACTGCTAGGAAAGAAAACTGCATGCTAATATCCCTGATGAATATAGATGCAAAAATTCTCAGTAAAATACTAGCAAATCAAATTCAGCAGCACGTTAAAAGGATCGTTCACCATGATCAAGTGGGATTTATCCCTGGGATGCAAGGATGGTTCAACATATGCAAATAAATCAATGTGATACATCACATTAATAGAATGAAAGAAAAGAATTATATGATCATCTCAAGCAATGCAGAAAAAGCATTTGACAAAATTCAACATCCATTCATGATAAAAACTCTTAACAAATTAGGCATAGAAGGAACATATCTCAACATAATAAAGGCCATATATGACACGCCTACAGCTAACATCATACTCACTGGTGAAAGGTTGAGAGCTTTACCTCTAAGATCAGGAACAAGACAAGGGTGCCCACCCTCACCACTCCTATTCAACATAGTACTGGAAGTCCTAGCCAGAGCAACCAGACAAGAAAAGGAAATAAAAGGTATCAGAATTGGAAAGGAAGAAGTAAAATCATCTCTATTTGCATGACTTCATATATAGAAAATCCTAAAGACTCAAACAAAAAACTGTTAGATCTAAGCAATGAATCCAGTAAAGTTGCAGGTTACAAAATTAACAAACAAAAATCCATAGTGGTTCTATACACTAACATTGAAATTTCTGAAAAGGAACTAAAGTAATCAATTCCATTTACAATAGTGTCAACACAATAAAATACTGAGGAATAAATTTCACTAAAGAGGTGAAAGATCTCTACGCTGCTAACTACGAGACATTGATGAAAGAAATCGAAGAAGATGCAAATAAATGGAAAGATATACAGTATCCACAGATTGGAAGAATTAATATTGTTAAAATGTCCATACTACCAAAAGCCATCTATAGATTCAATGCAATCTCTATCAAGATTCCAATGACACTTTTTACAGAAATAGAAAAAACACTCCTAAAATTTATATAGAACCACAAAAGACCCTGACTAGCAAAAAAACTCTAAGAAAGAAGAACAAAGCGGGAGGATCACACTTCCTGATTTCAAACTACACTATAAAGCTATAGCCATCAAAACAGTATGGTTACCAGAGGGGAAGGGGGGAGGGAGGAGGGTGAAAGGGATAATTCGGTACATGTGTGTGGTGATGGGTTGTAATTAGTATTTTGGTGGTGAACATGATGTAATCTATGCAGAAATAGAAGTACAATGATGTACACCTGAAATTTTTACAATGTCATAAACCAATGTTACTGCAATAAACAAAAAATTAAAAATAATAAATAATACATAATAAATTAATAAATTAATAAATAAAAAACAAAACAAACAGTATGGTGCTGGCATAAAGATAAACAGACCAATGGAACAGAATTGAGAGCCCAGAAATAAATCCAAGCATATACAATCAACTAATACACACTCTCCTACCCACTGGAGACAATATAGATTTAGGAAAAAGTAGGGACTCTGCAGTTAGATTTCCTGGATTCTTATTTCTGTGGTCTTTGTTAACTGCGTTACTTTGAAAAAGTTACTTAGCCTCTCTAACCCTCAGTTTCCTTATCTGAAAAATGAGAATAATAACTATCTCACACAGTATATGAGTGTGTGTGTGTGTGTGTGTGTGTGCATACATATCTATACTTTTGCTTTCCCTTACTTAAAGTAGCTTACTATACGTCCTGTTATGCTCTGTACTTTTGAACCTAACAATGCATTTTGGAGCTCTTTCCTTACAACTGTCCCATTCTATTTTAGTGGCTGCCTCTTATTCAATTGTGTGGATGTACCATAATTCATATAACCAGCCACTTATTGATAGACATTTCAGTTGTTTCTAATCTTTTTCTATTACAAAGCATATTCTCACCCATATCTCATTTCAAACATGTGTAAACATAGCCATAAGATAAATTTCTGGGAATAAAATTGTCGGGTTAAAGGAAAAGCGTTTTCAAAACTTTGCTATTCTCAAATTGCCCATCATCGCTGTTGTAGAAACGTACACTCCTGCTGCCGGCGTGTGAGTGCCAGTTTCTCTACACTCTCACCAACCAAGTGCCATTATGTCATGGAAGTATCGTATCGTCATTGCATTTGCATTTCTCGTATTATATGCTTTCCTCTTTCTGAACTGTTTGTTCATAGGTTTTGCCCATTTTTCTGGATTGTTGATCTTTTTCTTATTGATTTGTAAGCATTTTTATATGTTAAGGAAATTAGCCCTTTGTCTGCGAGGTGAATTATAAAAATTTTTCTCCATCTGTTCTTTGTCTTTTGACTTTTTTATGGTGCTGCAATTTTTTTTATAGTTAAATGAATTTTCTCTTATTTCTGGTAATTTATGGCTTCATTTTTTAATGTGACTACTTTGATTCATCTGGAAATCATTTTGGAGTAATTTGTGAAATAGAGATCCAACTTTTTTTTTTTTCAGACGGCTACTCAGTTGTCCCAACATCATTTCCTGAATAATCTTTTTTTCTCCACTGTTTTGAAATAAGACCCTCATTTAATTGCTGTGTAGATTGGGGTTTGTTTCTAGGTTTTCTAGTCAGTTCCTTTGGATTGTTGATTCACTCATGTGCCAATCTCATTATTTTCATTATTGCAGAAGAAGTTTTTATATTTAGTACAGTTAGTACCCTTTCAATTTTCTCTTTTCAGAATTTTCCTGGTAATCGTTACTTCTTTCTTTGTCCACATGTTTTTTACAATCAGCTTGTCCAGTTCCCAACAAAAAACAAAAACAAGAATATCCTGTTGGGGTCAGTCAGATTAATTTAAGGAGAATTGATATTATGATGATGTTGAATTTTCCCAACTAAATGTGGCAATGTTTTCACATTTCTTTAAGTCTTCTTTTTTGTTCTCTCCATGGTGTTTTACAATTTTCTTCATACAGATTCTGCATGTTTCACGCTAAGTCCATTCCTTTTTTTCATCTTTTCTTTTTTTTTTAAGTACAATATTAGATGCACTCTTTTTTTTTTTTTTTGAGGAAGATTGGCTCTGAGTTAACATCTGTTGCCAATCTTCCTCCTTTTCTCTCCCCAAAGCCCCAGTAGATAGTTGTACGTCATAGTTGTACATCCTTCTAGTTGCTCTATGTGGGACACCACCTCAGCATGGCTTGATGAGTGCTGCCTATGTCTGCGCCCAGGATCTAAACCTGCGAAGCCCAGGCCACGGAGGCAGAGCGCCCGAACTTAACCCCTACACCACCAGGCCAGCCCCCATCTTTTCTTTTATCTATGCAATGGGACCATTTCTCCCAACACTTCTTCTAACTAGTTATTGTTTGAATATATGAAGTTCTATTTCTTTGCTTTTTGTCTCGGTGACTTTGCTAAATTATCCTATCACTTAACATTTCAGTTGATTCTTGAAGTCTGCAAATATTGGTCTAATCTTCTTTTTTAAATTTTTATTGTTTACTGTTTATTTCTACTTCAGTCTAATTGCAATGGTCAAAACTTCCAGAACCAAGATAATTATGATGAATTCATCCTTATCTCATTCTTGACTTTAGTGGGAGTGCTTCTAGTGCTTCTTCATTAAGCATGATGCATCCACTAGCCTTCTGCAGCTTATGTTGTTGGATTCTACAGTTGCTGATCTGTTAACATCATTTGATTTGAATGGGCTCAGTTCATCTCAGTTCATTATACGCTAGCCTACTGACTTTGAATGTAGACTCTCAGAGGGGGAAAGGGCTTGATGAAGAGTCAGCAGCTATGTGGGATGGTGGTGGTGCTACAAGATTTCTGAGAATAGCCACAAATGCAGATGACTGTAAACTTTGAAAAATGGAATACAAAGAAGGCATCAGGGTGAAGAAGTGATAAACAGAACCACAGTAAAAGAAAAAATGAACCAGTTTTACAGAAGGGGCAGGATTCCTTGGCTCCTGGGTTTAATATTCAAACTAAAACAAGACGGCTATTAGGAAAATTACTGGGCAATATATTTCTAATAATTTCTAGAGCTTCTCAATCAGTTTGATCTTCAGTTCTTAAAAAGAGGAACTTAAAAGTAGCTGGGATTTCATCGTTTCTTATGGCTGAGTAGTATTCCATTGAGCCATGTGTGACAACATGGATGGACATTGAGGGTATAATGCAAAGTGAAATAAGTCAGAGCGAGAAGGTCAAATACCGTATGATTTCCTTCATTAAGTAGTAGATAATAACAACAATAAACAAACACATAGGGACAGAGATTGGATTGGTGGTTACCAGAGGGGAAGGGGAGAGGGAGGAGGGTGAAAGGGATAATTCGGTACATGTGTGTGGTGACGGGTTGTAATTAGTATTTTGGTGGTGAACATGATGTAATCTATGCAGAAATAGAAGTACAATGATGTACACCTGAAATTTTTACAATGTCATAAACCAATGTTACTGCAATAAACAAAAAATGAAAAAAAAAAGTAGCTGGGAAAAAAGGACAGATCACCTACAAAGAAATAATTAGAAAGAAAATTCACTTTTCTTTAGTAATAATTCAGGCCAGGAGGCATTGGAAAAATATCTTCAAAGTGTTGAGGAAAATAATTGTCAGTCTATAATTGTGCATGCAGCAAACTATTTTTCAAGAATGAGAGTGAAATGAAGTCATTTACAGATAAAAACAGAGAGCATTTACTTTTAAGAGTTTCACACTCAGGAAACTTCAAGAAACTTCAAGAAAGAAAAGGACCCCAGAAAGATAATCAGAAGTACAAGAAGGAATGATGATAAAAGGGGAAACAAGCAAAGAAAAAAAGGTAGTATTCTTAGATGCAACTAACTTTGGCTGATTATTAAACAGGAGTCACTGAAAGGATATTGTTTGACCCACAGAATCGCTGGGAAGGCTCACAGGAGCCAAGATCACAGCCAAATATTAGGCCATAGGAGAGTCCATGAGGACACGTTGCTGCTACAACCAAAACCACTGAACACCTACTGCTGACACACGACCTCCACTGGAGCTGAACACCGGATACCGCCACCGGAAACTGGATGTTGCTGAGATTCTCCACTGCTCCTGCTTCTTATCGTCTCAAGCTCCAGGTTCAAAGTCCAAGTGGGTGTACTGGTCACACCGAGGTCATATGCCTGGGCCCAAGCTGCAAGGAAGGCGGAGATACCAACTATGCAGCATTTTGGGTTCCAAATATCACCAAGACTCCTATGTAAGGACGTCCCAAACACAGAATTCAGGGGTGCTAGCCACACAACACACCAGACAATGTCTACTACAGGCAGAAGCTTTAAAAATCAAATCAGGCCATTATAAGGAAAAATAAAAACCAACAGGATAAAACCATAACTAAGGCAGAGTGTTTTATTTAAGATTTTTTAAATAACTAAGATTGTAGTGAGTAGAGTCAAAGACATAATTCAAGCAAAATATTTTATTGGAAAAATCACAGCTGAAAGCCCTCTGAAAGTGAAAAACCCCAGGCAGACATCCATAGAGTGGAGAAATTCCAGGGCAAATCCTACTGTTTGTGCCAAAGTATTATATCTCCAAGAAAAGCATGGGTAAATTATCTGTGGGACAGTACTGACATATAGGCCAAGTCACAGCTGATCATTCCATCACCTGTCATTACTTTGATCAACTCTCAATCCCCCTGCCTGAGGTATTCAAATAAATACAGTGCCTGGGGGCTCCCAACAAGAGCAGAAATGTACCTGGAAATTGGAAGTCAATATGGAGCCAGTGATGTGGAATAAAATGGACCGGCCAGAGGTAGGCTGCACAGAAGCACCAGAAATACATGCAAAGCAGCAGGTTGAAATTAGGCAAGAAGGAGGCTGGAAAAATATGGTTATTAAAGGCCAAAGTTGCTTTAAAAGGTGAGGAGGGAGCACAGAATTATAAGTAGTAAAAAGCAGATATGGCGGTATGCTGAAGAGTAGGCAGATGTAGTATAAAACCTAAGAAATTAACAGAAATTGAGAAAAGTTGGAGGTGGGGACAAGCATTGTCACAGACCTAGACATCGAAAAGTAATAATGAGAAGAAATTACATTGGGTAAGATATTGACATTTGTAGAGAGAGAAAGAAAAAAAGAACTCTTTATGTCACTGCTTATGCTAATTTTCAAAAACTTTTCATAATCACTGCATTTACTCATTCATTCAAAAGTATTTATTAAAGATGTGCAGACTGGAATAAAATACTGACAAGTCCTTGCATTCAAGGAATTTATAATCCAATGAGAGACAAAGACAAAAATTAGTAAGCTATTGAATAAATTAATAGGAGACCATGTGCAGTATTATGCTATGACAGAGAATAAGGGTATAAGGGGTATGTACTATTGAGGGAATGCCTCTTGAGATGACACTTAAACTAGAAGATGAGAAGGAGGCCTTCATGTGAAGAGTTGTGTACTTAGGGGGTGGAAGTGAAAGGGGTGGGTGTGGAAGGCAAAAGGAACAGTGTGTGAACTCTTGATAGTTCTTCCCATCATATGAATCTTTATATCAATGTGGTTGTGATAAGGCTATGTGTAATGACAGCACATAGGAGAAGCATATAAACAATCTTGTTGGCATAGGGGAGGCTTCCTAGAATTCTCAAATTTTGTGTTTTCATTTCTAGTGAATAATTTTCTGTATCACTTGGATGACTCTGAGCACTGCCATACCATTTTATTGCCTAAGTATGTGTTCATGATCTTCGTGTTGGTTTTAACTTTCCTTATGGTTCCAAGCCTGAATACAAAGAACAATTCACAGTAGTCCTTTCTCCTCCCAATCCCCAGTTTTAACTGTTGTTACATTAACCAAAATCATTGGAGATAGCCTATCATCTGAGTATCTTTTCCTGGTTCCTTGTTATCTCTCCGTCCTCTTCATATTGGAGAATCTCAGGGCTCAGTCCCTGGAACTCCTCTCTGTCTAGACTCATTCCCTTGGAAAGCCCAGTCAGGCTCTCAGCTTTAAATATCACGTGTATGCCAATGACTCCAAAATTTACATTTCCAGCTCAGACCTTGCCTCTGAAATTCTAACTAGTATATATTCAGCTGCCCTCTTGAATCTCTATTCGGTTGGCTCACATTTCAAATATAACATAATCAAAATGGAAGTCTTTACCCTGTTTCCCTTGCCACCCAACAAACCTCCTTCCTAGCATTTCCCCTATCTCATCACCTACCCAGTAGCATAAGTCAAAAACTTGAGTCATTCTCGATTCTCTCTCTCTCACCCTTCCATCCTGTTGTCTGACTTGTACAGTGGATTCTGCCTCCAAAACTGATCTCAATTCTCTCTACTCCTTCCCACTTATAATGTTGTCACCCTACCCAAAGCTATCACCAACTCTTAATAGATTACTACATCAGTGTCCTGGTTTTGCTGCTCCCATTCTAAACCATTCTCCATACAAGAACAACAGTTATCTTTTAAAAACCTAAATCAGCAGCTTACCATTGTACTTTGGATAAAATAAGAATTCCTAACCACGGCCAATGAGGCCATTTATTATGATCTGGCCCCTACTGTATTTTGTACTTCTCCAACTTTGTTTCACACCACCTTCTTTCTCCCCTCCCTCAATCACTATGCTCCAGCCATGCAGATTAGCCTTCTTTCAACTCCTCAAACACATTGAGCTCTTCTTCACCTTGGGATTTTTCATATTCTGTCTCTGCCTAGGAGGCTCTTCCCCTAGGTCCTCACATGATTTACTTTCTCAGTGTTTAGATCTCAATTAAACATCGCTTTCTCAGACAGGTCTTTCTGATGACTCTAATAATCCAAGTTCACAACATCTTCCTTAAATCTGGTTTTTTATCTATAGCATTTATTATGTCAGTTTTAAGACAAATCCCACGTTACACAGCATAGGTTAAAGACAGGCTCTATTGGGAAAAGAGAACATTTAAAAGTAAAAGGTCAAGACCAATAAGAGAAGAAACGATATGGGTATCCCATCCTCTTCCTACAGGAACCACCATACTACTGGCTTTGCTTCCAGAAGAGACATTGAGCCCCCTGGTAGTCTCCCTCTTTATACAGCCTTAACATTAGAGGAATGCACAGACTACCTGGTGCCAGGAAGTCTGACTTTGGCAGCCAGGCAGGCTGTTTACTGGAGTTGTCTAGGAATGCCAGCTTCCCTGCAAAGTTGCAATCACCTCTACTGAGAAGACAAAGCCACCACTCCCATAAGAATTGGGCACAGCCCCTCCTACTAGGAGAAGAGGAACTTCCAGTTCGCATTGTCCAGGAAACTCAGAGTGAGAATTCATGGCCGTTTTCAGACAATCCTGCTCCTTGAACTACAACTTATTTCTTGTCTTTCTCCCTTACTAGACTGAAAGCTCCATGAATGCAGGAACCATATCTCTTTTGTCTCCTCTTGTAGTCCAAACATCTAGCAAAGTGCTGGGCATATATTAGGCATTCAGTAAACACTTGTTAAAGAAATGAATGGATGGATAGGAGGAAAGGCAGAAAGGAAATAGGTCCAAGATTAGAAAAATGCAGCCAAACACAGTAATTTTCTGGGATACAACAAAACAAAAATCAGAACTCTTGCCTTGCAAGAATGGTTCCAAGTTATTAAACTCTTTCTCAAATCAGAGTTCTGCAACTAATTCCACAGAGATTAAAATGAGCCCTAGTGGAGAAGGAGTCCGGGTGTATGGTGGCGACGATAGGGTGATTGGAGTCCTGCTACAGTGGGGCCAACTATGAGACGGGTCACACTTGGTTGAGTCGATCCAGTACAAGCCCTTAAAGGAAAACTGGACCTTCATATCAGATCCCTTCCTACTGCTCACATGGTTGCAGAGGAGAAATTTAATAAGTTCCCATACATGTAGCAGATGATGTGAGTGCTGTACTCATACCCGGTGGGATGCATTAACCTTTCCTGCACAATAGCTCCTGGTGTACTTTCGCTCCCTCAGCCAATGCCTGTGTCTCTGTCTGAGGGCTGCTCTCAGACTGCCAAAGATCACTTACTCTGATAGCCTGACGTTCCTGGGAATTCACACTTCCCCAAGGGCAATCTCTAAACCAGGGGTTCTCAACTGGGAGCAGTTTTGACCTCCAGAGGTCAAAATGTCAAGAGGCATTTTTGGTTGTCACAACTGGCTAGGGGACAAGGTTCAGATGCTACTGGCATCTAGCAGGCAGAAGCCAGGGATGCTGAATACTCTACAATGCACAGGACAGCCCCACAACAAAGAACAAAGTACTATCCCCAAAAGTATCCAGGTCAATAGTGTCCAGGTTAAGAAACTCCACCTTAATGACTGATGGGCAGGGAAGCGTAAATACCCCAGTTATCTTGTACCGCATTTGGATAATTCTGAGATATGATCTACACTGTCTCCAGAACTCTCCTGCGGGACTGAGCTAAAATTACCTCCTTGGAAGTTTGCCTGATATTGTCTCCTTGTTTGGTTTCCTTCTCTTCCCTGTCCACTTCCACACTGCTCTACCAGCTTCTCCTGAAAACACTTCTTAATAAACCACTTTTGCACAAATCCTCATCTCAGGGTTGCTTCTCGGGTAAACAACCCAAAACAATACGCACAAGTGGATACTTAAGGAGAACTACAGATTTTATGTGCACAGTATGGAGTAGGATACTAAATGGTTGGCTCTGCCCTAACAGAACCCATGCAGTTGGACAAGCCCATAAATAGAGGGTCAGAGTGTCTTAAACCTAAACCAGGAAAGCATGGTACGGTAGGAAGAGAAACCAACTGAAAAGTTAGGAAACCTGAGTCACCTCTGTGACTAAGGAGTCATGAGATCTTAAGTAAATCATAGCCATATGAAAAGTGAGAAAACAAAAACTGGATAATTGCTAAGAACTTTTCTCTAACATTCTATTTGGCCTTAGAGCAGTGTTCTCAACAAGGGGCAATTTTGCCCCCTAGGGGACATTTGACAATGTTTGGAGACATTTTTGGCTGTCATAACTGGGAGCAGGGTGCTCCTGGCATCTAGCGAGTAGAGGCCAGGGATGCTGCTAATCATCCTAGAATGGTCAGGCAACTCTCCCCAGACTCACCCCCCTCACCAAAGAATTATCCAGCCCAAAATGTCAACAGGGCCAAGGTTGAGAAACTCTGTCTTATAGAGATAGATATTAACTTAAGGAATTCCCGATGGTTAGAATTATTAAATGAGGCAATGTGTTATTGCATGGTCTATAGCGTGGTCTCTAACTACATCTCTGAAAAAAGCATAGACTACAGATGCTTTTCTGTATAAGATTTGGAAGGGCTTATTCTAAACAGATCTTGAAACATTACATGGCAGAACTAAGCACCTATAGCAAGTTGGACATTATTCTGAAGAATCAACTCTCAGCCACGTACTGGCATTTAAATATTCGATGTGTACACATCCTTCTCCCCTGCAATCACGGAAGAAACCCCCCTCACATGTCCATTAACCTATGGATACAACTTGGGGGCCAAGTTTTTTCCTCTAAAGACTTTCCTGGAGCGAAAAAGAAAAAGTTTCCCCAAATCATATGCAAATAAGAGTTAGAGAAAACGAATTATTCTATAGCTAGTTTATCTGAGTTGATAAAAAATTTAAATGTACAACATATTTGCTTATGAATCCGGGTTTATTCATGTGACAGGTGGTAAGATGACGCCATACTTAACTTTGACTTCACATTCCTGTTGGCCCTAAACTCTCACGCCCTTTTTAAACAAAGAGCTGGCAGTAAAATCCAATATATTGCATAACTAGCCAATGTTACAATTGCCCAGAAAACTCTATGGTCCCAACAGGAAATTCTAGGAATGAAAGGGTTTCTCAGTTTCATTATCAGATAGATGCCCTGTTGCAGTAACCACAATGGGAGGCTAAAATGAAAACATTCATTCCTGAGTTATTGATTTATTTGAAAATGATTTAAGAACAAACTTACAATTTTTGAAGTAGGACTGACATAATGGATTCTCTCTCATCTTTGATAACGATATATTGAAAGGTGCATCAGAAAATCTTCTAAGGTACTTAACATTTTGGAAGACTAGCTGTTGTCAATCAAAAGGTAGGGTGACATTTGAGATGGAGCCCAGGGTTCCATTTGGCTCCTGAGATGAATGGTCTGCACCCTGCTCTTCCCCGAAGTCTTGCTCATCAGGAATCTGGAGAGGCATATTCTCTTCTCTCTGGTATCTTTGGTAGAACCCCTCATTAGGATAAGGGCCCTGATACCATCTACTACAACTAACACCACCAGGCCCATTGACTATCTGCTGTCAATGGCCAAACCAATATATATTTAACAAAAATGAGGAGATCTGACTTTTCAGATCAAGGTCTCAAAGCTGGGTATTTTCTCTCAATAATACGACTGCCTGTGTTTTAGTCAGCAGAAAAGCAAACATTTTAAGCTATTATTCACACTGCTTATAGTTGCTAAATGCAAAATTTTTAAAACTAAACAACAATGACTTTTTTTACCCATATTATCATGCCTACCATCTTATAGGGACATTGTCTATCATCAAAGGGAATGAAATCAACATTTATTGAGATTCAACTCCAAATTTTTCAATACGTTTAAGTAAAATGCACTTATTCTTGAAGGGGGGGTGGGCAAATGAGGGTACTGATCCAAATGAAGGCTATTTACTACCACTTGTGGTATTTAAGAAATAATAATAAACCTAAAAGCTAGATTTCCTTTATTTCTTCACAGCTTGACATGTCAATCTTTATTGGATGTAGAAACAACAAAAAGTCAAGGCAAAGCACACTCTCATAGTAAGATATGTTTCCTGTCCAGTGATATAAAAACACCTCATTTCCTTACTCAAAAAGAAGAGATGGGGAAGAGAATGAATGTAATTCAACCAGGTAGATCTCTAATTGGTTAAATCAATGATATCTAAAGTAAGATAGTAAAGGAATGGCTCCTAACAGCAGACAGTAGAGCAACATCCCTACCCTGGCTGCTTTAATTTTATCAATAACTTAAGGCAAAGATATAACAAAATGATTATTAAATTTTGAATTATACAAATACATAGGCCTATTACCTGGATAATATGTGATATCTAAATATTTCCTCTTCTACCACTGAAATGAGCAGTGACTTATAAAGTTATTGTACATTCTAAAATTATTTTAACCAAAATATAGCATTTAACACATTACCTGGAGATATAATAGGTACTTGATGTCTGTTGAGACAAAGATCACTAGACTAGACATCAGGAAACATGAATCCTTGATTCAGCTCTGTTCCTAATGAGCTGATAAATCAATGCAACATTTACTTTGGACCCCAGTTTTCTGTTATAAAATGTTCATTTTGCCTCTAAGGGTCTATGGTTCTAAGACCAACCAGATAGGCTAAAAAACTATTAATCTTTTAAAATAGGAATTGTAGGGGGCTGGACCCGTGGTGTAGTGGTTAAGTTTGGCACATTCCGCTTTGGTGGCCTGGGTTCGCGGGTTCGGATCCCTGGCGCAGACCTGCACCACTCATCAGCCATGCTGTGGCGGTGACCCACATATAAAGTAGAGGAAGATTGACACAGATGTTAGCTTAGGGCTAATCTTCCTCAGCAAAACAAACAAATAAATAAATAATAAAATAGGAATTGTAATGTGAAAATCTACACTTCTTGTTAAATGCCATCAATTACTTAAAAATAGCACAGGAAGAGGAGGAAGGAAATTGGCCTAACAATAGTTCAAGTAGAGAAAAAAACTTAGTTATTTAACTGCAAATCCAAAGAGTGATAAAATGGGCTGAAACGAATGAAGTCCTGGGTCACATTAATAGAAGTATAGCAGACAGGCCACAAAAGAGAACAATCTTGTTTTAAGTGCTATGAGCTTGTCAGATCACATCTAGAACATTCTGTATAATTGCAAACCAGAGATGCGACAATTTCTTAATTTTATAAAATAAGTTATTTATAATGATTCTTCAAAAGCAAAAGTGGCATAGCACTGACAATATTAATTCAGGCATCCAGGGCCCTAAATCCACACTTGGGTTAGGCTGAGAAGAGGGAAGGTGTGATGGTGAATTCTATATGTCAACTTGGAAGGTGTCTGGGGATAACATTAACGTTTATATTGGTGGACTTTGGGTAAAGCATATTGCCCTCCATAATGTGGGTGGGCCTCATCCAATCAGTTGAAGGCCTGAATCAAGTGAAAAGGCCAGCCCCCCTGAGCAGGAGGGAATTCTCTAGCAGACTGCTTTCAGACTTCCTCTGCAGCATCAGCTCTCTTGGGTCGTTGCCTGCTGGCATTTGGACTGGAACTGCATCATCTGCTCTCCTGGGTCTCATGGCTGCCAGCCCACTCTGCGGATTTTGAATTTCCCAGCCTCCATAACTATGTGAGCCAATTCCTTTTAATTTATATATCTATAATAAATTACTTGAATTATAAGTTAAAATAACTAATTTTAATTATCAAATATATTAACTAATTATTATATAATTAAACATATTTTATCATGAATTATATCCTACCGGTCTGTTTCTCTAGAGAACCCTAACACAGAAAGTTTCCTGGAGAAAGTGCTTCTAAGCTGAGACTCTCACAGTATGTAGAAATTAGGGAGGTGAAGTGGGGAAGAAAAAGGAAGGCACTGACCCAAGTGTTTTAGGCAATGGGAAACCACATGAGCACAGCCCTAAAGGGCAAGAATGTATATGAGGCACCCACATCCAAACCCCAAGACCTAAGCTAATGACACCTGGTATTGAGATTTTATCAGAGTCTGTCTTTTATTCTGTATCCTGAGAAACGGAGAAATAAACATTCCCAAAGAATATGGATTTACGTATCGTCAAATTACTTCTCTTTTTCTCAGGACAGATTACATCCAGATAGACTTCTGGCATGCAATTAATCTCTGTTAGTTAATATTAACTGTTGCTACTTAACTTGAGTCAGATTTGATTTGGAAGATATCCAACTGTTAATGGTCATTCTGTTACACAGAAATCAACCGAGCATTTCTTCCCACCAGTTTCTCATAGACATACATGTGAGGTAGTATGTAAATACACGCTGAATAAATTAAAAATGTTAAATGACTGGCACATAGATTTAATTATAAAACAGAAAAAAAAAATACAGGAATACAGTCTTCTCTGGATCCCACATATAACAGATACCGAGTATACTTTAGTTGATTTGAAAGCTACATTTACCTGGATTAATTTTAAGTCGTTTATTTATTTAAGGTAAACTATTGCTCATGTGCTTATAATTTTGGGGTATGGACATTAACCTCTTCAAATGGACATGATTACACTATGACCAATTGGCTTGGTAACACTAAGTGATGTTTTACTCTTAATTTTTTCTCCATGCCTGGAAACTGGAACTTTCTTTGTATGTGTTTGTTTCCTTGTCATTACTCCACTTCCATGACAAAACTATTTGGAATCTTAACAGATATTGTCTTTTCCATAAATGTAAGCTTCTAGTTGTTTTTCACAAGTACACTATAGTAACCCTCCTCCCCCACCAAAAAATTACTGATGGTTTCTGTAATTGTGACCATATCCTAGAGGCAGTAAGCAGAAAGGTTAATCTCAGATTAGTAAATTCCTCAGTAGCTTTCACTCTAAGGACTTGTAACTTCTTGAGCAAATACTGCTGTAATATGCTAAACTGATGATGATCACCCTGCCATGTTGGTTCATAATGTGGATGATAAATTGCTTTCAGGTAACTTTCAGCACCGCTACCCCACAAAAGGGATAAAGACAGCACTGAGCGAAGGAATCCCTTTCCTTAAAATTTAGGTAACACTACGAACAAATGTTCTCATTAATGAAGAAACTCTACTTCTGAAAGTTGCAGAAACTATAGTGACAGTGCAGGGAATCTCAGTAAATCTTTAAAACATAATCCCAATATATGACTACATTTCTTTCAAAAGAGCTGTACACCATACTTGGAAAGAAAAGCTGTTTCTCATTATTTTCTTCCTAGGGTAGAAAAATGAGAGAACACTGTCATTTTCAGATAACTAAATTAAGATGTCAGATAGTATCAAAAATACACGTCTAACACTTTCGAATGATCCTGCAATAAAAATGGAAATCTTGCTAGAAAGTGTGAGGAGCACACAGAGACAGAGATGGGTGTTTCATTACAAGAATTTCCCTATATCTTTGGAAAACAAATCACTATTTGGAAACTCAGAGCTCTAGTCATCCAGATCCCAAACTGACATATTCCTGGGATGCAGATTCACACGCGGGTGATGATGACCTGAGATGTTCTTTGAAAAGCTGGAGAGGAACTCCGTGCTGATAAATTTCTCCTGCCTTCCTTGTGCTATCAAGTCTCCCAACCGAGCACAGTATAAACCCTGTCTAGTTTCTTTCCCCTTTGAATGACAGTACCAATTTTCCTCCATATCTCGTACAGTGCTTAAAGCTACCCCAGCTAATGCAGTAATAAATGAGTCAAAAAAAAAGTTTCTCAAAAAATAAAGTGTTTTTAAAAGGAGGGAGTGATCAATTGTGTCAAATACTTCAAATACTATTGATAGGACAAAAACTACAAACCTAGGGACTTCATTTATATATGACCAAACGGTGGGGGGAATTCCTAAAACTACGCTTTAGACGACCTGGGTATGTCTGGGAGACATCATAAAATGTGATTATAACTTAGCCAGGTGAAGCCTCATCAATTAAATAAAACCTGCCTGGCCAAAGACTCTGTAAATAGGTGGGGATGATTAGAATGAAATATAGAAAAGGGGAAAGTTGAAGAGGCAGAATAAACTGTACGAGTCCTGTACTCTCCAAGAGAAAGACACTAAATATGGGCATCAGACGGGAAGGATCTTCAGCAGTCTCCTGTGAAACCAGCCACACCAGAGCCTGGACAACACATACCTCTGTCTACAATCCACTTCCCTTTGCTTTGATTTCATGCTTTCCAAACAATTATCTGGCTTCTAAAATTCAAACCTGTAGGTGCGTTGACACAAAACAGAGGTTGATCATGAAGGCAGACATAAATATTTCTGTCGTTGGAAGGGATTATCCTCTCTTTATAAATTAGTAAACTACTATTGCAGTTTGTACATCAGACTTTGGAAAGTTTTGTTAGCTAAGCCAATTCTCCTAACTGCTTAGTGTTCAGACAGAATGAAAATTGAAGCCTTGCAAAACTGTGGGCCCAGACGCTGCACTCAGAGACTTCATTCAGGTGCCGCTGTCCTCAGCAGTCTTGGTCTCCCCAGGTTATTCCCACCTCCCTTCTCAAACAACAGCCAAGTTTATCTCCTGCCTTGTGGCAAGCAACAACAATCACACAAGGTCCTAAAAAGAGTTATTTTTAGTTTATAAAGGAATAATTTGAGTGATTAAATCAATGTTTTCCAAATGTGGCCCAAAGACCAAATGATTAACAAATTCCAACATCCTGACTTTAAAAATAAAATATATGTACCTGGTTTATTTTCCTCACTCCTGGAAATAAAAAATATCTACACAAGAATATTAATAAGGAAAAACTGCTCAAGAAATTCGAAACCATCAATTATATTTTAATGTGTGAACTGTCTGAAGATAAAACTTATATAGCCTAGGATCTGGCAATGTTTCTTGGATATGATACCAAACGCACAAGCAACAGAAGTAAAAATAGACAAACTGGATTTAATGGAAATTTTAAAACTTTGTGAAACAAAAGATAATATCAACAGAGTAAAAAGGCAGCCCACAGAATGAAAGAGTATATTTGCAAATCATACATCTGATAGGGATTAATATCCAGAACATACAGAGAACTCCTAAAACTCAGTAACAACAAAAAAAAACTCCAAGTTGGGGCTGGCCCCATGGGGCAGTGGTTAAGTCTGGCATGCTCCACTTCGGCAGCCTGGGGTTCATGGGTTCAGATTTTGGGCGTGGACCTACACCACTCATCAAGCCATGTTGTGGTGGCGACCCACATACAAAATAGAGGAAGATCAGCACAGGTGTTAGCTCAAGACTAATCTTCCTCACACACACACACAAAAACAACTCAAAAATGGGCAAAGGACTTGAACAGACATCTCTCCAAAGAAGATATACAAATGGCCAATAAGCTCATGAAAAGATGCTCAACATCACTAATCATTAGGGAAATGCAAATCAAAACTACAATGAGATACCACCTTACACCCATTTGGACAGCTACTGTTAAAAATAAACAGAAGATAGCAAGTGTTGATGAGGATGTGGAGAAATTGGAACCTTTGTTCCCACCCTGTTGGGTGGAATGTAAAATGGTACAGCGGCTATGAAAAATAGTATGGCAGTTCCTCAAAAATTAAAAATGGAATTACCATATGATTCAGTGATTCCACTTCTGAGTATATACCCACAAGAATTGAAAGCAGAGTCTCAAAGAGATATATATAACCCATGCTTGTAGAAGCATTATTCACAATAGCTAAAACATGGAAGCAACCCAAGTGTCCACTGTCGGATGAATGGATAAGCAAAATGTGGTATATACATGCCATGGAACATTATTCAACCTTAAAAAGGAAGAAAATTCTGACATACGCTACAACATGGCATATCTTGAGGACATAATGCTAAGTGAAAAAAGCCAGTCACAAAAAGACAAACATTGTGTGATTCCACTTACATGAGAGACCTAGAGTAGTCAAGATCCCAGAGACAGAAAGTAGAATGGTGGTTGCCAGGGGCTGTGGGGAAGGAGGAATGGGGAGTTATTATTTAATGGATATAGAGTTTCAGTTTTACAAGATGAAAATAGTTATGGACATGGATGGTGGCGATGGCTGCAGAGTAATACGAATATATTTAATATCACTGAACTGTACACTTAAAAATGGTTACGATGGTAAATTTTATGTTATGTCTATTTACTGCAATAAAAAAATTGAAAAAAATCCCCACCAAACTACATAGCCTAAGCATGTGTATGAATTTCCCCGCAGTCTACCTACTTTAATAATTCTATAGGGGGGCCTGCCCCGTGGCTTAGCGGTTAAGTGCGCGCGCTCCTCTGCCGGCGGCCCGGGTTCGGATCCCGGGCACGCACCGACGCACCGCTTCTCTGGCCATGCTGAGGCCGCGTCCCACATACAGCAACTAGAAGGATGTGCAGCTATGACATACAACTATTTACTGGGGCTTTTGGGGGGGGGGGGGATAAATAAATAAATAAATAAAATTAAAAAAAAAAATAATTCTATAGGGGTATAACAAAATCATCCAGGGGGCTTTTTTCAAGATTCACAACCTGGGTGCAAATTATTGCCACCGTGACTCACTGTTAGTGATGGAAGTGTGTCCTATCCCCCAGGTATGTTGGGGAAGAAAAAAAGTCAAAAACTATTATATTGTTTCATAACTCAGGTAAATCATTAGGAAAAAAAATTTTAACTCTCTCAGCTTTCAAGAAGGAATCAGGGATAGGAAGCCCTAGAGCATTTATTATTTATTATCTACACAGCAGAGATAGAATTCTAGACACAATGAGTAACTCCGACCCATTAGAACCATATACTCTGGGCCAAAAAAATCAAAGGCATCATTCCAAACATTTTCCTGTTTTATTGTTTCTGCAACTTTCTTTCTTCTGGACTAGGAAAGGGAAAACTTTTCCCCTTTGTTATTTCTCAAGCTTAGTTTTTTCGGGGCTGGGAAAAAAACCAAACTTGATTGTGATCAAATCTGTCATAATGTTCCCATCACACTTTCAACCCTGTTGGAATCATTTATTCCCCTCACTTTCAAGAAAACAGATGTCATTTTTCTAATTCTACAAGATGAAGGACATGCGTGTTGCATGCACAAACACACACACACCATAAGCCAAATCCTACCACTTCACGTGACTTTCTTGACCCTGATGTCACCATTTCCCTGGGAAAGCCCACAATCTTTAGCCCACCCTTCCTTTGCTTTGCCCATATGCTTCAAATAAATCAAAATATCTTTACGAAAAAAAGAAATGTTTTAGAAAAGACTCAAGTACTTTTTCAGTGTCCCAGAGAAGAAACTGTACTTAGTTAATAAACAATCTAGTTTTAACATTTTAAGAAAAATGTTTCTGATCCCTTTTGCCTTTCCTTACTTTATCTTCTAGTCTTAAAGGATAGAAAAGGATTAGCATATGTGACTACACTGGGGAGTATAAAGATGAATACGCACACACACACACACACAGACACACACAAAGGAAATGCAAAAAATGAACATATTTTCTCTTTTGCCTTCCCAGGTACTCTAAAAATAATCTACAATACAAAGATGTCCCCTGTCTTTTTTGTCTAAAGTCAATAAAAACAAAATCACATTTAGAAAGTCAGCCTCATCTCTACTATCTTTTAAAGCCAAAAAAACCCAAACACATAAGAAACCCAAATAAAAATTTATTTGCAAGTGGGTTGTTCTTAAAATAATCACAACACTGCCCTAGGTTAAGAATTCTAAGGTGGTTTTTTTCAAGTGGTCACTTGATATATATGCATGTCCTCTTTTAGCTCAGAGTAGCTCAAGGAAAATAATCTTCAATTGTAACTTTTTCTGAACAACAAAAAAAACCCCCTAGATAATAGCTCATAAATATATTATGAACATGAGTATTTGAAGTAAACTAACATAGAAGGAAACTAAATGATGACAATTAGTATATGAAACAGTCATACAGAAGGAAAGACCAGGAACAGATTTTCCAATCTTCTATTTACTCATTCACTGCATGAAACCCATCAAATTTTACTCGGAAATATTCTGAGTGCACTGATATATTCACTATAATATAAGCTCCATGAGGGCAAAGTTTTTGTTTATTAGGTGTATTCCTAGCACCTAAAATGAGTGGCACGAAGTGGCTACCCAATAAATATTTGTTGCATAAATGTCCCTATGTTCTAGGTAGACGGGCATCTACACTAGAGGACTCTTCAGGTCTTTTCCAGACACAAGAGTCGATGATTTTACTATCATAGACCAAACTAGTTTTCATATTTTCTATGAAGAAAACAAACTTTGGGCATGACTTTTGGTAAACAGCAGAGACGGGGGAGACAGGGAGGAAGGAGGGGAAGGCGGAAGGATGGAGAGGAGGAGAGGGAGGGACAGCATAAGAATTTTGCATACATTCCTCCGAAGGAAATCTGAATTAGGACAAGGTGTCTTACGTAAAAAGAGCAAGTACACGCTACTAGGAAGCATACAGGCACCTCGCTGAGAGTTCACTATCCAACTGCATCCTTACCTTCCTACTTTTCCATCCAGTTATGAACTCTTCCCCATAAGCTTTCCTTCCTCTTACAGGCCCCTCTTCTTTCTGGACAATCTGTTCCTCTTCCCAGGGTTGTTTTTTCATTATGAATAAGAAACCATTACTCAGCAATCCTCCCCACCTTCCTTATCTCCAGACTTATTATCTGCAAGGACATGGCCTTAGTACTGAGATGTATATGGTGTTAGGCTTGCTTCTCTTACAGCCTCCTCCCTGAATCTTTCTTAAATTCTATCAGAAAAGGCCTCCAAAATTCTCATTCTATTGTTTCAGGATGAGAAGTGACCTAATCCTCTTCTACTAGTCTTCTTTCCTACAAAAGTCTTATGAATCTTGTTTAAGCTGGTAAACAACTTAAATAGGTTATTTACATCTTACAGGAAAATTTCAAAGTTGGACACAATCTAATATTTTATACAGGAATCAAACTTAACCAGTTCCCTGCAAAAAACAAATGTTTTAAATAAGCTAATACAATTTTTGTGATTGGTAATGATGCATACTAAGCTGCTAACATGCAACAATAAGGTAAAATCTAATGCATGTCTATGAATTCAGCCATCTATGAAATCTAGCATTAACTATGTATCATAAACATTGCTCAGAATTTCAGAAATTATTTTTTTCTAGGCCTTTTTCCTAGGCCATAACTCATAGCGTGAGTTAAAGAGATATGAGGCTATCATATTTCTCCTTTCTATAATAAAGACATGCGTCAATGAATTTTAATAGCAAATGTACTAATAATGTATAATCCAGTGTTATCTCTCTCAGTAAGAAGATATTGGCCTTTAACTACCACTTTACTGAGCAATAAAACATGACTCAAGGTGCTCATTCATTTTTTTTCTGTTTATTCACTGCTATATCCCTAACACCCCAAACACTGCCTATCAGTTAAATGAATGAATAAACAAATATTTACTATGTACCTCTTACATGCCAGGTACTGTGCTAGCCTAAGGAATGCAGCAACAAACGTGACCCTGCTTTAATGGAAACTGCAGGGTAGGAGAGACATTAAACAAAAATTATGTAATTATTTAATCACAATTGTGATAAAAGCGTTAATGGAAAATTATAAAGTATATGAAAATAGGATCTAACATTGCCTAAGATGTATTAAAAGACTTTGCTGAGGAATAGACATTTAAGCTAGCACCTAATAAAAGTACAGGATTTAGCCAAGGGAAGAGTGAAGAGGAAAACTAGCCCACAAAGATGAAGGAACATGTGTAAAGATCCTGAGGAAGCTAGGTATGTACTTCTTCCAGGAACTGAAAACGGATCAGAGGGAACAGTTCACGACGAGGCTGGAATGGAAGGCAGAGCTCAGACTATGCAGGGCTTTGTAGACAGTGTTAAGGATTTTGGATTTCACACCAAGAACAATGGGAACTAAAGAGTGACAATCATATTTGCATTTTAAAAATATCATTCTGGCTGCTGGGTGGAGAATGGACTAGAGGGGAACAAGAGGGAGGCAGGAAGACCAATTATGGGGAGAGTACAGTACTACAGATGGGAGACGATGTTGTCTTTGACGAGGGAAGTTACAGTGGAGATGGGAAAGTGGGTGGATTCACGATCTACTTAGGATGTACATTTCTGAACAGGGTGATTGATTGAGCACGGGAGACAAGAGACAGTGGAGTTCCAAGGTGACTCCTAGGTTTCTGGGGTGACCAACCAGGTGGATGATAGTTCGTTTTACTTAGATGGGGACCAGTGGAGGCCAGATCTGTGGTAGGAATGGGAAATCAAAAGTTTGGTTTGGGATATGTTCAAGAAAAGATGTCCACATTAACTATATGGTAGTGCAACTCATAAGCAAGATTTGAGTAAAGATATAACTTTGGCAGCCTTCAGCCAGTAAATAGCATTTGAAGCCATGGGAATAGATGAAATTGCCCGGAAAGACAATGTCGAGTGAGAAGAGAAGATGGCCTAGGACTGAGTCCTAAAGAACCCCCAATTCTTAAAGGTCAAGCGCACAAAGATGAGCAAATACCTAAGGAAGAAAAGGAAAGGCTAGAAAGGTAATAAGACAACAAGCTGAGAAAAATGACCTGAAAGCTAAGGGAAGAAACAGTTTCAAGGAGGGAGAGATCTATTGTTAAGAAAGTTGATGAGTAATAACAAAAAAAAAATAGCTGAAAAGCATTTAAGACTTTGGCAAGAGGTTCAGCGGAGTGGTGGGGATGGAAGACTGAAGACAATAGGCTAAGAACAGAGCAGTTAGAAATTATCTTTAAAGAGGAGACCAGTTAAGGCAGAATCTAGAACAGGGTGGGAGGTCTAGGAATTTTTTAAAAGAAAGAAAATACACCACAGAGAGGTCTGAAGCACAGGTGACCTAACAGATGCTATGCTGAGAAAGAAACCCTCCTACTCATTGACTAATTACATTTAAATTCTTAGTAAGTACTCAGGAATTTGTTGGGAATATTTTCTGCTAGTTACTAACACCTGCTGAGTAAGCAGAAATGAAGGCTATGCTTGGGAATGAATGGTCAGGTGGGAGAAGGAAAGTGAGGAAAAAATAAAAACTCCTGTGAGAATGAAAAAAGAGCTTCTGGGAATCTTCACTGGCCACACGTAGACTCATTCACAGTAGCCTGTCCCAGGGGGATCTCTGGGGACCTGAGAAGACATCTACACCGGGAGTCTGCTGCCTTGCCCCTGTGTTATATGTTTCCAGAGGTTCCTTCATTAATGCAGAAACTTAACTCCCCAAATTACATCTGTTGAGTCCTTTCCATTGAACACATCACCAATCTACGTTGAGACAGTCACGCATGCACCAAGGAGGTTTGAATGATGATAAGAAGAATCCAGGAGAGAAGGAGAGGCTCAAGAAACAGGAGAGAATAGGCATAACAAATGCAATGAGATCCCTGAAAAAGCAGAGAGGCTTGGATCAGAATTCACAAGGACTGACTTTTTAACATAAGAGAGGATGGATATAAGCAAAAATAAGTTCATGGACAAGATGGTGGGAAGTTGAAGGAACGCCTGACATTGTTTTCTTTGTGAAGCACAAAATAAGATCTTTTACTAAGAGTAAAGAAAGGAGCACGTGGGTTGAAGGTTAGAAGAGAGTGGAAGGAAGAATCAACTGTTTTTCAGTGAGTCAGAGCTGACAAAAGAAATGAAGTAAGATTGCTAGTTAGGCAGACTCAGTGATCGTGAATTCATAGTGCTACCAATCTGCTTGATTTGGTGTGTTTCAGATCAGGGATTTACCAAACCTCTTCTAATTCCTTCAGCTGCATTTAACTTTTTATTTGAGCCTCTAAAGCATTTTGTCCACACCTCAACTCCTGCTTTTTATGACATTTCTGCTTTATATTGTCTTATTTCTCCACTAGAATATAAAACCCTAGAGTAAAGAGTCATGGCTTATTCATCTTTGTATCCCTGAAAGCACCTAGAACCGTTCTTTGCATGGAGAACTATATAGATCTTTTTGCATTTAATATTAAATATATAAAATGGCTCATTTAAAAATTTAGTGTTTCAAGATCAAGTTTCCACACATTGTATAATCAAGAAAGATTAAAGACCCAGAAATTAAACTAAAAGATAATTAAGAGCCATAGTCCACTAAATTTATCTCTGTTAAAATAAATCTAGTCCTATCATGAAGGGTAGATATTTCTGACGATCCTGCCTCAGAAACTAAAAAATGGTGACCCAGAAAACAAATTCCACAGCATGAGAATACGAAAATCAAGGCTGAATAAACATTATCATCTACAACACATATCTCATTCAGTGATTTAGCTCAACAGGGAATCAGATACCTATTAGCCACCCGAGAAGACATATAGAACATTCTTTCCAGACATCTATTGCTGTTATTAGAGTCCTATGATTTAATATAGTCATATAGTTAATATAGTTATAGTCATATGATTTAACTTGGTTATCAGTTTTAACAACTAATAAAATATAGCTATTTTGGAGGTCAGATATTTTATATACGAAAAAATTTAAAAATCAGTTATTACTAAGTTAAAAAACATTTTCCACTAGGAAATTAATAAAAATGTAGGTAGCATTCATCTTCAGACAATTCATCACCCACAAGATATAACCCAATTTTGGAGAGCTACATTAACTCTTTTAATATCTTTTTTAATCTTAAATCTATACTTCAAAATGAACATGGTACTTCATTTGCACCCACTTTTCATCATTCTTTCCTCAACTCAATGTTTCAGGTAAAACTTCAAGCATTTGAAATTTATTGCTGGACAAGAATTATAGCTGAAGCATCAAGAGAACACCAGTAGGTGTCTATCATAGTTAATTTTATGTGTCAACTTGACTGGCCAGGGTGCCTGGGTTAAATATTATTTCTGGGTGTGTCTGCCAGGGTGTTTCTGGACAAGACTAGCATTTGCATCAGCAGACTCAGTAAAGTAAACTGCCCTCTCCAATGTGGGTGGACATCTTTAATCTGTTGAAGGCCTGCATAGAACAGGCAAAGAAGGAATCTGACCCTTTTTTCCTGCCTCATTGCTTAAGCTGGAAAAATATCTTCTCCTGCTCTCAGACTGGGATTTATACCATTGGGTCCTCTGGTTCTCAGGCCTTTGAATTTGGACTGAATTAGACTACCAGCTTTCCTGGGTCTCCAGCTTGCGTGGCAGATTGTCGGATTTCTTGGCTTCCATAAACACATGAGCCAATTCTTCATAAAAAAATATATATACCTACAGATATATATCTCCTATTGGTCCTGTTTCTCTGGAAAACTCTGACTAATACAGTGTTCTCATAACTATGTTAGATACATATTTTATCCAGTACTTCCTTCAATATACCCTACCAAACACCAAAGGAAATGTCTATCTTTGAAATATCCATTACTGCCATGATATAAAAGGGTGAAATTTATTGCAAATTCCTGAAATCCTTCATAAATAAGCAATTTGATTAAATAAACATAAATAAGCAATTTGATTAAAGAAACAAAGCAGATTTTTGCTGGGAAATATAGTTTCAGTACATTAGTGTCAGAGAAATTCATTTAACTGTATCCAAACAGAAGTCCAATTTAGGCTATTTGCAGACCACAATTACATATGTTCAAAATCCCACTGGTTCCTTCTTAACAATCTGTTAAGAGCTGGAACTGATACACTTCACTGGTAATTTCTCTAGTTCTAAAAAAATCATGCAAAACCAAATGAAAGCCAAATAGTGATGTTATGTTTTGACACGGGCTGCAGTTGTTTAATTGTATTAATCTGAGAGCTTATAAATAAATACACTGTTAGGGATTAGCACTGTGCAAACTGTCAGCTATCAACGTGAACCCTCCCATGGCTTTCTCTGGTCAACCAGCATCATTTTGGTTCTCCTCTTGTTGTAAGTGGCTAAAGATCAAGAAATGCCTAAGCAAATACTAAGAGAAGTGATTTTTGCATAGTATCTCATTTTTTTATTATCAGCTTCTAATTTTTTCTCATATTAGCTATTAACAGAAGAGTGTTTCTTTTTATATTTCCACATAAAGCTTCAAAGAAACAACCAGAATATCATTTGTATTCAGTACCTCTTCACTTAAAAAAAGTTTAAGTAAATACTAATTGACATATTTGGGATCTTAGTTGTGTCACTACTTCTCTAACTGAAAGGTCTTTTCAATGAAAAGGTTTTCTTTTTATTGTTTTATTCACCTAGGATTCTAAGACACACAAGAAACCAAGAAGTCATAGCTTCCCCTCAAATGATACATTACAGACATATTGCAAAAATATTAAAAATTAAATAAAATAATTAAAAATTGAGTTAAATACATGACTACATATAATAAATTTAGGTACTGAAAGCATTAATAGAACACAAAAAACTGCTCAAATAAAATTCTAGATTTTTTAAAACAATAAAGTCTGTCATTTATTATCTAAAAGCCAATACACTTACTTCTTTGGTGGCTATTAAAATAGTCGCATTTGAAGAGGATTTTAGGGCAGTGAAACTACCCTGTATGATACTATAGTGGTGGACACACGTCATTATGCATTTGTCTAAACCCATAGAATGTACAACATCAAGAGTGAACCCTAATGTAAACTACGGACTTTGGGTGATAATGATGCGTCAATGTAGGTTCACTGATTTTAACAAATGTACCACTCTAGTGCGAGATGCTGATAGTGGGGTACACTGTGCATACATTGGGGTAAGGGGTGTATGGGAACTCTGCACCTTACTCTCGATTTTGCTGTGAACCTAAAACTGTTTTAAAAAATAAAGTCTATAAAAAAATTTTTTTTAAATAGTTGCCATTTGTCTCAAAGATTCAAAACACTACCACACAAGGTGATTTCTCTTAAAAATCCATGGTAAGTACTGACCAATACACCATTTTTCACAAATCTAAAAAAAATTCTTTGAAAAGGCACAATGTCAGACACCTGTCAACACCACCAGAATACCATACACTCTAAGCAGTAGAGGCAAAGGGCATGCAAAGTATGTACATTTTGTAGCTTGAGGAGGTGGTACCTAGGAAAGGGGAATTAAGTGTTTCTTTGGGAAAATCTTAAAGAGATACACAAAACGTAAGAACTGAAATAAAGAGGTCATGCTTAAGCTATAGCAAGTATAACTCTGGCCTAAAATATCACCATCTATCTCTTGGCATGCATGGGACAAGGTAAGAGAGAAAGAAAAGTGGAAGATCTTGAACACAGAGCACTTGGTCTACTCGTTAGCAAAAATAAAGTCAAATTTTCCAAGACCAGGGATGGCATTATTTGTTTTTCCAAACAGCTGCTCCTTTTGGTCATAGCTTGTATGGCCAACTAAACTGAAATTATCCCCACATACTGATTTTGAGTACCTGAGAGAAACTGCGATAGAAAATATTTTTTTGCTACATCACGTATGATTATTTAAAAACATGGGAAAATACTCCAATGTTGTGGATTATAGAACAATTTATATTTAAAAAACTAAAAACAAGGAAGTGATTATCAAAAAATATTGAATTTGTTATTTAAGTTCATTTAATTTGGCTAATTAGGACGGGCCATATGGATGATAATCTTATTTCAACCCCAATTAAAATAAAGAGTAAAATATTTGAGGGAGGAAAACATGCAAAATGTGTGTATACTGGGTTTCCAATTAAACTTCAACCTTTTGGTGTTTTCATTTATTCTTGTCAAAATGTAGTTTTCTGTATCTGAAGTTTCTTGGAGATAAATATCTTACAAAGTGGCAATGTGATGCCTTACAGGTAAGAAATGATAAACACAGGTCACAAACTTTCCTCAAATACAGAAGAGTTGAAGTGATTCAATTTACTTTTGCTTCTGAGAGAAAGTATGTAGCATGGGGTAAACAGCAGGGTCAAGATCTAATCAATGATGACTAGCACTCAAACAGTCAGTGGTAAAGTCTTCTAAATGTCTACAAGTACTAACAGAGACTTGATATACTAGATTTTGAATATCTAGGTAAAGCTTAAAAAAAACCCATAAACATAATATAGCAAGAACTATCTATGGTTGATATTCTCATTGATTTTATAATTTATTTAGTTGAGCTAGTAATACTATATCCTTTTATTTATTGTCTATTTTGGCAGAGTTTTAAAATAATCCCTTTACTTTGGATATTTGATATAATTCATCCCATTTTTTATCAAGTTTAATTTTCTATCAGATCCATTATATACTATAATTATGGCTCCATAAATGAATTGACAAATGTATTAATTTGTCTCTTCTTACTGGTAGCAAATTGAAACCATAAGTCTTCTAAAAGAAGGTCAAGTTCTTCACCAAATGAATGCGTGAAGTCTTCAAGATGGATTTAATTTGTGCCACTTGATAACAACCTTTTCTGGATTTGTAACTGTCTCTTTCCACTGGTTCACTGCTTCAATGTTATTACTGTCTTCACTTATCCAAATCTGTAAAGGAACAATAAAATCATTTAACTTAACACAATAATGGTAATTCAGTTCAAACAGTTAATTACTCTTATTGATGAAAGACAACTGGAAGTTTGGTTTATATATTTTCAATTAAACATCTTTCCATTTTTCTAAAAGTTTGTTTGATTTCTCTACTTGAAACTTAAATGTTAAAACATTTAACCTATTTAGTTACTCTTAAGACTATTTTATATGATCCAATTCAACTTAAAAATTCAATGTGAGATATTACAAAATCATTTCCCCCAAAACAGTTATTAGTTTCCTTTCTTATTCAATAAATCTAGGACCTCAACTTAAAATTGATCCTGGTCACTCAAAAACATTTTTGTCAAGATTAACTGAGACTAATCATGATTTAATTTAGATTGGTAAGTAACGTGCATTTTAAAGTACTTTTACATTAAATAAAACTGTAATTTTAATGGAAATCTAATAGTCATTCTTGATCCATAGTAAATAATTTTGTAGTACCTATCATTTATGTAACTTTAGATAACAGATGTGAATGAACTTGGGAAAACTGTAAAGTATTATGCAAATGTAAGATACCACAATGGTTATAGATCATGGAGGTAAGGTGGACAAGAAATCAAAAAATCTGGATTCTCATCTCAGCTATAGCCCTAACAAATGCTGTTACTTTGGAATTCACTTCTGAGACTCAGTTTCTAATTCTTTTAAATAAAGAAATTGGAGCAGGTCATTGGTTTTCAAACTTTTTTCCCTTAATTTTTTGGTCTGAAGAACTTTTCCTTCAAATAAAATCTTACAGAGAACCTCAATAGATAAATAGGTAACAATAGAGTGCTTCAATTGATAAAGGAGTGGGAGACCTTGATTCCATATGTGGCTAGCCCATCATGATGGCTCCTAAGGCTACCAAACAAGCTGTAGGGAATAGACGACCAGCAGGAAACTTTCCAGAATTATTATTCTTCACTAGGATCTCAACCAAAAGAGTGGAATCACCAAAACAGTTACCCTGAAAATCATTTCTCAAGTAAATCTCCTATTCTATTCTTACATGATAGTTGAGGCTTGATGAGACAGGAAAACTTCAACTGAATTCACTTGATAGGCCTTCTGGTTTTGAAAAGTATGTTATATGAATCCTTAACTTCAAATTCTTTTCCAAGTAAGAATAAATGAACAACAACAAAACTAGAATACTTTTTACAAATATTTTAGGTAAAATATACGAAGAAGTGAGTCAAAGAGCTAACATCAATCTTTGAAAATTCACATATAATTTGAGGATTTTATGTAGACTGCTAATAACATCTTGTCAAGCAGAAGCTTTTAAACCAATAATGTAGATTCTGGAATTTAAATGTGAGTCAAACAATTGTAATTAAGATAAAAGACAATGGACAGGTACCACTAATCCACTCAGAGTAAGGAAAGAAACTACAAAAGAAAACAAGTTCCTATAGGATTGGCAAGTAAGCGTTATGTTGTCTTATACAAATTTCTAAGAAATTTTTAATAGATTAATCCAGAACCTATATTGACTATCTAAATAATACCACAACTGCTGTTAAAATGGATGTTTTCTAGGAATTCAAATCTATAATAATTCAGTTAATAGCATACAGAGTTAAAACATTAAATTGAACATGAAACAGAATAAAATAAGTTGAATATCCGAAGCCTTAATAAATTTGATTTAAATACTTAGTGTTCCCTCCTTCACAAGGAACAAGTCAGCAGTACCGAAAAACTGATCTTATAGTTTTTAAAGTTGAAAAGCTCAGAAAAGACCTAAGATAAGAAGCCTGATTGCTCAGAAATTCCAACTATTTGTATTAAAGCAAAAAGTGTGACATGATTTAATTTTTGTGGCAACATTGAATTTTAATTTATGATACTGAAGAATTTTACTATATTCAACTTTAATTTTATCCTATATTCTCTTTGTTAACCAACTTTTCTAAATGCATAGAAAAGTGAAAGGAAAGAATTCAAGATAAAAACTCCCTACTAACCTGCCCCACAAAGTGTCTTCTTCTTACAGAGCTTCGACTATAAAGCTTAACGAGAAAAATAATCTCTTTTTCACTCTGTATAAGCGGAAAAATCATAGTCTCTCCCCACTTTACTCTTCCATTGGAGGCCTTCAGTAAGCGTGTCTTCTTCTTATAAATCAACTCTCCTGAGCTAAACATTGCCACCTTCACAAAAAAACCTAAAAAACAAGAAATTTTGATACATAAAATTTTTTTAAATGCCATATAAAGATATATATCTATATATTATGTTTGTTGTAAAAATACAAATAAGCCACTTTCAAAGATCTGATGAGCTATTGCCATAACAGAAAACTTCTCTAGTAAACTTTGTAATTTTTATCACACTTTACAAATAACTACTGTAACCTCAAATGAATTTATTCTTCCTCTAACCTGAATGTCGTTAAAGACTGGAACGGCAGGCATAAATAACAAAGCAGCACACGTTGAAAAGGACTGTACAAACCAGAGGTGCCAGCTCTTTGGACAGCTAGGGGAATTTACTTCACAATTTTATGCGGGTAAAATTCTCTGCTTGAGATTCCAGAAGCTACACATATGCCCACTAGAGAAAAATCTATTCTTTAAATAAATTTGAGATGTAGAGCTTCCAGTAATGGCAAAATAGTACAATAGGTTGTACAAACTAACCTTCCCATAGGTAACAATTACAAACTCTGGGAAAAATATGAAAAACAACTGTTCAGGACACTGAAGACTGACCAAAAGCAGGAAGAAATTGGAGGAGAGTCAACTCTTAAAAGATGGGAATGGTATTGGGCAAAATTCAGGTTTACAGAGCTTTGTCACCTAAGCACACTCCTGAGTCTGACTGATACACAGTGCCTACAGCTCAAGCAGAGAGTGCAGTCTGACAGATTTGAGTAGTCAGAGGATAGGGCTGGGACTGCCAGGACAGGAAGAGAGCGAGGAGGGGATTTCCAAAAGGAGGGAGCCGCAAAGAGAGGACTGAGACTGGCCATTAGATTTATAATATGGAGGTCACCAGTAAGCCTGATTGGCAGTTTTGATTAAAGGAACACCCCTGTTAACGTAATGAATTGCATCTGTAGATTTCTACTGTTGTCCTTGTTTCCTAGAACTAACCCTAGGTAGTCCTGGTAATTTATTCTTTTAATGCCAAGTTGGACTTTATTGGCTTATTTTTTATTTTATGATTTTTCCATCTATCTACATAAGAGATGGTAGTCTATAGCTACTTTTTGCATGTGCCATCCTTTCTGTTTTGATATCAAAAATATGTTAACTTCATAAAGTTACTTTTTGCATGCTCTGGAACAGCTTATATAGAATAGGAATTACATGCTCCTTGAAAGTTTGGTAGAATCTGTCAGTAAAATCGTGTTGGCTAGTGCTTTTATTAGAGGCAGTTCTTTAACTACCTTTACACAGTTACTGTTTTATTCAGATTCACTCTCTCTGGAGTGAATTTCAGCAATTTTTTTCCTAGAAAATCATTTATTTAATATAGATGTTCAAATGAACTGGTATAGTTATAAATGGTACTGCCTTATTTATTATTGAATCTCTTCTGAATTTGAAATTATATCCTCTTTCTTGTTCAGAATATCATTCGTGTTTTCTTTATTTTTTGTTTGATCCAACCTACCATAGGTTCGTCTATTTTAATGATCTTTTCAAAGAAAAAGCTTTCAGTATTATTGATTATGTCTTCTATTGTTGACTCCACATTCATTAACTTCAACTTTAGCTTTAATTGCTTACTTCTCCTTTCCTATGTGTCTGCTGTTGTTTTTCTAGCTTCGTGAGCTCAACTGCATTTATTTTCAGTCTTGGTAGTTACAGTGGACATCCATTGCTTTTGCCTGCCTCCAGATATTTTCTCTTCTTCTAGCAGGAAAAAGAAGCACTCTTATCCCACTCTTAGCCCTTTAGATAGGACTGACCTCAAACCTCCAGCTTGAGGGGCAGCCATGTGAACCAGGCCTAGACAACCAAAGTACCAGAAACCCTGGTTGTGCCCAAAGGTGCAGGGAGGGAAAAGTGTTTCAAGGTGTGTGTTTGATATTTTTGCTTTTTTAAATTAAGTTTCTAGTTAGCAGAGTATCCAACAAAGGACATAGACCTGGAGAGAGGATAAATTATCTAGGCTGGTGAAACATCTGACAGCCCTCTGGACACTCAACCTATTTTAACTAAAGAGCTAAAGAAGGAATAGTATCAAATGCAGAGAGGTCACAATTGGATAAGAGTCAAGAGATCAGTGGATTAAGGTAGACACGATGGCTAAAATTTGAAATCCAATAAAGTACTTTTAAGTTAAAAGGTAAGTATTTAAGTTAAATAATAAAAGATAAGTATTTAAGTTAAACAATAAAAGTGAGATTTTAATCTCCATTGTAAGAAATGTAGGAAAAACTATCTTTTACTAATATTTTCTGAAGATTTCACTTCAAACCACTGATACACTTACTCAAAGTCAGAGGTGTTGAGGAGCTTGGGAGATACTGTGCCTCAAGAATCTGTAACTGAATTCTGCTATTTACCGCTTGAAAACAAGTTCCCAATTCAAGTTCTGCACGGCAAACCTGCATATCAAAAAAGAGTCATTTGGTAATTAAGAACAAAGTTTTGGGATATTTCAAAAATTCAAAAATAAAGACCTAAGGTTAGAAATTTTGAACCTACTGCTTTTTATTGACACACAAAGCTATACGGTGTAAGAGAAGGTTAAGACAAATGTCATGGATTCTGTAGATATGAGGTACTCACTTTCATGAACTCTGAAAGTACAAGTTACACCTACATACCGACCCCTCAAAATCAGGGAGACCAAAAGATAATTCAAATTAAAAACTAATTAAATTCCTAAGGAGTTTTACTAGAGAAAATGTCAGTGAAATAAACACCAAAAGAGTACACTTTCAAAAGACAAATGTAGCCTTTTGAATTATTTTTTAATAACATATGAAATATGATAAAAAATGTTATACGTGAGAATCATCATTATTCTTTCTAACTGTAGAAATCAGAGTAGATGTTACCAAAATCAGAAGACAAAGGATTACTGCAACGAACAGATGTGTGGATTAAGAGCCGAATTACTATGCTGAATGGAAGCAGGCCAAAGAAGAGAGTTGGCAAGAAGGAAGCTAATGAAAGTGACAAGGCAGGAAATAATAAGGAAAAGGTCAAAGGAAAACCTGAGGCAAACAATAAAATGAAGGAGATGTAGAAAGGGGGAACGTTAAAATGTGTTCTTCAGAACTGCGACTAACAGCAGAAGAAAGTTGGTAATTTGCCTGTGAAATGGAACACAAGCCAGCCTGCTTATGTGGAGTCCAAGGTCCTTGGAGCGAAAAATAAGAGAGGGAAACATAAAGTTGTCCAAACACAAAAACATTACTGTCCACATGTTCAAAAGAACAAGTATGGGAATAAAGCATGAACATAATGTTAACGGATCTCACTAGGGCTCAGCATAGACACAAAAGTCTTTGCTAGCACTGATTCCAACAAAGCTACAAAACAGGTGAATGATGCTTCAGTTGGTGTTTCTTTTTTTTTTTGTGAGGAAGATTAGCCCTGAGCTAACATCTGTTGCCAATCCTCCTCTTTTTGCTAAGGAAGATTGGCCCTGGGCTAACATCCATGCCCATCTTCCTCTACTTTATACATGGATGCCTGACACAGCATTGCTTGACAAGCGGTGCGTAGGTCCACACCCAGGATCTGAACTCTTGAACCCCGGGCCACTGAAGCGCAGTGCGTGAACTTAACCACTATGCCACCAGGCTAGCCCCTTCATTTGATTTTATATTTGATAATTGCTCAGTATTCCCCAATAATTGGCTCATGGCTCATTGAAAAAGAACCTTTCTATGTACATGCCATTGACTGAATCTTGGGCATTGTCTTAAAAACATGATTCTGTGTTTTAAAATTGGTCATGCCATAAGAAATCAAGAGATAGACAGTGAAAAGCAAATCACTTAAAAGTATAAACTCAACTGTTGAGGTTAGACTCCCCCTTGAAAAGTCTAAAATGATGGTAACACGTGTCTATTTTAGCAAAAAATGCTGAATTCTAATCAATAGGTGAATGTATTGCTTTTGCTTTTAATCAGAATAAGAATGGATTAATAAATCTTTTCACATGAACTAATTCAGTAGCCATATATAAAATAAAACCTTTGCTGAATAAAAAAAATGTTGCTGTCCTTGGCATTTTTAAAAAATACATTTAAAAAATACAGTTACTGAGCCAGCCCTGGTGGTCTAGTGGTTAAGATTTGGCACTCTCCCCGCCGCAGCCTGGGTTCGTTTCCCGGTCGAGGAACCACACCACCCATTTGTCAGTTAACATACTGTGGTGGCAGCTCACATAGAGAGCTAAAACTAACAAGTAGGATACACAAGCATGTACTGAAGCTTTAAAATATAGATATATAGTTACTTATTGTTTATAAAACACAAAGAAAATCATGGATAAAAATTTTTTATTAATTTTATTATGGTTTGTACCCACAATGTAATAACACTTATAAAAACACTTAAAGGTGGCAAAATTTTTCTTAGTGTTACATACTTGTAGAGTTCACTCTCATAAAACGGAGCAGCATTTGGTAAAGGGTTTACCATTTCTTTCTTGCCAAAGTTATTTCACAAATTCAATTTATGTTCCAGGATATTAATTCAGATCATGAAAAACTATTCAAAGTGGTTTTCAATCTCATAATAACCAAAATTAAAATTCCAGTCAACTAGTAGGTATGCATTAAGTGCATTTTTAATGAGCACAAAACTGTGGAAGATAGAAAATATGATCTCTGCTCCTGAATAATGTATCTTTTTTTTTCTTTCTTTTTTTTGGTGAGAAAGATTGCCCTGAGCTAACATCTGTTGCCAATCTTCCTCTTTTTTGGCTTGAGGAAGATTCATCCTGAGCTAACATCTCTGCCAATCTTCCTCTCTTTTGTATGTTGGGATGCCTCCACAGCACGGCCGATGAGTGGAGTAGGTCTGTGCCCAGGATCCGAACCTACGAACCCCAGCTGCATAAGCTGAGCACGCAGAACTTTAACCACTCAGCCACGGGGCTGGCCCCCTCAATGTATCATTTTTTAAAGAAAGGAAAACTTTATTGGTCTTCCTAGAATTGTTGACAGTGAAATGTTAAGCATACTTAGAGAAAACCATGATCTGATGATGTTTGAGAACATCTTCTTAGGTGGGGCAATACACAGCAGAGTTAAGAGAGCTGGCTCTGGAATTAGAATACCTCCATTCACATCCTGGCTCCCTAACTACTGGCTGCATGAACTCAGGCAAGTGCTTCAATGTCTTGGTCTCCACAACAGGGGTAACGAGCAGCAATCTCATAAGTTTTGTGTGAGCATTAAATCACTTAGGACCAAGTCAGTTGTATGGTAAGTCTCTACAAACGTCAGCTATTTCTGCAGGCAAACCTTGTCTCTTCCACATTATTCAACGCAGAAATTTGGGTTCTCAGGTACATACTTACATTACTATTTGTCAAGGTCAAGAACTTAGTACTGAAGAAATTATTAGCTCTATATGAAAGTTCTGCTGCTCATGGTGAAATAGTTGTCAGCATGGAGGATGGGTATGTAAGTCTGGCTCTTTCAATGTCACAACTAGAATATCAATTTTCCTCCTCAACTCAGGAAACAAAGCATACTATTCTTGCTTTAGCCAATAATATGAAACATTCACACTCAGTCATATAAAATCACTGGACCAGCATAGCCCAAAAGCTCTTCCTTTAAGAACTACTTCGTCACCTTAAAAATTTTTGAAAGCAGGTAAAATATAAACTCTATACAAATTTAAAATCACAGAGATTTGACTTTTTATTTTAAAGGTTCTGAATGATTTCTATAAATGTTATCCTAACACAGAAACTATATAATTAAATTACTAGGGATTTCTAAACAATTTAAAGACAATGTCCACCTGGCTAGTTAAGAGAAACAAATATCAGATCTCAAAAACCAATCAGCACTATAGATAATCAAGCTCTTTACAAAAAACACCAGCTGTAAGAACCTCCATTCTACCCAATTTATGGACAGATATACAGCTTAGTCATGATTAAAACAACTTTCTAATCTATTTCAATGCAGTCTCTGATTGAGTTTGGAGTTGATGATTCTTTCTTGCTTTTACTAAGTTATCAGCTATTAAAAAAACTAAAAACAAATTAATTAATAATTTAAAATTCTTCATACTTCAGGTTTATTTTCCCTTGAAGAATGAAACATTAATAAAAAATGTACTAGAAAAGGTAACCCTAAGGTTATTTCCCAATGAAGAAGAAAATGGGCTCTGTCAACCTTTTATCAATTATTTTAAAAATATTATTAAACAATAACATTGTTATTATTATTATTATTGTTGCTTCTTGAGAGCCTTCCTGATCCTCTAATATATTCTAGGGGTTCAAATTATACTCCAACAAACAAAAGCTCACCCACTAAATGATTCTAAAAGTATGAAATACTTTTAACATTACATACTACTATCACTTACAGAAATTTTTGAAAGTGGTGTTATTTCCAAAGAGTAATCCATTTCCTGTGTGCTAAGAGGTCTGAGTGATAGTGAGCATTCTCCAATGGTTTTCTTCCTGGGAGTCTGGGTTTGAATCTTAAATACAAGCTTTACAGTTTGTAGATTTTGGAGTTTAATGGCAAATACAAAAGTTTCCATATATTCAATAGTCTAAAAAAAGAAAATACAAAATATATAAATAAAAGGACTGGAAAAAAAGGGTGATATGACAATACAAAATAAACAAAAATAACATTTTATAATCTAGGAAAAGTAGATTTAATTTTTTTACAACAACAAAAAATATTTTTTAATATAAATGAAAATGAGAATGGCCATGAATTATTTTTCCAGAATTTATCCTGGATACTACCTTTCTTACTTTCACAAATCACCCTTTTAATTACTTAGTCAGGAATTCAAGTCAATATCAACACCAAGTTCACCAGAATATAGTTTTTTCCCTTTCTGAAAATGAGGTTGTTTTCCATCTTTGGTTCTGGAGCATCTTTCTTGCTATTCACAATTCTTCAACAGTTAAAAAGAGTGGTTCGAGAATCTCATGTGAGCTCTCTCAGTACCCGAAATCTAACTTGTTCACGTTAAGAGACTTGAATTATTTCTTTAAAGGAGCTATTCTTTGTCTAATGTTCTTCCCACCTACGTGAGGCTTCAGTTTCTCTTTTGGTGATGCTCATTCCACTCTTTCCAATCTCAAAATCAATCTCCTTGATAGAGAAGACAAAGGAAAATATAAATTTAAAGTTCTACCTTCTCTTATAAGCATCCACCCCAGGTAGCAAGTCAGTGTCGTCCATGCTCGGAATATTTTCAAATGTTCTTTTTATTACTTTTAATATTTTTCAAACCTTGGTTTACCATGGGCTAACACCCTTTTGACACTAGACTGTTCTTTGCTATACACTTCCTTCTTTCCATCTTTAGAGCATCTGTTCAAAAAGGAGCTTTTTTTGCCTTTTGAAAAGGCAAAATAATATCAATATTTTAGATATTGTGCCCAAATTTCACTTTTATTATAATTGCTTATGTCTATGTAGTCAGAATTGTGTCTCTGAGAACTTCCCAACCACTTAAGCTATCTTTTTCTTTCAGAGTCTCAAACCATAGGATCACACCAATAATACAGTTACATAAAATGTTTAATTTTTAAACTCAGAAGCAATGAGCTTACAAATGAAGCAAGTGTGCTGGTTTACTTCACATTTTGCCACAATAGGGGTCTTCCCAAACAACCTGATAAATAGTAATAAATTTTAAAAGTAAGATTCCATGCAAGTTTCAACGGGAGAACATTTTTTTCCTAACTTTCCTAAGCTAACTTAGCTTTATTTGAAAATCAAAAAGCAAAATTATTTAACTCAGGAAGTATTCATCTCTGAGTGTCAGGATTATAACCAGAGTTAAGATTTATTTCCATCTAGACTTTCTATAATCCACATCTTCGTAAAGTGAGATGCTAATACAAATACATCAATTTTGATTACTGCCTTTTCACTTATTAAGAACATTTTTCCATTTCCTTAAACACTCTTCCTAAACATTATTTCATAGCTTCCTAGTACTCTGTCGCTTGGTGTTATGGTTTGAATTGTGTCCACTCAAAAAGATATGTTGAAGTCCTAACCCCCAGTAACTCAGAATATGACCTTATTTGGAAATAGGGTCATTGAAGATGTAATTAGTGAAGTTAAGATGACGTCATACTGTAATAGATAGACTCCTAATCCAATATGACTGGTGTCCTTATAAGAAGATGGCCACGTGAAAACACAGAGACACAGGGAGAACGCCATGTGAAGATGGACGCTGAGATGAGAGCGAATCCAAGGAATGTCAAGGAATACCAAGGATTGCCAGCCATCACCAGAAGCTAGGAGAAGGGCATGGGACAGATTCTCCCTCAGAGAAGGAACCAACACTGCTGACACCTTGATTTCAGACTTTTGCCAAAACTGCGACAGAGACATTTCTGTTGTTCTAAGCCATCTAGTTTGTGATACTTTGTTACAAAAACCCTAGGAAACTAATACACTTGGTATGCCATGAGTTTTCTCAACCATTCTCCTATAGGAGACATTTAGATTGTTTCCAAGTTCTCCACTATGAACAGAACTGCCAAGAATACTTTACATATATATACACTTTTTTGTGTTTCGGATTATTTCCATGGAACAGATTCCAAGTAGAATTACTATGATAAAAAGTATAAATATGTTAAGGTTTTGATGTGAATTGTCAAAATAATTTCCAGAAAGTTGTGTGTTCTAGAGTACTTGTAAAATTTTTCCTAATTTTAATAAGCAAAAAAAGAGAAAAATGAAAGATTGAAAAGAAAAAGTAACATGTAATTTAAATTTGTATTTCTATGATTACTAGTGAGAATAGATTTTTTTTCATGTTTATTAGTCATTTGAATTACCTTATTTTTACATATGTTCTTGTAGAAGATACCTTTCATTTGCATGGAAAAATACTAACCTTTCAATCCATATCAGCAGACAGAAATGAAGATATATTTAAGTTAATGTGAAATCTAGAATCTATAAAACCAAACTCAGAATTCTAAGTCTTCCAGCTATCATAATTGGAAGTATTCAAAAGAAATTGATTGTAATCATGCCATTATTTCTCAACGCCAAAGTAGGGTGGGGGCAGAGAGGATGAAAATATAGACATTATTTTCCTTTCATACAAAAAAAGTAGTTTTCTTAGATATTATTCATTTTCTACATATTTTAGTGATTCAGATTTTCTTTTTAAAATGTATGAATACTGGACAATGAAATATCAAATATTTTTGAGGCTCAAAATTATCTTTAAAAAGCAAGGGATACACAATTTGTAGTTTCCCCAAAATAAACCACTTTCTGATTCCAATTCTTTACATGGGTTAAAGTGACAAATACGAGAAAAACATAAAAAGAAATTCAAACACAAACAGCTACTTACACTGGAGGCCTCCTTGGCTGAAGATTTGAAATGCACTGGTTTGGGTAATGTTAGTATTCCTTTTATAGAAATAGTAGGAGTGTCTCCATAACTAGAGGGCCAACTTAAATCTCTGCACTAAAAAAATTAAAAATACGTTTGAATTTTACAAAGGACACTGACAATATAAATATTTGATGTATTTCTTGAGTTAATGACTTCAGATAAAAACTATAACAGTAAACTTGAGTCCACTGAGACCTCTTGTTTCATCTACATTAAAATAACTTGACATTTAACGTTCTAGACACCATGTCAATTTCCTTCTTGAGGTTAAAAACAAATAAACTTCCATCACACCTACAGATTTATTTTCTTTAGATTCTTTATTAAATACTATCTTCTGCAAAATACTGAAGAACCCTAAATTCCAAAGAAGGTATTGGCTCCATTCTCCAGAAGAGAGCAACAGCAGATGCTCATAATGTCTAAATATTCAACTTTGTAAGAAAAGTTGGTATTAACTAATTAACTTACCCGTAAAACTGTGATCCAGATCTGTTCTACTGAAGAATTATAAAACACTTTCACATTCAATCTCCCAAATTCTCTTTCATCTCCTGATAGAGTAATTGTATCTGAATTGTACAAGGACAAAGATGTTTGAAATGCTAGGCAATCTTTCTAACCCAATCAAGCTTTGATACAATCCAATTTTAAGAACACAATTAAAAATGCTACAATTTTTTTAATTGTCAATTTAATAAGACAAAAATCACACTTCAATGTTTTTGTTGAAGTGCTAGGGGGAAGATATACTATAAAAAGTACACAGCTTAAAAACTTAACCTAATTATACCCTGAGGGATTTACGTTAAAACTAAGAAAAACCTTCCCATATAACATTGATATGGGTTAATATTGTATGTTTCAGGAAGTTCCTTCACTAATATACTTTAAAACAAACAAAAGATATTTAACTGTCTCCCTTTTTTTTAAAGATGCATTCATGCCTGAACACTAAAAAATGGACCATCTGATCTGTGTACTCATATGCAGATAACACTGCCAATGTAGATATAATCATCTAGAGGTTTTTTTACCTTACCATATGTACTTTCAAATTACTATTGGGTAGACATAATTCCCTTAAGAATATAAAAATAGGATACTTTATTCCTTACCCAGGCTTCTGTTACTCCCCTGAGAATTTTTCCTTGACGAAGAACTACTGGGCATACTGGACAATGAATCATGTCTCTACAAATAAAATTCTTCTTTAGTCAGAAATTGCATATCAAATTTTAAGGATTCTGAAATTTATGCCCCAATACCCACCCTAGTAACAAACTGCATGCTAACCATTCTGACAGTGTTACTGATCAGAATTTCCCACTTTTAGACAGTAAAGAGGAAAAAAGCCTTTTGCGTGGTTATCAGAAAAATCTTAAATATCTTAATATGGGAAAGCCTTTGCTGTTCTTGGTTTGGTTTTGTAATAAGGAGGAAGAGAATTACTGCTTATATTTCACACTTGAAAGTACTAATAAAAATCAGAATATATTTGGAAGCGCCCTGTTACCTAAAAACCTGTAAAGCAGCAGTTATCAAAGCATGGTCCCTGTGGTCCAGGAGTTTCAGCATCACCTGGAAACATGCCAGAACTACAAATTCAGGCCCCACTGCAGAGCCACTGAACCAAAAGCTCTAGAGATGAGGCCTGGCAATCTGTATTTTAACAAGCTCTCCAAACAATTCTGATGCATGTTAAAGAACTGGTGCTATAAAGAATTAAGTTTGCAAAAAATTAACTCAACGGAGGATAATTAAGGATTATTTAGAACACACTTCCATTTTAACAAAATATATGTTTATACATTCACATGGGAAAAAGTCCACAAACATATATAACAATATTTTCACAGTGCTTCTACTCTCAATTATAGAAATATAGGTGATTTGTCATTTTACTTTGCTTAAGTCTACTTTCTAATTTTTTAATAATTATCACGGTTTACTTGTATTAAAAAAGAAACACTTTTTTTAAATATCAAAAAATTCTCAATTCTATTTCAAAAATAGGAGGATACTGTGTTGATATTAATGAATAAAGTCTTACATCTCAATAGAAATACTAACCAGGTAATTATGTTCAATAAGGAAAGTTAAATCAATAAGCTCTTTTAACTACATCATTTTAAATTCCAATTGCCTCAAGACTGCCTGAGCACACACCAACCGAGAGACATAGGGTTCACAAAAACACAAACGAAAGAAAAAATTACCGCCTTCTAGTATTCAACCGAGAGCTTCCTAAAATAATGCACATGGGAAATGCCAAGAGTTTATAAGGCAGATAGTAGAATAGATACATCTACAAAAGATACACATGTTGTTTCTAATTCACACATTTCTGAATTTTTAGCTTGAAAATAAATTATCACATATAATTAAATTTACATAAATAATTTACCTGGATGAACCGCTGAGGTGAACTGGTAAGATCAAACATAGACCTGCTCAGCCCAGGGGAACCAGGAAGTTTGTTGGGCCTTAAATCACAAACTACAAAGGGACATAAGAAAATTACTTATTTTTATAGTAAAGAAGAAGAAACACCGGAATTCTACTTAATTACAATGAACTAAATCTCTATAGCAATATATCATGAATATTATATACAAGTCTATTTAAGAGAGAAAGTCTTCTAATGAAGTTAAAAAGATTTTTTTTCAATTATTTTACTTTTTTTTTGAAACAGAAACCAACATAAACAAACAACACATTTTCATATCCACATCAAATAACGTGCAGGGAAAATTCATTCTTTCTGCTTACGCTACTCAATTCTTCATCCCAGAAGAATAATCTAAGAGGATGTAAGTCCTCTGTGCTGAATGCAATTCAACTATTTAATGAGCACTTATTACATTAAAAAAAATCAGTGCCGTGCTCCCGTATTTCTAGTTTCCCTCCTAAAGTGTAAAATCCTTGAAGAATAGAATCTGAATACTAATTGCGTGTTCTAGTGCAGTGCTGAAATAAACACTGAAATAAATACTTCAGCTTTATTTTCAGTACTTCACCCTGAATTCAGTGGTTAACTATATATATCAAAAACCTGAAAAACAGTGAGAATTTTTTGAATCAGATATGTAAAAGATAGACTATAACTGATACGGTCTCAAATATGAAACTGAGAAAGTTCTAAACTCATTTAGGCATTTTCTATTTTCTTTGTTTATATTTCTAATCATATCATGAGTTTCCAGATTCATCATTTTCACTGAACAGGGCAGAAAAGAAAAAAGCTAGTAAATATCTGTTGCAGAATTTATGAATGGACAGATGATATATAAAATATATACAAAATAATCTGAAAACAAAACTTCTTTCAAAAAAGGACCAATAAAATGGAATTTGGAACTACCAACACATATAACTCAGTAATCTTTCAATTTTCATATTAGATATAATATCTTGGAAAAGTCATGATGTTTATCACATCACTTCTAGAGCCTGCTTTTCTCTTATTTTTAAATTGTTTTTCATAACATGAATCATTTCTTCCAGTGTCTTAGATTTCATTTGATTTTTACATTTGTTATTTGATTTTTACATTTGTTAAAGACAAACATAAAGAGGAGAAAAAAAAAATTTTCATACCTGATCCATATGGTCTCGTTGCTTCTGAACGAGGAGGAAAGCGCCGACTCAGATCAGGTGAAAGGTGCTGATACATATAGAATGGGTTATACACGTCATAGCTAGGTACATGCTGGAAGGAACTGGCAAGTTCTACCTTTCGATCTCCAAAAGATGCTCTGGCAGATCCTGAAAGCAAGTGTTTCTCAAGTTTTACAACATCCTTTTCTTAGAGTTATTAGCCAACAGCTGGTGCACCCAAGGCAAAGGCAAAAAAATTTTGTCTCGAGTAACACTGAATCACATGCACTTGTATCTAAAACAATAAGCACACATTTACTGAGCTCTAACTGGGAGAGATCAGCCATGAACCCTGCTCTCAAGACAGCCTGGTAAATTTTTGGCATTTTTCTTTGCCCCATAGACAATTCTATATTTTGTGACCTAAGTTTCCTTTTATTATTCTACTTACACAAAGAACATCTTTTAAGTAAGAAGATTATCTTTTTTTTGGAGATGCACTCTTTTCATAAAGACACAGAACATTTATGAAAACTGACTACATGCTGAGATACACAGAGTAAGTCTCAAAAAATTTTAAAGGATTGAAATCATACAGAGTATATTCTCTAACCACAATGCAATAAAGTTAGAAATCAAATAACAAATTGAATAGGAAATATTTATATCGAAATTAAAAGGACCAAGAAGAACTATAAAAAGATAACCTTTAAGAATAAAAACAAGACTGAAAGATTTGCTCTACTGGATATTAAGAACAGAATATTGGCACAGTTATAAGATCAGTGGAACAGAACAGAAGGCCCAGAAAGAGACACCCATTTTATGGACACTTGATTTATAATCAATATGGCACCGCACAACAGTGGGGAAAGAATGGTCTTTTCACTGAACGGTGATAAGGCAATTAGACATTGATATAGGGAAAAAACCTTCATTCCAACTAAACATATTCACAAAAAACTAATTCCATGTGGTTTGTAGATCTAAAGTAAATGTTAAAGGCAAACCAATAAAACTTTTATATTTAAGTAAATTTATAAGACAGTTTTCACTTCCTTAGGGCAAGGATGTACTTCTTAAATGGAATATAGCATTAATAATAAAAAAATTTTAATAAACTGAACTACATTCAAATTGAAATTTTCCATTTGTCAAAAGACTATTTAAGAGAGCAAAAAGGTAACCCATAGAGTGGTTGAAGAAGATATGTGCAACAAATATAACTGACAAAGGGCTCACACCTAGAATATACGAGGAACTCCCACAGATCAATAAGAAAAAGACAGACAAGCCTATATATAAACTGGCTCAAGACTTAAGCGGGCACTTCAGAAAAGAAGCTACCCAATTAGTCAATAAACACGACCTGGTGCTCAATTTCATTAGTCATGAGGGAAATGTAAGTTAGAACGTCAATGAGATACTACCACACACTCACGGGAATGGTGAAAATTAAAAAGCCTGACAATAGCAAGTGTTAGCAAGAAAGTAAAGCAGTGTGAACTATCATTATCTGCTGGTGGGAACGTAAATTGATACAATCACTGTGGAAAACAGTTTGGCAATTTCTACTAAAGCTGAAGATACTTATACCCTATGACCCAACAATGCCATTCTGGGACATACACACAAGTGAAATGCTTGCACATGTGCACCAAGAGACAAGTACAAGAATGTTCATATTATCCATAATAGCCAAAAACTGGAAAAAACTCAAATGTCTATCAACAGTAAACTAGGTAAACTGTAGTATATACTTACCACATAAAAACACCTTTTAGTATGCTATACACAAACACTACTGTCTATCATGTTATTTAGGTTACAATAGAACAGATATACACTTACTGTACAAATATGAAAACAAACTGAAGCTACTAATAATTTGAATGAATCTCACAAATATAAGGTTGAATGAAAGAACTCAAAACAAAAGAATACATACTGAATATGTAATTTCATTTATATAAAGGTCAAAAAACAGAAAAAACAAAACTACAACATTTAGGGATACGTGCTTAGGTAATAAAAAGTAAGAAAAGCAAGAAAGTGATGATTATAACCTTTGGGATACTGATCACTCTGCAGTGACTGAAAAGGGGGAAGACGGAAGCTCTGGGGTTGCTGGTAACTGTATCTCTTTACTAGAGTGGGAACTATACACATGTTTTGCTTTGTAATAAATCACTGACCTGTATACTTCTGTTTTGCTTTTTTTTTCTATATGTGTTTTATATTTCACAATTTAAAAAGGATAGATCAGATTTCCTTCAAAGCTAATAATCACACTGGAAATAACATATAGACATAAAGGTTTTTGTTTAAATTATTGGCATGTTTTAATTCTTTTTGTCCCATCTAAAACAGAACCCCCAGTACCAGCTAATATTTTCTGAATTAAGCTAAACAATAAAACAGGTGGTTTCACACTGAGTTCAGAAAATAAAATAAAATATGGGGTTATGAGGTGAGATTTTATCCTCACCCTGGTTCAAATAACTATGTGTACAATCCAAGCACGGTACACAGGCAGAGGGGTGCCAAGAGGGAATTATGATGCCAGAGAGCCTAATAAGGAGCCTGTACCCCTTCAAAGCTAACACTTAAATCCTTCAGCACACAAACACTGCTACAAAAGTCTGTTTATGGTAACAAGAACAGCATTGTCAGGAGTAGTAGCACCAAAGAGGACTCAGTACCTTTTAGGCTATGTCTAAAAAAGAATATTCTGATTTCAGTTTTCCTTTACAAGTAAGCCACTAGAAAATTTCAATTTTCCCCTCCAACACTATACTGTAATATCGTTTTTAAAGTTCAAAAGGAATTTCTCTCAATTTACAGAACTACAATGCTATAAAACTAAGTGTAAAGTTACACAATTGCTTACACCTCTCAAAAGCCCTATTTAAAATTTCAATATTTATCCAAAAAGCATTCTCTTGATGGACAGGTAGGCAGATAGACAAAGTAAGCACTGTAAAATGTTAATGATAGACTCTGTATGTTTTCAAACCAGTAAGCTGCAGCTGTAATCAGACCCATTAGCAAGCAAGCAATGCAACAAAACAAATTTCAAATATTGGAACATAATTTTAGTCATTATTGATGGCGGTCTACCCTATCTTCTCAACACCTCCATGTCAGCCTATCACTCACACACGCATGTACATATATTTGACTTCTATAATTAGGCACCAAGAATACTTTTTTGACTCCAGTTAAATAATTTTCTCTCCAATATGCTAAAAATCAGATGGCTTCACCACATCTTCAGTGAGCCTATAATTTAAGTGTAAACCAATTTCTCACTCATTCAACTCAAAAAGTAATCTGTTTTCTAGTGATACAATGAAAAAAAAAAAGACAAAAGAAAAACTATCATATATTGCCAGGAAGGTATTTCTTACTTATTTTCTGATTATGAAAATAATACATAAAATACTCTAAATGTCTAAGAACAGAGAATTTATTAAATAAATTACAGTATATCCATATGATTTAATACTACGGAGTCATTAAAAAGCAATGAATATGAAAACATGTTTACAATATATGATGTGAATAAAACAGATTAGGAGACTGTTTATACGGTTTAATCCCAACGTTGTTAAACAGGTACAAAAGACAGATCAATTGACTGGTATATCCTGTGAGCCAGAACTTTTAAAAATTATTTTTGAGAGACATTACCAACCTGTGCAAAACAAGGTGATAGGCCAGGCACGGGGTTCATCTTTCCCTGTTTCTTTAAAAAAAAATCACTCCTATCAGAGTGATAGGATTTTTTATCAACTCTCCTGTAGATAACAACGATAAACTCCAGACCCAAGACTAAACAAACAGAAACCCTGAAGGCACTGGAGAGTGAACAGAAGCAGTGCAGATTCTGGACAAAAGTTCTCTCTTGGAAAAAAGGGAATGGCACAAAGTGAATTACCCGTTTTTAACGACTTTTAGACTGAAGGCAGGCCAAAGTTGGCACCAAGCAGGGTGGATAAAACTCCAACAGAAAATCCACAGTCTTTCTGGCCTGAAGAACCAGAAGGCAGAGTTCAGAGTGACCATGGCTGCTAGAAAGTAAGGTGGGAATCTTGGAAAGAAGAGAGCCCCAAATTCTGTGAATGAAGTCTGCTCAAATATCTGGCTGATCCCTAACCACACATGTGCGAGACAGACTCCAACTAAGGATAAAAAAACTAAGCTGAGATAAGAGCTGCCACCAAAACCACAGAATTTGTAGCATAGTCCAACCAAGTTAATTGCCTGGTTAAACAAAGGAAGAAAAAAAAGACAAAAAAAAAAAAAACAAAAAAAAACCCACCCTCAGAGGTGTAACAGATTCTAGAGTCTCCATAACATCCAACATCCAGAATATAATCCAAAGTTACTCCATACACAAAGAAACAGGAAAATGTGACCCATTCTCAAAAAAAAAGACAATCTACAGAATCCAAACCTAGATTAAAGCTCAAAGACATAAAATAAAATAGGCTCACAATAATGAAACAAAAACAAAACAAAACAAGAAATCACAGCCAGAAATAGAAACTACAAAAAAGAACCAAATGTAAATTCTACAACTGAAAAATACAATTGTTAGCACTGCCTAAATAGCTATGATAGATATAGCCAAAGGTTAGCATAAGTTAGCATAAGGGAAGCCATCTTGTAGAGGGGAATCATGTAGAAATTATAAATGACCCTGATCCACAAGATACCCCCTTTGCTTGTCAGCACTGCTCTAGTTTGCACGTAGCCTGGATAAGTCCACACCTGCTTGTGAGCAATATGCATGCTCTGCTACTTTCTCAGCCTCGGCTTGTACATAGACCTCCCTATTGCGATAAGGCAGTAACTTTGTTCTTTAAGTTTTCCCAGGAGTGTAACGACCTCCAGAGAGCAGCCCTATGCTGGCATCCATCACTGGTGACAAGAGAAAGGGATGATCCGGCATCTGAAGGACTACAACACCAGATGGTCACATTCCGAGACCCCCCTTCTTTTCAGCTCATTTGCCCTATGTAACTGCTTCAAAAGTTTGTAGTTTTAAGATGGTTCTTTACGGCGTTAGTCTGCCATCTTCCCCCTTGCTAGCAAGCTGTGATAAAAAGACCCTTTCTCTCCTACCACCTTGTATCTGGACTGTTGGCTTGTCTTTGTGGTGAGTAGAGGACCCCTTTCTGGGGGTAACACAATGTCTAAAATAAAAAATTCACTGGATGGGCCTAACAGCTGAATGGAGATAACAGAGGAAAGAGACAGTAAACTTGAAAATAGATCAATATCATCCAATCTTAAGAACAGGCAAAAAAAAAAAAAAAAAGATTGGGGAAAAAAAAAACAAAAAAAGAAGTCTCAGAGACACACAAAACAATATCAAAAGGTCCAACATGTGGGTAATTGGAATCCCAAAAGGAGAAGACAGAAAGGATGGGGCAGAAAAAATATTTAAAGAAATATTCTAGATCTTGATAGGAGTTTGGATTACACTGGTATATCCATTTGTCAAAACTCAAAAAATACAAACTTAAAAACTTGGGTGGCTCATATGTGTAAAGTTTATGTCAAAGAAGAAAACTATAAACAGATATTGAACTCTAGTAAATGATATATATACTTAAGTATTTAGAGGAAAGGTTACTGATGTCTGTAATTCACTCTGACAGGCATTCTCCTCCCACCTCACAAAAGGATTAATAATGGACAGAGAAATGGATACATGAATAGATATGTGATAAAAAGTATAGTAAAATGATCATGATAGAATCTATGTGGTGGATATACAAGTATTTACCATTAAGTTCTTCCAACTTTTCTGTATATGTGAAATTTTTCATAATAAAATTTTGAGGGAAAAAACCATTATGACTCACAGTGTTTCAACAGACTGAAACAAATTATTTTTAAAATACAAGAGTTACATATTGTTTCCTCTTCATTAATCCATTGGCATCTACAATATAAGCCAAAATTCAGCCAATGAATCTACCTCATTCAAGTGGCTCTTTAAACTGGGAAGTGTATTAGGATCAGGAAGTTTAGTGGTGAAGAAAGATGAGAAGGAACAAAGACCACTTCACTGCTTCCTTATTTCTTTTTACACCAAATTTTAGAAAATAGTAGATAAGAATATGTCATACATTTACCGATCAAATACAAAATAATTCCTCTATTTTCTCTTTCTAGATGTGTGAAGGATAACTGATACATTATAATTATATTATTCCTTTAAAAAAGGCCAAATCTACAAACAAATGTATTGTACTATGATCAGATTTCATAATGGGACCTTTCAAAAATACTGTACATTAAAATTCCTCTACAGAAAGAGCAAAACATATAAAAGTGAAACGTAAAATTAAAGATATTATATTAAAGACATAAAAGAGCAAAACAACAGCATTTAAATAGCGCATGTTGATTTTTAAACCCTGTCATTCTATTGTTTACCTTCAAGTTCTCCCAGATGTGAAGGAGTTCCTTGCGTCCTGGGCTGAACATAAGATAACTGAAACCTGGGCACCACAAATGGTACTTCTTTGCCATCAGATGGTAATTTGGAAAGTAAATAATCCTCAGTACAGCCAACCTGAGGCTTTATAGAAACAGAAGTCAATGGAGGTGTACAGATAGTCGTATTTTGACTATTTGAGACTGTTGCTTTAAAATCTCTTTCCACGGAAACTGCATATAAAAGAAGAAAAAAGAAAAGGGAAAAAATCAAAAAATGCATGTAGATTTATATATAATAAACTAACCTAGCATGCTTTGATACTTATTTAATCATTTTAGAAGAAACTGCTGATACATACACTACTCTTGGGTCCTATCAAGCTCTTCTGGAATCTAATTAATTAATTAATTAATTAATTCTGTCCAGCCAATATTTGAGCAATTAATATACTACTGCCAAAGTATATTAACTTATAGTGGTAAAAGCAGTTTTTAAAGAGTCTCATTCCAAAAAAAGAGTTAATAGATGGAAAACAAGTTTATTTTTCAGTTAATTCCACAACACTTTCAGGTAAAATCTAGTCACTTAAAAATATTCCGAACAAAGCAATTCTTATTGTCAAAACTAATGGTTAATATCAGTCTTAGATACATAAAGCAATTCTGAAAAGTTAAAGGTCTCCAAGTCCACAAAAATCTTCACCAAATCACCAAACAAAATGTATACTGACCTTAATATAATAGCGACTCCCCCTGTCCTAGCTTCTCTGACCTATTTTGTCCACTCTCCAGAACCGTATGTGATTCTTAAGCTGTGTGACTTAGGATGGGAAGGTAAAGGATACCCAGAGTTAATCTTTACGTGTAATTAGTATTGTCTGTAGACTGAATGAAGGTACAACTACTATTGTGTAGGAATTTATGAAATTTTTTAATGTAAAAAAAGAAGGCTTTATACTCCAATATACTAGCAAGCTATGCTCTAAACTAAGAAATACAAGAAAGAGCCAATGAAAAAGAAAGTTCCAGTCATAACTCTGAAAAGATGAGGAAACCATGCGATAGAAAGGGAAATCTCCAGGAGGCCTTGATAAATCTGGGTTTTGATCAAGTTAAATGGGTTTTTCTCCATTTGTCATTCATTCACAACTGGCATTTTTTGGCTGGGGGGCAGGGGGTGAGGAAGATCAGCCCTGAGCTAACATCCCTTGCCAATTCTTCTTTTTGCTGAGGAAGATTGGCCCTGGACTAACATCTGTGCCCATCTTCCTTCACTTTATATGGGACGCTGCCACAGCATGGCTTGACAAGCGGTGCGTCAGTGCGCGACCCGGCTCCAAACCTGCAAACCCCAGGCCACAGAAGCGGAGCGCACGAACTTAACCACTACGCCACCAGGCCGGCCCCCACAAATGGCATTTTTTAATGCACTGTTCATAAATTAGAAATTAAAACATTTGCCAGAATGTGTCATCCCCCAAACACACCCAACACTTGTCTTCTCTCCCTGCCTTTGCCTGTACTATTTCATCCGCCTATAACACTCATGTCCAAGCCTCACCTTCTCTTACTTCCTTCTTCCCACTCAGCTTGCTAAAATCGTCTTCAGACTTCCATACCAAATGCCATCTTATTTGTGGTGATGTCCCAGGGTGTCTCTTGGGCTGAATTCATCTTTTTCTCCCCTATGCTCCAGGGTACTTTAATACTTACCTAGTGTGCCTTATATTTACGTTTCTGCCTTCCCCCATGAAGTTAGGAAACATGTCTCATTTCTCTTTATATTACAAAATGCAAAAAATAAAGAAAACATTAAATAAATGTTTGTTGAAGGCAAAACAAAGCAAAACTCACAGTTGTGCTTTTCTGTTTCACCATAGAAACATCCTTTACAGCAACTCTTTATAAATTCTGATGCCATTACATTCAATTTCCAATATCCAGCAAAAGATACAAGCTTCTAATTGTAATATTAATCTGTTGGCAGAATGGGAAACAAGTTAAAATGATCATGCTTGATGCAATTAGATATCACAAATAAACCATATTATCTATCTTTCTAAGACATTCAAATGCTTAGAGGAAGATAGATTTTTGTTCCTATATGTAATTTCGTATAACCTAGGCTCCTTATAAGTTATTAAAATGACATGCTTAAAAATTAGTAAATGAACAATCTCAATGTTAAATCTGAAAAAAAGAAAAATTCCACTCTCAGTTTTCTCTTTTCCTGGTATACCTAAATTCATGTCCAAACATAATTTGAAAGATAATATGGCACTCATAAACAGTGTGAGAAAAATTTCACTTCCTCCAAATCAATTCTTTTGATAATCCAAGGCCCTATAATGAGGGCCAATAAACAAATAACTTCCTTCTTTATGAGTCAGTTTAATGCCTAGAACTATGCTAACAGAAAAATATATCTTAAATCCTCCATCATACACACACAAAAAAAGACACCAGCTAACTAAACCACAAATAAGATACAGTGGAAAATAAAGGGACTCTGTTTTAAATTTACCAGGAAGACAAAATTGTATAAGAACTTCATGTCCAGTTGCCCACCTTGGTCTCAAAGACTTTGTTCCAAATGCACTCTCTTCATGTATGCCTACTTAAACTCTGTACATTTTCACGGGAAATTTCAAATGTATACAAAAGAAGATAAAACAGTATAACAAAACCCCTAATACCCAGACTAAACAATTATCAGCTCAAGGAAAATCTTAATTCATCTCTACCTCCCCACTCACCCTGACCTTTGGATTATTTTGAAACAAATTCCAATCATAAAATTTCATCCATAAATACTTAAGTAATTATCTCTAAAAGATGCGGCAGAAGGACTCAGAAGGTAACTTCAAGGGGCAGTCACTGACTAAAGATGGATCAATTCGAATATCAAAACAAATATTAACTGTAATGGATTGTAACATATCAAATATTTCTAAAAGGTACTCTTTTTTTTTAAACATAACCATAATAGCATTATCACATCTAAAAAATGTAATATAATCAACTACCCAGTCAGTGTTCAAATTTCTCCAACAGTGTCAAATTTTTTTTATAGTTGTTTTGTTCCAATCAAGATCAAAATTTGGATTGTTTCCAGTCTTTTGCTACTAGAAATAGTGACACAGTAGCTTTGTGCACACATATTTTCAGATATTTCCCAGTATATATCTGTAAGACAGATTCCTAGAGATAGGACTACTGGGTCAAAAGGTAAATATATGTGTAATTTTGTTTAATATTGCTAAATTTCTCTCTGAAGTTGTACCATTTTGCATTCCCAGAAGCAATGCTTGAGAGTACCTATTTCTGTCACCAACAAAGTATTTGTCAAAATGCTGGACTTTTGCCAACTGGATAAAAAAAAGACATGATATCTTGTGCTGTTTTAATTTGTCTCTCTCTTACAATAAGCGAGGTTGGGCACCTTTCCATATAAGGCTAATCTGTATTTGTTTTGATCAACTCACTGTTATCTTTTGCCCATCTTTCTATAAAGTTATTGGTCCTTTTCTTCTTCAGTTTTAGAGGATCTTGATATATTTGAGAGATTAACCCACTGTTCATGATATCAGTGGCAAACATTCTTCCAGTTTGTCACTGTCTTTTTACTTTGATTATGGTGCTTTCTGTTATGCAAAAGAAAGAGAGAGAGTGTGTATGTGTGTGCATACGTATGTGTATATATGTGCATATACACATATACATACATATATAAGTGCATACACACACATACACACGTATGTCATTATATTTATCTATGTTTTTTTCTTTTTGTTTCTGGATTTGGAGTCAGAGTAAACTTTTCCCCATCCATAGGTCATAAAGATTTTACCCATGTTTTCTTCTAATACTTAGTATGGTGTTATTTTCTATACTAACATCCTGGTGTAGAGATGGATCCAAACTCATCTTTTCCCTATTGGCTATCCCAGTATCACAAATATCACATTAAAAATTTCATATTTTCTCCATTGATTTTAGGATGCTGCCTTTATTACAGACTAAATTTCCACATGCAGTTGGGTTTATTTCTGTATTTTCTATTCTTTTCAGTTGGTCTGTCTATTTCTGTACCAATGCTATATTTTTTTTTTATTATAAAGGTTCATAATATGTTCTAACATCTAGCAGGTCCAGCCTCCCATCCTTACTGATCTTCAATTTCAGGGTTTTCCTACCTATTCTTGCTTGTCTGCTCTTGCAGATGAACTTTATAATCTGTCTAGTCCTAGGAGGCAAAATCTGTTGGTACTTTCACTGGGATAATGTTAAATTTATACATTGTTTTAGAAAAAACTGACATCCTTACGACATTGAGTCTCCTACCCAGAACGTGGTATATCTTTACATTTGTCCAAGTCTATATGTGTATGTTTGGGAGTTTTTATAGTTTTTCATCATATAAATTCTGAACTTTTCTTGCTAAGTGCATGCCTGTAAAATCTGTTTGGCCATCAAAATAGCATCTTTTCTTCCATTATACTTTGTAAGTGACTTCTGTTTTAAAAATTTATACATTTTTAAAACACTTTTCAGGCCCAGTTTAGAGAATGCATTCCTTGACCACCCAGATCATACTACTTTCTCTCACCTCTAAACATCTAGTGAATTTAAAAAAAATTTTTTTACATTTTTCTTGATATTTCATGAGACCTGTTCTATTTCCCCTGCTAGAATATCAACCATTCAGAAATAATATTGTTCTCACTTTCTACTTAACACCCAGCACCCTGTATGATGCTGGGAACACAGCTGGAACTCAGCAAATATGTAGTTGATAGATAAGGAAACAAAGAATAATAATTAGCTCATATTGTAACATAGTCATCAAACCACACTTCTGACCCCAGTCAGCTTGCAAATACTTTACATTAATCATGAAGGGAATGTGGGAGGACTGGTTAAAAATGATTACTACTTCTGGGGGAAAAGTCCTCAAAGTTGATAGCCTTGAGTCATCCAAAATGAGCTGGGGAAGATGGGGGAGGGATGCAGAAAAGGAAACAAATTTTCATGAATAAGAATAGGCAGCTAGAGTTTGTACGATAGACTACTAGAGAGTAGAGAGGTGCACAGAGAGAGAATCACAGACATTAGCAGAGGGTTCCAATCGAATATGCACCAGAGTACTGATCAGAGCAGGCATACAAGGAAACTATACAAGACTAGGGGAAAACGACCAGAAAAGATTACAAAAACCATGACTGGCACTCACCCAAGTCAGTAATAATGCCTGTCCCCACTAATCAGACTGGAAAAACCTCATAATTCACAGGGTATTGGGTAGAGTACTCAGAAAGGTCTTGCTTCGATGTGGGGAATAAACAGCCCTAGACTAAACACTAGTCTGATTCCACCAAACAAATCTTAAAAGAAAGACTCAAAAAGATCAAACTATTTCTAAGAAACTTAACTACGTCCCAAAGCAAAAAATATTTTCAGAAATCTAAAAATATCCAGCACACAATGTAAAATTCACAATGTCTGGCATCCAATAAAAAATTACCAGACATACAAAAAAGCAAAAATACACAACCAATAATGAGGAGAAAAATCAATCAATTGGTACTGACCCAGAACTGACACAGGGCAGTTAAGAACATTAAAACAGTTATAATTGGATTCTATATGTTCAAAAAGTTAAGTAGAGACATGGGAGATATAAAAAAAGACCCAAACTCAACTTCTAGAGGTGAAAACTATAATGTCTGAGATGTAAAACACACTGGATGGGATTAATAGCAGATTAGATGTTGCAAAAGAAAAGATTAATGAACTTGAAGATACAGTAAGAGAAACTATCCAAAATGAAACACAGAGAAAAAAGCATAAGGACAAAATGAAACAAGCATCCATGACCCATGGGACAATTTCAAGCAGCCTAATATACACGTAATTGAAGTCCATTAGGGAGATGGGGAGAGGCAAAAAAAAATATTTGAAGAAATAATAGCAAAATTTTCTAAATTTGAAAACTACAACCCACAGATTTAAGAACTTCAACAAACAATAAGCACAGGAAGTATAAAGAAAACTATGCCAAGGCACATCATAATAACATGGCTTGAAACCAGTGATGAAGAGAAAATCCTAAAAGCAGCTAGAAAAAAATAGACGTTATATATCTGCAGGTTCCGCATCTGTGGATTCAACCAACTGTGGATCAAAAGGCCTACGATGGCTTCATCGGTACTGAACGTGTACAGACTTTTTTTTCTTGTCATTATTCCCTAAATAATACAGTATAACAACTATTTACATAGCATTTACATTGTATTAGGTATTATAAGTAATCTAGAGATGATTTAAAGTATATGGAAGGATGTGCGTAAGTTATATGCAATACTACACCATTTTATATAAAGGACCTGAGTATCCTTGGATTTTGGTATCTGTGGGGGGTCCTAGAACCAATCCCTGCATATACCCAGGGAAAACTGTACACAGGAACAAAGATAAAAATAGCACCATACTTCTCATGGGAAACAATGCAAGCAAGAAAATAGTGGAGCAAAATCTTTAAAGTACTGAAAGAAAAAAAGCTGTCTGTGTAGAATTTGACACCTGGAGAAAATCTTTCAAAAAAGGAGGTGACAAAAAGACTTTTTCAGACACACAAAAGTTGAAAGAATGAACACCAGTAGATCCACACCACAAGAAGTGTTCAAGGACATCCTTCAGGCAGAAGAATGATACCAGATGGAAATACGAATTTACACAAGGAATGAAGAGCACCATGGATATAAATATATGACTTATTATTTAAATCTCTTTGAATGATTATTAATGCTTAGATAAAAATAATAACATGGTGATTTGGCATTTATAGCATATGTAAAAGTAAAATGCATAACATTAATAGCACAAAGGCCAGCAGGGAGAAATAGAAGTATGCTATTGTAAGGTTCTTGTACTAAATGTGATGTGGTATAACACCATTTGAAGGTAGACTGCAAAGTTAAAGATATGTACTTTAAACCCTAAAGCAACCCCTAAAATAAGAAAAGCGAGGTTTAGCTAATAAGCAAACAAGTTGATCAAGTGGAATCATACCAAAAAATTCTCAATTAATATAAAGGAAAGTAGAAAAAGAAGAAAGAGAGGACAAAGAACAGATAGGATGAACGGAAAACAAATAAGATGATAGACTAGGAGAAACAAATAACAAATGGAATGAATAGAAAACAGCAGGATGATCAGTTTAAACCTAACCATATCAATAATCACATTAGGGCCGGCCCCGTGGCTTAGCGGTTAAGTGCACACGCTCCGCTACTGGCGGCCCAAGTTCGGATCCCGGGCGCGCACCGACGCACCGCTTCTCCGGCCATGCTGAGGCCGCGTCCCACATACAGCAACTAGAAGGATGTGCCACTATGACATACAACTATCTACTGGGGCTTTGGGGAAGAAAAAAAAAAAAAAGCAGGAGGATTGGCAATAGATGTTAGCTCAGAGCCGGTCTTCCTCAGCAAAAAGAAGAGGATTAGCACAGATGTTAGCTCAGGGCTGATCTCCCTCACCAAAAAAAAAGAAAAGAATCACATTAAGTGTAAATGCTCTAAATATGCCAATTAAAAAGCACAGATTGTTACACTGGATAAAAACGCATGACCCAAGTATATGCTGCTTACAAGAAACGTACTTTCAATATAAAGACACAAGTTAAAAGTAAAAGGACGGATATCCCTCATAAATATAGACACAAAAATCCTCAACAAAATCCAGGAACAAATAAAAAGAATTATACATCATAACCAAATGAGATTTATCCCAGGATTGCAAGGTTGGTTTAACATCTGAAAATCAATTCACATATAATAGAATAAAGGGCAAAAACTACAAGATTATCTCAATAGATACCAAAAAAAAAAAAATCTGAAAAATACAACACCTGTCCATGATTAAAAAATCCTGAGCATACTAGGAATAGAAGAGAATCTTCTCAACATAATAAAGAGCATCTAAGAAAAACCTACAGTTAATGTCATAGTAACTCCTAAAAGACTGAATGCTTTCCCTCTAAGGGCAGGCAAAAGACAAAGATGTGCACTCTCAGCACTTCTGTTCAACACTGTACTAAAGATTCTAACCAGGGCAATTAGGCTAGAAAGATATAAAAGGCATCCATATTGGAAAGGAAGAAGTAAAACTCTCTTTATTCACAGACAACATGATCTTGTAAATAAAAAGAGCCAGAGGAATCCTCTAAAAAACTACTATAAACAATAAACAAGTTGAGTACAGTTGCAGGATATAAGGTCAACATACAAAAATTAGTTGTATTTCTATAGACTAACAATGAACAGTCTAAAACTGAAATTAAGAAGTCCATTCTATTCATAACAACATCAAAAAAAAACCCCTAAAATACTTAAGAATACTTGAATGACAGAAGGGCAAGACTTGTATACTGAAAACTACAAAATATTATTGAAAGATATGAAAGAAGAATTCAGTAACATCCCATGTTCATGGATCAGAAGAAATAACATTGTTAACATGGCAATACTCCCCAAATTGGTCTACAGATTCAATACAATCTCTATAAAAATCCCTTCTAGCTTCTTCACAGAAACTGACAAGGTGATCCTAAAATTCATATGAAAATGCAAAAGACACAGAATAGTTAAAACAATCTTGAAAAAGAAGAACAAGTTGAAAGATATACTTCTTGACTTCAAAATTTACTACAAAGTACAGTAATTAAGGCTGTGGACAGACATATATACTAACGGAATAAAACTGAGAGCCCAGAAATTAATAATTATATATAGTCAATTGATTTTTAACAAAAGTGCCAAGAAATTTAAAGGGAAAAAGAATAGTCTTTTCAAGAACTGGTGCTGGGGCAACTGGTTAACTACGTGCAAAAAACAAAAAGAAAAGAATTTGGACAACTACCTCACACTGTACACAAAAACTCAAAACTGATCACAAATCTACATATGAGAACTAAAATTACAAAGCTCCCAGAAGAAAACATGGGAGTAATTCTTTGTGAACTTGGGTTAGGCAATGATTTTCTTAGATATGACACCAAAAGTACAAGCAATAAAAGAAAATTTTGATATATTAAACTTAATCAAAATTAAAAACTTTGTGCTTCAAAAGACACAATCACAAAAGTGAAAAGACAACTCAAAGACTGGGAGAAAATATCTGCAAATCATAAATCCAATAAGGGGCTTCTATGCTCTTATATATAAAGAGTATACAAAGAACTGTTACAACTCAATAATAAAAAGAAAAATAACACAATTAAAAAAACAGGCATACACCTGAAATTTTTACAATGTCATAAACCAATGTTACTGCAATAAACAAAAAATTAAAAAAAAAAAAAAACAGGCAAAGGATTTGAATAGGCATTTCTCCAAAGAAATATACAAGTGACCAAAAAAGTACATGAAAACATGTTCAACACCATTAGCCATTAGGGAAATACAAATTAAAACTACAATGAGATAACACTACACACTTATCAGAAAGGATAAAACTGCAAAGACCGACTATTCCAAGTGTTGAGGAGCATGTGGAACAAGCAGAACTCTCATATTCAATTGGTGGGAATACAAAATGGTTTGGCAGTTAAGTTAAACATAAACCTACCATATGATTCAGACATTCCATCTCTAAGTATTTACTCAAGAAAAAAGAAAGCATATGTTCACACAAAGACTTGTACACTAGTGTTCATAACAGCTCTATTTGAAATAGCCTAAAACTGGAAAATCAAACGTCCAACAGGTGAATAAACAAATTGTGTTATATCTGCACAATGGAATACTACTCAGCAACAAAGGAATAACCAACCTGTGCATTGGTGTCTTTCCACCAGTACTGGTAGATTTTCCAGTACTGAAAAATTATCATTCATTATCTCTTTAAATATTGCTTTTACCCATTTTCTATTTCTTTTCTTTCAGAAACTCCAATGTATTAGACTTTCTCACTGTAACTTCTCATTCTGATCATTCTAACTTCCACTCTTAATCTCTTTTATATTTTCCATTTCTGTCTGTTTGAGCTGTATTCTGAATGATTTATTCTGATCTATATTCCAGTTCATTCATTCTCTCTTGGGATTTGCCTAATTGCCTAATCTGTGGTTAAATTCAACAAATGAGTTTTGAGTTTTTATTACTGCATTTTTCATTAATAGATATTACATTGTTCTTTTTTTCACCCAGCTCTGTATCTCTGTCACTTTTAAGACTCCTGCTCCCTGCATATATTTTCAAACTTGTCTTTTATCTACTTAAATACAGCCTATCATAGTTATTTTAGTAATCTATGACAGGTAATTCCAATACATAAAGTTTTTGTAAGTTTACTTCTACTTCTTTGGTTCTGGTGATTTTTGCGCAGGTTGTCTTATTTCCTTGTGCATTTGACTATCTTTGACAGTAAATTATTCATTGACCTCAAACCTTTACTGGTAGGACTTTTTTCAAGCCAAAGATGAAAGCACACTCCTACAGAGAATATTTGCATGTGCTTACCAAATCATTTTAAATTTATACCTTCTCAAATAACCCAATTTAAAAATGGGCAAAGAAAAAAAAAAGGGCAAAGGACATGAATAGGCATTTCTCCAAAGAAGACAGATAAATGGCCAATAAACACACGAAAAGGTGCTCAACGTCATCAGTCACTAGGGAAATGCAAACCAAAACCACAATGAGATACCACTTTACACACACTAGGATGGCTATAATCAAAAAGACAGACAAAAATGAGCATTGGCAAGGATGTGGAGAAAGTGTAACACTCATACATTGTTGGTGGGAATGAAAACTGGTGCAGCTGCTTTGGAAAACAGTTTGGCACTTCCCCAAAAACTTAAACACAGAGTTACCATGTGACCCAGGAATTTCATTCCTAGGTAAATATACCGATAAGAATGGAAAATATATTTCCACATAAAAACTTATACACAAATGTCCATAGCACATTATTCATAATAGCCAAAAAGTGGATACAACTCAAATGGCCATTAACTAATGAATGGAAAACCAAAATGTGATCTATCCAATATACAATGAAATACTATTCAGCCATAAAAAGGAATGAAGTACTGATTCATGCTACAACATGAATAAACCTTGAAAACATTATGCTAAGTGAAAGAAGCAAGACACAAAAGACCACATATTGTATGATTTCATTTATACGAAATGCCCAGAATAAGCAAATCCATAGAGACAGAAAGTAGATAAGTGATTGCCACAGGTGCGGGGGATGGGGGAAATAAGGAATGACGCTAATGGGTACAAGGTTTCTTTTTGGGGTGATGAAAATGTTTTGGAATTACACAGTGATGACGGTTGCACAACTTTGTGAATATATGAAAAACCAGTGAACTGTACTCTTTAAAAGAGTGAATTTTATGGTATATGGATTATATCTCAAAAAAAAAAAAAGATTTAAAAAAATTCACATTTTGAAATTTTTTAGACCACCACAGTGATGTGAATTTCCCCCATGGTCTGGCCGTTGCAACTTCTCAAGGATGGGCTTTTTTCGCCTCTGTTTTATTTGGCATCAAGGCACCTTTCCTTGCAGATCCTTGAAAGAGGCAGAGTGAGTTTTCATCCTTTCCATGACATCACAGACCCTTGGGAACCCAGAATTACAGGCAGAAAGTCTCTTGTTAGCTTACCTTGAATGAGCCCTCAGCTGATCCTAACTACGCCTCCCGTCCTACAAACCTACCACATTTTTCAAATCCAATCAAGTTCCCCCAGTTTAGCAAATAGCCTCAAAGCAAATAACACTTAAGGGCTCCTTTAGTCTCTCAGATTTTCATCTTTCTCTTAGATTTTGACACAGTAATTCCCAAACACCTTAAAAAAATTTTTTTAATACAGCAGTCTTGGCTATTTTAGGTGTGAAGGTTTTTCTAAATATCTTAACTGTATTCCCAAAATGAAAACTCTATAGTCACTTTTCAACTTAAAATTAACTCTAGTGAGTTAGGGCAGGATTTAACTTGCAAAAACAAAGACAGTCTGATCCAGTCTACGCTAAAGTACCTTCAGTATTACTTGTGACCTCGGATAATTATTGTACATATTTAAGACTTAAATAACACATTATACTCCAATGAAAAGTTTACTTTAGAAAAAAATTAAACGTTAATTTGAGGGGGAGTCTAGTACTAAGAGAAGCACAGGTGGGTGACTTGTTCTCTTAGATATCAAGGCTCTTTATACAACTAAAGTAAATAAGATTGCAGCAAGGATACACAAAGAGACCTAAGACAGAACAGCCCAGAAATATATGCACACATATATGGAAACGACATATGATACTTAGAGATCCCTGGAAGGAAAAACAGAAGATTCAATAAACGATGCTGGGAAAAACTGATTACCCACATGGAAAAAAATGAAACTAGACACCCACTTCATATCACAAGAAAATCATTTTCACACATGGATTAGGGACATAAACATGAAAGGCAACATTTTAAAGCTTTCAGAAGAAAATATCAGATTATATCTTTATGAACTCAGAGCAAGGAAAGATCTGTTAAACAAGATGTCAAAAGCACAAACCATAAGGAAAAGGTTGACATATTCAAGTACATTAAACTACAGAATGTGTCCATCAAAAACCACTATAAAGTAAAAAGACAAGATACTAGGAAAAAGATATTTGCCACATGTGTAACTGACAAGGGATTAGTACCCAGAATATATATTAAAAAAAAAAAACTTCTGGAAGTCAATTTTAAAAAGACAAAAAAAAGAAACCAATAAAAAATAGGCAAAAGACATAAACAGACATTCCATAGAAGAGAAACTATGAAAGGTTCAACATCATTAGTAATTAAGGAAATGGAAATTAAACTCCCAATGGGATACTATTTCTCAGCCCCTAGACTGTTGAAAAGAAAAAATTCAGATAATTACAAATATTGTTGTACAAATGTCTCAAACGTTGTTGAGAAAGGGAACACTTAACAGACTGCTTGTGAGAGTATAAACTGGCACAACCACTTGATAAAACAATTCAGTTATTATCTAGCAAAACTGAAGATCCACAACACTACTCCTAGGCAAAAAGCCACAGAAATTCTTGCACATGGACTCAAAGAGACATGGATTAGAATTGTCATAACAAGTTAGTTTTTAATGGCAAAAGCAAAGATTAAAATAAAAAAAGAAGAAGACTGAAAATGCCCCCAAATATCCATTAACAGGAGGATGGATAAACAGTGGTAAAGTCATACAATAGAATAATATACAGCAATAAAAAGTAAACAAACTATAACATATCAACATAGACGAATCTCACAGATATAATGCTGTGCCAAAAAAAAAAAAAGTGATAGAACAGACAAAACTAAATAATACATTATTTAGGAATATATACATACGTAGGAAAACTTTACAGAAAATCAAGGAGCATAGAAAGACAATCTGGGCTTCAAAAATATTGATTATGTATTATTTCTAAAGCACAATGTGGGTACAAGGGCATTTATTTTATTTGTATTCTCTAGATCTATAGATGTGTCAAAAGTACTATTTTGCACATAGGAAATAATTTCTCATTTAAAAATTAAGTAAATGCATGGCTGTGGTAGAAAATAAGAAAAATACAGAAAACTATAGGAAGAAAACGAAAATGATCAATAATCCCACCACTCTCAGATAACTACAGTATTTAAAAGAAACAAATATACTTAAATGGTGTGTTTTCTTCCACTCTATTTTCACTCACTTTTTTTTTTTACAGCTTTATTGAGGTATAATTGACTTACAGTAAATTGCACATATTTAAAATGTACAATTAAATGAGTCAGATATATGTATACACTGGTGAAAGCACCCTCACAATCAAGCAAATAATACATCCATCATCCCCAAAAGTTTGCTCATACCCCTTTTTAACTCATCCCTCCTTACTTTCCCTCGCCCCCATCCTCGAGTAACCACTAATCTGTTTTCTGTACTTTAGATTGGTTTGCATTTTCTAGTATTTTGCCAGGTAGCGTTTGAGTATAATTTATGCATATGTTTCACTTTAGTAGATACTGCCAGAAAGTTTTCCAAAATGGCTGCACCCAAGTTAAACTTCTACCAGCAGAGTCGGAAAGTTCCAGTTGTTCCACATCCTTGCCAACACTCGAGTGTTTTGGCCTTTTCCATGTTAGTCATTCTCTTCATATTCCTAAAGAAAATACCCGTAAAACTACTTGTCTGAACAACAACAAAAAAATTAAACTTTCAATGAAGATGGAAGGGAAACATTATAAAGAAATTTTCACCTAAGAGCGTTTTCCCTTGAATGCATAATAATAATTGAAGCAAAGGTCCTAACTGATGTATGCCTCATGGATTCTGATTCTGTCAAAACGTCTGATTTCTACATAAGATTTTTAGAAGTCATTGAGACATACATGGAAGAATCACGACTTAAAAGTAAGTTAGGAATATCAAAGTACTGGATCTCAGGTGAAATACAATCCAACACAGTTTGTTAAAGTATGACTTTAACAACCACAACACCTGAACCCAACAGACCACAATACCACTAAAATAGTGTGCATAATTTGAATTGGGGGGAGATGAAATACTTTCTTATAATATATTCAATATGCTCGGTTACTTGCTCTCAGCTCCTGCTACTTGACCGTGAGAGAGGAACAATGCTGTGAGAGGCACTTTTAATTCTGCTGTCCTTATATTCTTTCCAATCTGACTATAAGCGCCTCTCTACCACCCTGTCACTTCTCCTTATCTTTGTTCCTCAAAATAAGGATTCCACATTCACTATCTTTATTTCTTCATCCTCTATTTACTCCTCAAATTCACTCAAATTTGGCTTCCATTCTTACCATTTTAAATTATGTTTGCTGAGATCAATGACCCCCTTCTAGGTATCAAAGCCAGTAGGCACTTGACCAGCTCCTATGTTCATGATTCCTGTGATTCCTTGGACTTGGAGCTAGATTTCTCTCCTCATTGAAACTCTTTCCTCTCCTGGCTTCTATGACACCACTGTCTGTTAGTTTTCCTCCTCCTTTCCTGAATGCTCTTCCTCAGTCTCCTTGGCTGTCTCTATCCACCACTTAAATGTTGGTGTTTCCCATCCTTGATCTTCCTCTCTTCTTACTCTCACTTGAATGATTTCTTCCACTCTCACAGGATTAACTACCACAAATCCACCGCTGTGTCCAACATCTACAACTCTGATCCTGACTTCAGAAAAACTCCATACCAATATATCTACCTGCCAGCTAGACGGCCCTGCCAGATGTCTGACACGAATCTCACACTCATTTTCTCTCAACCGAATTAATCTCTCAATTTGTTAGTTTTATTCGTGAATACATAATTATAATTCAAGTGGAGCAAAAAAAAAAATACAAGAGATACTTCAAACATTTTATTCTTGCAGGTTTTTAAAAAAAAGCAAATTTTTATGAAGGCTTTTTCCGCCATTCATGAAGGTAACTCACAGTCACTAGCAAAAACTACAAAATATAAAAGAGATGATAAAAAGCAAATCTCGAATCTCAGGTCTCAAAGGCAAACAATATTAACATTTCCTTCCAGAGAAAGCAATTTTTACCCATGGTAGTTACATATCAAAATATTAAACTGGTAAACAGAGGGGGGTGGTGGTGTTAACTCTCAATATGTCCAGGCTGTTTTTTACAGTATTAATCAGGACAAACACAACTCTATTAACTCCCTACCTGGAGCGAGAATCAGTATATTTTAAATACAAAGCAATCCTTTTACATGCTGTACTTCAAATATTCTAAAGGAATCAATGTTTTTGGCTTGACGTCTCTCTTGCCTATACCTGGACGTCTGTGTGCAATATACCCCACAACTCATCCATAGTGTTTTCCCCTATTTAAAGAAAACCACAGCAAAGAAAGAAAAACAAATGGAAGAGCTAGAAGCCAAATCTAAAATCTAGCTGCGTAGATAATTCGTGTTTTGCAAAAAACACAGGAAATTGACATTTTAACACCCCTTCGCCGCTTAAAAAAGTTTCGGAAACATCACACAAACACTCGGCTAACCTGTTCCCATCAGACTCTCCAGGCGGAGTTCGCCTCCCTCGTTCCCCGGAGCCCAGAGCCCACCCAGGGCGGGGGTCTCCCTCCTCTGGTCCGGGGGTCCCACTGTGGGAACCCGCTCCAAGGGCGGGTCACTGCTCTCCAGGCCACGGTGATCGCGCCTGTCAAGGGGCTCTAAGCCACCCTCAGGCCTCGGGGGAGCAGGTGTCGCTGAGGAGACTGGGGAACAGCCCCTCGAGGCCCCCAACTAAGGCGACACTAAAAAAAAGGTTAAAGGAGACGAAACATCATGCAAAACAGTCGCTCCACAGCCAGCCCCGCGAGGCTGGGGCGAGGGGCTATTCTGCCGAGGCAGGGGCCGCTCTCACAGTCCCACACCAGCCCCGCGAGCCCGACCCCGGAGCGCCAGGGCCGCAGCCGCTCGAGGCCCGCGCCACGCGGCGCGCCCGAACCGACAGCGCACCTGAGCCCGTCGGTCCCTCCCCCGCCGGCGCCCGCGGTCTCCACGCGCAGCTCTCGGGGCGCCCCCGCCGCACACCGGGCTGAGGCGCGCCACGCGGCCGCGGCCAGTTACCTGCTCGAGGCCGCGGGCGCTCTGCCGTCGCCGCCCGCGGGAACCGGGACTCGGGTCACCTCGCGCGGCCGCGCCCCGAGGCCCCGCCCCCGACCCCCAAGTCCGCCCCGCCCACTCCCCAGGTCCGCCCCGCCCCCTGGTCCGCTCCGCCCTCCATCTGCCCCGCCCTCTGCAGGTCCCTCCCGCCGGGCCGGAGGTGCTCGCCGAGGGGCGGGGCGGGGCCGCCGGCTCGCGCACCTGAGCCTACTGCGCCTGCGCCCTCCACTCCCTTCCTCGTCTTTCCCAGCCACAACTGTCAGCTGCTCCCTCTGGAAAGGTCTAAAATGGAGCCGGACAGTTTGGAGTGTGTGGAGGGCTCAGAAGGGAGATAAAAGATAGAAGAGGTATTGAGGGAAAGCCATTGGCCTGATGAACTTGTTTGAATAGGGAAGGAAGGAGCAGTCTTCCTTGTCACAGATATTTCTGCACCCTTTTCTTGCAAGTGGAGTACCTTTTCTTAGTTGCAGTGTTACTGGACTTTAGTGTTTATACCCTAATTATAAAATCTTTGAGAATCAGCCCGCATCTCTTCATTTTTGTGGCTTTGCCGGCAGTAGGTCTATTGGAAGGAATCCTAAAGGTCTCCACTACAACGGCTCGCCCCCATCTACGCTGGAATCCCCTCTAGCACCCTGACAAGGAGTTGGCTGGCTCTTTTATGCCTCGCCTGGTGGGAATCTCAACAGTGTACTTGGAAAGTTGTTGAATGAACTCCTAGATTATCTGCTGATGACTGGCTCAGCTTTTGAGAGGCTGATGGATTGTAAGTTGAAATAAAGGTAATACTTTTCCTCCTGGAAAGCAGTCTTTCCTCAAGTGAGTTCCATTCATCTGCAGGCCCTAGAGATGCTGGAGTGGGGGCGGGGCGGTCGGGGGGGGGGTGGATAGATCCAGAGATGAAATTAATCTGAGGAAAGAGACAGGGTATTGTTGTCTCTTATCACCAGAGACAAGGAGTCCAGGACAAAGGAAATCTATACAAACAAACCTTGTTAGACTAACCCTCGTCTTCCTACTCACTTCTCCACCATTAACTGCTCTGGCTCAAGCCCCTTTGTCTTGTCACCTTTTCACTATTCACTGCTCTTTGTCCAACTTAGTATATAAGTGTTCAGCTCTAACTGCTCCTTTAGGTACTCAGGGTATTCCTGAGTACATGTAAAAATCTGTATGTTTTGCTCCTGTTAATCTGTCCATGTCAATTTAACTCTTAATTCAGCCAGAAACCCTAAGAGGGTAAAGTTTTGCCTCCCTTACAGAGCACACAACTCTCTCCTTGAGAAATGCCTGTTTCCATCCTGGGGTGTTAGCGTTTCAACACACATACTTTGATAAATGCTGTTTTAAAGTCCTAGTACATTCTCTTTCAATCATTCTTCACCCTATTACAAATGTTTGCAAAGTTCTGTACTGTTTGCACAAAGCTTTCACGTGAGTCATTTCATTGAATCCTCACAGTTGTGAAGTAACTTATTATCCTTATTTTAGAGTTGAAAATATTGAGAGTCAAAACACTGGTTGTCCAAGTATAGAGTCAAGATTAACTCTGGACTTCAGACTCCAAGCCTTTTTAGATATGTATTATATAAAGTATATATATCTATGATCTCCTTCCCTCTCTCTCATTTCACCCTTAAGTAGAGCACATCCTGTACATCCATGTGTTAATTCTCAAGGGCAAGGACTTGTACGTATCTTTTACTTCCTGCAGCACCTGACATCATGGTGCAAGGCACAAAAGTCTCACTCAGTTGTGCTGAATGAATGAAGAGTGAATGAATGTGTGATGCTCAATAATACTTACTGCACTGGACTGAGCCTTGGTTCCTAACTGAACAACCTCAACAACCTCCTCACTGATGCAGAAGTCCCAAGAGCAAGAGCTTCTGGAATTGTTCTTAGTTTTCTTCCACCTACCATCTAAAAAGCCTTCCTTAGAGGAATCCACTCTGTTGACTGATACAGTTCTTTGAAAACAATGAAACCACTTCCTTTGTTTTCTTTGAAACGGCCTCCTTCCTGTTCCAGTTTCAGAGGCAAGGCTGCATTGATATGAATGGAGGATATTGTATACCCTTCTTTATGCCCTTATGTTTAACTCTTCCCACAAAATGATGGTTGTTGCTGCATTCTGAGTGGGTTTTTGTTTGTTTGTTGTCTGTTTTTTTAATGTTAAACAAATGTTTTTAATGTTTAATGTTGTATTATTTGAGGCAGATCTGAGGAGAAAAATAGGTTTTGGTTTATGTGCATAACACTGCTGCTTAAATTTCGCTGTGCATAGTTAAGTCTTTCATTCAATACAGACAAATCACTTAATCCCTGTCCTGATCCCTCCTCATTCTTCCTTCATTTAGTGCAGTTTATAAGTGCTTTGTGGCTCAGTCCAGCCCTGCCTCTGCAGCCTCACCTCCCACTCCCCCCCACCACACATTTGTTGACCTTCTGAATTAATTGCAGTTCCCTAAATTGCCAAGTTTGCAGTACTGTCTTAGGGGTATCAACTGGCAAATTCATGTTCCTTCAGCTGCAGTATCACCTCTTCTGGAAGATGAAACTCCACAACACCCATCTGAGAGTGAATTAGGTGCCCTTCCTCAGCATTCCCACCACAATCCCTCCATATCTCTATCACGGCACCTACACAATACTGTGATAATTGGCTTCTTTTCCTTCTTCCTACTAAATTCATGCCATGTGAGTTGCCAATGGCAGGAATTATGACTTCCACCTGTTTCTTGAGGACATAGCATAGCACCTGACACATAGAAGACACTCAAGTATTTGTTGAATGAATGAAAAACAAATCTTTAAAAGAATATGCATTCCTAGAGGACTTGTGAAATAATTTCACAAATACAAATGGTCATATGAATATAATGGGGGTGGCATACAGACTTCTGCTTCCCCCAAAATTATTTCCTTCCCATTTTCTGCCTTAGAAAAACATAACAGCAGAAGCCTATGTATAGTCAGTCATTCAATTATTCATTTACTTGTTCACAGTCCTAAGCACTTGCTTCAGAGTGCAAGTGACATTTCAGCAGAGTCATGGATACTCACCAAACCTCGATTCCTTTTCCTGGCCTCAAAGCTAAGTTACCTTGTCCATTTCCCTCACATCTAGGTAAGGCCATGTGACCAGTTCTCATCAATGGAATTTGAGCAGAAGTAGAGTTTTACTTCTGGGTCTAGGCAACTAAGAAGTGGTGAGCCATCTCCCCACTCTCACCCTCTTCCCATTCCTTGACCACCTGATCTTTGCTAACCATTGCTAAAGCTGAAAGTACAACCAGATGGAAGAAGTCCGGGTCCCTGGTTGACTTCATGGAATGAAGCTCCCCCTACCACCCACTAATCTTGATTGAATTGTGATGTGAGTGAAAAATAAACTTTATTGTGTGAACTACTAATATTTGGTTTTTTTTTTTCCCAGCAGCTAGCATTACTTACTCTGATTAACACTGTCATAAATGATGACATATACATTACATAAAACACTAGAATACGTTGTCCTGTGCTCTAAGCATTGCATGGAAGACATGAAAGATGAAAACTTATCAAAGTATTAAGGTCTGAGAGACTTTAAGTTTGTCCCAAGTGGATAAAGAAAAATCTTTATGGATGCACCTCTCTTTGTTCTCTTTCTCAGGTGGCCACTGATCAGAATGCTGATATCTTGACCTGAAAACAAGCAGAGAGTCACCATCTCATCATCTTAATCATCTTTATCAGCCTTTATCAGTCTCTTTCATGCACTTTGAAGGATTTCCCTGAGTGAGCTTTAGGAGGTCCAGTGTTACTCCAAGTAGAGTATCTACTGGAGAGTGATAGAAGGTAGGGGTGAGAAGATAGGCTGTAAAGTCTCTTGAATATCTTACTAAGGAGTTTGCATATTAATCTACAGGACACATATTGAATAAACTAGGGACTATTTGAGGTGGGATAAGTTTTTTCTTTTTTCTTTTTCTTTCTCCCTTCATTTTCTTTCCTGGGTAACTAGTACCCCCTCAAGCTAAGGTAACAATGGGAAAATAGCTAGTTATAGATGCTCCACCAAGAGACCTAATCATGATGAGGGCCTCTTTTCTCAGTGTCCTTGCCCCACAACCCTTCCGTCCTCCAAACCCCATTAATCAGTGAAACTTCATAGCACCAAAACGCTGACAGTTTCACTGGAGGCCTAAACAAAAAATATTCAGCCCCTAGGATGGAAGGCCATAGCCGCAGTAGGATCAAAGAAACTTATAAAGAAAGAAAAGAAGAGAGGATTCAGGAAAAAAAAAAAAAATAGAAGGGTTTCTACCAGCCACAAAATGGAGTCACCCAGGCTGGGAAGCTGGTCCAAAGGGGATGAGAGACATGTGGAGCATGTGGTGTGAAACTGCCCCAAGATTCCAGAACAAAGGCCCCCAGACTCATTCAATAAAACAGAGAAAGATCTAAATCCCAACTTCCTCTGAAGTCTGTAGGGATTGGAAGAAATGATTCACATCTGAAGTAAATAACTCTGCATTTTTCTGGACATGTGCAATGGTTTAAACTGTGTCAACTTGCTTAAGCCAGAACTATCTTTCCCCAAATTTCTTTCCTCATATAGTTCTGAGTTAGATTGACCAAAAAGAAGAATTTAGATGAGATTTGGAAGGTAGCAGTGAAACAAACCTATTCCTCTCTGAAGATCCTCATGATTACACACAGTGGCAGACAAACACAGAGATGCTGGCACGTTCCAGCTTGTTCTTGCTCCCCACGCCTAGCTCGTCCTCCTAACCGCTGGCCCTGCTGACCACCAGAGTCTCAGGCCCACCTCCAGAGCTTGGCTGAAGACCTACAGAGGTGACAGCTCTCCAGAGACTTTTCCATGCTCACCTCCTGGATAGCACTTGAGCAGCTAGATGTGCCCAGCTTCCTAGTTTCATTGCACGTTCTGAGCCTACAGGTCCACCAGGGCTTCATGGGGGCTGGTTAGTAACTTTTCTCTGATCCTTCAATCCCACATCCAGGCCTTTACTTCCCTAGTTTCTCCCACAATTCTGTAAGATCTTATTCTTAAATGACTAATACTTTAGTGTTCTGCTTCCCTGATCGAAGCCCTCTGGTCACCATGCACGTACTTGGCTGCCCAACAGGAAGATTCTGTGGATTGTACTCTCTTCCCTTCCATTATTAAAGGACAAGTGCTGGAGTTATATATAGGAACTACAGAAATCTGGGTAAAAATTACGCCTTGGTAGAGGTGTCCCCAAGAGAGGGTGGTTGGTTAGTTGGCTTCATGGTGTGACTGTAGTATGGAAACTGACGTTCAGCTTTTCAAGCTTGAAACTTGCTTCCTTTCCCCTTATCGTACTAAGTTAACCTCTGCTGAAGAAGAAGACTCAGTCAGGCTCACAACAGACTGAAGTAGACAGTAGGGGGCCTGTCTATTAATACAGCATGAGAAACAGAATTGTTGCAGGGCCCAGACATTTGTATCTTATGATCAAAACACTATACCCTGTAGAAACAGGCATATAGGAAGCTAAATGATAATCACAAGGTTGCCTGGGGAGGGACATGGAACCAAAATTAGAACACTTAGAAGGAATATTGAGTGATTAATAGCATCAAGTTATGATAGCCATCATCAATACCGCAGAACAGACTGGACTGTCACAGTTGCAGACAAGCTGTTTGGTCCTGCTCACCAAGGGTACAGCCATAGTCATAGGCCTTCTTCTCTGTAGTAGATTACAGCATTGGCCCCAGTTCTTCATCCCTCACTGTATCCTTTGTCATGACTTTGAAGTTTCTTCCACGCAAGGAGTAGAGTATATTTCCCTAACACTTGATTATAGGTTCAGCCACGTGACTTGCTTTGAAGATGAAAGTAACAGTATTAAAGTTCTGAGCTTAGGCCTGAAGAGGCCTCATATGCTTCTGCCTGCCCTCTTGTGCTTCAGCCAACACCATGAGAAGATTTTGCTTGGGCCAGCCAGCTGATCCAAGGAGGACGAGGGACGTGGAGCAGAGTCATTCCAGATAAGCCCAGACTAGATGAGCTAATCCCCAGCTGACCAGCAGACAGTTGAGAAGTGGTAGATGATTGTCATTTTATGTCATGGCATTTGGGGACTGTTTGTTACACAGCAGTAATTACCCAACATGCCCTCCAACCATGATTTTCTGGGATGGGTTGGAGGAAGTATTCTTATCCCCTTGTGGCCCCAGAGATCCAGACCAGTGTGCCCAGGATTCCCTTCCCAAGTCACTAGGGGGCACCAATTGGGCCAATAGTAGATTAGAGGATTCAGCTTTGCACCCTCAGTAAAATTGTTTGACATTTTCTATCCTTTTGGTTAGATGTAAAATCTAAATATTTGTCACCGCAGAGGAAAGATTTAAAAAGTCTTCAGAAGGCTACTTCCGAATATTAATGGTTGTTTACAAATGCAACTCAAAATCACTATCTGAAATAAAATTTGAAGCCCATCATTTGCGATTTTTGCTTTCATCAGAGTTTTAGGAAACCTCATACGCCCAGCAAAATCCCCAGGCAGCTTAGGTTGCCAAGACTTTCTTCCCCCTCTTGAAATCTGCTCCAAGTCCATAAGGAGAATTCATGAATAAATGTGTTTGGCAGATGAACCAAATATCTAAAGACATTTTTTGTAACAAATACGTCTTAATGTGTTAATTTGAAGTATGCATTCGTCTTTATATGAATTAGAAGGATTGGTGGGGGGGGTCCTCAAAACACTTTACAATCCTGTTTTTTCAGACATTCCTTCTTTCCCCACCACTCCCTGCCTTTCATTAGCTTCCCCCACCCTTCTAGTTTATGAGGAGTCTGATGATGTTGGGATATTTTTTGAGGAAATGTGGGAGGTCTGCAGTCCATTTCCTATTTGAGGTGGGCTTCACTTACCAGAAGAAGAAACAACGACGACAACAATGACAACAAGGCAAACACCCTTCCAGCACAGCTGGGCAGCAGCTCCACACTCTGGCTTTTAAAGAGCTATCGCGTCACCCCGCGAGGTGACAGCACTCAAGGGACAGGACGGGGTCCGTGAGGGCCAGTGAAGCATACTCTTCCATTCCTGAAAAACATCCCCTCAGGAAACAATTTGGCATTTCCTGCAAAACATGAATTGCTTGGCAGTCTGACCAACTCATCACCCCTGTTCGTCTCATACCGCATGCCTGACTAATAACAATAACCAGTCCGAGAACATAGTGAATACAACTTCACTAGGAAAGGGGACAAGGAGAGACAAACAATACCATTGCCAAACAAACACGCATGCACACACACACACCCTCCCCTCCAGGCATATAAAGCCACTTTTAAAATGTTGAGAAATACAAAATGCCTCAGTCGAAACCACTTCACGTTACTGGGAACAGGGTTGAAAATTACTTTCTTCTCCCATCCAAATATGTTTGGAATGATAATAGCTGCCATTCTTCATTGACCGATCATGTGCCAAGCACTGTGTTAATGGTCCATACAGACACATTTATTTTAATTCTTGCAAAAACCCTGCAGAGGAGGTATTATCATCCAAACTTTACAGACATGTAACTTTTCCAAGATCACAAAGAAGTGACCGAGGAGCTGGGATTTGAACCCAAGTCTGCGTGTGACTCTAAGGTCAAGCTCCTTTCGTTAAATCACAGACTCGGTCGATAAACTGTAAAGCCCAGACATAGGAGTTGTTTTTACATAAACCCAATTCATTACTCAAAGCCCATTGAACTCGCCATCTCTACTATGAATTCTTGCCTTGTTTTACACAGAGCTCTGAGGGTTACAAGTAACAGAAACCCCCTGAAATTAGTTCAAGTAGAAGGCAGAGAATGGTATTCTAGTCTCAGGCCTAACTTGGGTCTGGAAGCAATGGGAACGTACAGGAATTCAGGAATTTGAACAAGCAGGCCTCAGAAAGGGCCGGACCTGAGGCAACCCAGATACCCCTCAGCCTCTCATCTCATGGAGACTGCTTCTTTCTGCACACCTGTGTGTCCCAACCAGCTTCTTTGAGTCTCTAATCCCTCAGAGCTGCAGTCTGCACCCGATTCCGCAATGAATTCCTTGATGGCAAAGCTACTAGACCTGAGCTCAGGGCCTACCACCTAAGAGAACTACCCGCTTCTCCCTTTCCCGATTCCGGGAATCTGATAGGCTCAGCTCGTATTTCCCACACACAAGGCACAGGCTGCTGGCTGGTTTATAGATGGGCACCCCGGGTCAGATGATCACCCTGGTCCAGTTGGAGGTAGCTGGGGAAGAGAGGATCAAGTGACCCGCTGCTGCACCTTCTGGGTGGGGAAGCACCCTGAAATCCAGGAACTGCTCAGCTCTTCCTCACTCCCCTTTTCTTTACAAGGCTGGTTTATACACCTGGTTTAGCACTTAACTTTAAGTAGCCTCCCGTTGCTCTCCAATTGCCTTCTATTTATTTTCTAGATTCCTAGAGAACCATGTCTTATTGTCATTATATCTGCAATGCCTAGCAGAGTGCTAAGAACAGAGTGGACACTTAAAAAATGATTTGTTTTATTAGAGTTCATCGTGGGGCAATGCAGATGATCAATAATTTCTTTATTCGTTCCCTTGTCCACAGAAAGACCATCAGAATTAGAGAGAGAATATCAAATGTGACACAAGTCTTTAACCTCACTGGCTTAGCCGAAGCATATGTGGAGAAGGAAAAGAATGTGACCCTGAGCACACAAACTGTAAAGTTCCTTCTAACTCTTACTAAAAGAGGCATCCAGGCCAACGGCTCTCAACCTGGAGTAATGCTGCCATGGACCATATCCTTGCTCTGATTCCATCCTTTCATCACCCATTCAGAGAAGTCTACTAGAATTAAAATAAATGGCTCTTTTGCTATTATAGTTGTAAGCTTAATTCTGCTCTGATTTACAAAATAAAAAAAGTAAATAGTTTCACAACCTAGGTATTAAAATACTAGTAACAAATTAATGGTAAACATGTGACAATTGGCATTGTGATGGACAGCTGTTAATTTTAAGACATTCTGCTGCCCACAGCTGAGATGAGACTAACTGTATCAATAAGGGTGCTTTCAGCCACAAATAACAGAAAACCCAACTTAAATGGTCATAAAAATAAGGAAATGTATTAGCTGGTGTGGTGGCTTAAATCTTGTTCATAATTCTTTGAATTTCCTCTCATCAAAGTTTGGAATCTGTGTCCTCTCTCCTATACCTAGGTAACCATAGTGACCATGTCCTCTTTCCTATATCTAAGGTAATCATAGTGGTTGAACAAGAGAGTGCTGTGGAAATAATGGAATATGACATCCAAGGCTGGGTCATAAGAGGCAATAAAATTTCTACTTGATTCTCTTTGGATGCTTGCTTTTGGAATCCAGCCACCATGCCCTGAGGAAGCCCAAGCAGTTTGTGGAGAGACCCACATGGAGAGGCCCACATGAAAAGGAACCAAGGGCCGTGACTCCCAAATCTGACTGAGCCAGCAACCAACTTTCTATCTATGTGGCTGAGCCATCTTGGAAGTGGATCCTCCAGCCCCTAGCTGAGCTGCCCCAGCCGACACCTCATGGAGCAGAGGCAAGCCTTCCTCACTGAGCTCAGCCCATATTGCAGATTCATGAACTAAATAATGATAATATGTTGCTGTTTTAAGCCACTAAGTTTTGGGAAAGTTTGTTACACAACAATATGTAACTGATACGACTAACCTAAAAGGAAGTCCAAAGGTAGATAGAATTTCATAGTCAATGATTCAGCAATTCAACCATTTATCACTGAATGTTTTCCTTCCCTTTGCTCTGTTCTAGATTATGTGAGTTTCAGCCTAAAACTAGTTCCCTCATGTTTGTAGAATGGCTGCCAGGGGCAATCAGACCTTCCTCCTTCAATTTAAGTGAGGGGGATAGAATGAATTCCCCTGGACTAGTCTTGAAAGAGAAACTTTTCCAGAAGCCAGCAAACCTATCCTCATATTTCTTTGATCAGAACTAGGTCACATACTCATTCATGAACCAATAAGTGGCAAAGAGACTGAGACAACATTTTTGACTAAACAGGGCTACCCCTTAAGTTGAGATCAATTCCCCAAACCACATTGCTAGTACTTATGGGATGGAATGGATGCTGGGAAAGCCACTTCTCTGATCTAAGACATTTGAAAAGAGGGTCAGATGAAAGGGGAAACCCCAGGTTGTGACCAGCCCCAGCATATAACTAGAAGATTCACAGGATTGGCACTGTCCTGAGTAAGCTATACAGAATCCAGCTTTGTATAGATTATGAAGGAGATAAAGTCTACTTTCAAAACCCATTGACTCTGGACATTTCCCTTATCCCCTTCTTTGGCCTCTCCCATTTTTATCATCTGTCTCATCTTCATCAGCCATCTGCATATTTATACCTGCTCTCTGGCAAAGGTCAGCCTACTGGGGAGAAATGCAGTATTCAACTTCTATTAACTTTATTTCAATTTCTCTCTGAAGAATAACCCTCTAACATAGGCAAGAGTTAGTGTTATCCATTTTTGCTGATGAAATAATTAAGGCTTTATGGTTTGGGCAGATTACTTCTCCCTGGATCTATCTACTCGTATGAAAAAATGAAAAGAATAGGCCAGAAGGTTAATAAACTTTCTAACTCCAGGAGTTTCTGTATTTTGCCTCCTCTGTCCTCCAAGATGAGTACAGCCAGGCCTGAAATTCAACCCAGTTTTGTGCCTAACGTGCTACATGCTTAGCTCTTCTCACAGTCACCATCTCCCCATCCTTCACTAGTGTGCTTTCACTGCTCTGGGTCATCTCCAGATTCTGCCTTCCTCCTTCACTTCCTGGCCTGGCTAAAAGTAATGAGGATTCCTTAGCTTTTCTACTCAGAGAGCAGGAGTTATCCTGCTCATACCTTTTGGCATTGTGCTGCCTCCTTTAAACACAGCACAACATTGTGATGGAGTTCAGCAAATATTTCATTTCCAAAAATAGAATAGGATATTTCTTGAAAAAAATATTTTTGTGGATTATGTTTAGGATGCCCAGAGTAGATATCTATTTATAGTCTGATCGTGAGAACCACTCCTCCCTCCACTCCAAATCTGTACTTCTAGCAGTGGCTACTATATTCTCCCATGACTTCGCTCCCCTAGTCAGAGTTGATCGGTTCATGAGAAGGCATCTGACCCCAGAAGGGTCAATCAGAATCCTCTAGAATTTCTTTTCAAACTATAACTAGGAAAAAACAGCCAGTCCTATTTTTAGCAATAGAGGTGGCCATGCCTCTAGGTAGTCACTATATAACAAAGGAGAATGAAGTTGATATGCTGAGAGAAGTAAAAATAAGAGATGGTATAAGAGGTTCCAAAGGTATTAGATTTCTTGATTCCATTCAGTCCTGAAGGAAGCTGCACCCTGGTTTTTCCATTGTACTGGTATATAAGCCACACCAGCTAAAAGCCCATAAATTACATCTTTTGCCTAAGTTAATACATGTTTAGTTTCCATCACTTAAACACAAGAGACTTGATATGAGTACTCAAAAAACTAGTCCCTACAAGATTCTTTGGAACTAGGTCTTTGACATTTTTATTTGATTGTGACTTGCATACATTTCCACTTGCCTTAAGTGCTCACCTCTTAGTATTTGTTTATGGCATAGAATGGGAAAAAATGGGATTTAGAGGAAAAAAACCTGAGATTAAATTCTGGCTTTAATACTTCTTTAGTGACAGTGCGAGATCCTCCCTGAACCTCAATCTCTTTCCTATAAAGTGGGGACAATAATATTCTTTATCCTACCAACCTCTCGGGGTCATTATGACAACCAAAATAAGAAAACAGGGAGACGGACAGGGCCGTATTCATCTTTGCACTCCTGGGACAGTGGTGCAGATGCTGAGCAAATATTTGATAAATGGAATAAAAAAGTGAAAGCATTGTGTACATTTTAAAACATTATTTAAGTGTGAATTAATATGATTAAGACCACTTCACGATAGTGGAGTGCAAGTATAAAGATTTACATTGGTAGGTTAAATTGGTCTTGGACTGAATGACAATTTCAGCATCATGAACAAAACTTCCTATAAACAAGATGTGAACGGAACCTGTGTCCAGCACCCCTCCATCCTCTCTTTGGTTATTCTCCCTGTTTGGTCCAGACAGTGTGTCAAAGTGTCTCTGGTCCCAAGTTCTAAAAGTGGCCAATGTTCTGGAACTGCTGGATGCTGTTGCAGAAGCATCAAGATGGAGATGACAGTGAACGAAGAGATTATTAAAATGAACAAAGGCCCTTTCACTTATAATTAGCACATAAACTTACCTCTCCCTTTGAATCATCAATATGGCTAAGGCTCCCATAAAACACTTAGGATGCAAATTGATCATTTGTGACTCCTTTTTCCCTTCCCAAATGCCCACGTAGAATTATACAAAGAAGACACCAGGACTCAAGAAGCACAGTTGCCTGGGCCATTCAGTGTAGGAGCAAACAGATCTCCACTCTGTATTATAATACATCAGAGTGTAGCCACCAGTGTTTATAATGATAATCCCGAATTATCATCAAGTGAAACTTTACACATGGCTACCAAGACAAGAAAGTGGTCAATGCTTTATTTTAAAAATCCATCAGAATGACTAAAATTACTTTAAAGGTTTAGTGCTTCAAAAAGCACATTCTGAATTATCTAAAACACATTTTCCAAAATGATTCATTTTCCAACTATTCAAAAGAGCCTTAGTTTTCGGGTATCATTGCTCACTTGATGGTTCAGTAATTTAATCACAGATACTAGATGCCCATAACATAAAGATCCCAGCCTTTAACATTGTATAGTAGGTAAAAATGAGCAATCTCCTAACAATAAGTATATTCTGTTGGGATAAAAATGCTTTTTCTCACTAACCATGACTTTTTTAATTTATAAGGGAAATTTGTCTTTGGCCAAAGTTCCTACAGCAAAGATTGTTGAAAAAAATGAATTATCATGGGCTTTGGATTTTTTTTACCCCACCAATAGATCATTAAATTAATCATTTGAAACAAATTATCTCCCACTTGCCTACCTAAACCGACATAACATAATATGTATGCTTTAACTTTCACTGGACCAGTGAACCATACAGAAGAAACTTGCCTGGCATGTTTGAGGAATGGCGAGAGGGCCAGAGCGAGTGGAGCAAGAGAAAAGGAGGAAGAAGGGTGGAAACTGAGGACAGAGGAGCATGGGGTGGGGTTCGGGGTAAAGGAGATAGCGTGGGCCATTGTAAAGACATTTGCTTTGGCTCTGAATAAGCTGAGAAGCCATTGGAGGGTTTGAGGTAGCAGAATGACATGAACTGATTTGACATTTATACGGATCACTTCAGCTGTTGGATTGAGAATAGACCACAGGGAACGGGAGCAAATGTGGAAGCAGAGAGACTGGCTAGCCGACTGACTATAACGGAGGCAAGAGAGGAGAGTGGCTGGAACCAAGGTGGTAGCAGTGAAGGTGATGGGTGTGAGGGTTAAATGATATAACATATGCAAAGAAAGCAGCATAATGATTGGCACAGTCGGTCCGCAGTAGATGCTGGCCATTAGTATTACAGCATCCTGAATTCCAAGACTCATCAATAAATGGTTGGTTGATTGAATGGCAGACCCACGTGATTGATTATAAGTTAGAGAGTCAATGTTAGGATTAGAAAAGAAATTTTTTGAACATTTCTGCATAGATCAACCAAAATGAGCTGAAATTGAGTCAAAACTAAAGAATTCATGCTCCCCCTCATTGAACTGTCTGCTTGGATTGTTTAAAAAAATTATACACATACACACACACACAAAAACCTGTGATCCAAAAGGTTGTTGAGGTGCTGCAATCGCCCAGAATCCAGCCTGACCTTGCAACACTCCTAGATATTAAAAATCATTTCTATGGTCTTACGTTTTTTGGTTTAACAAGCACAAGAGGCCATGAACTCCAATATCTGAAGCAAACGTGTTAAACATCTGGGACCTGGCATAAGTTTTTCCTGTGGGATGCATTGTTTGTGCAAACTTTTATTGAATAAAAAAAAAAAAAAGGAAGGACTGAGTTTCAAAATATTCGTGTAACCTAGTAAAAATATTTTTCTGAAACCAGAGTCAAAATACAGAGTTCTTCAAACAAATTAATAAACTTAATTTAAAATCAGGCTAGAAATCAGTTCTGAAAACATAGAGTTGTGTCTAAATGAAATCAAGCCTACGTATCCAGAGCTCTGGCTCTAATAAGAAGATGGCTGGACCAAATCGAGTGGATTTTTCCAGGCTACAGGCTGCAGCTCACAACCAGTCTAAGAAAGGCCATATCATTTGCAGGAAGGATGCTGGCCTGCAGTGTAGGGCAAGCTCTGTCACTTAAATGCAGATGATCTTGGGCAATTTACTTTACCTCTGGGATTGATTTTCCTTATTTCCTTTGAAAAGTGAAAAGAACAATATAGCCCCACAAGTCTTAGAAATTTATAAGCATTAAAAAAATAGAATAATAAGGGTGACAGAACACTTAAAAGCTCTATACATACAGACACATAAGAGAAGAGAAAATACAGAGAGGGAGGAGGAGGAAGTAGAATGCAAGAGATTGTTACTAGAAGATGAGAGAGATCAAACAAGCTGAACAAGGCTTTTAAAGAAGAAAAGCTAAGGGTGGTTCTCTGGAGTGTTCCTCAAGGATGGGACAACCTCTTGTACTCCTTTAGTATCTCCCCAAAGTGCCCAGGGCAGCATCCACTGACTGACAGACGGACTTGTCCCTCTTGACTTCCACAATCCATACCCTGAGCATTCTAAGGGATGGGTGGGGTGAGGGTAAAGGTTGACAGAGCCTACCCCATTGTCTCTGGCAGGCTGAAGGACAGGAGGTAGAGAAGGAATATGTCCTCTCAAAAGGGGGACAGGAATAGTTTTTTAAATCCACATCTCTCTTCTGAGAGGGGTTGCTAGTCTCTGCAACGTGTTTTGTGCAGCTGAGCTCTGGAGGAGTTTTGGCCTGAGTGTTAGACTGGGAGCTGAGTTTGTGAGTAGGAGTTCTGCATAACAGAGTAAGATGAATTTGGAATTTGTGCACTTCATTGGAAGGAGGGATGAGGAGACAAGTTGAGCACGGAAGAGGAAGGATGGGTGGCAGAAGACAGAGCCTGCAGAAGAGCAGGGATGGAGAGCTGAAATATAAATTCCTCTCTGTCCCACCCTCCACTCTCAAATCCTCAGTAAAGTTGACTACATAACCAATGAAAATGGCATTTGTATTAGTTTCCTAGAGCTGCTGTAACAAACTTGGTGGCTTAAAACTACAGAAATTTATTCTCTCCCAGTTCTGGAGGCTAGAACTCCAAAATCAAGGTGTCAGCAGGACCATGCTCCCTCTGAAGGCTCTAGGGAAGAATCCTTGCACACCTCTCTCGTAGCATTTGGTGGCTCCTGGAAATCCTTGGCATTCCTTGGCTTATAGCTGCATCACTCCAACTCTGCCTCCATCTGCACATGACATTTTTTCTCTCTACATATCTTTGTGTGCTCTCTCCTCTTCCTATAAGGACATCAGTCATTGGATTTAGGGCTCACGTTATTCCAATATGACCTCATCTTAACTTGATGGATTACATGTGCAAAGAGCCTATTTCCAAATAAGGTCAATTCTGATGTTCCGGGCAGACATGAATTTGGGGGGGAGACTATTCAATCCACTACAGTGCTATTTCATCTTGTTTTTGTAGAAATCAAGTGAGAGGCAGAGTTTCATGTCAGGGTCAACTGGCAAAGGACTCGGGGGAGAGAGGGCGTTGGTGGTAAAATGGCCTATGAACCTAGTGAATTCAGGAGAAGTTCAGAGTTTGGAGTCAGAGGTGACCATGAAAATAAAAGCCCTTCCACCTGCCTTGGGAATGTTCAGAAATCTGGAAGGTCTTTGGAATTCGATAGGGCATGGAATGAGGCATTCAAGGCCATATTATCTAGAGTCATGGGCCAGGAGACCACAGCTAACTTCTGCGTTACCAATAAAAGCAAGGCAGCTGGGAGAGGGGAAAACAGAGAGGTGTAAGAGAAGAACCAACAAACGGGAAAAAGGTGGGGAGGTGAGTAAGAAAGACAGATGAGTTTTTGAAGAGAGACACAGGGAAAAGATAAGTTTGGGGAAGAAAGAAAAGAAGGGAGGGAGAGAGAGCTGTGCATGGTAGGCCTCAGGCAGTGTCACCAACAATTGCCTCCACTGTCACCCATAGCTGTCTGCACCGTGGCTGCTTGCTCATGACCCTAATTAACTTCAAAGACCAGAGCGCCACGGGGGAACCCTGTCTGCTCCTCTCTCTGTATCACAGTATTTTAGACTGAAGAGGCAGCAGTCCATTTTCCACCCAAGGCCACTGAAGTCTTTCCTTTTCTGATGATACTATCCTAACTCTATTCTATCTTACCTCTAATTTGAGTTGCCACACACTTCTGACCTCTGTGGTTTCCGCTGCCCCTTATAGTGCTAGAGTTTACCTTACTGAATTCCCACAAACGGCCATGAAGGTGGTCTAAATTAGTGAATGTCCTTCAACACAGAAGGGCAAGGACAGCCCTGTGGATTAAGCAAATAGCTTTCAGATCACTTGAGATACAAGCAGTAAAAATAGTTTAGGATTGGAAAAATTCTGTGGTTTACGGGAAAGAGAGCTAGACCAGGAATCAGGAGACCTGTATCTCCCACCAGGTTACCTGGAGCTAGTCAATCCCTTCTCCCCAGCCTCAGATTCCTCATTGTAAACAAGGCGATTGGACCTCATGACATAATTTCTAGATCCTTTCAGCTGTTGTGGTCAATATGGAGGCATTATCAATAAAATTCTATTAAAACGACCTCCCTGGTACATCTATAATGTCTTGGAAGAGTGAAAATGTTGTTAGAAACCACATTCCCAGTTTGTAGAAAGTGGAGATGAAATGGACCTGATTTCAAGTCTCCCTGAAATGAGATGAGAAGGAAATTGCTGAAAGTGTGCTGAGGGAGGTGGGGCCACTTTGGTCCTCCAGGTTCCAGGAATTGTTTATAAACTGAGTCGTGACTCAGGTCAATGGCTTGCATATTTGGACTATTTGAGGTGAAGAAAGACATAGGGCAACTGCTGCTTGCTAGGATAATAGAGAAGAAAAGCACCAAGCATTTCTACACACATCATCTTCTTTCTCAGAACATCAGGAAGTATCATTATCCCCATTTAACAGATGAGGAAAGTGAGGCTCAGAGAACCTAAGCGACTTATTCCAAGTCACAAACTTGGAATAAGAAAAAGTGGAAAAAGTGGCAGAATTGGGACCAAAATCCAAGTCTAACTCCAATCCCAGTGTTCCCTCTGCCTCACCAGATAGATGGGCACTATTACGCCCCATTGGCTGAGCCAGAACAAAATTCCTATAAAGAACCTGAGTGGTGCACATCTCACTTTTCTGTCCTGTGCAGTAAAGAGCACAGGCATGCTTTTGAATTGAGAATGATGGCTATGCGGCCAAGGGCCAGAGCAAGGAATGGTTAGAGCAGGGATTCTTAACCAGGTCAGAGCCAGGAACAGAGTAGGAACTTGAAAAATATTTATTGAGGAGTTCAGGGTTCAGGGTTAAAATTTTCTGCAGGTTACAAAAGAAAGATCTGAGGCTCGGAGAGGCCAAGTGACTTGTCCTAGGTTGAGACCTAAAATAGGTCTCTGTTTTTCCAGAGAGAGCAGGAAAAAGAAAAAAAGATGTCTAGACTTCCAGACTAGAGATCTTCCCACCATATCACCATAACTCCCAAGGCCAATAGAATTTTTCCTATACATTTAATTAAATGCAGTGTACTTTGGGGGGAAATGAATGCTAACCTCCAACCGAGAACATTTATTTGCCTGGTGGGTTAATCAGAAAATGACTCTGCTGTTTCCAGATAGCATGCTTAATGCGATTTTCAGTTTTCAAATTAGGCTGTGAGTCATTTTTGTTTGTCTTAGCGTTCTTTCCTCATGTGTGGTATGTGCTGAGCATAATCACCAGGGAAAGGAGTCCCGTCCCTTACTCAGGAAGCAATTGACTGACTCGCTGTGAGTGGATGACTCTTTCATGAGCGTGTTTGGTCATTTAGATCAAAGGATGGGTTCTCAGCTTTCTCATCCCCAAGGAGCCACCTCATCTGATCCCCAGGACCCCTGCTCACAAGGACCCCCAGAGCTCGATCTCTAGCACCAACTCTCTCCTTCAATACATACTTCTGACCATCTTCAGAATACCTCCACCTAGATGTCTTACAGTCTTCTCAAATGTGTAGGATACTCTTTCTGTCCAAGTGTATCTAACTGTGGAATTAAAATCTATGCCTTTCACGGTATGTAAATTATACCTCTGCAAAAAAGAAAAAGAAAAAAGGAAGCAAGTTTAAAATGGAATTCATCTTCCCCCTCTACCAAAACTCCTCCTCCTGAGGAATTCTTTAGCTCTATTCAGGGTGTCCCTTAGTTCCCTAAGCCTCCACACCCAGTAAATCACCAAGTCCTACTGCTTCCATCTACTACAGTTCTCTTGCATCTTTCTCCTTCTATTTTCTCTTGTCAGTTTCCATCATCACATTCACTGAGCTGACACTGATCACCTACTGTGTGTTAGGCACTCTGCTAGCCCCTAAGTCTACAGTGATGAGAAACACATAAATAGTGTCTTGAAGGACTTTGCGGAACAAAAGCACAGGTAACACTGAAGGAGTGATTTGCTCTACACAAGAGTAGGGGGCAACGTGGGCAGTGCAACTGGAGGGTGTCAGGGATGGGTCTGGAAAGTTCCTAGAGGAGCTGACCTCTGAGGGGAATGTTGACAGATGAATAGGCATTTGCCAAGTGGGCAAAGAGAAGAACTGCCAATGGGAAGAGCTCTGGCAAGAACAGCTGGAGGGAATATATAAGCCTGTTAGGTTTAGGGGAGTGTGTGTGTTTGCAAATTTGTTATAAAGGAGGGGAAAGCGGAGATGGAGCTGGAGAAGTAGGCAGGAAACAGATCATGGAAGGCTTTGTCAATTGTCTTTAGCAGTTGGAACCTTAATCTGTGCGGAGGTGGGGTGTCAGTAAGAGTTTTAAGCAAGGAAATAGTCAGCCTTGCTCTTTAGAAAGGTCAACTTAGAGATAATGATCTCTTGTGTAAACAATTGCATTATTTTTATTGACTCCCATCTCCATACACCATTTCTAAAGTGATCTTCCTAAAAATAAGACCACGTCTCTTCCCTAATTAAAAAGCAAAATAAGGGGGCTGGCCCCGTGGCGTAGCGGTTGAGTGCTGGCGCTCTGCTACTGGCGGCCTGGGTTCGGATCCTGGACGTGCACCGGCCCACCGCTTGTACGGCCATGCTGGGGCGGTGTCCCACATGCAGCAGCTGGCAGGATATGCAACTATGACATACAGCTGTCTACTGGGGCTTTGGGGAGAAAAAGGGGCGGGGGAAGCAAAACAAAATAATAACCCTACCATAGTTCTCCATAGCAGACAGCAGCAATTCCCAAGCTCTAAGGAAAATTGTTTCTGAAGGTGTTGATGGTAGTTCTAGGGGGAAAAACATTTCCCTGGCAAATAAGTTTGATTAACCTTGATACAAAATTAAATGTTTCCTATTTATTGCAGGACTTCTCAGAGCCTTTCTCTAATGTCAACTGTGAATCTTTAAAAAGGAGGTTCAGAATTCAGATTCCCCAATCTATTAAACAAGTGAACTCTTTGATCTTGGAGCACTGGTTAGCATCTCCATGGATGAGTGTTCTGTGAAATACTGGCCTCCGAGATCAAGTTCAAACTCTGATGAACAGGGCCATAAATAATCTGGCCTCAACTTCCTTTGCTTCTTGCCATACACACAACCCTGCATCCTCCGCTCCAACCATATGGTCTTTTTAGTGCTCTTCCCTTCTTATGCTTGAGGAATTCTTAATCATCCTGAGTCATAGCCAATTATCAACACCACTGTGAAAAAGTGGTATACGGGTGAAGGTTGCCAAGATATGGGTTGGTCTGAAAAAAGTCTACTGCCCATAAAACCACACTATGTACTATTTGGGAATAGTTTGGACGAATAATTCTGTAATCTGTGAAAAGTACTAGACTATTTTTTACAAAGAAAATTAAGGGTTATTTGTTATTGCAAAAAGACCCTAGTCTCTGGAGACTCTGTACTGTCCTGTATTTAAAGGGACTCCAGTTTTTCCAGCCCCTCTGCTCCAGATTACGTGAGGAATACAGGCACCGTGTCAAGCCACTAGATGCCGTGATGGACTAGAGACAAAGGGAGTGCTAGAAATATCTTTAAAAGTGCATTTGTGGGAATAAGTGGGGGTAGCCTGGCTCCCCGGACAAGGGGTGTTGGACTGAAGGAGGTCGACCCTAGAATGGAGAGACTGGAGGTCAGAAAGAACCCTGGGGTGGATCTTCATGAAGAACAGCCACAAGGAAGCCCCAGGATCAGATGACTGGATCAACATACTTTCTTTTTTGAGCAAGGGAAAACAGGAAAAGAACAAGAAAAAGGAAGTCATGGTTTTGCTCAGGAAGTGATGTCCTGGAGACTGGGGAGCGGTTCTGTGTGCTTGGGAGAGAAGAAAAGGGGAGCTGGAGGGAAAAGAGGTCAAAAAAGTAAACAGCTTTGTACGTTGCCCCTCGGACCCAGCTATGCTTTCACTGGACGGGACCTTGCCCTGACCACTTCCTTCCAACTTTGGGATGGAGATCAGGTAGTGCTGGTGGGGGACAGGGGAGAAAAGGAAAGAAGAGAGAGAAGAGAGGAAAGGGAAGAAATGAGAGGAGGAAAAGGAGGGGAACAAGGGTTCTCCCAATCACAAGCCCACAACCTTACTCAGAAGCAAAGCAGGGAAGCAGAGTTTAACCTCGGGAGGAAGAACAAGGGAACCAGCCCCATCTCCATCCTCCTCCTCTTCTCTCCCACCTCAGCCTTCAGCAGGTTGTTGAAGAACAAACAAAGGAGTGGAGCGGGGCCGAGAGAAATCTGGTGAAAACTAAGAACAAGAGCAGCCTTGAGGCAATTTCCCCAAGATGGAAGCACGCAGCTGGAGGAAATGAGTGTGAAGAACAGAGTATTTCTTAGCTGAGTATTACCAGAGTGTTGGCTCAGTATTAGCTGGAAGGAGCAGCTTCGTCTCATCCCAGGGCCTGCCCCATCTCCACAGTTGCTCCAAATGAGGCAACCACTCCTTTTTGGTCTGCCTTATTGTCCCAAATTCTTGCAGGACACCTGGGAGCTCTTCATCCCCTACTTGTGAAAAGTCCCGGCTTTTATGATGAAAAATGATGCCATGGAGTTTTTTAAAAGTCCTACTGAGGGCCCTAAGAAGATAATACATTCCAAAGTTCCAATAGGAAAAAAAGCAGGAAGCAAGGGGGTCCAGCTCTCCCCAAATATGCATAAATTCTGAGCTGAAAAGATCCTCTTGACTAACCATGGTTTTACTGAAAGAAGCAGATTCTGGTTTTAGTGGGGCCCTTGCACATAAAATGCAGCAGTGTTATTGGCCCATTGGTCTGCTTTTCAGAAAGACTGGCAAGATGCTGTGTGGAAGTGCCAGGCTTAGGGTGGAACTCTCCATGGGGTATTTTTCAATGTGGAACTAGAAGAAAATAAGACAAAACAAAAACGTAACACTATAGGATCACTGTAAAGAGCTTAGTTTTTTGCAAATACCACTTTGGTTTCCATGATGGCTTTTTTGGTAAAATTTTTAAGAGCAGAGGATATCACATTTCACAAATATAAAATCAATCCATGCTCTTCTTTAAGGATACATTACAAATGGTTTGTACGTTAAGACTCAAGAACTCAAGGCGCCTGTTTTAAAGGATAGTAGCTATCTTGTGATATAAGCCACTTCTGCAACACCACTGCACTCTGAGTGGAAGGGTGGATAGTAAGGACTAGAACAAAGGTGAGGTTGAAACCAAAACAATCCTACCCCCAAACTACTTTTAGATGGCATCAAGCTATCCAACAACTCTCTGACCCTAAATCAGTATTAGTAAATTAATAATTTGTCAAATCTTGATAAATAAGTATCATAATGACCTTGGTGTCTGCATTTACAATTTACCCCAGCCTTCATTTTACATGATTCTTCAAGAATATTTCAAATTCCTGAAATAAGTGCTGTTAGTCACAGCCTGTCAACATATACTTCCTCTCTCTGAGAGGACACCAATAATGGCAATTTAATAGACCATTCCTATGTTGACACCTACTTTCTCACCCAAATAGTTTATTTCACTGATGGCTGCCATGGAAGATTTATTAGTAGTAGGAAGCATTAGCAAGTCAAAGATTCTAACTGGAGGTTGTCATCACAACAAAAGCCACAAAGTGATAAATTTTGCCTCTATGCACTCCCTTTGTCCTGAAACCTCTTGGTTCTTTTTTTTTTTTGTTTGGTTGGTTTTTTTTTTTTTTTTTTTTTGTGAGGAGATCAGCCCTGAGCTAACATCTGCCAATCCTCCTCTTTTTTTTTGCTGAGGAAGATGGCCCTGGGCTAACATCGGTGCCCATCTTCCTCCACTTTATATGGGACGCCGCCACAGAATGGCTTACCAAGCAGTGCGTCGGTGCGCGCCCGGGATCCGAACCAGCGAACCCCGGGCCGCCGCAGCGGAGCGCACGCACTTAACCGCTTGCGCCACCGGGCCGGCCCCCCCTCTTGGTTATTTTTTTAAAAAAATATCTTTTAATCATTCTGAGGGATTCTAATGAAGACATCAGCTATCTGTTAAGTAAATTTGAGAACAAAAATATCAACGAGAAGGAATGATCTGTATATTTGTTTGTAGTTGATAAGTATTGGCCAATTCCAAAATAATAAGAGCTTTACTAAATGTTTGGTTTTTTCTAGAAAAGAAAACACTGCATTTCAAAGTACATACAAACTGTATCAAAAAGAAAGAAAATTTTCACCCAACATTGATTTTGTGTTTCCTTTCAATGTATTTAATAATTCTCAGCAGAGGGATCTTATTCTAAATTTCAAATATTTGCCTGTGGATGTTCATAAGAATTTTTGTTGTATAAAATAGGTATATCTTAATACTTATTAAAATCTAACCAAAATCGTTTTGTTCACACTGCTAAAATCCTGTATTCTAGTTTTGTCTTACCGGCAGCATAAACCCTTGGATAAATATCTTATCAATGGATTGTATCTATCTTGTTCATCTCTCTAAATCCAAAAATTGGCTCAACTGAAGTTGGGTGGGTGGGCGCTCAACCAAAGTGTGTTTTCCTCTTCAGACAAAAATCTTTCACAAACAGGATTTCACGTGTTGAGAGGGCAGTAAAAAATAGTTGCTCCTTTGTCGTGTCACCTCTCTCCGGGTGACCATCTTGGCTCACCCAGATGAAGAACTTGAGCACATTAAACTCTCAGGCCACATAAATACATTTTAACCACTGAAAATGAAGGAATCAGACCTACTTGAATGTTTTCACCATCTGGGAAAATAACACCCCAAGGGCCAAGACAGTTACCTAAGAAAATTTCTAAGTATGTTCCCCAGGCCTGAGAGGCAACAGGTAGGTGGATCTCATGCCAATTAGAAAGTGTTATGATTGGCAAACCACTGTGAAACTCTGCAACTGCAGTTTAATGGAAATGCTGGCTGTCATCCCCAAAGTACATTTCAAGGAATCACAAAACTTCAGAATTAGAGGCAGCTGAATGGAAGTTTTCATCCATATTGAACTCAGAAGATTAGGCGGTAACACAAGGACTTTTGCAGGTGTCCCAGCTCTTAATCCGGCGCCCCTCCGCCACACAAGGCTTCATTCTTCAAGACCTGATGGAGCAGGACAGAGCAGGGTTCATATGACAAGCTCTCGGCCCAGCTCGGGCACGGAGCAAAGCTGACCAGGGACAGCCACGGAGACACCAGATATCTGAGTCCAAGGGAACACCAGCTCCGTTAGACTCCAGGGAAGCACAATGCTATGATTCAAACAGCAAGCTTATCCCCAATCTTGTGAAAATAATAACATCCGACTATTCCCAAGAGGTGGGTGAAGCCAACAGCTTTTCGGGTTCTAGGAGCCTCTGTAACTGTTTCCCAAATGTTTTGAGTTTGGCCTTACAGAACACGCTTTGCCCCAGGGCGTCTTTCCCTTAATTTCTAGGCCCAAGTGTATTTTAAGGTAAATTGATCCCACATGCTTCTGATTCATTTACACTGAACTCATCAGACCGTGTTTGGAAAGAGCAATCTGAGGTCCAAGAAGCCCTTTGAGCCTGCTTTTATGAGTCTCTCTGCGCCTTTTTTCTTAGAAGCAGGAAGCCACATTTTGCCATGGACAAGTAAAAAGCAAGCCCTAGAGACTCGGGTCTGGTTCCAAATGTGGCACCTCTGAAACCAATGGGTCCTCAGATCACCAAGACAAAGCTGCCCGACCTTCTTTTTCAGACGTTCAAGGAAACCTTACCCTTGTGCTGTGTTGGGCCTTGAGTCAGTAATTCGGGGCTGCTCGGGGCAGAGCGCACATAAACTGTCAGCATGCCTAATTCCACACCCATCCCTGACACCTAAGCCTCCCCACAGGAGGGGAGCCCCAGGCTCAGCGCCACCTTCTGCTCTTGGCTCTGCAGAGAGCTAAGCTGGGCTCGCACGCTGGCAAGTCTGTAGGAAATGGCCCTTTCTCTTCCGAGCTAGGAAACTGGGGTGTCCTGAGCCATTTGTTCTTGATGTTATGCTTAACATCACTTGAACCTGACGGAAGGGGCACAATGGGAAATGGTTTGGATGTGCATAGTTTTAGTTAGAGAAAAAAAGAACCACAGCCAGCAGCAGAGTTAGGTGTGCGGTGTGGGTGTGAGAAATGCTCTCCGGGTGAGGGAGCTGAACATGCTATTCCCTCTACTGAAGAACTAGCTATTAAGAATCTATGAAACCCCTATGAACCCTGAGAATCCGGGGCACAGTTCCTGGCACATAGTGGGTCTTTAATAAATATATCCCCAAAACGTAGAATGGGAGCATCCACAGATCTATCCTGTAGACTCAACCTCGGCCGTCAGGGAGGATGCCTTCTCCTTCTGAAGCCTCAGGTGGACTCCTGGGATGGGACACAAAGGCAGCTGTCCCCACCTGTTCTCTAGTCTGACTTGCGCTATTAACTCTCTTTGTGCCTACCTGGGGTTCTAAGACTTGAAGGAAATCCAGAGTCCCTGATCAGGAAAGGGACGACGAACCCTATAATTAACTGAAAACACGTTGAGGGCAAGGTGGCCAGGGCTTGGGCCACAATTGTCTCCCTCTCTTTATAGGATTTATAACAATGCACTCTCAACTCCTGCTATATATTAGAGTTTTCAAAAAATACCGATGCCTGGGCCCTACCTAAGACCAACTAAATCAGAATCTCTAGAGGTGAGCCCTAGGAAATCAGTTTTTTTTCTTAAAAATCCACTAGTTATCCCACTATGCAGTCAGGGTTGAGGACCACTGGTTTAAAGAAATTTGGATGCATTCCTGTTCTGGAAGAGTACCTGAAAATAATCCACATAACAGAGAGATTTTAGTTGTTTTCTAATCACATGAAACAGGATTCAGGGTTGATGCTTCCCTCTACCTTCTGCACCCCCATTTCTCTGCCCCTCTCTCCCCATCACATGCCTGATTTATAAATGATCATCAAGTTCTCCAGAGAGTTTTGAAGCTGGTACACAATAAATGGGTTGAAAGTGAACGAGAACCAACCCCAAATGTTGAATCATCTACCACGTCACAATGAACCAAACACAAGATCTCTTAGAATATTTAATCAGTTTGGAGACTTCTGCCTTCCAACCCAGTTGGGTAAAAATTCTAAAGAAAGTATGATTAAGGGGTCTTCAGAGAAAACATTGGGCTAAAATGGACAGGAGACTGGGCTTGGGAAGACAGAACATAACATGTGTCTTAAGGCCTTTTGAAGGAATTCTACCACTTGTTTAACAAAAAAGTACTCAAAATGAACAAGGAAGGATTAAACAGTTACACACATTTAAGGACAACTAAAACTTCTTTTATGGCTGAAAAGACCAGACGTGGTTTTGAAATAGACTCTTTAAAAACCCTTAGATCCTGCTGCGGTTTCTTTCCATAGCCTTCTCTGTACATACAAGAAGCAAACTAGCTACACCCAGCATCCCCATGAGCTCTTTGAGCCTTGGCAAAGCAGCGATCAGCGCGAGATAGAAAGAAGGCGTGGAAGAGGCGAGAGCAAGCTGTTCACAGTCTTTGAACATGGACTCAGACCCCAGCAAACCTAATCTATTTTCTTTGAAAAATATGAAAACAAACTGAAGGCCTTGAAAAATCACCGTCGATCTCAGGTCAGGGTGCCAACGATAATACTTTTCAATAACTGCATCGCAGGAACTGGGGGAAGCGTGTCCTCCACAGCGACAGGTGTACGATAAAACAGGCGGGATCAGGACATCGGCACTGACCCCTCGGGGAACGGTCAGCAGGAAAGGCGTAATGTCTGTCTCGCTCTCATCCTCCCTCTGTTTCTTCTCTTCTCCTGTCCCTTGGTGCTGTTGAGAGGCAGTGTCTGAGGCGCCAGCCCAGGCTCAGAACGGGTACTGCGACACGTATATCCGCAGTCGGATCACGGAGCTGCCTCTGAAGTTGATGACAGTGTTGACGGTGATCATTTCCAAGTCCAGCTGTATGTCCCGGGGCCCTTTGATGGGGCGCGTCATCACCAGGGTGGCACTGATGGGGCCCGTTTGCTGTGGACAGAGCCGGGATACTCGTTAGAGAAGGCCTGACCGACTTAAGGGGGCCCCAGAAATTGTCGAGCAACAGCAGAGAAGGTGAGGAACGAGGAAAGCAGACGGCTGTCCGTCAGGAGACGTGGCATCTTGTACAGTCCCCAAAGTAGACCAGGTGTCTGGCCTCTGTAGCCTCAATCCGGGCGCTCCCCCTTACCCACAGCAGTCAAACTGGCATCCCCTTGGTGCCACGCTCTTCTCCCGGCTTTGCCCCTGCTCCACCTGGCTCTCTCCTGCTAACCCTTCAGGTCTCCCCTGAACCATCACTTCCTCAGAGGAGCCATCCCTGCTTTCCCCAATCTAAGTCGGAGCCCCCTGTGACCCTCTGCCTCTGCACCCTTTGCTTTGCACAGGATGGTAAGTACTCATTACCACGTGTCATCGTCTATTCTAATTTCTTGGTCCATGTCTGATAGCTAGGTCCCACTAGACTATGAGCTCCATAAGAGCAGGGACCGGGGTCAGGTTTTTCACCCTTAAATCCCTCCAGAACCCAGCATGGTGCCTGGCACACAGTAAATATGTCTGGAATGAAAGAATGAATAATTGATCGAATTAACTGTGTGACTCAGGGCTGTCACTTCACCTCTCTGGGCCTCATCCCTAAAATGAGGGTTTGTACCCGATCAGTAGTCCCCAGGTAAACAGCCTCCAAAGCACCTGAGACACTTTTTTTTTCAACTAACAATTCCAGGGGCCCATTCCAAGATTTTCTGCTTCAGTGGATTTTTAGCTGAGGGAGGCCTGGGGAAAGTGTCATTTGTTTACGAGCCTCCAGGTGGTTCTGACGTGCAGCCCCTGCTGGAGCTCCCGTCTAGACACTGGAGCCACGTCCAGCTTGGCCCTCTGTGACCCTGCCGCTGTGGTCCTAATAATTTCATGTGAGCTTTTCTCCTCCATGGAATCTTTTTCTAAAACTTTTGAGGAGGTGGGGAGAGAAGACTGACATCAACTGAGCACCCACCACGCGGGACGCACCCTTCCAGCCACTTTTATGTACCTGTGCTCATTTAATCCTCATAAAAACCCTAAAAGGCCTTGCTACTCAAAGTGTGGTCCCTAGACCAGCAGCGTCAGCATCATCAGGGAACTTGTTAGAAATGCAGGATCTCAGGCCCCACCTAAGACCTACTGAGCCAGAATCTGCGGCTTAACACAATCCCCAGGCGATCATGGGCACGTTAACAATTGCGAAGTGCTGATCTAAAAGCACAGGACCCAGTCTGGGGACCCTGGCTGCCATACTAAAGACACGTCTCATCACTTCCCTATTTTATAAATAGGCAAACTGAGGCCCAGTGAGATTAAGTAATTTCTTACGGTCACCCGACTAATCAAGGGCAGAGCCAAGGGATTCCATTTGGGTGCTTCTGTCTCACCCTTAACCCCAGGTCATTTTCACTGCACAATTATCAGAAGAGACTGCTGTGTGTTTTAATTCTCCCTGGCACTGCCCTTAAGGAGAGATGCTCAGGGGTCAGCGCAACAGCCAGATAGTGGGTCCCTGAAGAGGAAATAGCACGAGGGAACCAGGAGAGGCTGGACAACTGCTTCCTACAAGCTGCAGAGCCCAGCACTGTGCCCAGAAGCTGAAAGCAACAGGCTCTGCAAAATCAAGAAACGTGGCTTGTTTAAAGCCACGCCAGGTAATTGATCTGTCTCCATAAAGGGAGGGCTCCCCATAAAGTTCACCCTGAAGAGGTGCCACAGGTATGTCAAGGGCGGGGCTGGCAGATAGGTGCGGCCAGGTATTGGGACCCCCTCTGTTGGCCAGGCTATCAGCAGCCTGACAACCACGCCATTTCCTCTTGGCATCCGCTCCCTCTGTTCCCGTCAGCATCAGCGCAATTGTCACCTCTGCACGCAGAGGATCGCTCGGACTTCCTTGCCAACTCTTGCAAAACCCCGGAGCCCTGGGCCAGGACTTCAGGGGTACAGCCACACAGGGAAATGCCCAAGGCATTTACATATACAAATATCTCGCCAGCTTTCACTGTTCACATGAATAAAGGCCAAAGGTTGAGGACTGAGCAGTGGGCAGCCCTCTGAAGGGAGATCTGCAGAGCCTGAGAGGGGGAATGGAACAAATGGAAACTTCCAAGTGGTTCCTTTGCGCTTTCCTGGTAAAAGTCTCCAGAGTGTAAGAGGATCATTGCCTCTCCCACTTGGAAGTAATCTTAGAGGTCGGGGAGCTGATCTCCACCAGGATCAGATCTGCAGCAGCCTGAGAGAGGCCTGCCCACAAGCACCTGGGAGGACTTGAGTGCCTGCCAGGAATGCTGAGGACAGCCACCTCCACTCCTCGCTAGGCTTTTAGGGCAGACTCAGGGCATTAGTGAAATAGGCCCCCCAAGAGCCCCTGGTCATTGTGGACTTGGTGGTCATTGGTGCAAAATGATGATGGTGATGATGATGATGTTGATGGTGATGATGGTGGTGATGACGGTGGTGGTTGATACCAGGCATTTGACTACAACCTTTCATACATCTTTTATTTCATCCTTATAACCCTACAGTGTAAGTAGGTTAAGCACACACATAAGGTCACAGAACTAGTACATGGTACCAGAGCATCGGACTCCAAAAACCACGCTTCTAACTACTACGCTCTATGATAAGGTCTCGGCAGCTCTCAACTTCCTGAGAGTCCCACCACACTTACTCAACTTGAGAACCACCACTGTGCATTGTAAATGTTGGCCTGGTTGTCCGCCCCTCCCCGCTATAGCGTGCGTTCAAGGGCAGAGGCCACATCCTGTTTGTTCCTGAACTCTCAGTGTCTGACTCAAAGCCGCATCTATACTGGTGCCGAATTAACATTGGTGACGGAAGAAGGAACGAGTGACTGAACGCCAGTGGAGTTGACCGCAGTGGGAGCAGGTTGCAAACAGCCCACCAATGCATGTGGTCTTGGCCCTGCTCCCACAAATGCTCAGGTTTGTTCTGAATCGACTTTCGGCATGGCATTGTCTGACGTGGCAAGCAGCCAGGCAGTAGCAAGTCAACTTCCCTTGGCCCTGCCACCTGACCCACGTGTGTCACAGAGTAAACGCACTTTGGCACAGTCTGAACCCCGTGACTGTGCTCCTTCTTCTGGCCCTAATTGTGTCCCCAAGTCACCTGGCCAAAGCCAATCACCAGTCCTTTATCCAGGGCTCAGGGTGAGACAGACTGCCAACAGGGCTTATGAAAGGGGCATGTGTGTGTCCATGTGTGTATGTACCTGTGCATGTGGGTGTGTGTGCACGTGTAGGTGTGCACTTGCATGAATGGGTATGCATGTGTGCGTGGGGGGGTGTGCACATGTGTGTGCATGCATGTGCGTGCATGCATGTGCGTGCATGCATGTGTTTTGCCTACCAGGTGAGATGAAGCACCTCCCAAGTGCTTGTACAATCAGTGAGTTTCGGGGTGGAAGATCCTGAATGGCCATCAACCCCCATCTGCCTCGTGATGCTCCAGGACCTCAGGCAGTACTGCCAACCTCTCCCGGGCCCAGGAACTCACGAGCGCCTTACCACAGCAGCAGCAGTAGCAGAAACAACACTATCAATACAACACTCACTAATGCTTATTGAACACTTTCTATTATTTACTAGACGGTAAAGTAGACTTTTCTTGTTATCTCAACGTCTGCTGAGACCCCAAAACTAGAAGAGTAGGTGAAAATACCCCATATCCCAAAGAGAAATGTAAGAGTATACATCGATTTTGGTGGCAGACTGCCTGAGTTTGAATCCTGCTCTGGTGCCTCCCAGCTGTGAGATCTTGGGCAAGTTCCTAGCCTCACTGTGCCTCAATGCTCTCATCTGTAAAACTGGGACAGTCAAGCAGGCCCTATATCACGGGATTGTTGTGAAGATAAAGGGGATGATATGTGGAAAGTACTTGGCCCAGTGCCTGGACATGTCAAGCGCTGTGTAGGATTTGCTGCCGATGCCATCTGTGTAGTTTCTGCTGCTGTTATACGGGACTTGCAAAGCAGAGGCCCAAAGCCAGATCTGTCTCTCTGGCTCCGTCACCACCTCCAGCCTCCATATGTGTATTAAACACACTTACTAGCCCCCACCTCAAGCAAGAGGGGGTCTCAAGAGAACTGTTCAGCGATGTGGGTGCCCTGATGTTGAAAGATGCAGAGAGCAGTACCAGACCCTCTCCTGGAGAAGTCTAGGGAAGAGAGCTCCCAAGCTGCCTTGCAGCAGAGTGAGGGGAGGGGGCTACAGGGGAGCTGAGTGTTGGTGTCCTCAAGGCCCTTGTGTAAGGTCCACCTTCCAGAGTGAGTGACCACCCCCCAACCCCCTACGGAAAGTCTATGTGGGACATAGAACCAGAAGGAGGGGCAGAGAGGTTTAGGCTGGCAGGTGGCCAGTTAGAGCCCCTATCACCTACACCAGGGAATGGTCAGTGCTCAGTCCTCATGGAGGCCTCCAAAGACCCCACAAAGCATCCCCTGAAAGCAGGGCCATTTGGGTCTCTGCTCCAGAGAGAGCACCAATGTTCACTCACAATAATCCAGTAAGACCCCAGCCCCCCTAACCGCTCCCCTTCCACCATCTGTACCCCCAACCCTGAAGGAGAAGCCAGAGGCAGCACCGTCAGTGGGGGGAGAAGAAGAAGGCAGTAAAGAAGGCACCACCCCCAACCCCACCTCTGAGTGGGGGAGAGGGAGGAACTTCACACTGAATGAGAGACTGAGAGGTGGAAGTTTCTATTTAAACCAGCTCGGGCTGGATATGGGAGAATGGGGCAGTTCAATAGTAACTGAAAGTGTCTGTGACTCCTATCGGTTCACCCTGAGCTGTCTCCCTGGGGTGGGCAGGTCAGGGTAAGAAAAAGAAGGTGATTGAATGTTCCACCCCTGCCAAATCCCACTGGTTTGATAAAGACAGTCGCCCTGTGCTACAGGCACTGTGCAAAGCAGATGATCTCATCTGATCCTAAAGTAAATAGCATTATTATCCCCTCTCTACAGACAAGGACATTGAGGCTCAGGAAAGTTAGGCCATGTGCCCAAGGTTACGCAATTGCTAAGTCGTAGAGGGCAAGGGAAGCGGGTCAGCCTGGCCCCGGAGCCCACATTAGAACAACTATGCTATACCTTTTTGATTTATCTTTATAGTCTGATTTTTCTACCATAAGTATGTAAAAATAAAATCGTGTAAAAAATAAAAATTTAAAAAAATTTTTAAAAAGAATGACTATGCGTGGCCTCCTGAAGAGGGCGCTGCAACTTTGGACAGCTTGGACAGGTGGAATCCCTGCCTTGTCTGACAGATTTCTCTTTGTCTTCCCGCCCCTGTGCCCTGTGGTTTCACAGGGCCCCACGCCAAGCCTGCTTTCTCTTTCCAGGTGCAGAGCTTGGGACCTTTCAAGACAGGAGCCACCGCCCCATCCTCAAGTTCCTTCAGCCATTCTCAGAGCAGGCCTAAAACCCCTTGATGCGCTGACATCCTCCTCTGAATAGATACTAAAGTATTCGAGCCCTTCTCAATGTTCTCAGAGAGGGTACTAGCCACATACAGCTCAGCTTTGTAAGTTTCAAGGGCCCCCTAGTTGCTATGACAATCCAGGCACTAGAGGAAGCTTCGAGGATGAGCTTTCCCTCCTGTCCACTCCACCTGTAGGACAATCTTCTTCCCCCACCATCACTGGGTACCTCTCACGAGTCAGCCGCATGAGGAATGCTTGGGTCTAGGGGGATTTTAGTGGGTGGTGACCTGGTGAGTGAAATCTTGCCTAGACAAGGCCACCTTCTGCAGATCTTCTATTCTACTGGGGGGAATAAATGGAAGCAGGTGGTATCAGTGATGGTATTTTAAATCCCCAAGAGGGGAATCTTTGTGCCCTAAGATTGAGACCCTGTGTGTCAGACGAGAGGCCTGACTGGAGAATGCCAGTGGGCTAGGCTTATGCTCCCAAGGGCAGCAAGCCCACAGAAGCTCACAGACGTGGGTTTTTGCTGGACAGCCACTGCTTATGGGTTTGGGGAAAGGACAGACATTGCTTCATCTTGCAGAAGCTCCTCTCCCCTCAATTCATTCCATTTTCTTCCAAAGCCTTTTACCCTGCTGGTCTACAGATGTTGGCTCCAAAGACCATGTTATCACATGTGACCTGATCCTGTTAGGGGCTTGCCAAAAATGTATTAGTGAGGATACATGCACAAAGCCAGCCCCTGGGGCCTTTTCTAATTTGTTCTAACTGCTGCTTCTGAGATCTCTTTATTTTCAGACAGTCTCGGCCTGAGGCAAGGATTGGAAGATTCCGCCAGGAGAGAGGGAGAGGAGGGGTGGAGAGCTCAGACATGTGGTCCTCTCACAGGCCCTTGCGCAGTCTCCTGTAACAGTGGGTAAGCTTCAGGGGCCTATCCGTCTGAATAAAGCTCCCCACAGAGACCCTGGAGAATCACATGCTGTATTTGTTAGAAATGCAGATTCCTGGGTGTAGTGGGCTGAATAATGGCCCCCCAAGATATCAGGTCCTAATCCCTGGAACCTGTAAATGTTACTCTATAAGGAAAAGGCATCTTAACAGACATGGGGAGATTATCCTGGATTATCTGGGTGGGCCCTAAATCCAATCGCAAGTGTCATTATAGGAGACAGAGGCAGATTTGATACACACAGAAGAGGAGAAGGCAATGTAACCACAGAGGCAAAGAGTGGAGCGATGTGGCCACAGATTAACACTTGCTGGTGGCCACCAGAACTGGAAGAGGCAAGGACTGGATTCTCCCCTAGAGCCTCTGGAGAGAATACAGCTCTGCCAACACCTTGATTTCAATTCAGTGAAAGTGATTTCAGATTTTTGGCTTCCAGGACTGTGTGTTGTCTTAAGCCACCAAGTTTGTGGTCATTTGTTACAGCAGCCACAGGAAACTGATACTCGAGGCTTTACCCACCATCTTCTGAAACAGATTCTCCAGACAAGTGCTCAAATTCACGTTGAAATGTGAAACACATCTCTCTAAGCCAATGGTCTCTAAAGAGGTGTGATCACCCCAGAGGTGGCAGGAGATGAAGCCCAATAATGCAAATAGTACCGTATTACGTGTATGTAATTTACAAACAAGCAAATATATTTTAGGATGTATGCTCTAAAATTTTTTACTGATATAGATAAGTCAATACTGTCCGATCTAACTCTCTACCATGATAGAAATGTTCTATATCTGAGCTAATACAGCAGCCACGTGTGGCTATTGGGCACTCGAAATGTGGCTGGTACCATAGAAGAACCTAATTTTTAATTTTATTTCATTTCAATTAGTTTAAATTTAAAGAGCACAGTGGCTACTCTGTTGGACAACACTGGTAGAGCCCACTTCTGTGAGACGCGTCTTTATGTTCACTGCAATGTAAGTATCATGAGGGCAGAGATTTGGGGATGTTTTGTTCACTGCTGTATTCTCAGTTTCTGGAAGTGCATAGCAGTACTGATAAATATTTGTCAAATTAGTGGATGGATAAACGGATACGTGAATGCCTCTCCCACAGAACAGCAGGAGGAAAGAGTCCTAAGATTGCGTCTTGGCCTAACTTCTCTTTACGGATGAGGAACCTGCGGCTCACAGAGGACAAGCATCTTTCCCAAGGCCACACAGAAGGTGACAGGAACCAGAACCTTGCAGTCCTGACTCCCACCCACTCCCCTCTTCTCTCTTCACACCCACCCCTCCTTGCCGCACTCTGACCTCTTTCTAGAAGCATGTGCCAGGCTAGACAACATAACGCATTGTTAAAGATGGTGACCATCGCTCGCCGCCACCTCTTACCCGCATGTAGAACTCTCTGCCCTCATTCCCAGACTTGATCTGGAAAATGTAATAAGCCCCAGGGTAGCGAGTCGTTGCTTGCATTTGGAAGATGTCAGCAGGGACGGAGCGTCCTGACACCACATCCATATCCCGGTACAGGATGGTGAAGGGCTGGTCTCTGCAGCCAGGACTCTCAGAGGGACACATACAGCGGCTGTTGGGAAGGGAAATCGTGTGAGAATGCAGTAAATCCTTTCCAGATGCTGGTTGTACCTACTTCCTCACTTAAAACACTGACAAGGAGGCCACCCCATTTTTATCATCCAAATGCTGTAACTACAGACCCTCTCTGCTCCTGGCTCTTGTCTAAAAACTCTCTTCTAAAGACTATCCAGTCTTTCTAAAAACTCTCTGGTAAGCTCTCTATCTCCTATTCTGGATAATCAGATATTCTTGCTACTAGACTATAAATCTTAGATGTCTTGTTTTCAGAACACTGGAACATTCTCTAACACACTTTACATATTTACCTTGTATTTAGTCAGTGAGATGCACTGCTGGTTGTGTAGCCCCTCACTTCCCCAGCCATACATACTCATTAAGAAATTTTAAGAGTGAGAAATTACATTTGATTGACAGGCCCTGGGTGATCCTTTTACTTTCTCTATTGCACTTAGTCCAGTCTGTGTGGAACATAATCTAATCTTTTCATCCAATAAACAAGAGCTCAGGGGCCAGCCCGGTGGCATAGTGGTTAAGTTCGCATGCTCCACTTCGGCGGCCCGGGGTTCGCAGGTTCGAATCCCAGGTGCAGACCTATGTACTGCTCATCAAGCCATGCTGTGGCGGCGTCCCATATAAAGTAGAGGAAGATGGGCACGGACGTTAGCTCAGGGCCAATCTTCCTCAGCAAAAAGAGGAGGGTTGGCGACAGATGTTAGCTCAGGGCTAATCTTCCTCACCAAAGAAAAAATTAAAAAAATAAAAATAAATAAACAAGAGCTCAGAATTCACTATGTATAAGACACGATGTTAAGACACTTGGGAATTACAATGATAACGTAAGATACTGACCTTGAATAGTTCACCTTCTAATAGGAGATAAAAATCATAGACATAAATAACTCTAATACAAAGCAGCTAATATGAAACACTAGTAACAGCATTGTCATAATTACCTTATACCATAATTACCATAATGACTCTTATTACCAAAGAATGCCTGTTATAGGCACCCCTTGATTTATCCCTAACCAGCCCCCATCTCTCCTCATCACTGAGACTCCCCCTAGGGGTCAGAGTTCACAACACGATGAGGATGTGTGTTGCTCCTTGGTAGCCAGAACTGGGAGACAGCCTTGTCGTGTTTCTGTCGCTCTCCCTTAACTTCCAATCTATCTTCAAAACCTATCGGTTCTACTTCCAAAGTACAGTCCAAATCCAATCACTTCTCACCATCTCCACTGTCACTGCCGTGTTATTTAGGCCACCATCATGTCTCACCTGGACCTCTGTGATGTCCTCCTAACAAGTCTCCCCTCTCCAATCCATTACACGGCAGCCAGAGTTCCTTTGTCAAACAAAAATCAGAGTATGTCTCTATCATGCTGAAAGATTCTACAGTGGCCACCCACTGCAACTTGAATAAAAACTAAACACCCACGTTAGCCTCTAAGACCCAATGGGGTGTGGCCTCTGTCAGTTTCTCTAACCTCCTCGCAGGTCACTGCCCACTTCACTCACTAGGCGACAGAACTTGGGCTTCTTCTGTTCCCTGAAGACATCAAAGTTACTCCTGCCTTGTAGCCTTTGCACATGCTGTTCCCTCTGCCCGTCCACTCTCTGTTAGGTTAACATCGCCCCACCTTCCCATTCCAGCCCAAACGTCATTTCCTTAGAGGAGCTTTTGGACTCTTTCATTTTGTAAATTTCCATTCTTCCTGTTCACAGCACCTATCACAACCTATGACTATGTGTTCATTTATGTGACAATCTGTTTCAAGTCTGTCTCCTCCACTCTCATAAGAGCAAAGCCCACAGCACCTGGCACGGTGTCTGGCACATAATAGGACCTCGACTGACATTTAATAAATGAATGCATAAAAAGAATTTTGAAAGTTTTATTTTTTAAGGCTGCATCAAAATAGCCAAGTCAAAATGTCCCTGGTGCCAAAATGGCCACATGAAAATGTCACGTGTCACACAGAAAAGAACTGTTTCCTAAAAGATGTTTGGAGGAGGGAGTGATGGCTCCCAGCTGATGAGGATCAGAAACAGCTGGGAGAGGTGGCACTGGCACTAGGATCTGAAAGATGGGGCGGATCTGGCTGTGTGACGATGGAAGCAATGCCTTCCATATGGCAGAAAGTGTGTGCACGAAGGCTGGGAGGCTGGAGAGTCGGGGGCCTGGGGGAGGTGAGGGCATTCTGTTGAGGTTGGCAGGAGTAGGGACACCTGAGCAGGCAAAAGTGCTGCAGAGGACAGCTGGAGTCACACTGGATGGGCCTGGAGGCAGGAGTCACCCGGCGTTTTTGGCGGCATGTCAGGGACCTCACAGTAACACCAGCTCAGGGCTGCGAGTCGAATTGGGTCAAGTCCCTGGCCACAGACAAGGGCGACCTGGAGAAACCCAGAGAGAAGCGGGAATGGAAGCCAGTAAGAGCAGCCCGAAGCTCGGCTCTGCCAGGAGGGCCCTGGAACCGGAAATCAAAGAACCTTGGTCTAAAGGGCTGCTTGGAAGCACAGCTCTTAGTGATAAGCAAAGACATCTCTAAAGGACCTGCCTGTCCCTGCCTTGTCTTCTTTCGCCCATTTTTGGTCAGAGCAGGAAGTACACTGGTAAGCCATGAATTCCTCTTAGATGGCATTCCTAGAGGGCATGATAGATGTGTCCTAGTCAGCCTTTCATCTCCAGCGCCAGCGCTGGACTTTGCTCAGGGGTAGTAAACGCGTGACTAGAAGAGAGGAGGGCAGAAGATGCATGCTCATGTGTGTGCATGCATGTGTAGACTGAGGAGGAACTGAGATGGTTAAATAGAGACTAAAAGAAAGAAAAAGGAACTCCTAGCATGCCAGGCACAGAAAAACGCTGCCCTAGTGCTTTCACCTTGTGGAGGCTGTCTTCACCTCAGTCCTCTCTCGACTCAAATATTTGCCTTCTGGTGATTTAGTAAAACATCAAACATTATGACATCGGAAACTTGATTAGAGCAAGCTGAGTACCCTGGGGTATTGAGAACTCTAGCAACCTCTCCAACCCCTCGCTATCCACAGCTTGGTCCAGGGAGACTGGCAGCATCCGTTTCATCTGGGAGCTTGTCAGAAAGGCAGGATCTCACACCACCCCAGGCCCACGGACTCAGAATCTTCACTCTAGCAAGATCCCCAGGGGATTCCTATGCCCATGACATTTTAGAAGCTCTAAAAGACCCTGCATATCCAGAACAAAGTCATGAAAGGGAAAAGGAGGTTTGTGAACCCTGCCTCTCCTCTTAGTTAGCTTTCTAGAGAATCTTTCTACAGCTCCGGCATGAGTGGGGTAGTGACAGAGAACAGTGTGTGTGTGTGTGCATGTGTGCGTGTGTGTGTGTGTGTGCGTGTGGAAGGCAGTATAGGCCAGGTCTCCCGATTCTCTGGCAGGTACACTCTCCTTTACACCACACTGGCAGCCTCCTGAACCAGGCCCCTCACCCGTGTTCCCATTCCCAAGGGGAAGCCAGGACTTACTTATCGCTGATCCGCAGATAGGGCTCCTCGCAGCGGATGGGATCGATGCATTTGAAGCCCCCTTGCAAATTATAGCAAGTCTGCTGCAAGATGCACGTGTGGTTTCTGTGCTCACACTCGTTGATGTCTGAAATGCAGGGTAGAGAGGCTGAAGTAGGGCAGCGCTTGCAAGGTGCTGGCCCTGGGCCAGGTGTGTGGGGTGGGGATGGGGGCTGCCTGGGTCTTACTATAGAGTTGCACTATCCAATATGGCAGCCACTGGCTACATGTGGCTACTGAACACTTGAAATGTGGCTAGTCTAAATTGAGATGTGCTGTAAGTGGGAAATACACACCAGATTTTGATGACTTAGTACAAAAAAAGAATGTAAAATCTCACCAATAATTTTTATATTGAGTACACGTTGAAATAATATTTTGGATATATTGCCCAGTTGTGTAACGTTAACAGAAGTGGTATTAGCTGATAGTGTTACCGCATAAGAATTTTCCACTAAGTAATGAAACGCCTAGGAGATAAGCATTGTAGAACAGAACACATATTCTTTGCACTTGGGATCACCCTATATTGGATAAAAATGCCTTCATGAACATTTGTGATGTACCAAAGAAAACATCTTCATTCATCTCACTGCTTTAGTTTTACAGATTAAATATATTCAGGGTCATTGCTACAGTAAATGATATAACAGAAAGCTACCTAGAGTTTAAAAAAAATATTTTGGATGTATTACATTAAATAAAATATACTCTTAAAACTAATTTTACTTGTTTCTTTTTACTCTTTTCATATGACTACTAGCAACTTTTAAATTACATACATGGCTCACATTTGTAGCTCACATTATATTTGTATTGCTCGGCACTACTGTGGAGAGTTCTTGCTTAGTATTGCGGTAACACAGGTTCAAGGATGCTGAAAACGGGTCAGTTGCTCAGCTACCAGCCTCCCCAACTGACCCCAGTGGGCAGAGCACGGGACTGGAAATTACGCCAAGCAGCCAACCTGAACAAGACCCACCCCTTTCACAGCGTGGGGTCCCGACACTGTGAGGGACACAGTCGTCAGATGGGTGAGGTCTCCCCGCCATCCGTTCTCTAGGAAGTCAGCAGAAACAAGCTGACCAGGATGCCCCCCAGGTGCCATGAGAAAGCCTGGGCCCTGGTCCACGAGCAGGGCCAGGCCACAAGGAGTCCCGGTTGGGTTGGTCCTCAGAGGGGCTGCAGGGATCTGCCTGGGGAGGCAGGACCAGCCCTTAGCGGGTGCCACCCATATCTGCAGAGTTCACTACAAAAGTGAGAGTGGTCATGTCCTTTGTGGGGCCAAAGGATGGATCACAGGGCAGGAAGGCACCAGCCCAGACATCCCGCCCAGAGCCTGCCTGTCTGGGAGCCACCAGCACCCACTCGTGGTCTCACCCCTGCCACCTTCCCAAAAGCCACACAGGACGCCCCAGGTGAAGACATCCTGAGTCCCACCTCACACCTCCCCCAACCAGGCCCCTGGGCAGCCTTACCCTGGCAGCTTCGGTTGTCATCCAGCAGGATGTAGCCAGGAGGGCAGGAGCAGAAGTACGTGCCGGGCTGGTTCACACATTCGTGTTGGCAGAGGAACTCGGAGAAGCTGCACTCGTCCATATCTGGGGGTGACAAGTTACACCTGCTGTTACACCCCAGACTACCTCGGGATTGGAGCTTAGTGGTCATCGACTCCAACTCCCACAGTCTCCTGACACATATGACGGCTCTGCTGCTAAGAAGATGTCAATTCATTTCTCGAACACCTCTGGTGACGGGGAGCTCGCTATCCACTGAGGAAGCCCATAGATATTTGGACAGCTCTAATTGTTAAGGAAATTCCTTCCTACAGGGAGCTAAAATCTGTCTCCATCGAGCTTCCAATACTCTCTGCCTCTGGCTCAGCTACATTATCTACTCATTACTGACTCATTGTGCCCTGTAGGTGAATCTACTCTCTGCCTGCTGGAGTTTTCTGGGTACGGAGCTCTTGCCCAAGACCCAGAAAATATTCACTGGTCCCAGTCTTCTGAAAAGGCACCTTTACTAATCGCCCCAAAGTTGAGAAACAATATTATTACCAACACTGCAACTAAAAGGGACCAGAAGGCCAGAAGGATGTCAATTATATTAAAACTTTATTGTGTCCAAAAACCTCCTAGAAAGAGAAAACTCTGGAGTGGCATGGGGGAGCGGGCGTATCGTCCCTCGGTAGCCTGCCTGCTCAGGTGGTCCCTGGGACATGGGAACCTGGAGCTGGGCCACTCTCCAGCTGCAGAGGTGGGGACATGAGGCGCAGCCATGGAACATGTCGGCCGTGGCAGTTGATGCAGAAGTAGGCGTTCCAGAAAAGCCAACTCTTCATCACACACAGAGTTTGGCAACAGAGCCCTCATTTGAGCCTCATTCAATAAGCATGCCAAAGAAAACATGTTTTTCTTTCATTTGTTGTTTCCCAAAAACTGGCTTTCACTAGTTTCCCCATGTGACATGTCCTCGGATTGCTCTCCAGTGCTCTCACAGACCGCTGGTGGCTGGAATCACCCAGAGAGGGTGTCAGCGCAGATGAGGCTGCTTCTCCACCATCTGATAATTCTGGGTGTGACGTGCCTAATGCCTCTCCCATCAGACGAGGAAAAACTCCTTCCCATCTCTCCCAGGGGTCTTCCGGTGATGGGTTCTGAGCCAGCAGAATTGGGATGCTGATTTGAAAAGTAAAGCATGCTCCGTGAGGTAAGATCTACTTCTCCGCTCTCCCGGGAGACTTGCAGAGTCCGGGTCTCCGGCCCCAGCCCATCATAACAGAGTCCTCGTTTATTTCTGTTGAGGTTGTAGATTCCGTTTATATCTTTAGCAGAAGCAGTGGTAAAACCTGTCAGTTCTTGAGAGCTCACTATGTACCAAGTGCTGGTTAAATGCTTTACACGCCTCACGGTATTCATTTATTTATTCATTTATTTATATTTATTTTTCCCCCAAAGCCCCAGTAGATAGTTGTACGTCATAGCTGCACATCCTTCTAGTTGCTGTATGTGGGACGCGGCCTCAGCATGGCCGGAGAAGCGGTGCGTCGGTGCACGCCCGGGATCCGAACCCGGGCCGCCAGTAGCGGAGCGTGCGCACTTAACCACTAAGCCACGGGGCCGGCCCATCCTCATGGTATTTAATCCCCACCTCAGCCCTACGAAGGAGGTGCTACTACAAGCCACATTTTACAGAGGAAACATTGAGGCTTGCAGAGGTTAGGCAACTTGACTAAATTCACAGATAAGTTAACAGTGAAGCTGGGATTTGAACCCAGCAGCCAGCCTCCGGATCCTACACTTGTCAACACAACGCTGTAATGTCTCCCTGAGCAAATCATTCTCAGGACTTAAAATCGGTAGATTTGGGGAGTGCTGAGGTTGGGGGAATCCACTGAGCAGGGCGAGCTCCAGTGCAGATGGAGAGGGTGGCATCCATTTCTACCTCCCGGTGGGCAGGGAGGGCCCCTAACAGACCCACTCAGTTTATCTTAGGGTCACAATCTCCAGACTTTACTAAGGGCTGTGGCTCCATCCTTCACCAAAAAACTGAAATACAAGCCCGGGTTCTGGCAGGAAGCATATGTGAGCCATTTTCACTCATCCATGTGAGAAGCCACCAGGGTTTCCACCATCAGCTCAGGTTGGCAAATGCCAGAGGGACAAGGGGACACAGCTAGGAAAAGTCTGGTGCTGCCCGGAGGGGCCACACCAGCTGTGATAACACAGTGAGGGTAACAGTTCCTGGGAAAATGAGAAGCAAAGGAAGGTGAGTCAGTAGGAAGGGATAGTGACAGTCACACTGCTATCCTGCGCCAGCCCTAAAGCCTGCAGTAGCCAGAGGTCACTCTAAGTCTTAGGAAAGTGGGCATCCTGGTGAACGTGGAGGAGAAGATGGCCATTTTGGGTAAAATGAGTCAACTGAAGATCCTTGGCAAACCACCAAGAATGTAAATTCCTTGAAAAGCAGGAAGTGTCTTACACTTACACTTAGAGACAGTAAATTAACATGTAGTGACACTGAGGTATATCAACTTGTTTAATCTTTATGACCACCCTATGAGGGTGTTTGCATGTTTTTTAACAAATGAGGAAACTGAGGCTCGGGATGAAACTTGGCCCAAGAAAGCACTAAACGGTAGAGGCAGAATTTGAACTCGGCTCCATCCAGCTGCAGAGTCACTCTACATACTGCCTCTGCAGATGGTCAGTAGACACCGTGGATGTGCACGGAATCCTGGAGAAACAGAGATCCCATCTCACAATGCTAAACTTTCCACCTCTTAGTCCCTTGGCCCCGATTCCCTAAGGAGTGCCACGGGGAAGTGAAATCTAGGAAGAAAGTAGTTTTTCATGCCTGAGGGTATTTTATTGCTATTTCTGAGACAGCCTTCTAATCGGTCCAAGGCTCTCCGTAACTGCCTGCTTGCATCTCTGGTTCTCCTGGCCCCAGGGAGAGACGCTCATTTGTTTCGGAGATCTCTGTCCCTAGAACACTCCAGTCCCAAGTGAAGCCATCACACGAGCCTCATTCATGACCTGGGTCAGTTCCTGTTACAATGAAACTCAGGATTAGGAAACTTTCCACTCTGCAGGACAAAAAGACTTTCACGCCCTAGGGGATGGCCCACTTATTTTGAAAAATACAGCGAAGCGTCATTAATTTGGACTGTGTTCATTTATAATTGCTGATGATGCCAAAAGTAGATGGAATGGAGTTGACTTTAACATTTACAAAAAACAGGGAAGGAAAGAAAGAAAAGAAGGAAGTGCGAGAGAAAGAAAGAGCTGTACATGGCTCTGGGCAAGATGCCCCAGGGATTTCCATGAGTAAGGTGCTATCCCCATTCTCAAGGAGTTTACAAGAGCTCACGAGTTTCTTATGACAAGGTTTAATAAGAAAATTATAATACAGTCCACAAGCTAGCATGGGCAGAGAATCATAGCTTCTTAGTCTTGGAAGGAATTTATGAAAGGTCGACTAAGCCATCACATCCATGTTCTCACAACAAATTATTAGAAATGCATTCATGCAACAGGCAATCATTCATTCATTGATTCGAGAACTATTTATTGCGTGCTCATGTACCAGGCCTGGGGCTAAGCACCAATTATTTGTAGAGATTTTAGGAGTTCACAAAATGTTTGCACTTACATACACGATCTCATTCATTATCTGTCCCCCCTCCCAACCCTACCCTGTGAGACATGCTATTCTTCCTAGTCACTGCCCTCTATAAGTACTATCTGTGCTATCCCCAGGACTTGAGTCACTGCTGAGTGAGGACAGATAACTCAAAGCAACATGCAAAATTGGGTGACTCCTTTCCTTCTTCGACCCCATCTCAGACCCTCAAAGGTAACTCCACTTGTTTTTGCATCAGGGGTCAAATGACAAGGGAGGGGACTCTACCTTTCAGGAAGTGACTCATCTCTGTTTTGTGTAGTTGTGACCTCATTGCACTGGGATGTGTCCCAGACTGGAGATGTGTCTGGGAAATTCAAGGAAACACCTGTGAAGGAAGCCCTTGCCCTCCGCCCCCCAACCCCGTGTCCCTAGTACAGGTGGAAATCGTCAATGCCAAAGCCCCTTACCACTGCAGTGAACACCATCCTCCTCGAGTTCATATCCTGGGTCACAGCGGCAGATGAAAGAGCCATAGGTGTTGACGCAGGTTTGCACGCAGGGGTTCTCAGTTGCACACTCGTTCACATCTATGGAAAGCAAAAGCACATCACTGACCATTCCAACAACAGAACATCTGCACTAACGAGGCAGAAAAATGTACTGTCTACAAAATCTACCACCACTAGGAGACCAGATTCACAGGTACCACGGATCTCAATTCAGGACCTATCAGATCGAGAGCTCAGACCCCAAAATGTTCACTGAAGGATCAGGGCCTCCATCCATACATCCCTTCTTTGGTCACAAGTTGGGAAGGGCAGAAACAACACGTATACACATCATATGCACGTATACACATGTGCCCATAGACACCTCCCAGTAAATCCCCTCTCTGAGGCTCATCAACAGAAATTTCTAGGCAGCATCTGCTCTTTCCCATCACCTACTGCATTCCATCACCAGTTGGCTCTTCCCTCACCACTGCCTTTGAAGTTTCAGGTAAACAGATAAATAACCATGACAATTCTAATAATAACTCTATTTATTATTGCTATGGACTGAATTGTGTCCCTACCCAAAACTCATATGTCGAAGCCCTAACCCCCCACTGTGACTGTATGTGGAAATGGTGCCTTCAGGAGGATTAAAGTTAAATGAGGTCATGTGGGTGGAGCCCTCATGATGGAATTAGTGTCCTTCTAAGAAGAGACACCAGAGAGCTTGCTCTTGCTCTCTCTGCCATGTGAGGACACAGTGAAAGGGCGGCCACCTACAAGCCAGGAAGAGGGCCCTCACAAGCACCTGACTGTACTGACACCTTGATCCTGGACTTCCAGCCTCCAGGTCTGTGAGAAAATCAATCTCTGTTGTTTAAGCCCCCCAGTCGATGGTATTTTGTCATGGCAGCCCGAGCCGACTAAGACAATTATGCATAAATAACGTCACTGATTATTACAAAAGGATCTCTCACTCACTGAATCCTTAAAATAACCCTGCTTCAGGACCATTTCCCCACGTTATGAGTTCAGCAGGTTAAAGAGAGGACCACAAAGGGGCACAAGGCAAACTTTAGGAGTGATGGAATAGTGATTATCTTGACTGTGGTGATGGTTTCATGGGGGTATACACATGTCAAAGTTCATGAAATCAATAGTGCAATTCACTGTACACCAATTATACATCAATAAAGATGTTTACATTTGTTTAAGGTTGGGAGATGTGCCCAAGTCCCCAAGCTAACAAGGGCACACTTGGAACTGGAACATGTATCACGGGTCTTTCCACAATACCCAAAAGTCATTCTACACAGCTCATCAGGGTGGGCAGGGGAAGGAGGGAGTCCCTTTCTACACTGGCATTGGCTGACTCATTTTAAGCACATCCTCTCCTGTGCTCCATACGCCAATGACCACAGTTCCAGCAGAGAGAATTTCTGTACGCTTCAAAAGTCCAGGTAAACCTCGTAAGACTCTGAATAGAGATTTGAATGTTTTCAGAGCTAAAGCCTCCACAGTGAGCAGCTCGAGAAGCTTCTCTTAAAGAGGAAGGCTAATCCATGCTCACATAACTCCTGCTTCCTGGCATCTTCAGAGCATTCAGAGGGAAAAAAAAGTAGACAGCCACGCAGGTAGGGTCCAGCAGGGTACCAGTCTCCCCTGGTGCCCACGGGAGCTTGGAGGCTCTCCACCCAGGTGGACAGGAAGATGCCATGGTGCTAGGCCACTGAGTGCAAGTTCAGACAGGACGACATTGGTGAGTACAGGGCTGGCGGTCTTGGCTTCCGACCACACGCTGGCCACATCGAGATGAATGAGCGCGAGTCCTGCCCTCTCAAAGCTCTCTGCCGCTTCTACAGAGCAGCAGGACCTAAAGGAGTCCGGGCCCTGGGCCCTGGCTGCCCTTTCTGCCAGCCCTGGGATCCACACATGCCCAGTGCCCTCTGAATCCTATGGATTTAGACCACTCCCCACCCCGACTCGCTGGACAGGAAGGCTGGACCTTTGGTTCCACTCTCAACTCTGCTGGCTCCTGCTGTGTGACTTTGGCCAAGTCTCTTAACCATTTTGAGCCTTGATTTCCTCCTCTGTGAGGCAGGGCCACAAACACCTGCCCTGCCTGCCTCATAAGGCTATTGCTGGGGTTCAGTGAGATTAACAGGCGTGACAATGCTTTGAAGAGTGGACAGTGCTCCTCCTGCACGAGGTGTTAGGATTACAAAAGCTCGAAGGAGTCTGCACATCCTGGGTCGCCGGCGGGCCCTGCTGATGCAATACCCCAGTGGCCCAGTGCCTGTGTCCAGGCCTGGGAGCTGCTCCTGCTGGTTTATCATGCTGCTGGACCTGGTACTGCCAGGTGTATTATCTGCTCCTTGTCACAGGCCATCCCTGAGGCCCGAAGGACACATGGGCCTTTTGTCTCTGCTGCGCATGGCTGTTCCTCAGGAGGCACTTGGGGCATGGAGCCAGCTCCTGGGGGAAAACCTAGGCTGGCACCTCCAACCCCCAGCCTTGGCATGGAGAAGCCTGCATCTGCCCTGAGCCGCTTATCGCAGCAGCAAGGGAGCCAGGCGCCTGCTCCCTGCTCCAGTGGGAAGAAAGGGTCCGGCTCTCTCAGCTCCCTCACCCTACCAGCCCGCCCTCCACTCTCAGAAGAAAATGACCTCTCCCGGAGAGAGGAACACAGTCGAGACTTCTTGGAACAATTGGCAGAACCAGCTTTGGAAGAGAGAACTACAAAGAATCCAGGATCAAACTCTTTAACGCTCATGCTTTCCTGTTTACCCCAAGGTTTCCATACGATTAAACTAATGGAGACATAATATCCTCCAACTAGCTGGCCAGGAGCCTGCCAGCCAGATCTCCAATGGTGTGACAAGGAAAAGGGCCCGGCAAAACCTGGTGGCAGGCTCCAGACAAAGACCTCATTCTGCGTCTCTGGCGCTGCCTTCACCCTGGACGGAGCAGCTGCCAGGGACTGGAGGCCTGGGCGGGGGTCTGGGGGCGGGGGAGCCGGGGGCCAGGCAGGACGTGCCCTAATTCCTTGGGTCTTAAGTACCCATTCATTTCCTAAGCAGAAGAAACTTTCAGATGGAAACCAAAATAGGCATGTAGCTTGTTTTTCTTACTTATCAGTATTTGAAATGATCATGTGGAAGTCAGAAAATGCCTTTGTTTCATTCTGTTTTTATGGGGAATGCTGCGTACTAGGGGAAGTTACCACCACCAGCAGACTCTTTGCTAAATAACAGGCTCTCCTAGCACAGGTTGGAGGGAAAACTGTAGCGAGAGGCATCAAAATTGCCCGTGAAATCCTGCAGAGAGCGTTATGTGTCTGTTTGAAAATGGATTAACGGTCAGGAGCCCTTTCTGACCACCATGCTTTGGGCCTCAGGAACTGAACTTAGGCCACAGGACATGCGAGAAAATTTCTGATTAGTCAAGAAAGCTGGCAAGGCTACTTCTGGAGAGCAGACAGGCAAGGAGAAGCAAATCCACGAAACCATAACCTCCCAGCTGATGGATGACTGTGGTTCTAATCTCAGCAAAACCCAGAGCAATTGTTGAGACGTTTTGCATAATCTCAGTTCTGATCTCAGGTTTCTGTAAGCAAAGGGGATGGGCAGGTGATGACCATGAGCAGGAATACACTTGAACAAGAGCGTTTCCCACCAACATAAACTGCTAGACTCTGAAGAAGACAGCATCTAGTATTTCACATCGTGTTCACGTTATCACTCGCGTCACACACCTTGGCAAGACCTTCCATCCTCATTGAGGGTAAAGCCAGGGTTGCATGTACAGGAATAGGATCCAGGAACATTCGCACACAGCTGCTGGCAGTAACCGTAGCGACATTCATCAATGTCTGGAAACAGAAACACAAGCAAGGTAAGACATACCTCCTCAATCACCGATGCCGTCCTCAGCATCATCATTGCCCACCTCTTCTGGAGCAGGATCATGGAGGGAAGCAAAAGGGAACTACGTGAAGACAGTACCTACTAAGTGTCAGGGATGGTGATACCCTCTGGATTCTGAGGCTCAATCTCCCTACAACCCTCCCTGACCCATTCAGTCCCATGAACACCTGAACCTATCCTGAAAGTTGTAGAAGAAATTTCTGCTTAGAGTGGGATGTTGGGCAAGACGGCCTCTAAGATTTTACCTAACATTAAGATTCAACTCTAAGATTCTACATAAATATTTCACTGCCCTGGGAAGGGACAAGTTAGCTTAAACAATAGGAGGAATCCATAGCATTGCTCCACTAGGCTCCTTGCCAGCTCCATCAACAATGAATACGTCCAGCGGTCAGCAATAAGAGCGAGTGTGGCCAGGACGAGCCAGGTAGCACTACAGTCTGCAGACCTATGAATCCAGTAACACAAGGATGCCGGAGTTCGCCTGGATCTCCTCCTTGCACCAGAGCGAATAAACACACCTCTTCCAAGCCCTGGCTGGCCCTTCCTGAGCCAGCAGCTCTGTGGGTGAATGGATCCTTTTAGCAGAGCCAGGCAATACGACCTTGCTGCTGACATGTACCAGTCAATGGGAGCTGATGTCATTGGGAAGCGCTTCCCAATATCCCAAGTTGACGGGCTGGCGAATTCACTCCTGCGGGGTAGGATGTCTTGAATGAAGCCTGCAGGTGGAGACCAAGTCCTCACTTATACAAGCACTTGCTGTGACCAGTTGATCTTACTGTAGCTATAACTGGTCCTTATCTCATCTCCACCTTCCCCTGAACGTTCCCTCCCTCGTACCCCAGTTCTTTTGGAAGGAGGGTCCATTCAGGGCTCTGGAGGCCAGCTCTGCTGTCTCTGTGCCTGGTTTCCACCACCTACCGCCAGAAAGGACCCTACCTCTACCTTCCGCATCGTTCAGCCCTCCTCAGAGCCTGTGCCCTGCCCTTGTGATTCTGCTTTATCTCTGAGTCGCAGCTACCTCTAACCTGGCCCACCCCACTGCCCAACTGAGAGCTTCCAGACCTGCCCGGAAAGCACACTGACTTGTGCAGTTGCTGGTCCTGACCTCTTCCCAGGGTGCAGTGGGGCACCTCACCAAGGCCAGGGAGGCAGCTGGGGGAGGAGAGGGCATCGTCTGCCCAGGGGTACCTTGGAGGAAAGGCAGCCCCTAGCCCCTTATTTTTCTGCAAAAGCAATGCCTCCAAAGGTGAACAGAGAGGGTGGTGGACAGCTATGGAACTTGCGTTTTGAAAGAGAAAGAAGAGTTTGGCCAGGAGAAGGCATGAATTCAGCCACAATTAGGAAGTCTTCACTTTGAATGTGAAGTGTGAGCAGGCTTGCACATGGCACCACGTTAGGCCTCAGGGAGCATCCTTCCCTCTGTGGAAGAGAACAACCCTCCCAGGTAGAGGAATGTCCCAGTTGCTGGGGCCCCCAGGTGGGGAGGGGTTTCCTGGCTCTATGATCTCTATAATCCCACCTGTATTTCCGGGTCACCCGTCCTCTCCAGCGCCCCCTTGTGGTGGAAAAAATGGACTGAGAAACAGGAAACAGATTTTAGACCGAACTTGCTCTAACTTAGTCCAAAATGTTCCTCCTCTTTGAGTCTCAGTTTCCAACTCTATAAAAGTTGGATGACATAATATATAACATCCCTTCCAACTCTGAAATTCTACATATTAAGTTCCCATACAAATAACTCACACTGATCTGCTTATGCTCAAATCAGTGGCATCAAATTTTCCATAATAGCCAAGGTTGGTTAAAATGCACAGGGACCATCATATTCACAAACGCCCATGTGCAGCCAGCTCTTCGGTGCATTCCTGGAAAGGAGAACTGAGCCAAGTCTAGGCTGGCTTATCAGGCCCCGAGGATGCTTCGGACAGGGCTCTAGGGCAGACCTAAAATCAGTCTCAATCAAGAGATACTTGGAAAGAAGAACATTTTTTTTTTGTTTCCATGATGTTGTTTGGATTTGTTTCTCAGCTCCTCCAGGACTGACTTTCAGGCAACAGAACAGTGTCTTAGAGAATTTAAACTGGCAGGGCTTTTTGAAGAAAACGCAGCATAGAAATCACACCCTAGAAATAGAAATTGAAGTGACAGCTAGAGATTGCTACAAATTCATTCACTTGGCTCAACCAAAAACTAGAGGGAAGAAAGGAAAATAATCCTGCAGGAAAAATAAACAGAGAGATCATATAGCAGATGCCAACTGCGAGGGACAAAATTCTCAATTGGCAATGACTGACTCCTTAGGAGTAAAAAGACCACAGCTCGTGGGGTGGGCACGGGGGTGGCTATGGTGAGTACTGGATGATGAGATGATGTTAGATCAGAATCTACTGGTCACATTTGAGACTTGGAACTTTTCTGTGACTAAGCAAAAGCATTCCCTTCTCTTAGTATGACTTCTAACTAGGACAGAATAACCCTCACCTCTATCACTTCCTGACTTGGACAGAAACTTCCTGAAGACAGGAAGAAGGTGTAGGTAAAATAAACCATGAGGCCTTAAAAAATACAATCAGGGGGCCGCCCCATGGCTTAGCGGTTAAGTGTGCGCGCTCCACTACTGGCGGCCTGGGGTTCGGATCCCGGGCACGCACCTACACGCCGCTTGTCTGGCCATGCTGAGGCGGCGTCCCACATAGAACAACTAGAAGGATGTGCAGCTATGACATACAACTATCTACTGGGGCTTTGGGGAGAAAAACAGAAAAAAGGAGGAGGACTGGCAATAGATGTTAGCTCAGGGCTGATCTTCTTCACAAAAAATAAATAAATAAATACATTCAAAAACTCTGATGATGACACGACAGTGATGGTGACAATTGATTTTAAGGAGTGATGCTACATGTAAGTTCAATGGCCTTCTACCTCCCCCACCAAAAGAAAAGCCCACTCCCCTTAGGCCACCCAGCTACTCCCATATTTCAAAATACCCCTGGCAACCACTAACTTCCCAGCGTCTGTGGTAGCCCCAGAGAGTTCTTACCCAAGCACTGGCCTTCCAGAAGCCAGTAGCCATCAGTGCAGGAGCAGGTATACCCTCCTTCGGTGTTGATGCAAATCTGGGTAGGGTTGCACTGGTGGGAGTCCGTTGCACACTCATCCACATCTGTAACACAGACAAATTCCAAAGAATGTCACCTACACCTCTCCAGAGCCCTGGAGCCACAAGAGGTGCCAGCTGTTGCTTGTCTGGCTGGGAGGCAGTTGATAATGTCTCTGGGTTACATCCAAGGAGATGGAAGCACCTCCCTGTCGGGTACCACGAGCAGACATTGATCTTTCATTGCAGGGGGCAGAGCTAGTCTGCTCCCCCGAAACCACAAAGAGAAATGGCCAAAAGAGAACACACAACCTTAGGCACTCTTCTGCCATCATATGCCGTCCTTCTCTGAATGCAGGTCACCTTGATAATAACCATTAGTTGATGTAGAAAGGTATATTGTATTAGGCTTATTCATTCAGGTGTTAAACAGGGGTCTGTTGTGTACCTACCGTGTGCGCACAGAGCTATGATAAACACCTCTGAGAACATAACAGAAGGAAAAGAAATGTCCCTGCCAACAGAAGCTTGCAGTCGAGTCACTTGATTGCATCCATGCATAAAAATCTTTCAGCCTGGAGCTCCTGCCTCTTCACGAAGCTTCACGGAGCCCTCCAGCCTTCCCTGCACTCCAGAACTCCAGGGGCTGATCTCTTGCTGCCCTCTGCTCACATTGGGTTTCTCTACGTTGCCACATGCCCATCACCGTTTGTCTGGCGGTGTATAGGTACTTGTGTCCAATTTAGTCACTTCTCCTTAACTGAGAGCTTCAGAGCATAGAGACCAAGCTGTATTCATAGTCATATTTCTCAAGACATCTGGTGTACACAGTCAGCGCTCAAAACAGTTTATTTTAACTGAAACGAATCCCTCTTCCTTTCTCCCCACTGCACTTTAGGGAGAGCGCTCAGAATCCTATAACGGGACCTCCTGACAGCCCACTCTCACTTTGACCTGGAGGAGGAGACTTTCCCTCAACATTCATCCATGAATTCACTCCATCAGCATTCACTGAGCGCCCTGGATCCGCCTGGCCCGACTCCAACGCCTTTCCCCCTCGTCAGTGCTGCCCTCACCTGTCTGCACCTTAGGAGGGCACCTTCCTTTGCCCCCCTTCTTACTGCAGACAGGATTTGCTCATCTACACCTCCTCCCCGCCTCTCCCGAATGGACCATCACGCACGCAGAAAAAGTATTAAAAGCCACAATTCCCTGAGCCTACGTAGCGTGCCCAACACCTCACGTACGTTACCACACTTGTTCTCACAATCACCCTGTGCGGTGGGCTCATGAGCCCCACTTCACAGACAGGAAAACTGTGCTGAAGGAGCTAATACGCACCAAGCCAGGAGCGGAGCCCAGGCCTCCCTGCCTGGCTGACTCCAAGCTCCCTCTGTGCGGGAATGACGGAGGTCCCATCGCCTGGGACCAGGCAGGGTCAGGAGGGAGACGGCAGACCGGGAGAGGAGAGAGGACTGGGCTTTTGCCGCCTTTTCCTGCCCCTCCCGGAAAACTGTCTGCCTCTTGACATTGCAGATCGCAGACTGTGGGGAGGGTGAGGGGGGCCCCTAGGGCCCCCAAGTGTAAGCTCCTTGAGGACAGGGCCTTGTGTAGTCCAGGGCTTTGCCCGCTGTACGCTCAGGAAGCCAGCACAACTGATTCAGCAAAACATTTGGCCAGGTAAGCAATGGTCTCTTGGGTTCAAGTGACATCACCACAATGCACCACCCACCTGCGACAAGGCAACACCAATGACACTGATCAATTCCCACTCTTCCTCCACCCTCCCAAACAACCAGGTGTCTGGGCATCACGTGGACCAGCCTTCAGTCCTTTACACGTGGACAGCCTCCAAGAACCAGGTTCCAAGCTGGCGGCAGCCTCCGCCCAACCCTGACGCGTTGACGATGTGCAGCCTCGGTGGCAACAAACCAGCCCTGTTCTCAGCTGCAAGAGCTGCTGCCTCTGCCCTTGGCCTCCCTTCCACCCCGGCTCTGCCCACCCAGCAAAGCCTCCCAGGGGAACCTGGAATAATGCTTGGCAGGCAGCCGCTCCTGCTCAAATCCACATCGAAGCCTATGATAATAAATAATGCCACTATCGGCCAGCGCATATTTACATCTTTCCAGCGGGGAGTGATGGATGGCAATTGTACGCTGGGAACAACATTGCCCTAGGAATTTGTGCTCTGTGAGGGAGACCCTAGGGGGATTAGAACTGTTAGAGAGACAGAAAGTTCCCGACGCTCTGTGATTATGTCACTTAACGGAGCATACGACGTGCCCGCAAAGCCCTACAGAGGGAAACCAGTCACTGGCCAGCGGACCAGACTGGGCCCCGAAGGGCGTGCGGGCTAAACGTGGGCACGCATGTGTGTGCACGCACTTGCACACAGGCACATGCAAAATATTCAGACCTGGAAACAAAATCTTTAAAGTTCATTTATTTAAAAACTCCACCACTTTTACTGAGTTAAAGAATTAACTCAGTTACATTACATTTCTGTTGATGTGTTCAAAACACTCAATTTTTAACTTTCCCTAACTCATTGAATGGACTGTCAATACAAATATATTTTGAGAACTCAATAAGTCCCCGGAGTTTGTTGGGGGGTGTGTCCCATCTTTATATCTTCAAAACATACCTGGTATAATGCTGTATCCATAGTAAATATTCAATACTCTTTGGTGAATGAATGAATGAACACACGAACTATAAACATTCATGTCTTCAAGCCCTCAGAGAAGTTTTTCCCAGCCAACTTTCTGACAAGACCATTTTGGTGTGTGGACTTTAAAAACAACCACTCCTACCCAAAACCACTGTCGGCTTACACACCTGGTGGGGCTAAAACTGGAAATGTTCACGCTCTGGGTTCCACACGGGGCTGAGAGACTCATCGCACATTCCAGCTCACAGCTGAATTGCTTACATTAAATACATTTGACTTAAATAACAGAAGGAAAAATACATCAAACCACTCCAAGGACATTCTTTGGCAAAGCGTCCTCCTCTGCATCAGTGGAAAAATACAAGTTACAGCAACCTGAGTAAGTGTCATTATTCTCGTACGCAAACCGTGCCTGTTATTTCTTTTCCTTTTCTGTGTGATATTTAGGAAGAGTCTCCCAAGAGAAAGGAATGCTGGGTTCATTCAATCATTTATTCACTCATTCATTCATTATATTCTGCTGTGGCTTGGTGTCCTCCCAGACCTTCAGGCCACTTGGAAGAGCTGGCGTCGAGCGTAGTCCCTCCAGCTGTATTATTCCCAGAAGCAGACTTGACCAAGAATCCTTCTGCCCGCTCCCTGCCTCCCTCTTGGGGGCTGTAGCCCTGGGCAGCTGCCTGGGCACTGGGAGGATTCCACCGCAGCAGCCATGGCTTGTCTCTCCCCAGGTGGGGCCACGTCCATCTGCTGTCCAGGCAACCAGCGCTCTGGCAACCAGAGGCAAGAGCTTGCTGACTTCTCCAGAACCTGGCAGCAGATCAAAGCCCAGCATTGTGCCTGCCCAGGAAGAAATCATCCTCTGCGTTGAGCGGCACAGCTCTGCTGACCTATGCGACTCTGTCTGAGCTGTCACCCCTTCCTTCAGACGTCCCTTCAATTAAAACATTCTCAATCTGAAACAACTGCTCACCTAGGAAAGTCATCAAAACCAGCCAGCCTCATCTCCTTGACGCCCTCCCGGGAGGCTGCAGGCAGAAGTGGGCTCCCAGGCCTCAGGACAGCAGTCCACACATTAGGGATTCTCATTTAGGATTTCATACCGCTAGCTATGTCTCATGTCCCCAGCTAGACAGAAAGCTTCAGGCGGACAGGTGCGCCAGGCCAATGTGAATACACAATGTCCTTCAAGTCCAGCCAAGATCTCAGAGGCACCAGATGGAGGCACTGGCCTCAAGACATCAGCATACACTACCCAACCACCCAGGATAACAAAACAGATCTTCCAGGCTGACGCAAGGGACAGTACGGGGAGGGGCTGCAGGCAATAAAGCTGCTGGATTTTTAGCCTTGGAGCAGGAGTCTGTGATGGGAGCAAGTGGTGACAGGCACCCCCTCTCTTTTGTGAGGGGGAGTGCTCGCAGGACTTGAGGAGTACGTGCTGTAGGTTTATGCCTACGATGTGTCCTACCCTGAAAATAGGCTGGTTCTCAGAAAACAGCACACAACCCAGTTTTCTGTCCCAAGTCAAACTAATGGTTCCAAGTACGATCTTAGTGTAATTCACAGATTATTATCTAAAAATCTCTATAGGTAGCCATAACAGGCTTAATGGAGTGCCATAAATATGCATAAATATGTTTGAATATAAATAATATGCATATGTAGGCCAGCTATTTATTATATTTGAATGTACATATTATATACATACATGCATCTACATTTCAGCATTTATTCCTAAAAGCTAAGGGAAAAATACTTAAACTGTTTTCATAAGACAAATTCTAATTGAAATAAAATGTCCTTTAAAAACCGTCAAACAAAACAAAAACGAATGGTTCCCTATGCCCATAGGGAGAACATTTTCTAGGCCATTCTCCCAGCACCAAAGCTTAAAAGGAAAAAAGCCCAAAGGGCTGAGACTTCCCCCAGAAAGGACTAGTGGATTAAAAAATAAGAATGTCAGGGGCAGGCAGAGCTGGGTGTGAATCCAGGCTCCTGCACTTAATAACTGAGTATTACCAAGCAAGTTCATTAACCTCTCAGATCCTCAGGTGTTCTGCAAAATAGAGCTATGGCAGCCTGCCTCATAGGTTGCCATCAGAGTTCATAAGTTAATGTTGCCACGAGAGTGCACAGGTCCCATCACCACTGCCTGGCACATAGTAGATGCCTAGGAAATTTTAGCTCCCTTCTCCAATGAGGTGCTCTTTCTAACAGCTGTGAAGGACAGGGGGAAGCTTGGCTTCTCGCTCCTGCAGGCTCTGTTCTGGAATTCACCAAAGATGCCAAGATGATAGCACTGGGGATAGTGGGCTGTCAGGCACGGTTAGTTCTATGGTTCAACCATAGCCAGAGCTGGAGACTTCTCCTCTAGAGCCCCAGACACATGGCATGAGATTGGGACAAGAGGTGAGAAAAGGCAGGGTCCATTCCTTCATGGGGTCTCAGTTTCTACTTCCGCACTTTGGCATTATGCGTCCACCTATGATTCTATCATTGTGGACATCAGAAAACCTAACGGTATGTGTGTCTTACTGAATTCTACAGCCAAATACCATCACCCTTTGCACAATCTCTGATGCCTCCCTCCTCCCATGTCTTCTCTTCTCCAACACCATGAATAAGCTAACTTTGTGAGCCTGTGTCCACAAATTCCACTGAATGTCTCTGTGCTTGTATAAGAATGGCCATCAGCCAAAGGGAAACATTCTCACTGGGCGACACTGGGATAAACTGTCCCAAGTATTTGGAAGACTACACCTTTGCAAAGCCCTCCACTAGGCCTTTTTTGGATACGGCAAAATCATTTCCTTGGTAGTAAATTTTTACCCAGTGAAACAACTTGTTTTCCCAGACCGTTTTTGTTCCTCCTTGCTCAAGCTAATGGGGCTTGATAAGAAAGAAGAAAATAACAATGACACATTCCTATGCCTCCAGTTGAAGCCAGTTTCAGGCCTGCTGCTGGGCTGGGTCAGGGCCATTTTTCAGTGAGACAAGCCCAGCCAAGGCTGGGAGCTACACAGAACCTACTTCCCAACACCTGCTTAATTAAAGATCTCAGCGTTTGAGAACTCGCTTGTTGAATTCCCAGGACATCTGCACTCCATGTGTCTTCTGGGTCCCGGGAAATCGTTGGAAACCAGATCTTTTTGTGTTTACAGCACTTTTCCCAATGCTTGACATTAAGCCTAGAATACAAAGCTTGTTCACGTTGTGCCTCTAATTAGGCAACAAATATGCGGTCCATTTTCCAAACAACAAAAAGTCCTTTCCTCTTGGATGAAACCAGTTGGAATGCAGGTTCCAACCTCTCCATGGATTCTATTTTTCTATCCATACAGTGAGGGCTTGGAGGAGAGTTGAAAGGCCTCTTCTAGCTATGACCTTCTACAGAAACAAACTATGCAACTAATGGGGATCACATTGTTTGGTTCTTAGGTAATTATTTTCATCCAGAGTGCCTGGTAAACATCAGCTGATTTTAGTTGCTTTCAAACGGGACAGTGAATTGGCCAAGCCCATTTGACTTTTGCCAGTGTATGAACGGTCACTGCAGTTGTGGGGGGTGGCAAGGTGAGGATGACACTTATGTTCCTTCTTGAGCATCGTGCATCAAATTGTCCTGAGAGTAAGGGGACAAGGTTGCTTATTGCCAGTCTAGATACGGTATTTTCTTTTACAGGGCATGAGCCTTTTGCCATTGTTATAAACCAAACAAACGTGGAGCTCAAACTAGATTTCCACTTATTAAAATTCTTGCCATTTGTCCATCAACAGAGAAGGATTCCTGAACCTACACAAGCCAGTGGTTCCCAAACGTACCTACCCGAGAGAATCGCCTCACTCTCAGAAGTCTGGGGTTGAGGCCTGGAAAGCTATTTAAAGTTACCTAAATGATTCCAATGCAAAAAACCATATCTGAAACTTGCTGTGCCAGACGAATACGTCTCAAACTTTAATGTGCATGTGCATCAGTGGGGATCTTGTTAAAATGCAGCCTCTAATTTGGTAGATTCTGCATTTCTAACAAGCTCCCAGGTGTTGCCAATGCTGCTGGCCAAGGGACGACACTTGGCGTAGCAAGGTGCTAGATTATGGTGAGCGATGTTTGATTCTGCATCCACGCAACCTGCTCAGAGTTTAAGCTGTTCAAGAGGGTCAGGGAGAGAATTTAATGTTCAAAAATCAAGCTGGTAATTCCTCACCAGATTCTTCTCTAAGATCAAACCTGCTGGTTAGAATAGTATTGTGATTTTTAGAGTCTTATTAAAGTTCTCAGCACAGTCTAAACCAAACAAGGCTTTTCTGGTGTGCAGACACGGCCATTATTGAATTCCAACCTGCAGTGGGTGGGTGTCTACTGTTGCAGTGCCCTGGGCTAGAGCATTGCGTGCCTGTAAAAGTTCTCCCTCCCTTTAGTTTGCTAGTGGTGTTTTGATTTTCTATGAGTAAACTCAGTTCTCTGAGTCTTAACTTAGTTCTTGGAAATACTGCCCCCAAAGTGATGATAAAAAGTGCAATTCCAATCTAAAAGATTCCAATTAGGAGAGGGCAATTTCTTTCCTCGTATACAGACCATCCCTTTTTCACGAACACAGTCTATAAATACTGTAGCTCTTGAATCCTGTCATCTCCACCGTTATCTCCCCACTGGCTTCTCCTCCTAGTTCCTTCTGAGCCCGTTCCTACCTCACATCCTGACTTCCACGCATCCTCAGTGTCATGGTCTATGATCTCCTAGTCCCCAAACCCCACACCCTTCTCTCCCGATGCTGTCTCAGTTAATGATGTCACCACTTTCCAGCATGCTGGGCTAGAAACCTCAGCCATCCCTAAGTCTTCCCCCAGACTCCCTACTCTCACACAATTCTCCTTCTGAAGATCTTGTAAATTCCCCTCTTTCTTTACATCCCTCACTCCCAAAGACTCCAGGGCCTGACTGTCTTTTCTCTAAATGACTGTAATAACTTCGTTACTAGTCTGCAGGCCCCCACTCTCCCCCTGAAAGCAAGCTAAACCCAACCTCCAGAACCATCCAACTCATGAAAATGATCGTGTGGCTCCACTACTCGAAACTTTATATCCTTCCTTAGAAACCTCATAGCTTTATTTTACACCTCGGCAACACAGCACATCAAACCTGCTTCTATACTCAAACATGTGCTACACACATCTGGTTTTATAGCACTTCACAGTGTATTACAGGGTTAGCTGTGTATGGCTCCACCTCCTCTCCCTCCCTACACCATGACTTCTTGAAAGCAGGAAATGGGCCTTTTCACATCTGTATCCCAAGCACCTAACACAGCACCTGGCATGATAGAGAGAAAGGAAGTGAATTATCCCGGAAATGAAGACACTTTGTTCTTGAACTTTTCTGAAGGCGAGAGGGGAAAGTCAGCTAAGCCACGGGACATCCGAGGGAACCAGTTCAGTCATGCACCTCTTTAGTGGCCCGTATCTCATCTCTGTGGGATGAAGCGTATCTGGCAGATAGCTCCAGCCCCAGCGGAGCCCAGGCCACAGCTGGCAGCGCCCAGGGCCTTATTCTCACCCCAGTCTTTGCCCAGGGCTGATGTGAGTGTTTCCTCAACCTCCAGAGGCCTTGACACATCATCCACTTGGCCTGATGGAGTAAGCTGCATTTCCTTTTTCTTCCTACAGAGCCAAGCGACCCAGACGAGGAAGAAGTTTATTGTCAACAACCACAGGAAGGAGGAACATCAGAGGAGGAAAAGGTACACCTTTCTGGCCTGAAAATGGGCACCAACAGGACCTCTTAGGGCACAACCAGGAAACCCAGTCCATTTTTCAGGCTCAGGACAAAAGCCTCAGCCTGGTGCCAGATGTGAGAGTCCCCAGGTGTGCAAATTCACCCCAATCAGCCCAAGGTCAGCCACAAACATGCCCTGCCAGGTCCCTCTCAGAGCACGATGATGAAATCTCCATGTGTTCCCTTTCCCACACCTCGAGTCAGAAACCCTGCTACCACTATTGACTCCATCACTAACTCACCAGGGTGACCTGTGCATGTCATTGACCTTCTGCATTTGCTTCCTTATCCATGAAATGGAGTCACCATCATCTGCCCTCATAGGGCCTGCAGACTAGTGGGGAAGACAGACAATGGACACAAACGAGTTGGAGAGGGAGCACTGCAGAGGGCTCTGAGGACGCAAAACTGGGAGTGTCCGAATCTGGGAGGTGAGGGCAGGTCGTGGCACTGGGCAATGATGTAGGGGAATGGTTCCTTCATACACCCATTCCTGGAACCCTAGGTCAAGGGAGGGAGGTGACAGATGGCTCTTTCAACATAACAAGTGACAAGCAATAGTCCAGCAGGCAATTAAGACTATAGATATTTCACCCTGAGACCAACCTACTGTGCAGGTCTCCTTTCCTGCCCCCACCACCACCCTGGTATGGTCCCAAGCTCCCTGCTCCCCTTCTCTAGCAGATGACCCAGCATAGCAGGGAATAACTGTTGAGGCTACAACCTCAGAGGTGAAACCTCAGGGGGTGGAGGAAGAGGTGAAAAGCATGCAGTGACCATGGGGTTGGGGGTGAGGATGCCAGAGAGAGAGTCCTGGGGATACTGTCCCCTGGCTGAGGGGGGCCACAGAGTCTCCTGAGAGTCTGGAAGTGGGGCCCCACCCCAAACAGCACAGGGCTGAAACAGCCACGCCCGCTCCCATCACTCTTTGGACTTGGTAAGAGCTGGATTGTATCACTTGAACCTAAAATAAATATTTGAGCAGATTAAACACTTTTCAGGATTGTGTGTTTATCTAGCTGGTGGAACAGGGGCTGCCCTTTTCCATCCACCCCCTGTGGTCACTAGCACACTCCTGGATTTCTCTAGTGTGGAAGGCAGGGAGGCGAAGGAGCTACATGTGGGGCCAACCAACTAACTGACCTTCCAGACCGCTCTAGCCCTCTCTCCCACCATAGAGATCACAGTGCCCGAGTCCTCACACCAATAACACAGCTACGCAGGGTTCATTTACGCCACACACATTCTCCAGGAGCCAACACTGCTGTCGGCACTAGGGATTCAAAGATAAATGACATATGGCCAAGTCTGTTTACAATCTAATAGGGAACAGATAAGGGACCAGATAATCCCAATTCAGTATGGTAAGTGTCACGCTGGAGGGAAGAATGGGGGCACTCCCAGGAGGAACAGGCTTCCTGGAAAAGAAGACATTTGGGTGAATCTAGACGGATGACGTGGCAGAGGCCGCTACAACTGGATATTGTCCTCCAATATCCATTCTCCCAACTAAAGACTGCATTTTTCAGCTCCCTTTACAGTGAAGTGCGGCTATGTGACTAAATTCTGGACAGTGGGACATAAGTAAAAATAATGTTAACAATTTCTGGATCATGCTTTAAAAGAATGATTGTGTGGTCCCCTTGTCACTTCTCTGCTCCCTCTGGCTGGGATATAGGTGTGATGGTGACAGCTAGAGCAGCCATCTTGGATCCAGAGGTGAAAACCACACACTGAGTTTGGCCAAGCCACCCTACCAGCCCTGAAACACGTGCTTCTGGACTGCACCATGAGAGAGAATTTAAATTCTGTCTTATCTAAACTAATGTGTTGAAAGTCTCTTCATTATAGCAGCTTAGCTTGTACCCTAATACAAACTAACAGGAGTTAGCTAAAAGAAGTAGGTGGGGAACGGCGTGTGCAAAGGCACAGAGGCATGACCGGAACAGCACATTCAGAGAGCCAAGTGCAGTTAACACGAGCAGACGTATGTGGGTGAGCATGGTGAGTGAAGGGGGAGGTAAGGGGGTGTAAGAGCCCATTTGTAAAAGCATGCCAAGCTAAGGACGCTGGAGGAGGAGAATGGGAGCAGAAAGAACTGGAAAAGGAAAAGAAAATAAAAAAATGAAGAGACAATGAGGAGGGAACAAGAGGAGAGAAGGGAAGGACAAAAACACAGCCGTCCTCTCCTGCATGTGGGAACTTGTTTTGGTTCTCAGTCGACGCCCACAGAAGTCCTAGCCCTTTGTAGTTCTGCCAAAATTAGCATCGAGTTTTATGTTTTGATGAACTCTGAGTTAGCTTCAATCAGAACAATTTGGCTTCCTTTTCTTTTTAAAGCCACAATAAGGTGAGCCCAAAAAAACGTAGTCCCTGATTTCTAAACGGTTGGCTCAAGAGTCTGCTCATGAGAGGCGCTCAATTGGGTTCTTAATAAACGCTTTTTTGATAAGAGTCAGTTGCAGTAGCAGAGGAAATTCTAATAAAAAAACAATAAAGGGGCCGGCCTCGTGGCCGAGTGGTTAAAGTTCTGTGCACTCTGCTTCAGTGGCCTCGGTTCACAGGTTCGGCTCCCAGGCATGGACCTACATCACTCATCAGCTGTGCTGTGGTGGCAACCCACATACAAAACAGGAAGACTGTCACAGATGTTAGCTCAGGGTGAATCCTCCTCAAACAAAAAAACAATAAAAACAAATGGCCCAAGGGCCGGCCTGGTGGCGTAGTGGTTAAGCTCACACGCTCTGCTTTGGCAGCCCAGGGTTCGCAGGTTCGAATCCCAGGCACGGACTGACACACCACTCATAAAGCCATGCTGTGGTGGCATCCCACATACAAAACACAGAAAGACGGGGACAGATGTTAGCTCAGGGCAAATCTTCCTCACACACACACACACACACACACACACACACACACAATGGCCCAATGTAACTCCCCAGTGACCACCACATTTCTCTGTGCCCCTGTGCCACAGACTTCCTAGAAGTTGTTGTCTACAATCGCCGCTCGGCCTCCACACCTCCCGCTCTCTCTTTCACCCACTCCAATCAGACTTCCATCCCTTTCAATTCTACTACAGCCTCTCTTGTCAAGGTCACCAATGACCTCCACAATGTCAAATCCAGTGGTTCAGTGCTCATCCTCCACTAATTCTTAGCATTTGGCAGAGTCAACCTCTTCCTTCTTTAAAGACTTTCTTCAACAGGCTTCCATGATCCACCCTCTCCTGGTTTGGGGACGTCTCTAAGGTTATCCTGGTAGCCAGTATGAGTGGGTCAGGACACAATTCAAGCCTTTTTATTTGAGCTCAGTCTGCTCTCAACCCTCACACCCTAGCGGACCAGGGCCTTGTACAGAGAAAACAAGTCAATCAGCATGTGCTCAACTAAAAAGTGCTGCCCGTGGCAGAATTTTACAAGTAAAAAGAATTTAGAAACCATCTAGTCCAATGTTTCTCTACCTTGGCTGTACACCTGTATCACATGAGAAGCTCTAAAATATATTCTAGAAGCCCACCCCAGACCAGTTAAATCACAACACCCGAGAAGGGCCAAGATGGATTGTAACGCACAGCTGGATTAACTACTGATCTAGCCCAGTGGTGTGCATTAGAAGCTCCTTGGAGGCTTGTTTTTAAAAAATAAATAGAGCTCTTGATTCAAAAGCTAGAGAGAGTCCTAGGAATCAGTATTTGTAACAGGCATCCCAGCTGACGCTGCTGTAAGTGTTCACACCTGCACAAACACTGGTCCAGTCCAACCACAGGACTGAGTGACTGGAGGGCAGGAGCCACACTGTCTTTATCCTCATGGCCCCCTCCTCCAAGCTCAGTGCCTGGCACAGAATATTCATTTAAAAACCAATTGCTTACCTCACACCCACTAGGATGGCTGCTATTAAAAATGAAAAAGAAAATCACAAGTGTTGGCAAGGATATGGAAAAATTTAAACACTTGAGCACTATTGGTGGGAATGCAAAATAGTGCAGCTGCTGTGGAAAGCAGTATGGCAGCTCCTCAAAAAATTAAACCTAGGGGCTGGCCCGGTGTGGTAGCATTGGGTTTGCGTGTTACACTTCCATGGCCCAGGGTTCACCAGTTGGGATCCTGGGCATGGACCTACTCACTGCTCATTAAGCCATGCTGAGGAGTGTCCCACATAGAAGAACTAGAGGGGCATACAACTAGGATATACCACTGTGTACTGGGGCTTTGGGGAGAAAAAAGGAAAGAAAAAAGAGGAAGATAGGCAACAGATGTTAGCTCAGGGCCAATCTCCCGCCCCCCACAAAAAAAAAAGTAAAATGAGATAAATGTGCATAAACTACCTGGTGGGAAAAAAATTTTTTTTTTTTTTTTTGTGAGGAGATCAGCCCTGTGCTAACATCCGCCAATCCTCCTCTTTTTTTGCTGAGGAAGACGGCCCTGGGCTAACATCTGTGCCCATCTTCCTCCACTTTATATGGGACGCCGCCACAGCATGGTTTGCCAAGCAGTGCGTCGGTGCGCGCCCGGGATCCGAACCAGCAAACCCCGGGCCGCCACAGCGGAGCGCGCGCACTTAACCGCTTGCGCCACCGGGCCGGCCCCGGAAAAAAAATTTTTTTAATAAAAAATAAATTAAACATAGAATTGCCACATGACCCAGCAATTCCACTTCTGGGTATACATACAAAATAACTGGGTATACAAAATAACTGAAAGCAGGGTCTTGAAGAGAGATTTGCACACCCGTGTTCATTGCAGCATTATTCACAACAGCCAAGAGGTGGAAGCAACCCAAATGTCAATTGATGGATAAGGGATAAATAAAATGTGGCATACATATGATGGAATATTATTCAGCCTTAAAAGGAAGGAAATTCTGACATGTGCTGCAACATGGATGAACTTTAACAACATTATACCAAATGAAAAAAGCCAGTCACAAAAAGACAAATTTTATATGATTTCACTTATAATGAGGTATCTAGAATACTCAAACTCATAGAAACAGAAAGTAGAATGGTGCCAGAGGCTGGGAGAAGGGCATGGGCAGTTAGTGTTTCCTGGGTATAGAGTTTCAGTTTTGCACGAAGAGAAAGTTCTGGAGATGGGTTGCACAACACTGTGAATATACTTAACACTACTGAACTGTACACTTAAAGATGGTTACAATGGTAAATTTCATGTTATGTGTTTTTCCCACGATAAAAAAGAGGTTAATATCTGTAAATCAGAGCATATTTCTTCATTAAATTCCATTCTAAACGTTATGAATTGTTCCTACCCAAAGACATGATTGACCCGTGATCTGAAACAAAATCACAGTGAAGCAGCAGACAGCAGAGTCCTGTGCTCTGGAGCATCTCGCCTCTCATTCCTGGATGAGAGCAGGGAACCAGGAGAAAAGGGATGGAGGAAGAGGAAGGTGAAAGCATAGAAGGGATGGGGAGGGAAGCAGGAATGAAGAGGTCCAGACTATGACGTGGGACCTCTTGTGCCTCTAGTAACTCAGTTCAAAGGCCACACAGGTTGGTGGGAACACGGGCTTTGGGGTCAGATCCATTTCAAATTCTGCTGCCACCACTTTTTTAGCTGCGTGATTTTAAACAAGTTTTGTATTGTTGTTGATGTTTGTTTTTAGCACTAAAAGCCTTGGTTTTCTCATTTATAAAAAGTTAATGCACGTACAAAACTCATGAGATTTTGTGAGGATCCCACGTAAATAAAGCCTTTAAACCAGTGCCTGGCATAGAAATGGCCCTCAGTCAAGTTTGACTGTGACGGCTTCATGTCAGGAAGCAGGAGGAGGAAGAAGAAGAGAAGGAAGGGAGAGGATGGGGAGACTACCCACTAAAAGAAAAGAAAAAAGTAGGGACTGAAAGCCAGCTTCCAGTCCAGAACCTTCTACTAGCTTGATGGTGGCCTTCAGGCAAGTCTTTCTCAGCCTGTTTCCTCCTTTGAAAAACGAGGTCTGAGGTCTCCTCTATCTGGAAAGGTTGATGAATCTGAATCCTCTATGCTCCAGATGAGTTCCCTACCCTCATCACTCACTGTCTACACCTCTTACCTATGAGGGCCAAGGAGGCCCTCTGGAGGACGCAAGAGGAAAAGACGTAAGCACAGCTGGGAGATGCCCACAATTTGGTTCTGTATACAAAAGGAGGACACGACCTTGTAGACCAGACTATTAAGAAGTAGAGGGACAACTTAAGGTAAGAGGGTGACCCGAGTGGGGAAGGCCTTCTTACCCGACGCCACCTTAAAAAGTATTGGGGAGTACAATTAAGTTACCTTCTACTTTCTGGTCAGTCCCACTTCAAGTGTCTATTACAATATATAAAAATCGTTACAATGTATAACCATCGTTACAGTATATGAACATTGTTATAATATGTGAATGTTGTGCAATATCTGAATGTTGTTATAATGTATAAACATTGCCATCTCTCCTGAGATTTACTCTGAAATAAGAATGTTCTAATATTTTCCTCTAGATCTCTTTCAAGACCTGTTTAATAAGCATCTTCAAAAGGCTTCTCAAGAGCTTAGGAAAAGACAGAGAAGCTAATGATTCATTCTTTTCTCCTTCATATGCCTTTAAAGTGGTGTTGATTCAAAAAGGAGAAAATATACTCATCAAAATAAGGACCGGGCCGGCCCCGTGGCTTAGTGGTTAAGTGCACGTGCTCTGCTACTGGCGGCCCGGGTTCGGATCCCGGGCGCGCACCAACGCACCGCTTCTCCGGCCATGCTGAGGCCGTGTCCCACATACAGCAACTAGAAGGATGTGCAACTATGACATACAACTATCTACTGGGGATTTGGGGAAAAAAAAAAGGAGGAGGATTGGCAATAGATGTTAGCTCAGAGCCGGTCTTCCTCAGCAAAAGGAGGAGGATTAGCATGGATGTTAGCTCAGAGCTGATCTTCCTCACACACAAAAAATAAATAAATAAGGACCCTTCATTCATTCATTCATTCATTTAACCAATATGTATTGACTAGTGCAGAATGGACATGTAATTTTCATTCTTTGCCTTCAAATGCCCTTTACAAGCAGAATTCAGTCAAATGTTTTTATCTACCTATACTCTCTTAGGTAAGTCTAAGGTGTTACCATCCTGTTATTATAAGTGATAAAAATGAAGTGGATGGGGCTGGCCCCATAGCCGAGTGGTTAACATTCCAATGCGCTCCACTTCGGTGGCCTGGGTTCGCGGGTTCAGATCCTGGGCACAGACCTACACCACTCATCAAGCCATGCTGTGGTGGCAACCCACATACAAAATAGAGGACAATTGGCACAGATGTTAGCTCAGGGCAAATCTTCCTCATAAAAAAAAAAAAAAGAGGTGGAGATGGTTAGTGTATAGAACAAAAAGTACAGATCGGGAACTCAAACAGCCTCACCACTAACTAGGTTTATGGTCAGTTTTCTCATTTTTTAAATAGAGGTATCACACCTGATTACTTTCAGGGATTCAATGAGAGTTTCCTTTGGAGGAAATGCCACCTTACATGTGTTTTCTGAGACAATTACCATTAGAGAAGAAATACTGTTCTCCAGGTCACAGAAGAAATAAGTGGAAAGCAATTATCTAATTCTATTATGTTTAAGACTGGGTCACACTACCAGCTTTGCAAGCAGCCTGTCACTCACTCACTGTCTGCTTCCCAGGAGAAGTGGGTGAGCAGGACAGAAGGCAATTTTGGAGGGCCATTGTATTTCTGGTACTCATTTGCAAGGCTCTTTTGAATATGATGTAGCTGGCAGGACTGGACAACTTGGCTGAGAAGAAAGAGATAATCCTTCTAATGCCTAGTCACTAGACATTCATTCATCTGTAATTCATTAGATCAGAAAACATTTACCAAACAACTTCTACATTCTTGGCATTATGCTAGGCACTGTGGATATCAAAGTGAATAATTCATGTTCCAAACAAATTTCACAGAATCAGTATCACACAGATCATATTACCTGATGACAATGCAATTAAGTAGAAATCAATAACAAAAAGATAAACCCTCATAAATGTGTAAAATTTAAAAATTCATCACTAAATAAATCATGGACCATAAGAAGTAATCACAATAAATCAGAAAATTCTTGGAACTTAATGGCAGTGAAAATACTACACATCCAAACTTGTAGAACACAGAGAGAAATATATAGCTATAAGTGCTAATATTAGGAAAAAAGAAAGGCTTAAAATTAATAAGCTAAGCATCCAGCTTAAGAAATTAGAAAAGGAACAAAGAAATCCAAAAAATTAGAAAGAAGAAAATAATAAAGATAAGAGCAGAAATTAAATAAAAAGCAAAAAGTAAAAAAAGAAATAGAGGAGATCAACAAAGCCAAAAATTGGTTCTTTGAAAATGGCTAATAAAATGGATATGACTTCAGCATATTTTTTTAAAAAAGAATTAGCACAATAATATTAGGAATGAAAACAGCAACAGAACTACAGATTCAGCAGAGATTTATAAGATAATACAAAGAATGTTATGAAAAAGTTCATGCAAATTAATCTGAAAACATTTATTAAATGGACAAATTCTTAGAAAAACATAACTTTGCAAAACTGACTTAAGAAGGAGTAAAAAGTCCAAATAGATCCATAACTGTTAAAGAAATTATAATAGTAGCTAAAAATCTTCCAAAAAAAAAAGTAAACAGACCTTGGTGATCTTATGGACAAATTCCAATAAACTTTCCATGAATAGATCATTCTAGCCTTCCAGAGAACAGAAAAGGAAGAATATCTCACTCTATCAAGTTAATATGTTGATACCAAACCCAGCAAGAGTAATTTTTAAAAAGGAATGTGATAGGCCATTTTAATATATAGACATTAATCCTAAAAAAAAATCCTGAATAAAATATTAGCCAAACAAATCCATTTTATAGTATAATTTTAAACAAACTATAGTATAAAATGACCAAGTGGGGGTCTGGCCTGGTGGTATAGTGGTTAAGGTCGTGCACCCTGCTTCGGTGGCCCTGAGTTCACAGGGTCGGATCCCGGGTGCAGACCTATGCACCACTTAACAAGCCATGCTGTGGCAGCGTCCCATATAAACTAGAGGAAGATGGGCACGGATGTTAGCCCAGGGCCAATCTTCCTCAGCAAAAAAGAGGAGGATTGGCAACGGATGTTAGCTCAGGGCTAATCTTCCTCACACACACACACACACAAGTGGGTTATCCTAGGAATGAATGAAAGGTAGTTTAATAAGTAAATCTATCAAGGTAATTCCCCACATAAGCAAATTTTTAAGCATATAATCATCTCAAGAGTTGTAGAAAAAGCATTTGATAAAATTCAATACCTATTAATGATTTTTTATAAAGAAAAGAAAGAAAACTCAGCAAAACTCATTCTCAATGAGGAAACATTAGGTCCTTTTACCATCAGGAAAAAGACAAGGATGCCCACTGTCACCATTTACATTCAACACTATTCTAAAGGTACCAGCCAGTGCAGTAAGACATGAAAAATAAATAAAAGGTATAAAAATTAGAGAAGAAGAAATAAAACTCTCATTATTCACAGATAGTATAATTGTTAGAACAACCCAAAACATTCTACAAAGTATTGGAAATAATAAGAGAATTTCACAAGCCATCTGGATGTAAGATCAATATTCAAAAATAAACTGCATTTCGGGGCCGGCCCGGTGGCGCAAGCGGTTAAGTGCGCGCGCTCCACTGCGGCGGCCCGGGGTTCGCTGGTTCGGATCCCGGGCGCGCACCGACGCACTGCTTGGCAAGCCATGCTGTGGCGGCGTCCCATATAAAGTGGAGGAAGATGGGCACGGATGTTAGCCCAGGGCCGTCTTCCTCGGCAAAAAAAGAGGAGGATTGGCGGATGTTAGCACAGGGCTGATCTCCTCACAAAAAAAAAAAAAAAAAAAAAAAAAAAAAGAAAAATAAACTGCATTTCTACACACTAGCAACAAAAAGAAACACTGAATTTTTAAAAGATACCATTAATATAGCAACAAAAAATATACACTTCCTATGAGTGAATCTAAACAAAGATGTGCAAGACTTGTTTGGAGAAAATTATAAAACCTTATTGAAAGATATTAAAGAAGACCTTAAAAAGGGAAGAGATTTAATGTTTAAGGATATAAAGACTCAATAAAATGAAGATGTCAGTTCTCTTCAAATTTATCTAAAGACTCAATGAATTGCAACCTTAAATCTCAACAGGGTTTCTTTTAAGGCACTTGGCCCAAGAATAGCCAAGACACTCCTGAAGAAGAAAGTAGAGAAACCTGTCTTATTAGATAATAAGACTTATTATAAAGCCATAATAATTAACACTGAGTGACACTGGTGCACAAATTGACAATGGAAGAGAATAGAGAGAACAGAAAGATACAACACAGGTGTGGACACTTGATGGTAAGCTAGTGGGCATTACAGAGCAATGGGGAGAGGAGAAACTATTCAACAGAAAGTGTTGAGGTAACTGGTGATGGGCCATACGGAGAAAAGTGAAACTGGATCTATGCCTCTCACCACGTACTCAAATAAATTCCAAACAGATTCAAGATTTGTATGTGAAAGGCAAAGCTTTAAAACTTTTAAAAGACAATACAAGAAAAACATATTTATGATCTTAGAGTAGGGAAGGATTTCTCAAACAAGTCCCCACAAAAACACTACCTACAAAAGAAAAGATGACTAAGTTCTACATTAATTGGAAAGGTCTGTTGCTCAAAAAACAACATAAAGATACTGAAAAGATGAGCCACAAATTGGGAGAAGATATTTGAATCCATACAACTGAAAAAGGATCAGAATCTATATATAGACAAAATTCATACAAACCATAGATACAAAAAAGAAAGAAAATCTAATAGAAAAATGGGCAAAGACACGACCAGACAATTTCACAAAAGAGGAAACACAATGACCAATAAATATATTACGAGATGATTAACTTCATTAGTAGCCTGGGAATTGCAATTTTGTATATAAGAAAAAAAATTTACAATTACTAGATTGGCAAAAATTAAGAAGTCTGTCAATACCAAGTGTTGCTGAGATTGTAGATCAATAGAAACTCTTAATTACTGCTGGTTAGTGTGTAAACTGGTATTTGGAAAACTATAAAACATTATTTTGTAAAGTTGAAATTCCCATACCTATAGCAAAGCTGTATAGCACCCAGAAGACTATTCATAGTACCATTCTTTGCATAGCTAAAAACTAAAAACAATCCAAATGTCTTTTGACAAAAGAATGAATCAACAAATTGTGCTACAGTGTAGTCTCACAGTGGAAAAGTGAAAAAAGCAAAAAATAAACCACGGCTACACACAACACAGATGGGAATCTTAGAAACATACCATTGAATGAAATAAGCAAGTCTCAGAAGACACTGGAAGAAGCCATAAGGTGTAATGGTGGAGAAGTACACAGGTGCTTAGGTTGGGTGCTGGATTCTCCCATATGCATAGCTAATAAGCTCTGGCTTACATATGTTACACATAATTTTGTGTTTATATCAAATATTGCATAAGTCCTTTCCACAGTTCAGCTCACAGTTTACTGAGACACACTGACAACAGCCACAATACACTCTAATAAATATTATAATGGAGCAATTTTTTAAAATGCTTTGGAAACAATTAGTCCTGTAGATTTTATAGGAACTAAAGGCTTTACTGTATCACTAATAATCCTGTGAGGTAGGCAGGGCAGGAATTGTTATCCCCATTTTACAGAGGAGAAAACTGAGATTCAGAGAGTTTAAGACACTTGTCCAAGGTCACACAGCTAATGAAGGGCAGAGCTGGGGTCCAACCCAGATATCCTGGCCCTGGCCTTGAGGTCTTTCTATGGATGCTTCTCCATTAAACAGTTGCAGGGAAGATTCTAGTCTATTTCTGATACCTCAGTACTAAGCCCCTAGAATGATTCCAGACCATTTTCAGAATAGCATTATTCAATTGTTTAAGATTTTCTTTCTCAGTCGGGGGCAGTGGTGCACCCCTAAACCATCATTCCAGTTCAAAAGCTCTTAAAAGCTATCTTGCACTTCGCAAGTCACAGTGGGACTTTTTTTTTAAGGGCAGAAATTAATTACTCTAATGAAACATGTTTTAGGGAATATATGGCTACATATAGCTAAGCGTCTTACTTACCGAGCACCTTCTAATGTCACCTGCTTTGTATACATTCTCTCTTTTAATCTTCACAGAAAAACTATGAGATAGGCATTATCCTCATCTTACAGATAGGAAAATCGAGGCTATTCCCAAGATTTATTATGATAAGAGGCCAGGAGATAAAGAAGGACCAACAGCTCTCCACATGTGAGTGGAGGCAGTTAGAGTGCATGACTAGGAGTATCACCACATTAAAATAAAATGGGATCAGAAACACATAGGTGCTTTGATATGGGATGATGATGGTGGTGGTGGTGGTGATGGTGGTGGTGATGATGATGATGGAGATGATGGCGATGATGGTGATGATGGTGGTGGTGGTAGTGATGGTGGTGATGATGATGATGGAGATGATGGTGATGATGGTGATGATGATGGTGGTGGTGGTGATGGTGATGGTGGTTATGGTGTTTTGATGATGATGGTGATGATGATGATGGTGGTGGTAGTGGTTATACATGGTAATAATCTACCATTCTTTGCTTTTTATTTTTTGTTTTTCCTAGGGCAGGAGGAGAAAGACAGCAGCACAAAAGATTCAAGCAAGACACTAGGCATTTCTTTTTGACTTAGAGCATTGTAACAGCCTGATATTTCTATAAAGAAGATTTGTGGTATTATCTCCCTGACAATTTTTAATGAAAGGGAGAGTTAGTTGCCTTTGAGGGGCAGTGTGGGTACCTGCCTACCTGAGGACAGGTGGGTAGCATAGATGATGGCTCCAAACCCCTTCCTCCTTTACTGTGACCATTCCCCAGTGTCACGGAAGGGTGCACGTACACTGTATGCTGAATCAGCTGGTGAGCGCATCCTCCATTATCTGTCCCTGTTGCCTCAGAACAAACTTATAGTCCATCTGTTTCTTCTCCTTCCATGTGGAAGCTGGGATCCCAAGTATAGTTCTTGCCCCCTCAACATCCAAACTCCCTCCATCTGATAACAGCACCCGAATTTCCCTTTGAGGAATCATCTTTCCAAACTTTCAGTGCATGTGTGCCAGGTAGCTTTAGACCCACTACTGGCTCCAGGGTTGGACCAGTGACGTAGGCTTGGTACATCAAAGCCCCACATGTTGCTAGTCACAGTGACGAGCTCAGGGATGGGCGTGGGACCCGAGCTGAATACTAGAGCCCGACCACCTCCTTTTGCTGGAGCTCTAGGGATTGAGGCCTTTTCTCTGGGGTGCTAAACTGGTAAGAGAAGAGCCTGGAGCTGCCAGGGGCCACCACTTGAGAGAGCCCGCCCTGAGAATGAAGAAGCCTATGTATTAGAGCCAAGAGATGGAGAGAGAAAAAAACCAAGGCCATACGATATCACTTGAGCCCTTGGATCTAGCCATATTCTGAGGCTAATTCTACTTGTGGACTTTTCAGTTATGAAACAATAAATTATGTGGGCATGTGGTTTTTTTTTTTTTTTTACTCTTGTGTTTTGTTGTTTATTTATTTACTTTTTGCTTAAGCCACTTTGAGCTGGGTCTCTGTTACTTGCAACCAAAAGAGTCCCAATAGTTAATACACCGAGTGTAATCAAATCGTCGCACAGCTTTATTGAACCACAGAATCCCGATGTTGGCATTCACTTTGTCAAAAGCCAGAGCACCAAGGGTAATAAGTGAATATGTTTCATTTTAAAAGGTAAATATTGAGAAACCTGCTCTGTGTTCCTAGAAATCTCTGCATAACACATCAATCTACAGTAGTCCCTCCCAACCTTTTCCATGTCAAGGCACACATAGAAAATTCTAGAAGTGTGTAAGGCACAATGGAGAAAGCAAAGGCAATTAGTTCAAGGACTCAGACATCTCAAGGCCCTGCCAACCATCCCAAGAGCTGAAGGGACCAATCCCCAGGGACACCTATCTCCCAGGTGCCAGCTGGGAAGTTTTACTAGAGGAAAGTAAAGATGGAAGATGAGGAAACACGTTTCAGAGCAAATCCTCAAATGAGTCTCCTCTTAACGAGACGGGTGACCTGCCATATCTGACGGTACATTCTTCATCTTCCATACACCATTCTGGAACCAAGTGCTTTTAAATTATCAGCATTGTTTTTCAAAGTCTGCCTGCCACAGCCCAGCTGTTTCTGCACCGTCAGGCTTTCCGGGGTGTGTGGCTCTGGATTCGTGGGAAGGACCCCTCGCTCTGCTGAAGCTGCTTTTGCTCCACAGCAGACCCAGACGTTCAGCCAAGAAACAAGGGGACAGAAGGTCATCGAACTGGGGGTGGAGGGAGGAGTGTCCACAGAGCTGGGTCCAAAGAATGCCATTATTCAAGAATGATTGAAGAGTTTCTTCAAGACTGGCCAAAGGAGTCATTCTCTCTGAACTCTGGGGGTTTAAGAATGCTGAGCTCCCTGTTTGCAGATTCTTCCGTTGACCTGTTGTGGTTAAACAAGGATAGAAGGGTGGAAAGAGCTTCTTTTCCTTATAAATCCGGGCGCTTGACTTTGTCGATGAGTGCAAAGAATCTAAGGAAAGGCACGTCGCTGTTGCTGTTTATTAACAGCACATCTTCCTGTTTATCCGGCACTTATGACCCAACTTTCTTGGACAGCTGACCCACCAACAAGCCAACAAACACTATCGAACTGGTTCTATATGCGAGACAGGAGGCGAGGGGTGTGAGAGATACAAAGATACCTAAGAGGTGAGGCTTTTATATGCAGTGAGCACAGACATTTCTAATTAAGTCTAACGTAGATGACGATAAATGTCCCAAGAGAGGGACAAGCAAAGTGTTTTGGCAACTCAAGGCGGGCTGAGAGGGAATTCCAACGGGCTTGGGATGAGGTGGTAAAGATCTAAGACGGCATCCTGGAAGAAACTACATATGGGCTGTGTCATTAAGGATAAGAAACAGGAATGGCATCCCCAGTGGTCTCTTCGGCCACCGCTGGAAGAACAGGACTGTGTCCTACGTTATGGGCTGAATCGTGTCCCCAAAAAATTCCTATGTTGAAGTCCCAATGCCTAGTATCCCAGAATGTGACTGTATTTGGAGATGGGCTCTTTAAAAAGGTAATTAAGTTAAAATGAGGTCATTAGGTGGATCTTAATCCAATAGGTCTCCTCATAAGAAGCAGTAATTTGGACACAGAGATATGCAGAGGGAAGGTGATGTGAAGACAGCCTTCTACAAGCTAAGGAGGGAAGCCTGGAACAGATCCCTCCCCGTGGCCCTCAGAAGGATCCAGCTCTGCCGACACCTTGATCTTAGACTTCCAGCCTCCAGAACTGTGAGAAAATAAATGTCTGTTGTGTAAGCCCCCTGGTCTGTGGTACTTGTTATGGCAGCCCGAGTACGCACATCCATCCTGCGCGCTTCCCCCTGGCCCTGAACACCTCCCACGCGGGAGACCGCCACCCAGCCTTCCAGAGGGAGTGAATCGCCTCTCCCTCCTCCCTCCCCTGTCTGATCTTAGGGTCTTTGTTGACGAGACCCTATTAGTGTGCGTGTGGCTCGCTGGGCTTGATTCTGGAGCCCCACACACTCTTCTTCACGATCACAGGCTGCACTGGAATGCGATCCTGGCAAGCCTTCCCTCCTCATGAGAGCTAAAAAGCTAAAGGCACTATCTCTTGTTGTCTTAATCACTTTTTACTTTATTAACCTTTTTGTGGCTTGTCTGCCTGCTGAAGTACCAGGGTCTCCTGCCTTGTTTTGTTTCATCTTCAGAAGCAGATAATGCTAGCAGCCGAATTTATTCCATTTATAACCCTTTATGGAGCTCGAATGTGGAAAGAACAGAGCTCTATGGCTTACAAAGATTAAGCTTGGCACGTCCACGTAGCTGGGTTGGGGGAGAATGCTTGTGACACCAGACTCTAGTTAAAGGAACTGAGGCCCATGCCATGAGCCCACTTTAAAAAGACAGTTCCATTGAATGCCAACTCACCTTATCCTGGCAAAAACTGGCCTGACCAAACCGGTTAGAACATAAACACTAACACAGGCAACAGAATCAAAGATCCTAAAATCGTCCATCTGAGATGCTGTGTTGTTTATCAGTTTTCCCAGTATCTCGCAGTGAATAAGTATCTAAACTAATCTTACAGATCCTCCTCCTCTTAAAGTGACGGAAACCCACAGAGCAGTGACTTGCCCAAGGTCGTTCAGCTTCCGAATCCAGTCTCTTTCCACAGCACAAGACTGGTTCTCGGGATTAGGAATCCAGAGACTGGGCTTTATCCCGTTCTGCCCCCCGACCTGCAAGGTGACCTGGGGCAAATTACATCTCATCCCTGGTCTCCAGGTTTTCCAACTAAACTGTACTGTGTCGCTTCTCTGCGGGAGACTTCCTCGGGCAGAATTAGTTGCTCCCAGGATACTTAGTCCAAGCAGCCACGTGGTGGTCTCCGCAGGAGTTATCACCTCTACACACACACACACACACACACACACACACACACACACACACACACACTCCATTTCCTGTGGGTCCTCGAAGGAGCCCTGCCCCAACTGGAGAATGACCTGTAGGCCAGCGGGGCCCAGGCCCACCCTCAGCACTCCCCCACAGCGACACCTTCGGGGGTCTGTGACTACCTCAGATCTCATCTCCCACTCCCCTTTGCCAGGGAAGATCAAATTTTACAGTTAAAACTCAATTGCAGTCTGGCAAAATCTCAACGTTGTTTTTTTTGAAACCAAAGGGTAGGAGGAGGCCTCAGGCAGTTGAGAGTTCTGAAAGCACCACTTTGGGAATTACAAGGAGAGTTCTGTGCAAGCCAGTCATAAAATTTCAGTTCACTTACCCAGAAAGTTCCCGAAAGGTTTACAGCTGTGGCGGCGTCTGGGCTGGGTCGCGTTTGTTAGAATGCGGTGCTGACAAGCCCAAGATCAAGGCTTCTTCCCTTTGTGCCAACCTGCTCATGTCAGAGGAAAACCCTGAGCGATAGGCACAGCCCCTCCACCCCAACCGCAGTGAGCGCGCCTGTGATTTGTCCCAAGGGAAAAGAGAGGCTGTGCCGGCTCTTCCCCCCCTGCTGACAGGTGAGGTGAGCATCAAGGATTAAGCACAGCAAGGAGATGGGCCAACTCGGGATCCACACTTGGCTGGGTGTCCTGTAGCTGAACCTCCTGGGACCGAGATAGTCCAATTCATTGACCTGGGATTTTATGAAAATTGTCCATGCAATCTATACACAAAAGTAATAATGAGCCCTAGAAAAAGCTTGAGCATGAAAAAGTCAAAGAAAAAGGTAAGAGGGGAGAAGGGATTAGACCAAGTGACTCCCAGTGTTTCTGTCAATGTTTGACCTTCTCTCTTAGGTGTGGAATGATTATAAAGCAAGAAGTCTCAACCAACTGTTCAGTCAACACTCATTTAGCAAGTGCTTATCAAGCAACAATGATGGTCCAAGCTCTAGGGATATGGTGGAAACAAGAAGAGAGATCGGACAGACAATAAACAAATAAATACAGATATGTAAACAACCTGTGTCCATCAATGAATGAATGAATAAAGAGAAGGTGGTGTATATATGCAATGGAATATTACTCAGCCATAAACAAGAAGGAAGTCTTGCCATTTGCGACAACATGGATGGACCTTGAGAGCCTTACACTAAGTGAAATAAGTCAAACAGAGAAAGACAAATACCATATGATCTCACTTTTATATGGAATATAAAAAAAAAAAAAAAAACCAAGCTCATAGATACAGAGAACAGATTGGTGGTTGCCAAAGGTGGCGGGGAGGGGGTTGTGTGAAATGGTTGAAGGGGGTCAAAAGGTACCAAATTCCAGTTATAAAATAAATAAGTCATGGGGATGTAATGTACAGCCTGAGGACTACAGTTAATATTGTATTGCATGTTTGAAAGTTGCTAAGAGAGATCTTAAAAGTCCTCATCACAAGAAAAAAAATTTTTGTAACTATGTGTTGGTGACGGATGTTAACTAGATTTATTGTGGCGATGCAATATGTACAAACATCAAATCATTATGTTATACACCTGAAACTAACATAATGTTATATGTCAATTATACCTCAATGTAAATAAATACTTACATACATACATTAAAAGATAGTTATCAATCAGTGATTCTCAAAATGCGGTCCCCAGACCAGAAGCATTAGCATCGCTTGAAAGCCCGAGCCCCGCCCTAAACCTACTGAATCAGAAACTCTGGGGGTGGGATCCAGCAATCTGTTAGCAGTTCTCCAGATGATTTAACACACACTTGAGTTTGCGGTAGATAATAACGGTAAGGGCTGTGATGGAGATCACATCACAGGCTTACTTTGGACCAGGTGGTCAGGAACCGCTCTGTAAGAAGGTGACATCTAAACTGAGCTGAAGCCTGAAAGAGGAGAATGAGCCAGAAGAGAGTTCCAGAGGGAACAGCAAGTACAAAGGCCCTGAGGTAGGGAAGAGCCTGATATGTTTGAGGAAGAGAAAGGAGGCCAGTGTAGCCTGTGAACCACAAAGAGCATCCAGGCCATCTCACGGGAGGAGTGGAGCCTGCAAGTCAGCAAGCCTCCACTCTGGTCGGCCTCTCCTACGAAGAACGGCAGGATGTTGGGACAGTCACAGAGTCTTTCCAAGCATTCTCTAAACTGGGGAAAGCATTATTGAGCCTGCCTACTGGGCTGTTTGAGAATTCAGCGAGTTAGGGGACGTGAAAGCATTTGGGAAAGCGAGAGGCAGTGTTCAAGTGGGAAAGATTACAACTCAGGGAGTGGATTAAGGATGTAACCGCAGGATCCAGCCTCCCACAGTGAGAAGCCAACAGACCACAGGCCAGCGCCACCTGGTCCCTGGCCAATGCCTGCTCCCTGGAGCTAAACAAGATTGAGATGATCCTTAAAAGGGGTCAGTTTAGGAGGTCTGAGGTGGGGGATTTCCCAGAAAGTTCTGAGTGTGGAACTCTCACATTTCTACCCTACTGGTCCATCCAGGAGGATTCTTGGCTTCCTAAGGAGTCTGCGTTTTACTCCAGCTGCTTGCAAACGCTCCCCAGTGTTATGAAGGCAACACTGACTTTTCACGGAGCCCGGCCAGGTGCTATCATCACAGTCAGCCAATGTCATCACCATCCACTGATGCCCCTTTGCTGGAGGGATCAGAAAAGGGCTCATCTCTGCCTCAAGTTTAAAGGAAGGCTCCAACCAGGCCTCTGAGAACTTGGGGGGATGTCGTTATGAGGTAGCTCAGGAATTAGCCCCCAGAGCTTAGACTAAATGCAAAATCAGTGCCTCAAATGAAAAGAAACTATCTCCAGAATCGACCTGCCTCCAGAAGCTACTCTTCTTCTAGTGGTCATAAGCATGTTAACTCCCTGAGTGATGAGGGCTGGAGGGAGCCTTAGAGACTGTGGTCCAGCCCCTCTCGTAGAGATGGGAAAATGGAGCCCAGGAAGAGAAGGAACTGGAACCACAAACACCCACTGAGCCCATTGCAGTGCTAAGGTTAGACGAAAACCCCAGTCCTCCCACTGGACCCCTAAAGCAGGAACCTTCTTCAAACAGATGTCAACACACCACTTCCCTACTCCAAAACCAGTGTTTACAGAATGAAGCCCAAGCCATTGGCATGGCATTCAAAGCCCCCATAGTCTAGTTCCTGCCAACTCTCTTAGCCTCATCTCTCACTCCATGCTGCCCCACCCCCAGCCCATGTCCACGCTGCAGCCATGAACTGGGTGTCATGAATAGGCAGGTGACCAACCCGCTGGCCCTCACCAGTATTCCTCAACGTGCCAAGAAATTTCTTGCCTCCACATCTTTGCCCATGCTGTTCTCTTAACTCAGAAAGCTCTTCCCCATCTCCCACGTGAAAATCCTACTCAATCCTCCAAAGATTCTCTTAAAGGCCATCGTACCCATGCCCAGAGCAGACTCCCCATTCCTCATGGGCACTCCTACGGCACCTGGCACATGCTGCTCTCAACACCTCTCACCCTCTGGCTCGTGCAAAGATTCTGATATCCACCCCTCCCCAACTCCCACTCACATCCGCTCTGCAAGATCCTGAGGCCAGGAACCGAGTCTTATTCATCTTGCGATCCCGTCCCAGCACATGGCAGCATCTGACAAAGAGACATGCTCAGTATCTGTTTAATTCAGCGTATGCATAGACGTGTAACACCTATCTTTATGGAAGGTTTGCTGTGACCACTCCAGCCAGGGCCAACAGAGATCCTTCTACCTGCCTTTGCTGCTCCATGACATTGGGCTGTAACCGTATGTGTTACGTTCCCTATTTCCTGCCAACCCACCCCAGCTCCTGGCAAGACAGTGTGAACTCCCCAGGGCAGTGATGACACCTCAGTTATTTTGGTGTACACAGCACAGACCCCCGCACATAAGGGATAAATGACTGAGTCAAGTCCATTACTGATAATAAGTTAACCTATTTGGACAACTATACCTGAGACATAATCAATTTCTCTGGCTCATTTGAAGCCTATCCATACAATTGGCCACGTAGCTTTTCTGCTTGTTCAACAAATATTTATCAGGCGTTAAAAATACAACAGTGAGCAAGACAGAAAGTTCTTGCTGGATAGAGAGATGTTAAATAAATAATAACAATGTCTAGTTATCACAGTTATGGAGCATGCGCCAGCGGACACAGTACGGGATGCTGTGGTCGCTGCTAAGTTCGCCCTGAGTTCATCGTTTGGCCCTGACGGCCCTGTCCCATCGTGCATCGTCTTGGTCACAGCGGCCCCAGCAGAGATGGCCACCCTCATCCAGCTCGGATGCAGAAAACAGACGACTCTTCTTTCTCCCCAGCGGGAATGAAGCAGAGTCCGGGTTTTTTGTGTCTTTGCATTGTTTAATATAATCTCCCTCGAATTATGACCCCCCGCTTCCCATGGGAGCTGTTGAAGATGCCAATTTCATACTGATTCCGGATGCAAAGTCTGTTCTGTCTGACCTCATTGATTCCTGGGGGATGTGTTAAGACCTGTGAAATGTGTGGAGCTCGTAAATCAACTCTGGCTGGGTTTCTGCAAATGTTCTAGTGCGAAGGAAAGTCAGACGGCCCTGACGAGTCCCCTAAGCCTCACAGCTTCCCCAGCCCCGACCCGCCCACCGTCCCCAAGACTCTGGATGCTGGCTGCCTGGGGCAGGGCCCAGCGCTGGCTGTCCCCATCTCCCCTCTGGCCGGGCTCCGACAAGCTGGAGGGGAATGGGAGGTCAGTCCTTGACATCCAGTCTGATGTCTGAGGCCCTCTGGAGGGAAGGAATTCTGTGAATGTCCTTTCCCTGCCAGCCCCCCAGGAGATGGCCCGGGGACCCTTCCCCAAGCATGCCCTTCTCTTTCCAAGATAAACAGGAGCCTCAGGATATTTGTTGGGCTCCAAGGGAGTGCCGAAGGCATGTCGTACAATTGAATGGCGCCCCCTGGAGTTGTGAGGGGAGCTGGATCCGGCCGGAGGTGGATCCCTGGGAGCTAGTCCCCGCCATGGCAGTGAAACGAAGCTTTGGCTTCAAGATGGGAAGAGCACAGCCCACCACAGATTTCCTTTTTGGCACATCCCAAAGGGAAGGGACAGTGGCAGCAGGTCTCTGTAAATTAATCTAGCTGGATGGTTCTTCACAGGCATCCTTTCCCATCAACCCCTCAGCTATGGTGTAAATTCAATTCGGTTGAACACTCACTGAGTGCCAGCGGTGCAAGGAACCGTGCTGGGTGCAGGCATACATGGTGACCACGACCCTGGCCCACCAGTGCTCAAGGAACAAGGACACTCTGGGTCATCGGGGTCCCCTCTCATCACCCAGCACATTGGGGTTGATGGGGGTGTGCCTTGAGCAAGTGATGAGAGACAGAGCGTGGAAATGAGTGAAGGTTCCCCTCTCATTTGCCTGGGTTTAACAGTACCCACACTCTCCTTCCATTCATTCATTCACTTGGCAATCTTATTGAGAGCTCACGCTGCCAGATGCTGTGGATAAACAGTGGACGCTGGTGCAGTACCTCCATCCAAGGAACACCCCGCCAGGCACCCCACCTACTGCCCTGACCCCTAACCCTTACGTCCTGATGAGATATATGGGCACCTGCCAGCCTGGGGCTGCTGAGAAGCCGTGGCCTTTCTGCCTCCAAGCAGGAGACCAGCTGGCCTGCTGGGGGAGATTGTCTGACTCAGGGATCTCTCTGATGAGGGGTCGGCCCAGCACCCCAGCACTTGCCCAGTCACAGCCCACGGGGCCAGCATGGTCTGGAATCTGTATATCTCTCTGTCTGTGTGTCCATGTGTCCAGATAGGCTGGTAGCCAAAGAGGAGAACAAGTGGACCCATGTTACTCCCAGGCACCTCCAGAGTTAAGAGGGCCCCAGATGAAGGCTCGCCGGCAACCCCTCTGGCTGAGTGGGGTCAGAGTAGAGAAGAGAAGTACCAGTGCACGGTCACAAATTGAAAGGCGGTCCCTTCTCTTGCCCCTCCACCTCAATTCTCCCTCCCCAAACCTGCCCACCTGCGATAAGCAGCCAGCAGGCACCTGCCACGCGTCTGACCTTGTAACTGGGCAGGGAGTGGTAAGGCATGAAGCAAATAGTGTTGCTGTCCCTACAGGGGTGGGGCGGGGGAGTGACAGCAGTGATTGTTAGGGAGTGACCCCACTCTCAGACACTCAGCATATCCTTTGCTAAGCCTCAAAACAATCTCACAAGGTAAGTACTATTATCCCATCTTGTAGACGGGACCCTCAAAGGGTTTAACAAGCCCGGAGCCAGGCAGCTGTGCAGGGATGGGATTCGAACCCCAGTACGTCCGAATCTAAAGCCAAGCTCTTCCCATGGCATCATACTATCTCCTGCTGCTCCCTGGCCTAAAAACCCACTCCCTCCAGGTCCTTTGAGAAAATAAAGATCCCCTTTCTTTCCGGAACAGCAGATATTATAACTTGGACCTATCAGATGATATTTACATGAGGCAGTTGTCAGCAACATTAAATTGATTCCTAATTTCTCGTTTTAATCAGTTTCATTGTACTCATGCACACACTCTCCATAAAACTAGTACTCTGCATTCATGTGGTATTTTTACTTTTTTATCTCGTTTAGTCCATTCCTGATAGCACAAAGAGCTCTCATATCATTCTGCTTCTCGCATCAGGCTGGGGTAGGGGCAGGAGCTGCAGACACCCTGCAGACACCATCCACAGAAGCAGGTAAGAGCCATAGAGAACGTCTATAGAAGCTGCCAAGGTGAGCACAGAACCTATGCGAGCAATTCTGCTCTAGAGTACACCAGTGGTGTACTCAATCTACCTCCATCAAAAGGATGTTTGAAACGAAATCTACAACTAGCCTTGACGACAAAGAGCAGGCAAAATCACTGCCTCCATTTCAACACATTTGGAAGCATCGTGTCTCTCTGAGAAGCCTCATGACATGCACCTCCCACTAATTTAAAACACATATGGCTAAATGGTCCTCTAAATGGTCCGCTCAGCCCTGGCACTGGCAGGTGACTGTGACCTCCTGCCCCCCAGCAGGCGCTCTCTGGAGACCTGGTCATGCATCCACCTTGGCCAGAACCATCAAAAGCAGAGCTGAATCATCCCACTGCTCCAAGTCTACACTTCTGCCATCCTCTTGCAACACCCCTTACTTTTCACACACAACCAGCTAATTCTAAAATGGAACATAATTAAAAGAAACAGCACCAAACCAAGGAACGTAAGGTGAGAGCCAAGGAAAATTTGTAGGTCATTGAGAAAATTGCCATGCTAGGCACCGGGGAAGTGCCTACTGCACAAAGGCACCAAGGGCTGGGCGGGCCCCACCGGTGGGTTCCCACCCAGCGCCGAGGCCAGTCAGTACACTGAACCTCACCGCAAGCCAGAGCCAGTTCCCAAAGCCCGACTCCAGCTGTGGGTGGGCGGGGCTTCCTCATAAAGGGAGAATTGACTCGGTCCTGGCAGAAGGTGTCACTGAGCACGTGGGCCGGTTGAAATAGACAATAGAGAAGGCCACGTCATTGAGCAATCCGGATAGACGGAGTTAACAGAAAATCCAGACTGTCTGGACACAAGCATTATCCTCCCTAAGGAGTGGGAAGATTTAGAATAGTGGAACATTCTTGAGTTGAAGGAAACCTGAGAAATCATCTGGTCCAGGGAATTTAAGCCTTTTGTGTGTGTGTCATGAACACGTTTTGCAGACCGATGAAGCCCATGCCCCCCTTCTCAGAATAATGCTTTTAATTGCATAAAATTAAATTCATAGGATTAGAATAGAAACCAATTATACTGAAAGACAGTTATCAAAATATTTTTAAAACCAACGTGTGATATAGTCATATCTATGCTTCTTTATCAGTGCAATAAATGTTAAGATTGGGCAGCAGATCTAATATCTTCTACAATTTTGAAGTAGTAAAAAGTGAGACTGATATTTCAAAATAACATTTCAAAATGTACCAAATACTGCAAAATATTTCAGAATAACTGCTCTAGCTATAACCCGGTGTATAAATATCTGTGTTTCTCTTGTTAATACTGTCACAGGTACTGCTAAGAGTCCTATGGCTTATTGCCTATGTAATGGAAGATAACACTAAATTTCATTAGAAGTTAGTGGAAAAAAAGCATGAAAATGGATCCCCTGAATTCTATCCACAGACCCCATATTAATACTCCTACTTTCCTACCATTCCTTCTTTTTACAGATAACAAACCTTAGGCCAGAGAAGCCAAGTGACTTTCTTGATGTCACATAGCTAATAAACAGCAAATCTGGGATCAAAGTCCAGTTTACCAATCTCCTATCTGGTCCCTTCACACTATGTCATGCTGTTTCAATTTAGGCTTTAATAAATTTCTTTTGGAATTTTTGTTTTTAAACAAAAGTAACACATTCTTCTAACAAATTCAAACAATATGGGAATTACATTTTAAAAATAAAGTTTCTACCTTTCTTTAAATGCAGCTCTAACTAAGAACAGACAGATGGACCAGAGCCTTGCTAATCAAAGTGTGGTCCCCAGACCAGCAGCATCTGTCACCTGGGAGAAATTCGAACCTGAGGCCCCGCCCCAGATCTGCAGAGTGGGAATCTGCATTTCCCCAGGTGACTCACAGGCACATGAATGTTTGAGAAGAGCTGCTCTGGACAACTTCCTCAAGTCCCTTCTCTGCTGAGGTGTCCCTGGGAGCACAAGTAACCAACCCCTACTGCCAAAAAGTGGCAAGAATTTAACTGTCACCCCTCTAAAAGGCATGTGCTATGAAGTCTAATTCCCAGGGGAAAGAATACACAATAACAGAATAACAGGATTAGGGGTTTGGAGTAGGAGAATTCATCATGGAATGATGAGATTCGAAATAATGAAAGCAAAATTATAATAACCCATTGTTATTACCCCTTCCATGAGCCAGCCTCTGTGCTAAACAATTTACATGCATTATCTCATTTAATTCCCACAAATAGCCTATGGAAGTTGGTACTGTTATCCCTGTTTACAGATGGAAAAACTGAGGCTCAGAGAGGCTAAGCTGCTTGCTCACCACCCCAGCACCAATGATTGGGAAAGACTCGAACCAAGATGGGCAGCCTGAGTCAGGGAGCTGCACGTGAATGAGCTGGTTGAGGCTCAGTGCACGAGGATGTCTGTGCAACCCCAACTGCAGAGCCTCCATCCGGGGTCCCATCCTCCCCAGGCTTGACTGGTCTCAATGCCCTCAGCAGCTCAAGAACGGAGTGGCCTTAGCTTCCTGTGTTTTCCTTCTGGTCTCATCCTGAGGACTTGGTTTCAAGTTACAGCCCAAGCCTGTATAAAAAAGAAGACGACTACACAGGAAGGTGCTGCTAAGTCAGACAGAGAAAGACAAATACCATAGGATTTCACTCCTATGTGGAAGATAAACAACCTTATAGATAAGAACAGATTAGTGGTTAGCAGAGGAGAAGCAGGTAGGGGAGGGCAAAAGGGATAAACGGGCACATATGTATGGTGACCAATAAAAACTAGACTATTAGTAGCAAACACGATGCAGTCTGTACAGAAACTGAAATATAATGATGCACACCTGAAATTTACACAATGTTATAAGCCAATATGACCTCAGTAAAATAATCTTTAAAAATTTTCTAAAAAAAGGAGACGAGGGCTGGCCCCGTGGCTTAGCGCTTAAGTGCACGCGCTCCGCTGCTGGCGGCCCAGGTTCGGATCCCGGGCGCGCACCGACGCACCGCTTCTCCGGCCATGCTGAGGCCGCGTCCCACATACAGCAAGTAGAAGGATGTGCAACTATGACGTACAACTATCTACTGGGGCTTTGGCGGGGGGGAATAAATAAATAAAATCTTTAAAAAAAAAAAGGAGACAAAAAGCCTGCAGGAACTTGCCACCTCGGGGGCTAAATGAGGTTTATACATGTTCTTGTCCTTGTCTCATCCTCCAGGAACAAATGCCACGTTGGGATGACTTCCCATTGTTTTATTTCACGATTTAAATAAACCCAGGCTCTGCCGGCACTTTGAAGCAGGATTCGACTGAAGTCTCGTAAAGGGCTGACCTGGGCAATGCCCTGCAAGGTCTGGAAGGTGGGTGTGCGTGAAGCTTGGTTTTAGGTCATTATAAAGGTTTTAAAGAATTAGGTCTTCAATACATTTTCAGACCCTGTGAATCTTTCTACAGGTTATCATCTCAAGACCCTAGAATCCTTCCCCTCCCAATTGACAGTTACCAGGAGATACTCCATGCAGACCCTGGACAAGGCATTTTCACATGTCAGCTGCGAGGTAGGCATTGTCATACCCATTTTGCAGATGAGGAAACCGAGACCCAGGTCTCACAGCTAGGAAGTGACCAAATCAAGGTGAGAATCAAGGTCTGTCTGACTTCCAAGTTCCAGCCCCTTCCACTCCAGGACACACAGCCTTCCTTCCCATCTCTGCCTCCTCTTCATACATCTCAGGAATCTATCAGAGGTGGCCTAGTGTGTCAGCTGCTTGCTTCGTGTCTAATCTCCCTGCCTTGACAGCAGGCTCTGGAGAGAGCCCCAAGGCCATGCCCAGACTCCCAGCCCCCTGAGTGCCTAGGCCAGAGCCTGGCACCACCGAGGTGCTCTGTAAACATTGTCAAATAAATACTGGCTGGCTTTCAAGAAAAATAACTCAAGAGAAAGCCTCAGGCCAACATCATCCATCTTCCAAAAGGATCCGTATATGTTCCTCTCTGCCTGCTCCGGCACTTTGATCAATGAGAAAACCCAGGCCAGAAGGGAGAATAAAGATATTGCTTGTAATTTCACAAAGACCAGAAGAATTCCAGCAGTCCTGGAGAACACGGATCCAGGAAAAGGCTGTTTTCTCAGCCACAAAACATTTCATGAGCATCAGTTATTGGTGGAGTCCTTAAATTTGCCATTGAGCCGAGATGATTAGCAAAGCCAGAACTAAGAATGTCCCCCCAGAGAGGTGACAAGTTGAGCCCCAAAGGGAATGAACACACATAATCAAGGGCACCCACTTTCAGGAACCTTGGCCAAAGGCCCTGTTCTCAGAGGCAGCGTGCCCCAGCCCCTCTGCTCAGCTCACCGCTCTCCCTGAGCCCTCAGCACCAAAACTGTTAATCCCACACCGTGCTGCTTCCGCGACGTCTGCTGGCCAGCCCAGAACCCTTTGTGCGTGGTCCATTTTGCTTTCTGTCTGGGTCTGGGCTATATTCTAGGCAGGTGGGGCTTCCCTCCATCAGCCCTTTCCTCCTTGACGATTAACCACATCCATCTCACTCTCCACCCCTGAGAAGCTGGTTGCCAGGTCTCCCCAGGGTCCGGCATCTGGGGGACACATTCTAACCAGCCTTGAGTCCCACCACCCTCGTGGAGGTGGCCCTAGCGCCGGGCACCTCCAAGCCGAGATGACACTTTTCTTCACGACGCAAACCTCTCCTGGCTCAGGAGCGGCATTCTTGGGCCACTGCTCACTCTGTCTGCAAGTGCCCCGAGGGACCCCGATTTACGTCTAGGGGCTTGTGGACAAAGCGGAGGCCAAACTTTGTTCCAGAAGGAGCAGGGGCTAGTCACAGCCAAAGGGGAACCCAAACCAGAGAAGTGGAGAAGGAAGCTCGGAGGCACAGAGGACGCGGGCGCCGAGCCCGGCCCTGCCCGGCCTGCAGAAACAGGGCCCCATCTAATCTGGGCAAAGGGAGGAAACTGCTTCCTTGCAAGTGGGTCCAAAACCCAGAAAAAGGAAGCAGAGTGAAAGGGGATGTCCATTTGCTTCTATAAAGCAGCCTTTCGTATACTTAGAAGAAACCAGCACAAGGAGGCACAGGAGAGGAAGAGTGCTACCTGGGAAGCAGTTTGCCCAAAAAAAATCACACCTGAACCGGATCGGGTCTCTCAATGTAACTAGCACCAGTTTACAGAAAAATAGATGATGAAGGGACATGTTAAATACCACCACAGGATGCGATCAGCAAAATCCCAAATGTAGGAAATTCTGCAGGACAAACACCTCAGCCTCTTCAACAAGCAGGTGGCAAGAGAAACAAAAACGATTAGGAGATATTTAAGAGGCTTGTCAATCAAACGCAGTCTGAAGACCTTGTTTGGATCTGATTCAAACACCAACAGAAAAAAGACATTGAAGCAATGATCAGGCAAATATGAACTCCACCTGGACATTTAATGATAAAAAGGAATTATTGTCGATTTTTGTAAGTTGGATAACAATATTGCGGCCATTTTTTTTAAAATAATCTTTACCTCTGAGAGATATATTCTGAAGTGTTTAAGGATGAAATGATATGATGCCTGGGATTTGCTTTAAATTAATCCACTGGGTGAGAGTTAAGAAGACGTGAGACTGGGTCATGCTGATAATTACTGAAGCTGGGTGACGGGTAGGTAAGTGTTCATGATGTTTTCTCTGCTTTTGTCTAGGTTCAAAATGTTACAGAAGAAAATTTTTAATTACAAGAAAAAAAAGGGGGGCCGGCCTAGTGACCTAGTGGTTAAGTTCGACATGTCCGCTTCAGCAGCCCGGGTTCAGATCCCCGGCACAGACCTACACCACTTGTTGGCACCACACTGTGGCAGCAATCCACATTCAAAATAGAGGAAGACTGGCACAGATGTTAGCTCAGGGCAAATCTTCGTCAGCAGAAAAAAGAAAAAAGCCAGAAAATGCCCTTGATTTTAATCATGGCTCCAGTACCGACTCTCTGAGAGGCTTTGAACAAATCTTTACCTCGTTGAGCCTCAGTTTCCTCATCCAGAGCCTAAATGGGTACAAACCCTGGCTCACTCTCCGTTCACTGTGTGACCTTGGACAAGTTTCTTTTGCTGAGGGAGATCAGCCCTGAGCTAACATCCATGCTAATCCTCCTCTTTTTGCTGAGGAAGACTGGCTCTGAGCTAACATCTATTGCCAATCCTCCTCCTTTTTTTCTTTCCCCAAAGCCCCAGTAGATAGTTGTATGTCATAGCTGCACATCCTTCTAGTTGCTGTATGTGGGACGCGGCCTCAGCATGGCCGGAGAAGCGGTGCGTCAGTGCGCGCCCGGGATCCGAACCCGGGCCGCCAGCAGCGGAGCGCGCACACTTAACCGCTAAGCCACGGGGCCGGCCCTGGACAAGTTTCTTAACCTCTCTGTGCTCCGGGTCCTCAACAGTACAATAGGAATAATAACAGCCCTACAGCATAGGGTTGTGGTGAGGATTAAATGTGTTAATTCATGTAAAGACCCTGGCACACAGCCCTATATATTTGTTTGCTATTATTACTACTGCTGCTGTCATTACTGTTGTTTATTGTTTTTTGTATTGAGGAGGAGGAGAAGATCCCTTTGGAGATGTTGTCCTCTCCTAGAACACCAAAGTTTCAGAAATGTTTCCCAGTTCTCCCCGATTACACACCGCTCACTCCATGCTTCCCCTGCAGGATCAGACCTGCGTTCTGGGAAACACTGACATTCTCTTTCTCTGGGCAGTGACACCTCCAGCCTCACCTCTTTCTCCCTCTTCTGCACCTTGCCTCCCTGTTGCCTGTCTCAGGCTCACCTCTCTCATCCCCGTTTCTGGAGGGAACAGCGGATGGAGAGCCTCCCTTCCCTGTTCCTTCTCTTGCCCCCTCCCCGGTGACGCCACCTCTCACAATGCCCAGAAGGACCTCTGTACATCAGGAAACAGTGGGGTGGAGTGAAGGGAAGTTAGAAAGAACCGGGACTTATGAATGCATAATGCTGAACTTTCTGGAAACGGACAGGCCCGGTGCCAGTCCTCACTAGGGTTCCTAGATTGTATTCTTCTTACAAAAGGGCCATTATGAAGGCTCTGCATCTCCCGCGTGACAGGTTTGGAGCAGTAAAACTGTAAGACATCATAGGGCCCAGGAGACAAATAGGTTCCCAGCCCCGTCTTTATTCTCAAGGGCACAGGGATCTTGGAAGGTGGTCTCTGGGAGGGAGGAGGATAGCGGCAGTTCCCAGCTGTTCCACATAAGGGGCCTGTGGGACTGCCCCCGACATCTGGTACAGGAGCCTACACCACAACCACGAGAGGCCCCCTCCTGAAATGCTGGGGTGCCCCGAATTCTCATTTCACCCCCTTCCTCACTTCAAGTCCTGCACATGGTCACTTGGCTTATCCAGCCCCACAGGACGTCTTGGAAGAACAGCACTGCCACCCAACCTCTCTCTGCATCCCCTTTGGGGATTATTTCTTTTCTACCAGATGAGAGCGGTCACGTGGTCGAGTTAGGAAAATGCAGACTGGTTGTCAGGAGAGCTGGACTCCCATCCCACCTCTGTAATTATCTCCCTTGTTGGAGTCCACGTTCCCTCTGCTATAAAATGAAGAGGCTGATGTTAAAGATTGTTCAAGTCTCTTCCAGTTACAATGGCTTATTGTTCTGTTGCTTGTTATAAGGAAGTGTGTGACTATCTTCACCACCAAAGCATCAGTCCATGGCTTGCTTGTCACAGTCTTTCCCTTTACACACTCATCATATTCAGAGTGACCATCAACCAGCTCTCCTTCCTCCCTCTCTCTCTCTCTCACACACACACACATCCCACGCCCCTTGTGACCAGTAAGAATGGAGAAGTTTGGGTTCAGGTGTATCCAGTTTTCCCTTGAAGCTCTGAAGGATGCCTGTTTGCATACTAGTTGCATGTATTCAGATGGAAGTGAACACTTATTTGCATGAACATATAGAAGACATTACAAAATAACCAGCACAGCCTCTCCAACAGTTGGTCACAGCTCAACACTCCAGGGCCCTGAAATGAGACCAACAAAAACCTCACTAGGTAGACCCCTGTTCTCCCAAACTTTCAGGGCACAGAAAGGGAGTATTAGAACTTCAATTCACAGTTATTTTTGTCACATCCTTTAAATTTTTCTATTTCTTATGTATGCTTTATACTTCTCAAACCATATTGGTATAACAGGATATGTATGTATTTATAAATATGCATATAATGGGGGTCCAGGCTCAAAAGATTTTGCGGACGGAGTACCTGATCAAATAAGTTTGGAGCCATCACTCTCAACCATCTCCCAAAGCTGCAGACAGTTACAAGGTTTTGGTCCAGCCACAACCAAAGAGAGCAGGGAGGATCCCGGGTAACCCTCCACCAAAGCCACATGGGCCAACAGAAGTCCCAGTCTCACTAGGGCACCGGTCACACCACTCGACCACCCCTCGGGACCTCATGGCATATGGTGTCTCCTTCCTCCCAGAGGTCTCCCCTTCCTTGAGCTCCCATCAGCGAAGCTCCTTTTGGCCAAAAGAACATTGGTTCCCACCCAAGGAACCCGCTTTCTTTCTAGAACAGTTGGTCTTGGCCCTCAAGGCTTCTTTTTTTTTTTTTTGTGAGGAGATCAGCCCTGAGCTAACATCCGCCAATCCTCCTCTTTTTTTGCTGAGGAAGACGGCCCTGGGCTAACATCTGTGCCTATCTTCCTCCACTTTATATGGGACGCCGCCACAGCATGGCTTACCAAGCAGTGCGTCGGTGCGCGCCCGGGATCCAAACCAGCGAACCCCGGGCCGCCACAGCGGAGCGCGCGCACTTCACCGCTTGCGCCACCGGGCCGGCCCCCCTCAAGGCTTCTTTTATTGTAGGAGCATACATTCCATTCAAGGGTGAGAGGTGTTGAAGAGAAAGTTCTGGTCCTTTCTAGATCTTCTTTCTGAGATTCACTTACTAAGTTTGACCAGATGCTTTTGTTATTGAATAGAGAAAATATGAGCTTGGTCTTTAAATAGATAGATGATAAATAGGTAGATAGATAGATAGATGGATAGATAGATAGATAGATAGAGAAAAGAAAATTAAGAAAAACAAATTGGCTTTCTGGAGCACTGTCAATGAGACAGCAAACTAAACTACTCTCTGGGTGGGCAGGTGCCCAGAGATACAGGCTACTAAGAGTGGAAGAACTATGTAGCAAGTAAGTTGTTTCACTGGGGCATTGCTTGGAAGCTGTCATCCCACTTGGGGAGGATGAGGGCGATGCCTTCACCAGAGCACACAGACAGGAGGACTAAGATGCTGGCTACTCACCCACACACTGGTTGCTTTCGTCCATCTGGTATCCAAAGCGGCAGATGAGAGGCCTCGAAATTGTGGGGTAGTTTGGAGCCGACAGCGGTGGGGCAGCTGCTGGGTACGGCCCTGAGTAGGGGTTCGAGTAGGGGTTCGAGTAGGGCCCCCGATACACTGGGTTTGTTCGGGGGATGCATAAATACCCGCCGTTTTGGTTAACACACATCATGTCGCCTCGGCAGGCCTCAGGGATGGTCCGGCACTCATCGATGTCTAGAAGGGGCACAGAAAGGACGAGCGTTAGTGCCCCGGCCACACTGTGCAAGGTGCACATTTAAGCAGAGCTCTGTACCGAGAGCACCATGAAAGACCCCAAAACACTCTCCACCAGCATCTGCTCCCAAACATGCAGGGCAGCCCCTGTCTCATTGCCAGGAGTTACTCCCAAATTGTAGCTGAACTGAATCAAATTGACCAGTGCCATCCAAACATCAGCCATCCAACACCGCCATCACGATTTGGGCCATCTCCACAAAAAACTGCACTATCACGTGCTTAGTACTTTTCTTTAAATGAACTCACATTTGAAACCCAAGTAAATGTATTTTTTTAATCTTACATAACTACAGCAAAAGAAAAATGCTACCAATCAGCATAAACAGAAGGTAACAGTAAAAATAAATATATAACAATTAAAATAAATTATACAACTAATAAAATAAAGAGTGTTTATCCATGGGTGTATCATCTAAACACACCTCGGGGACTCCAGTACGCCCTACAACGTTCGGGAAACACTGGGATGGACCTAAGAATTGTTCCCACTTCTACTCCAAGTAACAGCTGGGCAGGGGAGAAAGAGTCCTTTGCGTCAGGAAAGACGAGGCTTGGCCAAGAGCTAGTTATTTGTTCAGAAAGCGGAGCCTTACTTGAAAGTCAGCTCACACCGTGCCAGCAGACGGGCCTGCGTCCAGCCGGGCTGGTGCTCTGCTTGTTCTGCCTGGACAGGGAAGTGGATTCTCTAGAAAATCAGCCTTGCTGGGTGGGGGCAGGGGAGGCCTGACCTCTGGCTGCAGCGGGAGCGGCCGGCCTGATCCCTCACTCTGGGCCCTCACAGCAGCTTGGGGGCTGCTCCAAGCAGACCAGAGGCAGGGGGAGAGTTGCCTAAAGCCTGACAGCTCACCCAGCCTTCTCATCTGAGAAACTCACGCCAACTCCCCACTCAGGAAAGGGAAACGCTGAGGCTCAGAATGCCCGGTTCTCTAACCATAAGCCTGAAATCATCGTTCAAACTGGTGGGCCAGAAAAGAAAGCTGCTGCCCCTCCCTGCATCCCTCCTCATCCTCATCCTCATTCCCCTTCACTTTAAACCAAAGTTCAGGCCTAGATTTTCCAGGGCAGGGTTGTATTCCTCACCACTGGTCATTTTTTGGAACCATCTGTCTCCCCTCTGGTTCTCAGCTGATGTGAGCTCAGGGAAGACAAATGATTTGGCCTGAATCAAATATAATTAAAAAGCTAAATACATCCCTGAGGTGGGGGCAAGTGGGGCTGCCTATTCTTTTTATGTATCCTGTGCTCCATCCACAACGAACTATTCTATACTCTGAATGTCCTTTCCACCTCTGGTCTTTGCTTTTGCTGTTCTTTCCACCTGGAATGCTGTTTCTCAGGATCTTACTCATCCTTCAACACCCAATTCAAATGTGACCTCCATGACCCCAGACACAGGCATCACTCTCTCCCCGGTTTTGACAGGGCCCCTTGCTTTCACCTCCACCGGGCAATGACTTTATTCCACCCTGTACAGACTCACTAAGTCTTGGTCTACTTCTTCCACTAGATGGCATGCTACGAGAAAAGCCTCCAGAATGTCTTCTGCCTCTAGGAACCATGGCAGAGGTAGCAGATAGAATTAAAGTTGCTAATCAGCTGACCTCGAGATGGGAGGATTATCTGGGATTATCTGGGTGGGCCCAGTGTGATCACATGGGTCCTTAAAAGTGGAAAAGGAAGAGGCAGAGGGGTTGGTCAGAGAGATGCAACAACAGAGAAAGAAGAGATTCAAAGTATGTGAGCGACTTAACTCACAGTGTTGGCTTTGAAGATGGAGGAGGGGGCCATGACCCAAGGAATGAGGATAATCTTTAGAAGCTGGGAAAGGTCCTCAGCTGACAGCCAGCAAGGCAGCCGGGGCTGGGGGGGGGGGGGTGCCTCAGTCCTACAACCACAAGAAACTGAAGTCTACGGGAATGTAAATTGGTGCAACCACTACGGAAAACAGTATAGAAGTTCCTTGCAAAATTAAAAATAGAGAGGCCGGCCCAGTGGCACAAGCGGTTGGGTGCGCGTGCTCCACTGCAGCGGCCTGGGGTTCGCCAGTTCGGATCCCACGCGCACAGCAACGCACCACTTATCAAGCCATGCTGTGGCGGCGTCCCATATAAAGTGGAGGAAGACGGGCACAGATGTTAGCCCAGAGCCAGTTTTCCTCAGCAAAAAGAGGAGGATTGGCAGATGTTAGCTCAGGGCCTATCCTTCTCACAAAAAAAAAAAATTAAAAATAGAACTACCATATATGATCCAGCAATTCCACTTCTGGGTATATATCCAAAGGAAATGAAAATAGGATATTGAAGAGATATCTGCACTCCCATGTTCATTGCAGCATTATTCACAATAGCCAAGATATGGAAACAACCTAAGTGTCCATCAACAGATGAATGGATAAAGAAGATGTGGTACCTATATATATATGTATACATATATATATATACACACACACATACACACACACAATGGAACATTATCCAGCCATAAGAAAGAAGGAAATCCTGCCATTTGCAACAACAACATAGATGGATCTTGAAGGCGTTACATTAAGTGAGGTAAGTCAGACAGAGAAAGACAAATACTGTATGATCTCACTTATATGTGGAATCTAAAAACCCAAACTTATGGAAATAGAGAGTAGAGTGTTGGTTACCAGGGGCTGGGGGGTGGGGGAAATGGGGAGATGTTGGTCAAACAGTACAAACTTCCAATTAGAAGATGAATGAGTTCTGGGGATCTGATGTACAACATTGTGATTATAATTAACAGTAATGTATTGTATACTCGAAAATTGCTGAAAGAGTAGATCTTAAATGTTCTCACCACAAAAAAGAAATAGTAATTGTGTGACAGGATGGAGGTGCTGCCAAATGTTATGATGGCAATCATATTGCAATCTATAAGTGTATCAAATCAACACATTGTACCCCTTAAACTTACACAATGTTATATGTCAATTATATCCCAATTTAAAAAAAAAGAAAGAAAGAAACTGAATTCCGCCAATAACACAGACAAGCAAGGAAGTAGATTCCCCCCAGAGCCTCCAGGAAGGAACGAGCCCCTGCCGGCACCTTCATTTTAGCCTGGTGGAACTTTTGACCTATAGACCTGTGAGATAATAAATTTGTGTTGTTTAAGCCACTAAATTTGTGGCAATTGTTACGGCAGCCATAGAAAACTAACACAGATGGAGAGCTCCTTGGGGACAGGGATCAATTCTTACTCATCTTTGCCCCCTCCAGGGCTCAGCTCCGTGCTAGGCACAAAGAAGACAGTCAATAAAAGGCATCATTGACTTCAACATTCTGTGGCACTGTTTTCTCCCATGGGCCAGGCTAATGCAGATTTGCCAATACTGAACTACGGCTGAGAAAGAAATGACCCTGTGATCCGGTTGATGCTGAATGCCCCACCCAGGGAAGCATCTTCAGTGGCCTCATACCTAAACACTGTCCCGACGGGCGGTCCAGGTCAAAACCGTTAGTGCATTGTTGCTGCAGGAAAGGAGACAGAAAAAAGAGGCAAGGTCATTTTCCGTAATTATTATTTTTTTTTACTTTTAAAATATAACTGCATCACAGAAAGTTCAAGAAATGGAGTGAAGAACAAAAGCATCCATAATACCAACACTGTATTATAATGCCTTTTTGTCTTTTTTTTTTCCTTACAATCATTTCACACTTAGCATTACTTTTTAAGCTCTCACACCATTGCTTCAAAACCCTCATTTTTAGCAGTTGGTTATTGGGGCTTTTTCCTGCTCTAGTTATGAAGAGCAATAATAATCACATCTGATCTGCCCGATGAGTCACACCCTATGTTCATCCCTTTCTGAGAGTGGATATGACTGCTTTTTAAGGCAATGGCTCTCTTGGGCCGGCCCCGTGGCTTAGCGGTTAAGTGCATGCACTCTGCTACTGGGGGCCCGGGGTTCGGATCCCGGGCGTGCACCGACACACCGCTTCTCCGGCCATACTGAGGCCACGTCCCACATACAGCAACTAGAAGGATGTGCAACTATGACATACAACTATCTACTGGGGCTTTGGGGAGAAAAAAGGAGGAGGATTGGCAATAGATGTTAGCTCAGAGCTGGTCTTCCTCAGCAAAAAGAGGAAGATTAGCATGGATATTAGCTCAGGGCTGATCCTCCTCATAAAAAAAAAAAAAAATGTTGTGGGGATTGACTATCAGCGGACCTTTTGGAAAGACCCTAGAGCCTGACATTTTATAGGGATAAGCCAAGGAGGTGTGTTTTTGACTGTGGGACCTGGCACTCCCTACAGCTTCAGGAGCTCGGCTTCCCTGAGCTGTGGGTTGGTTGGTGGAGACGATGGATTTAACCCGCATTCATGGGAGTAGGTTCAGGTGTCTAGGGCCTTAGGGCAAAAGAAATGGAGCAGATGAGCCAGGAGGCTGTGCCATAAGGCTCGGGAAGCCAGGAAACCTGGGTTGCACCCCTGACTCACCAACGAAGTGCTGGCGTGGGTTCAAGTCCACTGGACTGCCTGGCTTCAAATTCCCACTGTAGCCCCTACTTGCTGCATAACTTTTCTGGTTCTCAGTTTCCTCATCTGTAGAATGGGGGTGATAGCACTTATTGCTGAGTGGTTGCCAGGACTGAATGTGTTAACATATGTGAAGCACTTAACATGCAGTTAACACGATCCTGTAACGGCCGCCCTCTCTGGGCCTGGATGTCTTCATCTGTCACCACGAGGCTGAATTAGAGGACTCCAAGGTCCCTCCAAGGTCTAAAAGTCTTTGTTACTCTTCCCAACATTCTTTCCACTCCCAATGGCCTGAATACCTTTCAAAATGCTTAATAAGAAGGGAAAACTATTCCCCTACCTGCCTGCAGCCCCTCAGCCCTGCTCAGGGGTGGGGCTTCCCTCATTTCTCTCCTGAACCAAAGAGCTTGCAGGAGGGATCCGCCCACATTTCTCAAGGGCTGACACAAACGTCGCTGTGTAAAGTCAGGGATGCTGCAGACCATCACCCTGGGCCTCACCGCCTTCTCCCCTTCACCCTCCTCTGAGGTGGTCTCTGCCCAGAGGTGGGTCCTCGAGGGTCTGGAGCTGAATCACCTCCCACTGCATCCACTTCTTCTGCCCTCCTCCTCCAGCAGGGGAAGGCTGACACACAGACCCCCGTGGGCCACACCCAGGCACCCCAGGGGCACTATCACCCAGCAACGCCAGAGCACACTTGACTTTTTCACATTTACGATAAGTCAAGACCCCCCGAGGGGCACACTCGAGGCGGTGTGATCTGATTAAGAGTCTTGGACCAGGAGTCAGGACACTGACGTCCCAGGCCTGCCACTTATAAACTACGCCCACTGGGGCAAGTCTCCACTTCCCTGAGCCCCAGCGTTCATCTCCACACAATGAGGAGCTCAGCTTAGGTGAACTTTAAGCCCCTCCCACCCCCACAATCCCGGAATTCTAAAACTCGTGGCCAGACACCCTCACCCTGGTTTTCAACCCACTTCCAGATAATTAACAAAATAAAAATCTTACCTGTGCATTCCCAGGACACGGAAGACAGAGAGCCAGAATGGTCACAGTGAGTATCTGTGGATACCTGTGGAGAGCAAGTCCATATAAATGCCCCAGATACTGCAGGGATCCAGGTCTGGGCTGAACAGGGGCCTCCCGCAGCCCGGGCACGTACACTGGGGACTTCCTTTGTGCTTATACTCGGGGGGCTGCACTCTGGGGAGGCCAAGGGGTTTCCAAGTACCCGAACCATCCCAAACTCAACTGAGCCTCTTCCACTGGTTTCATATGTTGGGATAATGTGTAAGATGGTTTTTTGTTTTGTTTTTGTGAGGAGGATCAGCCCTGAGCTAACATCTATTGCCAATCCTCCTCTTTTTGCTGAGGAAGATTGGCCCTGGGCTGACATCCGTGCCCATCTTCCTCTACTTTATACGTGGGACGCCGCCACAGCATGGCTTGATGAGCTGTGCGTAGGTCCATGCCCGGCATCCGAACCTGCGAACCCCAGGCTGCCAAAGCGAAGTGTGCACCCTAACCACTACACCACCCGGCCAGCCCAAGATGGCATTTTTAAATAAAAAGTTTTGCTGCTTCAAAGAAAAAGTCTAAAATCCACCGTTGTGGTATTAACAATGTATCAACCAGCTGCTTTGGTCTCTCCTCCCCACACGGGAGATTTGCCTGAGTTTTGAGCATCTTTATTCTGAAATGATTACAGGGTGAACGAGCCATAGTGCCCTCGAAGGATGAAAAGAGAGGAAGGGGAATGTGAAGCAGTTGAGTTCTACGGAAGAAAAGTGTTGCAGGAAAGTCACTTAATCCCAGAGCAGGCTTCTCGCAGGCCCTGAGGGAGAAGAGGAGGTGGGGACCTTGGCAGCCTGGAGAAGAAGAAACACGGCAGGGGAAACGTAGGAGGAAGAGTCAAGAAACGGTGGGTCAGGCCGGCTGTGCCATTCACAAGCCACCACACCTCTCTGAGCCTGCGACGTCTACCCTTCATCACTCACGAGCTTCTGCCCAATAAAATCGTGGTCGCCAATGTGGTTTAAAAATACAAAATCAGTACCACCTCACATCCATCAGGATGGCTATAATCAAAAAGCAGGAAACAAGCGTTGGCAAGGATGTGGAGAAATTGGAACCCTTGTGCACTGTTGGTGGGAATGCAGAATGATGCAGTCGCTGTGGAAAATAGGACGGCAGTTCCTCAAAAAATTAAAAATAGAATTACCATATGATCCAGCAATTCCACTTCTGGGCATATACCCAAAAGAAATGAAAGCAGAGTGTTGAAGAGATATGTGCACACCCATGTTCATAGCAGCACCATTCACAATTGCCAAAAAAGATGGAAGCAACCCAAGTGTCCATCAACAAATGAATGGATAAACAAAATGTGGTATATACATACAAGGGAATATTATTCAGCCTTAAAAAGGAAGGAAATTCTGACACATGCTACACATTGGATGAACCTTGAGGACATTATGCTAAGTGAAATAAGCTAGTCACAAAAAGACAAATATTATATGATTCCTCTTATATGAGGGACCTAGAGCAGTCGAAATGATAGAGTCAGAAAGTAGAATGTGGTTGCCAGGGGCTGTGGGGAGGGGAGATGGGGAATGGTTGTTTAATGTGTACAGAGTTTCAGTTTTGCAAGATGAAAAGAGTTCTGGAGATGGGTTGCAGAACAATGTGAATGTGCTTAACACTATTGACCGTTACACCTAAAAATGCTTAAGATGACGGGGCCGGCCGGGTGGCATAGTGGTTAAGTCCGCGGGCTCTGCTTCAGCGGCCCGGGGTTCGCAGGTTCGGATCCCAGGCACGGACCTACGCACCGCTTATCAAGCCATGCTGTGGCGGCGTCCCATATATAAAATAGAGGAAGATGGGCACGGATGTTAGCTCAGGGCCAATCTCTCTCACCAAAAAAATAAATAAATAAAAGGTTAAGATGGAAAAAAATACAAAATCTTTGCAAATACAGAGTTTTAGTTAGTGTTATTATTATTCAGTTCAACAGCTATTTATCTAAACAACTACTACTTGCAGGCATGGACTGAGGCAGAAGAGCTACAAAACTATGACTCAGTCACTGGAGAGCTGGCTGGAAGCACAGGAATCGATAATGTTTGTCCACTTTGGTTAGGGTGCTGAGAGAAATACCCACTGAGTGCCATGAGAGCCAGGCTCCGGGGAGGGATAGGAGGTCAAGGAGGGCTTCCTGGAGGAGGTGCTCCTGAAGGCTTCTTCCAGAGAGCAGTGGACCTGGGATCTGGTTGGTGGCCTGTTACTGTCAACATACACTTCCATTTTATAATCCCTCCCTTCATAAAAAGGGTGTCCAATAGATTACAAAGCTCACTCACAGTCATGACGCAATGCTCCTATGAATCAGCAACCCCGGGTACTTGGAGGGCCCCGGAATTAAGGTGACATCCAGATGGAATAGAACCCTGATGTACCACTCAGAGATGCAAGCCCACTTCCTCCATCTAGTCCCCGATCCAAAGACTAAAGACCCCACGAGTCCCCAAGTTTTCATTTCATCTAAGTGCCGGCGTGAGCCAGGTTCTAGAACTCTGGAGACGGCTCCGAGCTTATAAAGCACAGAGCCAAATCCCAGAGCTGTTTGATATTTGCAAAGGCCAGATTTATATCTGGAAGGAATGAAAGAACAATAACAAATTTATTTTCCAGGCTGTATATTATGAATTTCAATGTTTTCCTGTTACTTCACATGAAGTTTCCTCTCGGTTGCTTATAAAAACCCTGTCTCGTTTGTGTTGGAGACAGAACAGCCTGACTGGATGCAGCCGACTTCAAGAGCTGGTGGAAAAGGCATGCGAACCCCATTTCTCCCCCAACGCCCAACTCCCCCGTTCCCTTTGGCTAAAGGGCAGTCCCGGGACAGGTCTCCTTGGAGAGGTCCGGCCTCAAGCCCGGCCTCCTGGAAGAGCCACAGCTGTGACCTGGAGGCCAAGTAAGTTCCAGGCTCATCAAGAGGGTTTTCCGAAAAAGAAATAAAACCCTAGCTCTGCTGCTCTCTCAGTGTCACAAATAGTTACACCTTGTCATGGAAAACTCTAGAAAACTCCAAAAATAAACTAACTATAGGAATACCAGGGGGAAGACTTTGATGGTCATAACTGGTTTCTGGAACTTTTGAAAACAGGTGGGTCCACCCATTTTGTCCACCATCCTAAACTGTGAGGAAAGCCAGAGAGACTAACCGGACCTCAGAGCTGTCTGGCGGAGAAGTGCTGGTCCCCAAACCAGCATGACATTATTACAGCTTAGTTTTCAGCGCGCGCGCGCGCGCACACACACACACGCACACACACACACACACACACACACACACACACAGTTAATCTATCTAAAGCAACTACGTTTTCAAGAGTTCACTGGCTAAAGACTGTGCCAGTGTAATCTAGATAAAGTTCTTCAAGGTTTAAGGATTACTTGCCTGGAATTGTAATTTCCTTAAAGAATAGCAAAACATTCGCTTACATGTATTTCTGTCTGCAGTCCCCACTTTTCATTGGCTTGAAACTTCGGGGTCGCATGCCCTTTGTGAATCCCACACAGACATAGAGCAAATCCAGCCTCGGGATGTTCAGCTAGCCTGTTCTCTTGTCCAACAGACGATGCAGCAAAATAATTGCTAGCGAACCAGTAACTGGTCTCCCAAATTTAAAAAATACATAATTTTTTTGAAAAAACGGCACACAAAGTTTGCTGCCCTTTCCGAAAAGAAAGCAGAATCAAGCTCTGAGGTTTTTGCAGACCTCTTTCAGACTCTGACTTCTGAAACTGGACTATAAAATACCCACTCCCAAAAGCAGGCTTCAAGATGGAAATTACCGAGGCGCAGCTTTTTATAATTAACAATATCATTGCATCACTAGCAAATGCCTTTTCCAATATCCTGACACACAGCCACTTTCCACCCATCAGGTTTTTAGCAGGGTTTCCAGACTCTGGAGGAAAAAGTCCGGAGCAGAAAACCTACCTTTTTAATCCTGGCATGTCCAAGATGCGTGAGCAGGAGAAGCAGAAGGGAGAAGAAAAAGAGCTCACAGTGCGGGACCCTGGGAACAGTTCCTGAACTTCGGCCTCCTCTGGGCCCTGGGGCTCGCCGATATTTTTATTCCAGGGGGGACGAGCCAGTCGTGGAGAGGACAAGGGGAGAGCCTGGGTCCTCCCAGCCACTGGAGAGCCCACAGACAAAGCACCTGGTTTTGCTTAGCTCTCTTCAGTAATTCAGCATTAAACCAATTGGAGGAGGAATGTTAAAAATGAACACTTCATTTTCTAAGTATGTTAAACAATGCAAATGGGGGCCTCAGTCTGGACACAGCTGGTTCAGATTACAGCGCTCACCAACTGGCTAGACTCCTCACAACAATCTTGGGGCGTCTGCCAGGACCAAGTGCTCAGCGCTGGGAGGAGAGCCCTATCCCGGGCGGCCGAGCAGCCGCACTCCGGCTCGCAGCATCTCTACTGGAGGCGATTGGCGGGCAAGTGCGGGAGGGTGGGGTGCGGGGGCCTGGGAGGGCCTGTTGACCCTTTACTTCCCACCCGGGGAGCGCGGCTGCCGGCCGGGCGGTCGTGGCTGAGGCGGGGGAGGGGGATCCCGCACACCAGCACCTCCTGGCACTGGGACACCCCTGAGAGTTATGCCCCTCTGGGAGAAGAACAACTTGAACTCATGACCAACACCGCGGCAGACAGGGACTAGACTCTTCCGACTTATTGGGAAACCAGAACCAGTGAAGCAGAGGCTTGGGGTAAGCGACAGGAGACTCACCATTTCCCAGAAGAAGGGGTGGGGAGCAGGAGGAGGAAGGAACCTGACTGCCGCTAATTCGAGACATCAGCTGGTGCAAAGCAAACCTTCGCTAGGACGTCTCCCCGCCCTGCCCTCATCCCTTGATTCTCGCCGGCATGTTCTTGCTTTAATTAAAAACCGTGGGTATCAAATCAGCACGTTGTACACCTTAAACTTACCAACGTTATGTGTCAATTATATCTCAATAAAGCTGGGAAAAAATTTTAATTAAAATAAAAGTGTCCCTTGGCTAGGAAGTTATTTTAACAAGTCAAAAGGTGATTTGAAAAGGCAAAAGGAGAGTCAGGGAAAGCAGAATGACGGATAATAACCTGAAGGCACTATGCTAACTCCTTCACATTCATTATATCCGTGCTTTCAAACTATTTCTTTTTCTGTCTTTTGTTTTGTTTTGTTTTGTAGCATTGGAACCCTTTTATCGAATGGAATCTCACTAAAGACAGGAGTATTCTGTAAAAGACAAAGTGGATTGCCAATAGTTCAAGTTCTTCCTTCCCCACCTGCATCTTTCCTTGGGCCCCTCAACAAAGCCCTACCTACAGCTGGAAAAGCACTGGTGAGGTCCTTTCTCCTCACCATGACTCTGTGCAGTAGGAATTATTACCTCCATTTTATTGGAGAGGGGTTAAGAGAGGTTAAGTAACTTCCCCATGGACACACAGCTATTCATTGATACAGCTGAGACTCCAACGTCTACATATTTAGGCTTCTCAAAGGGCGTTTTTTGGATAAGTAAATGGAATCCTACTCTAAAAATACATTCAACAAGAATGGCAGAATGTTGGTAGTTGTCAAAGCTGATTGTCCATTATACCAGTCTATTTACCTTGTATGTGTTGGAAATTTCCCATAATAAAACATTTTTTTAAATACATTATATTTACAAGGTTGTTCACTGCTCCCATTGGTTGTAAGAGCAAAAGATTATAAACAGCCTTAACATCCATCAATTGGGCACCAATAGGGTTAAATAAAGTAAGGGACTTCCAAAAATGGACTATTGTGCAACCAATAAAAAAAGCTAGACACAGGACAGTGCATACTGGATGACTCCTTTTATATAGAATTCAAAATGGGGTAGTGACTGGGAGGGGCCCCGAGAGTCTTCTGGGTGCTGGTGGTATTCTAATTATTGATCTGGGTGCTGGGTCCACAGGGACGTGCACACTTGGGATTCATGAAGTCTTATCTAGGTTACACTTTATTTAAAAAAAAAAGTCTGAAGCAGTTCTTTATGTGCTGATATTGAAGGATTTCCAACATATTTTGTAGGTCAAAATGGTAGAATATTGGTAATTTCACGTAGATCAACCTAATATATTAACAAGTATTAAAAGTAAGTTGTAGAACTGTGTGTAAGGCATGCCACCATTTGAGAAAAGTTCTTTACAAGTTTTTGCTTGTATATGTGTAGAAAAGACATCTCCTGAAGGATACACGAGGAACTGTTAACACTGTCTGTCTGTTAGGAAGGCAATTGGGTAGGTGGCTGGAGAACAAATGTGAGCGGAAAATTTGCTCTTCACTGCTCACCTTTTGGTATAAGTTGTATTCTGTACCATGAACATCTATTACTTCTTCAAAATATGAGGTTAAATTCATTTAAAAATATGTTCTATTTATGCAGAGCTATTTAGTGGGATAGGGAGAGCTTTAAATGACTTGGTCCATTAACTCACTAATACTGTCAACCTTGCTGAAGGACAAGGAGGAGAGGAATCAATGTGCCTGTGTTTTCTACATGAGCACATTGAGGATCTTGACAGCAAAACTGTCCAGAGACCCATCTTGGACCAGTGATTGTTTCCATCTTAAAACCACAGGGCTGGAAGAGAGGAGAAAATGAGGATTATAATAAGAGACTTGGGTCTGAGTCTTGGTTTTGTTGGATGACCTTGGACAAGTCACTTAACCTCTCGGCACCTCGGTTTCCTCATCTGCAAAATGGAGGTAACATCTATGTCTCAAGGTTGTTGTGGGAATGAAATAAAAATTACTTATCCTCATGATTGTTACTATGTCCAAATTCCCACCCCTACCCAACACTCTCCAAAATATCTTTAATAACTAGTAAATTATCCACTTCCATGGACGAGGGAATCATAACTTCACAAAACAGCCCCACTCACTGTTGAACAGCTGAAATTGTTGGAAAGTTCTGTGTTGAGTTGAACCCAAATCTGCCTCCTTGTATGTAACTACCTTCCATGGGTCCTAATTCTCCCTTTGGCAGCCACGGGCTACTCCCTCTTCTACATAACCAGCTTCCTTTTCATGAAAACAGTCCCACCTCTTGCCCGTGCTGGTATCCTCTTCCCCAGGCTGAACACCCCCAGTTCTTTCAGCCGGTCCTCGCGTGTCACATGACCTCTGCAGCCTGCTCCGTCTCCTCCTCCAGCAGCTGCATCAGCCTCTGGTTCATACTGAACTCGCACCGATGAAAACAATCCGTAGTTACGCAGGCTACTTAACACCATCTCCCCTACCCTGAACTTGGATTGCCAATTATTTTTCACAGAGAACAAGCTTTTGCATGTGTCCCTATTAACTTTTTGTCTATTGTTCAAGATCTTTTCCAGCATGAATTCTACTGTCTCAAGTATTAAGTATCTCTCCGAGCTTTGACAACCACAGATCTGCTGACCGTGACTCCTTTGACTTTATCAGAGTTATCAATAAGGTATTTACTAGGACGGTGCTGGTGTGAACCTCTCTGTCCAGATTGGCACTGATCTGCTTCTCTTTCTTCAACACCTTGGGACCATGTGTCCAACTTGGGGTGCCACCAACTTCTCTCACTCAGCTGACAGTTCCCCATCTTGTCCACAAAGTTTTGATGCGAGTTTGTAAGACGTGCTGCTAACACCAAAATACACGTTACCATCGCATCTCCCGATCTAGCAATTCTATTTTCAAAAAGAAAATGAGGTTTGTGGAGCATGAACTGCTAAGTGACCCTGGCTGGCTTCTAGAGATCACTACTTCCTTTTCTAAGTGCTTTTTTCTTTTTTAGTTGCAAAATAGGGATCCTCACATCTGCCCCGTCGCCCTTCATCAGAACCAAATCTGATCACAACTGTAGAACAGCTTCACACAGTGTAAGTTTAGCATAAATGTAAGAGGTTATCATCTGCTGAATGGGACCTTCCTGGCTCCAATGAAGCCCAATTTCCTCACTGTGCCATGGGTTGGAAGACAGATGTGCTATTTTTTTTAAAGGTGTTGTTTCAAATTGGGGGGAAATTCTCAAAATTATACATTTCATGATATATTTTGACTATTAATATTAAATTGTTTATTTTTTCACTGTCCAAAAATAATTCCATCACAATGCCTTCCTGGGAGCGAATGCAAAACAGGGAAGAGAGGGTTATACAATGTCTGTGATTGTGCTGGACTCTGCACACACGCTCTCCTTTGACCCCACAAGAACTCTGTAAAATGGGACACCCTCCATTTTTCAGATGAAAAACAGACCCAGAGAGATTAGGACCACACAGATAATAAACAATCCAAACTCCAGCCCAAAACAAGCCTATCTGGTTCTAGAGCCCTCACTCTTTCCAGTTTACCAAGCCTTGCTTTCTCTGACTTACTGCTTACAGGACTAATTCCCTCCCTTCATCCCAGCTCCCCAGGAACACTCCAGAACTCCATGGGCCCTTCCATCATGACCTTCTCTTGTTATTTTCTTTGCACTGTTAAAGACTTTCCTTTCTTATATTATCCAAACTTCGCCCAAGACAATCAGAAAACTAAAATAACAGCCAACACCTAAGTACAGTATTGGGCAGCAGCTCCCTCCACGAGTCTTCCCATCTTGGGGTAGGGGGAAAATTTCTATTATTCCTGATGCTCCCAGTGGCTTCTGCTCTCCTCCTCTATCAGGCTTCTCAATGAGCATGTGTCAGTCATCTCCTCACCACCTAGTCCTGCCTTAACCCCCTGAAATCTGGCCATGTCTCCACCACTCACCCAAAATGTTGCTCCCTAAGTTTCCTAATGATCTCATGGCCAAATATGATGACCTTCTGAACTGACCTTTTGTCTCTTTGAAGGATTTGACCATTGATGACCCATCTTCTCCTCTCTTTTGTCCATGACTTTAAGTTATCCTGGTTTTCCCACTATGACTCTGACTGCATTTTCTCCAGCCCCTGTCTTTCTCGTCCTCCCTAGCCAAAGACTCCCTAACCTTAGATCCAGCCTCTCTACCCATTCTCACTACCCTCTTGTTCCGGGAATAGTGACTGGTCCCACAGTAGTTATGGGACATAGGTCCCATAAACTGTCAGCATTATGCTGATGACTCTCAGATAAATCTCTCTCACATCCCTAACTTCTCTCCTGCAGACCCAAATGTTCAACTCCTTATGGGATGTTTCCCCAAATCCATGTCCTCTCCTGACTTACCAGGCACCAAGTCACTGCCTATGAACTAATAAAAAAGTCAAAAGGATTCCACGCTAGTGGTGGTTTTTGGTTTGGGGCTTTTGGGGATGGTGGTTTTTGGGTTTTTTAAAAATAGAAATAGTTCAACGATTATATTTGATGATAAAATGATACATGCTCTCACATTATACTTTGTAGGTGGGTGGTCTAGGGGTAATATGGTGGTTCTATCCCTTGAAGGTACCAGAACTTCAGGCTCCTTCTGTCTTGTTGATTGGCAATCTCTAGGGTGTTGACCTCTCTCTACATGGTCCAAAATGGCCCACCACCACCACAGCCACATTTCAGGAAGCAGGAGAGAGTTGATAGCCGTACCTAGCTGCAAGGGACGCTGGGACATGTACTCTGTGTTCTGAGAGATCACAAACCTACTTACCTAAAAATCTAGAGTTCTCTTACTGTGAAAACAGAGAATAGTCCTGAGAAGGCAAGCAGCAACCTCTGCCCAAAACCCTAAGGAGCATCAATGATCTCTCTACTCTCTTTTCCCACCGTTATTTCTGTAGTGAAGATAGTTCTCCATCATCATTTATGTTGCCAGTATTTTCCTGTTTGTCTTTTGGCTTTTAGTCTTGTTCATGAAATTTTTGTAAACCTACACATTTTACATTTTTGTGTATTTAGATGTCTTAATCCTATCCTTCATAGTTTCTGCCCTCAGTGTTATGCTTATGTTAAACATTCAATGACCTTTAAAAATATTGGCTTTGTTTCTCTGGAGAATCCTGACAAATACAGGACCCTAAGCAAGTTTTTAACCTGCTGAGCTTCAGGTTTTCAGCTATAAAATGGGGGCAAAAATATATCATAGTGTTGTAAAGGAGACAGTGTTCATAAAGCACCTAGCAGGTGCCGATGCATAGTAGGCCCTCAATAAAGGTTAAAAACCTTTCTCTCTCTCTCTCTCTTTTTTTTTTTTTTTACCATGAGGCAATGATGGGTCAATAGTGCAAATAGGTGCGCATAGGCCAAAGGAGGGCACAAGGAGGTGCCCCCACCCATCTTGGGACTGTTAAAAAAGGATGTAGGACATTGCCAGAGGAGATTATTGAGCTCTGAACCTTATGAATCATTTACTGTAAGCTCCTAATTTTACAAATGTGAGAAACTAAGGCCCAGAGAGACTAATTTACCCAAGATCGTATAATCAGAGGCAGAACAGAGATTGAGACCCAGGATTTTGAACCTCTGCTCCAGGATTTCTTCCCTGATTTCGTGTGGTCTCTGACTGTACTTTAGTGTAACTGACTTGTTCAAGAGTGTCGGGATTTTCTGCACATACTTGGAATTCTCAGGAAACTCAGTGAATCGTGAAAACACTTGGGCTTTTCTTATAGATTGTTTTAACTGACTGTGGTTTTAACATATACCCACGTGTAAAATATGGGATCCCTACAACGAAAAAGACTTCAGGTTGGGGCCGGCCCCATGGCCCAGTGGTTAAAGTTCCATGCTCTCAGCTTTGGCAGCCTGGGTTCTCAGGCCTGGATCCTGGGAATGGACCTACTCCACTCATCAGCCATGCCGTGGAGGCATCCCACATACAAAATAGAGAAAGAGTGGCACAGATGTTAGCTGAGGGCAGATCTTCCTCAACAACAACAACAAAAAAAAAAAAAAAAAGAAAGAAAAAAGACTTTAGGCAAGCGCACTCTCTGCCACAGAACCCCAGAGTTGCACTCAAGAAAATTGTTAATGGCATTTGCCATCTCTGTTTTGTTTTTGTCTGTTTTCTGACACTTATTATGGATTGAGGTTTGGGACAAACTATTTAATATAACTTTATAATAGTATGATGTTCAAATTACCTCTTTTCCTATTTACAATCCACATAAGATTAGTGACTCCCAGATTCTTGAATTTGCCAGACTAGTAAAATCAACCCCCTCAAAAATTAGAGGGAACAAAATTATGCTGTCAACTTTTAATTTTGCTGAATAAAAAATATGTACAACTATCATCTATCATAAAAGATATATATCATCATATTGCGTAAAAGAAAGGACTTTTAACACCAAATGTAGGAGGGATGGTATAAGTTTCTCTCTGTAACCAGATGGGAGGTCAGATTTCAACATCATTCCTGGAGAGATCACGATCAGAAGAGGCCACTATTGGACCATCTCTATAGTCTTACAAAAAGTGATAAGATTGACTCCTTATTTGTTACAGTTTTAAGACATGCTGTGTGAAAATGCTTTTAAAATAGAAAAAGGAAATAGGTGGTGGTACGAGATGAAATGAGAGTTGATAATCCTGAGTTGAGAATCGTTGAAGCTGGTGATGGGTACATGGGTTCATATGTTACTCTATTTTTGTGTCCATGTTTGAAATTTTCTCTAACAAAAGTTTTTAAAATTCTTCAGAAAATGCGGCATAACGTTAAGATTTGAGAAAGCTGGGTAATGCATATGCAAGTGTTTATTCTGTATCCTTTGGACATACTTTCCTGTAATTTTTGTATTTACAATCACTGCTTTGAAGTTTTTGTGGGCTAAATCCAGCATTTAGGCCCACAGTTTCTTTTGACTGCTTTTTTCCTGAGTATGGGTCACACTTGCTTCTTTGCCTTACTCCTAATTTTTGGTTGAAATCTGAACAATTTAGATTACGTTGTAGCAACTATTGATTCTGCTGTACTTTTCTGGTTTTTTAAAACTTGGATTTAAACTGAGGAATCTGCCTCCCCCATGGGAGAGTGCAGCTGCTAATGTCTCTGCTGTTTTCATACTCTCATTTTTATCTTTTACTCTGTCTTCCTAGAGGCTATGCCTGCACGGCCTTCGGGTCAGCAGAGGCTATGCTCATTACACACCTCGAGCTCACGCAGCTTCTGTCCATTGCCCATGGATGTGTGTGTGTGATGCCGGCCCTGATGTCAGTTCCCCTATGTTAAACCCAGCATATATGGGGTTAAAACCAAAAGCACCCATCCCTTTCCCCTCTTGTCTAAGTTACATTCATATGTAAATAAAGGTTTTTTTAAACCTTTGTATCCCTGAGCTTCACAAGGCAAATAGAAATTACAAATTGTTAAATGCCCAGGTGGCCTCATGCTAAGATTTTGGCTAGTTACCAGACCTTTGAAGTTTTATTACAGGAAAAGTGATGTCCAAAGGATATCAAGAAGCTGAAGCTCCCAGACCCCAACTCCTTGGCTTCCTGGCACCAGAATCCACCCTCCATCATGGAGGCAGACAACCAAGGACACCCACCTGTGGATCCCCTTATCTCGCCATCCCCTTCTCTGCAAGCAGCCTCACAAGGCCTAATGCAGGCTGGTGGGAAAACGCCAACCGGCAAGGCCACAGTCTCCCCCTCCCTGCAAGCAGCCACATCCCTCACAACCTTTAAAACCCCTTGCCTCCCATCTTTCAAGGAGGCGAATTTGAGGGCTTACTCTCGTCTCCCGGCTGACGTCACCCGAAATAAACCCCTTTCCTTGCCATAAGCCTGGTGTTCTAGTCTCATTTGGCCCCTCTTGTGTGGTGGGTAAAAGAATCTGGATCTGTGTCCAGTAACATGTGGATTGAGAAATACTCAAAAGACCAGTCTCCCATTGGCTTGGGCATTTCTTCCCACGGGCTCTCTCAGATCTCCCCTGTGTGTGAGTCAGGTCTTCCCATCAGCCAGGCCCGTTCTACAGCTTTCTCAGTTCCAGGGTCTCCCCATTAAATTCCCACTGGTGGAGCACTTGCCCTGTCTGGAATTGCAACCTCAGGCTAGCGTAGTTTTCTCCATGTTTCCTTCCCAGTTCACCACTCTCAACTGACAAAGTCATGGTTTCTGCACAGCCTCCACCCCTACCATTGAGTCCACCCCCCCAGACAACAAGGCTGCTGGTTTTCATGCCGAGCTTGGTGCTAGAAAAGCTGGGAGGTTTGGCGGTGGGTAGCGGGGTAGCCCCAGGCAGGAAGGCTACAGACTCCAAAGGTTCTTACCTGAGCTCAGGAAAATTTTCAAAAATCAACAGTTTTCAATTTCTTGTCTGCTTGGTCAATTACCAGAGCCCCAAAATGGTTTTTGACCATTTTAGTTTTATATTTGTTTTTTGCAGGGAGAATTGGCTGGCCTCTTCACACTGCCACAGCCAGACATCTCCCCTAATATCTTTACTGTCCATCCTTAAATGTTTGAAATATTTGACACACACACAAATATTAAAGGATGAAAGCAGGGGTAAAATTATTTTTTACCAAGTAAAACTAATGTCAGAAGGAGAAAAAAAAGTGAAAAGACTTATAAAATGGAAGTCTTAACGTCTCAAATAGCAATTCTGTGCATTGACTTTCACCATCGTCAATATTTTCCCACACAGGCGCTACAGCGGGCAGTGCAATCCTAGAGAGAACAGGGGTTGGATGCCCGTATCTAGACCACTCTATTCCTGCATCTGCAAGCGACGTGGCAAACGCTGTAGGGAGACGACTGAAATGATTCCAAACATTTTCAAAGTCTACACATTCCATGTAAGTTTTTAAAAATAAAAAATTACCTCACTAGTCTAGAACTTGTAACTTTATCACCACTGCTCCCTTGTTATTCAGGGAGAGTGCTTGAAAATCCCTTATTTATAAAGGGATTAATGTGTTACCTCACAGATGACACCATGGTTCTTTAAATACACCTAAATGGAAAAGGCTGCATAGAAAACCTGAAGCAAATTTATATTACTTTGTTTCCAATCCTTTTCTTTAAAAGAAATCATGCTTCCCTTCACCATCGGGGATGGACTTCGCCCTTTGGGAAATGTATGCATTTAAGAATGGCTGCCCGGGGCTGGCCCGGTGGCGCAAGTGGTTAAGTGCGCGCGCTCTGCTGCGGTGGCCCGGGGTTCGCAGGTTTGGATCCCAGGCGTGCACCGACGCACCGCTTGGCAAGCCATGCTGTGGCGGCATCCCATATAAAGTAGAGGAAGATGGACATGGATGTTTGCCCAGGGCCAGTCTTCCTCAGCAAAAAAACAGGGGGATTGGCAGATGTTAGTCAGGGCCGATCTTCCTTACAAAAAAAAAAAAAAAAACGGATGCCCATTCATTCACCCAGGGGTAACAAGAAGGGCCTGAGACTGATTCACCCTCGTTAGAGGGAAACATCACAATGTGAGGGAAACATCACAATGTAATGTCCTCCAACATCTAAATGCCTTACATTCTACAAAAAAGAACAATGTATCTTACATTTTTAACAGTACAAGGATATCCAGAAACAACTTTACCAAACTCTTACTTAAAGTTCACAAATATTTTCAATCATTGAGATTTAATTTTTGAGGGTCGGAAATAGTTCACTGAAGTCCAAGGATGTTAGAGCTGAAAAGGAGCATACTCCTGTAAAAACAGTCACAGCTGAAAATTATCACAGTTAAAATATCATTATAGTGCAAATTTTTAATTTCTTAACCCCAGAGGGGCTAAAAGACGGATGCACAGAAATAGCCAAGGCAGAAAACCAACTAAGGGTTCAAATATTTGCCTTAAGTGATCCATTTATTAACATTCTTAAATATTTATCTCCAAAACAAATATTGTTGTAATTATAATGGATTATTAATTTACTGGATGTATTAAATTATGACAATAACAGGCTGTAAAACCCTCAGATACGTATTCACATGCCCTAAGTCCAAAGAACAGGAAAATAAGGTTCAGATTAAATGACCTTTTGTATGTCATCAGAATTGGTTAAGGCAAGAACTCTTTGACTTTTACCTGACATTTAATTTGCTGGCTTGCTTCCTTCTAGAGTGCTCAAATTTTACTTCCTTTCAGATGTGCTTGACAACCACTCACCCTCCTCCTATTTGTCTGCCAGGCTCAAGTCAGGGCCTCCAAGCACTTGGCACATGCCCCACGAGCACTTCTCACACTTCTCTAGTAATCTGGACCACGTGTCTGTCTCTCCCACTTGACTGTGAGTTTCTCAAACCTCAGACACCACCCCACCCCTGCTCATTTTTAGCAGATAAAGCTCCCTGGCAACCTCACAGAAGAAAATTCTCACAACTTCCCTCCACCCAAATCCACCTGCTCTCTGCATCTCCCGTGCCGCAGTAGAGGAGTCTTTCCTATCTAAGGCCAATACCTCCGTGTTCAGATTCCATCAGTTCCCCCTTTTCAGGAACCCTTCTCTCTCCACTCTCTCCAGCCTCTCCTGTAAACTGTGTCCCTCCTGTAAGCATTACCACGTGCTCCAGGCCCCCAGTCCACTCCTTTCCTCTCCTCTTAACGTCTTCTTTCCCCTCCAAAATCTGATTTCTCAGAAGAGTTGCCTACATACCTCCACTTGCTTATCACCTACTCAACTCACTTAACAATACGGCTTTTGCTCCCACCTTCCACCAGCACTGCTCTAAGTCAAAGCCAACAACTTCCTGGTCCCTAAATCCAATGGATTCTTCTTAAAACATATCTCAACAGAGCAGCAAGACCTTCACAGTTTTGACCTCTCCCTACCTTCTTGAAACAACTCTTGGCTTCAGTAATGCCCCCACCCTGGCATTGTTATCCACTTTTTGGCAGTAATAATCACAACTTCCAACACCTGTGTAGAACTACAGACCTTTATAAAGCATTTCCACAGGTGGTACATTTATTCATTTAATAAATGTTATGAATGAACGTGCCATTTGATCCTTATAACACTGTGAGTTTACTATGTGGGTTTTATTTCAGAGATGAGAAAAATCAGCCCCATAGTCAAAGTAGTTTTCTTAGAGGTCACACAGAAAGGGTTAAAATCAGTACTCCTATCCCTCTCCCAACTTTAAAACCCATGTCCCTTCCAATACTACCATCATATGAACAGATAAAAATATTCAAGTACCACATCTAAGAAAAAATGAAGACATAACTGATTATCTTGCAGAAAGACCAAGAGCCCAATGATGCATAGTACCACCTCTGAAGCTAAAAAAAAAAGGCTGGCTAAAACCTCTCACATCCGCTTTTGATACATAATGTTGAGCATCTATTAAATTGTTCATACTTCACATTTCCAAGGCTCAAACGGCATGCTAGCAGCAGACATCCGGTGACCACTTGAAGACATTAGCTTCAGGAGTTCAACTCTGCTATAAACAACATGTGTAAGTAATTTCTCCCCTTCTAAAGAAAAAGTCAGCAGCTGTTTGCTAAAAAATTTTTTTATTGTGAATGAAGACATTGCCAACTTACATATATCATTTTTATTTGGAGTATTTTTTGCCTTACAGTGCTCCTGAGAAATTCAGAAATGCATTGACTTTAGCTCTATAAAACATAACTCAATATGAAGGTTGGGCTGTAAATTTCCCACATTTAGATATTTCCCTAAAAATCAAAAGACAATTTATCCATTTTAAGTAGAGAAACCTTAATAAGTTAAAAAGTAAAGACCGGCAAATAATCACAAATGTCAGAACATTAAAAGTACCATTGCTTTTTCCATAGGAATATAGAAAATAAATATCAGTTATACTTAATATTTACAAAATTAAAGATAAATTTTTGTTGATGGAAGATGTTTTAAATACTTTGATATATGAAAAAACTCATTGGCTTTAAATCAAATTCAAATGCTAAGTTTGACACATAATAGCACTTTCTCCACAATTCTCATCAATCCCCTGTCCCTGAAGATATAGTCTGGGTTTTTTCCACCTACTGATTGAATAGTATTTTGAGAGTCTTTTTCCCTCTTTCGATTAACCATTAAAAGGTTAAAATAAACTAGAGGCTTTATTTGGGAGGATATTTATATATTAATTGGCTGGTTTTAAGAAAGTCATTCCTTTTTCTCCACGTTTCTGTTTAGTTTTCGTTTTGTTTCTTTTTTTCTTTTAAATCAATAAGGGCAGGAACTAAAACTCAAACAACCGTATGATACAGGATTATACTAAAATCAAATCCAATGGATGGATGGATTTTACACTATAGTAGAGCAGTTGAAAACCACTAGGAATGTTGTGAAAACCTGTGGCCGCTAAGGCAAAATTCAACCACAAATTCTAGTAAGTTTATAGAGAAGTAAACAGTAAAACTACTATAGTTAAAATACTGCAGTAAAATTACTGTTAGCAATGTCCTATTGCTAACATTAGAATTATATGCTTCATCACTGCAGGGTTACTAAGATTCCTTGAGCAGATGGTTCATCTCTGACACAACTTAGTTTCAGAAAAGTAGATGAGTTATGTCTGGTTTAGATCAACAAACACTTAGTATGCATACCAGTGAGCTATAGTTTCAATGATGATACAACTGAAACATTAGGTACTACAGCTTCAGGACAAGGTCACATACTTATTTAAACAGCAGCCATGTAAGGTCATGCTGTGATGTTTAGATATGCAATCCACCCATAACAGCTTCCAAACTTACGTTAAACTATGGGGTGAAGGGGGACAGGCTGTTTTGAGCAGGGAAGGAAATACTCAAAATGTCATAAAAGGCATTTAAAATATGATGACATGCTACTTAAATACCCACCATACATCTCCTTTTCAAATTAAAAGAGAAAATTTTTTTGCTTGTTCTATTTCTTCAAAATGAAGGATCGTGTCTCTCTTTTTTTAACTTAGAAACTTTTATTTCAGATGCTCCACACTGAAATGAAACTTCAATGGCAAGCAGCAAATAATTCAGGAAGGTCAAAGTATCTTTGAAAGGATCATATAAAACCTAAGAGTAATAATTTCATAGAAAAATAATGGGCAAAACAGACAGGAGGCAGTTTGACAGTTCTAATATAGAACTTGTATGACAACTTCCTTTCAAGTGCATGAAATAAAGGATGGCAATATAAATAAATTAGCTAAGGAGACAGGCGATGTTCTGAAGCAGCAATGTCTTAGTTACTAACTTTTTCAGAAAAACAAGTTTTACCCGTCAACACATAAAGACTTCCAGTCTTCTAAATACTGTAGAAAGTATACAGTTAACCACAGCAAAATTTACAACCAACCAAATTCAGCCCTGGCCGGAGCAGGCCTATTGACATATTTGATTAGTATCATTGTCACCTTTCTTTGTTATACAGATGTTTCTATTTTCAAGGCTTATCGAAATTTACAAAATTTGCAAGAAATGTCTTTAAATGTACAACTTCAACAACTAATACAAATGTGAACATGCTGATATAATTAAGATCCAAGTCAGGATTTTTTATGACGTGCTTATAAAAAATTAAAGAAATACTCCCTTACTCTTAAGTTCCAAACACCTGGTGCTGGTGTTGTTGAAATGACTTCATACCCTCACGACCATGAGGATGAGAATGGAGGACTTCTGGTTGACGTACCTGTCATATCAACACCTCAGACAGAGGCAAGAGGTGTCGTGTTTAGTGATATTGCTAAATATAGTTACATAAATGCAACTGTATGATTTAACACTTGTATGAAAGTTGTGTGTATGTGTGTGAGGAAACAATTAGTTTTAAGATGGAACCTTTAAACAAGATACCTTAGCTCTTAAAACTAAATCATATATCCACAGTATGTACTCAAGAAAAAAAAGAACAAACTACTGATATATGAAACAACTTGGATGGATCTCAAGGGAATTATGCTGAGTGAAAAAAGCCCATCTCAAAAGGTTACAGACTGTATGATTCCATTTATACAGCACTCTTGAAATGACAAAATTATAGAGATGGAGAGCAGCTAGTGGCTGCCAGAGGTTGAGGAGGAGGGAAAGGAAGAAGGTGGCTATGTTTATAAAAGGGCAGCACAAGGGGTCCTTGAAACTGTTCTGTGCTGTACTGTAGTGGTGGTCACGTGGACCTGCACATGTGACAAGACGGCACAGAAGCAAATACACACTCCACTTTAGGACACCTATGACCTCCCAGGGACAACCCTGTTCTTGGCTTGTCCATAAAGTCTGCTAAAGATGATTAATATATGCTTCAGATCAATTTTCTGCACTATGCAGATAAGCCACTACTATTATTTTCTTCTTCTTTCTGTTTTGTAAATCTCTTGATTATCTTTAAAAGATAAGCCACATGTTTCTAGCTTAAATGAGCTTGAAAATCAGAGAAGGAAAGAAAGCTGATATATAGCTACTAGTATTCTTGTCTTTTTATTTTTCTTATTTTTGTAAATTAAGATAAAAGATCAAATGTTTCTAGCTTAAATTAGGTCAAATCAGAGAAGGAAAAAAGCAGATAATAGAGCAAACACTTCCTCCTGCGACATCTGCAATTTCTAAAAGCATTAAGAATATTTTATTTAAATTAAGAATATTTTTATTAAATTTAGAGAAAGTACAACTGCAAACAAACACATGACTTTTTCCAAAAGGGCACTTTGTGATAAAGTACATACACATAGTGTTCACGGTTTCTTTAAAGTGCTACGTATGTCGTCTCTGGCTGGAGAGTCACCTACTGCTGCTTTAAAAGATCTTTCAACACGACTCCAGCGCTGTTGTCCGGTAACACTGGCAAAGGGGTAAATGTGGGCAACACATCTGAGATGGGTTTCAAAAGGAGATGCCCAGGCCCAGCAGGTCCAAGTCCAGCTGGGTTAATGAGAGGCACAGCCGCAGAGCGGGGGGCCAGGAACGGATTCACGTCTGTTCTTCTACCAGGCCTGGATTCTGCTGCATCTAAACGATAAAATATGAACTGCTTAGTCTCCTATAATTTTTTTTAGTCAATGCTGGCTATACATGTGTTTTAGGTTCCCAGATACCTAAATAAATAAATTTGGCCCCTAAATAAATTTAATTCATATGCTGCTGGATTCTGGATCCGATAAGCAGGGTCTATAAAACATAAAAGGGTGAGAGACAATAAGAGAAAGGAATGGGAGAAAGAAGAAAGGAGAAAAGAATATGTGTATGTATAGCCAATACTTTATTAAACACATTAATATTGTTGGTTTATATTTAAATACCAGTTCTATGACTGATAAACCTCATTTACTATAGTAACAGCTTTTTAAAATGTGTTCCCGGGGCCGGCCCTGTGGCTTAGCGGTTAAGTGCATGCGCTCCGCTACTGGCGGTCCGGGTTTGGATCCCGGGTGCGCATCGACGCACCGCTTGTCCGACCATGCTGAGGCCACGTCCCACATACAGCAACTAGAAGGATGTGCAACTACGACATGCAACTATCTACTGGGGCGTTGGGGGGAAAGAAAAAGGAGGAGGATTGGCAATAGATGTTAGCTCAGGGCCGGTCTTCCTCAGCAAAAAAAGAGGAGGATTGGCATGGACATTACCTCAGGGCTGATCTTCCTCACAAAAAAATAAATAAATAAAATAAAATAAAATGTGTTCCCTACGTTACAAGGCAAATTCTCTACTCACCTGAAAGATGAAGGACTTGAGAACTTGTTTTCCCCAATTACGATGGTCATGAAAAAAACTAGCACCCATATTACAATGATAACAATCAGATTTCATATTAATTTACCCAAAGGAAAAAACAATATATGCATTAAATGAGTCGATCATCTTTTAGAAATTGAAAGGTTTGAAAACAATTCTTGATTAGATCATTTCTGCATAAAGTTAGGATGAACAATTAGTTTTTATTGGAATAGGTATTTGGTTTATGGCCTAATGCTTAGTGATAAAACTCTGCTTTATTACCCAAGACCACTAACAACTTCCTTGTGAAGAGACAAGCAACCCCTTGAAGGTGCCCACTTCAGCAATGGGAAACTCAAATAAAAGAAGCCTCCAAAACAAAGAGAGCATTGAGACAAATTCATCAAATCTATTTATCATCAATCTCCCGTGGGTCCCCAAGCTGTACTTTCCTGTGAATGACAACTTTCCAAACTCTGGAAAAGCTTCTGGTGACTCTTAGTAAACTCTGACTCTCGCCACACACTTACAAATCCAGGATTTGTAAGACTAAGCTTGCTTTTTTTCATGCAAACCCTCTACCAACTCAGAACATCACTAGCTTTTGTCTCTGACCAATACAAATCAAGCTGAGCACAGGACTTGACAACTGAAGCCGGGGAGAACAGGAAAGAGGGAGCAGAGGGAAGGAGGAGACAGGACGGAGCAGAGACAGGGAAGGGAGAGACCCTGTCATAATGAATTTCGGAATCTGCTTCAAGATGCCACAATCTATTGTGACAAGAAAGTGTTTTTAGTATAGTCTACACCTGTTAGATAAAGTTAAGACTTTTCACTAAATTTAGCTGCCAAATCTTAACAACAAATTTTACCACTTTTTCCTTCTATAAAAGTTCAGGGAAATAGACATATTTGTCTAAATGACTAAGGCAGTTTTTAAAATTTCAGGATATAAATTCTTTAATATTTTATCCAAATTTAAGTATCTGACGTGACATAAACTTGAGTGTATAATAAAAACAATACCTTTACAGTTCAACTAGCAAACATGTTAGTCTGTATTAAAATATGAAGATTTCAGATAAAAGAGAAACCTTCTAAAAGGTAAAGAATCTATTTATAGTCTAATGGATTATACTTCAATTTCAACTCAAGAAATTTTACTGAATGCTAATATAGGGGATATGAATATAAATAAGACCCTTACAACCTAATGGGATTGAAAACTATGTACACACATTATAGAACCACCAAACCATCTGCTTCCAGGCAGACCTTCATAACGTTCTTGGATGTCTAAGCCAGTTTACTAAACTGCTCTTATAAATACTATTAGCATACCAAGGTTTAGTCGTTGAGTGTAACACTTAGATCTTCACAGGGAAAAAAAACTTTCTCTAACTATAAACTACACTTCTAACTCTGATTAGCAATAAGCACCATTAGAGAGAAAGGAAAACAGGTGACCAAGCAAAGGTTTACCAGTTTACCACTACTTTCAAGAATAATTCAAAGTGGCTTATGCAGAGAGAGAATTATTCTGATACACAAAAGGAAAATATTTCATATTGTTCACATTAATCTAAGCCAATTAAATATCAGATTGCTATTGCTAAGACTATATGAAGCCAAAATCTAATGCCTTACTGGAATTTTGGAAGAAGTCATTGCACATTTTCAAAAACACTAAAAATTTAATATCACTATAAAATATAATCACAAATTAAGCATTTGATTTTTTAAACTGTAGAAAAAATAAATATCTGCTTTTACCTTTAAAACTTTCTGGTACATTTGTTTCTAGTTTTCTTCTTCCTGGTGAATCCAGAGGTTTCATATCATGAACAGAAAGCTTTGGTGGTGGAACAGATGGATGAGATTCCGTTTCCAGAAATTTAACAAAAAGTTCTGAAAAAGACTAAGAAAAAAATATTTGGGTTCTATAAGGCAAATATTAAAATTATATTCACTACAACTAAAAAAAATGTACCAGCTGCTCTAATTAAATATTAAAAACTAATCATGCCATCTGAATAACTTCTTTATAAATAAGCTTTATGAACAACAAAAACTGGTAGTACTCTAGTTACATTAGATTATCAACTAAAAACTTGAACAATTTAATCAATAGCCTGATGACAACACTTGTTACAAACGTTACAGTCAGAATTAGCCACCTGGTAACACAGATTTCTTGCCATCAATGGCACTTAAGATATAAAATTTTAAATCATTTTAATAACTTTACATAAACATAAAATATTATATTGATGGCATACAACTAGTAAACAGTCATATTTTTCTAAAGTAACAACCAGTCAATGAATATAGCAAAAGCTCACTAACAATATTATCAGATTAAAATAAAATAATGTAGACCTTTCCTTTAAATTAAATTTTACGCCATCCAATTTTAAATAGGGTTTTATCTTTAACGAGCTCTAAGTCATCTATCCTCGTTTCTTCTTTATTAAAAAAAAAAAGAAGTAAACTCCACATTCTAACACACTACTCAACTCTAATATTTATCTGAAGCTACTATATACCAGGCACTATGTTTTCATGTTTATTCACAGCCTCTTCCTACTAGAATGCAGGCTTGCTGAGGGCAGGCACTTAGTCTGTCTGCTTTGCTGCTGTATCCCCAGTGCTCAGAACAGTCTGGTACACAGTAGGTGCTCAATAAGCATTTATTAGCTCAATGACTAGGTAGATACATACATGCATAAAATAGAGCCTTTGTCTTTAGCAATCTCATAATTTAGTAGTAAGACAAACAAATAATTGTGTGCCTACAGCAGCATGATCAAATACAAAGAAGGGAACAGTTAATACTTTGAAAAATAAAAGTACCAGATAAATAAAAAGTTAAAACAAAACCTATATGAAATAAAATTATTAAAACTGGCTTATTAGGGCCGGCCCGGTGGCGCAAGCGGTTAAGTGCGCGCGCTCCGCTGCGGCGGCCCGGGGTTCGCTGGTTCGGATCCCGGGCGCGCACCGACGCACTGCTTGGCAAGCCATGCTGTGGCGGCGTCCCATATAAAGTGGAGGAAGATGGGCACGGATGTTAGCCCAGGGCCAGTCTTCCTCAGCAAAAAAAAAAAAAAAAGAGGATTGGCGGATGTTAGCACAGGGCTGATCTCCTCACAAAAAAAAAAAAAAAAAGGCAGAAATCCAATAAATATTGGGCCGGCCCCGTGGCTTAGCGGTTAAGTGCGTGCGCTCGGCTGCCGGCGGCCCGGGTTCGGATCCCGGGCGTGCACCGATGCACCGCTCCTCCGGCCATGCTGAGGCCGCATCCCACATACAGCAAGTAGAAGGATGTGCAGCTATGGCATACAACTATCTACTGGGGCTTTGGGGGAAAAATAAATAAATAAAATGTTGAAAAAAAAAAAAAAAATTGGCTTATTATCTTTAAACTAATCACCTCTCTGGATCTCAGTTTCTACGACTCCAAACTAAAAGGGCTGTATAAAATAACCTAAAAAGGAACTCTGATTCTTTGCAAACGAATGTGATATACAATCATTTCACCATTCATACTCAGCAAGAATAAAATCAACTCTTACGCTATTAAACTGAGATTGCTGATTTGGTCTCAGAGGTGTATTGGGGACACTTTTTGATCCTCCTCCAAGCCACCCAGTCATCCACCTGGTAACACTGCCCTGATCTTCATTCAACAACTGAAAGATTAATTTTAAAACAGAAAAATATTATCAATACAAGAAAAAAAAAATAAGAACAATTTTTATATGATTTCAGGTGCTAGCAAACCACGCTTTTTGAGTCCAATTCCTAGTAAATGTTTCCTACTGATAGAGGCTACAAATACAATGAAATGTATGTTTCTTACTGATAAAGGTTACATATAGAATGACATGTCATCCTAAGCACTATCGAGTAAAAGATGAAGATTGTCATGTCTTAAAATTTCAGCATTCTGATAAGACTGGTGGCTTCTAAGTTACAAAATATTTAAACTGATATGACACAAACTGGACAAATCTACTTCTTCACCATGGTGTGAAATGACTCCATTTCCACATTACTGAGAAAACTGTATTCAAGAAAAGTTATATAATCTACAGTAAAAGAAAACAATTTTATATCATGCCACTATTTTAGTTATAAATATATTCAGCATGTCTTTCATTGTTCAGTTACCTGATCTATTTCTTCCCTTTTGATATCCAAGATGCTTCCCATTAATCGTAACACTTCATGACGCTTATTTTTTGGTGTGTGAAAATGTCCAATGAAGAGGTTTCTCATTAGGACTCTAAGAAAATGAAGGCAGAAACAGCTCAAATTAACTCAACAGTTATCCCAATATTTAGTGTACCCAAACAATAACCACTAATCATATAAATATTTATACTTAAATGATAATTATAGAAAACACTAAACAATAAAATATTTTAAAGTAACTTTTTAAAAAATCTTGACAAGTCTAAGAATATTTCAAACAACGCAAAATGTATACCTTTTAAAACATCACTTATTAGTCACCCACTTTCTTCAACTAAACAATCAACTGAGACGGTGCCTCCTCAGTAATTCTCAGTGCCTGTCTGGGTTGACGTCTACCTTGAGGAGACATTTCAGATTTTTCCTTCTCCACTTTAAATGGTGATGATAGTTCTTGTGCTTAACGGTTATGCTTTTATTTCCCCATTCACATTCACTAAAAATTTGCTAATAATATCTAAATCTTTAAAATATTAATGATCTATTACATATATACCTAGGTTTCACACCTAATACATTTGAACAAGATATGTTCATTTAAGGACAGTAAAGAGAGCAAAAAGGAATGGTAAGAATAAAGTTTTTATTTTCAAGTATGTCATGTTGTGGCGATATTTCATCTCTTCCATATGGTTTTAAGAAAAAGAATTCGAGCTGGGAAAAATCTATTTAAAAACCAAGAAGAGAAGCTATTCTGCTGACCCCTCATTAAAAACACCTACATCTCATCACTATATAGAAAAAGAAAAGGCTTTTTAAAAACTTAATCACATATAAACATCTATGTGTAGAAGTTTTTACAATAAAAGTAATCTCTATAAAATATATAAAAGTTAAAAGGCAGAGCATACTTGTCCACTTTTCCTTCTGTGCTGTTCACTAAGTTCATCAATTTCTTTTGTACATCATTCAGCATTTCTTGTCGGAGCTCATCTGTTTTAGAACATGCGAATAAAGATAGTCATTAATGGATTAAAATAGTCTAGATGAACATATAATGAAATTTATGACATCTTTACCGTGAATTTTGAATATATGCACTTATTCTAATTAGAAATATTCAATCACTTCCATCTCTTCTTTGGTTCACGGAACTAGGCTCTCTGGTATAGAAATTACCTGGAGGTCAGAGTATGCATTAATTCACACGGTTTAACCCCAATAAGGTAATGAATTCTTTAAGAGAAAATTTAAAAACCAAAAAAACGGTTTTCATTCTTTTCAGAAACTTAATAGCAAAGAAGAAATTTTCACCACTGCTTTCTTGCATGAAACATTTCCAGAGTCACTCTTTAACGGGAAGAAATGAAAAGGACAATTTTAGATTTTCCTTTTTCCGTTTTCCTGGCTGGACTCTGTTTTTTGTGAAATGACTAAGAAGAGTTTCTAACACTAGAACTATGAGTGTAGTTGTAGTAGTTCTAACACATGGTTCAGGATGTAGCTGATACGGCAAAGTATTCCGGGGTAAATAAATTGCAAAACACAATTCAGATCACTGGTTCTAAGACACTAATCAAAATATTATAGCTTGACTGATTTAGAAGGATGTTTGGACTATTTTATTTTAAAATTCTATTTATTTAAAAAGGAAGCAAAATCTGTAAAAGCTTGGTGGAATAGTTGGAATTTGAGCAGTATTAAAGGCAAAGCCTAGAATCACAACAGGAGATACCCTGTTCACAAATTCACCCATGCCACAGGGCCAAGGATTCCAAGACTAAGGAGCTCTCAGCCAGATCCACGAGTTACACATTACCTCACACAAGTGGAGAGTTTCAGCCGAACGAGATACTTAACTTCAAGCTAGATTACAAGTTTTGTTTTGAAATAAATGAAGAGGAGACTGCTTTGCAGCAGAGCTCTACGTTTCAAATCAAGAAACACTCACACCCAGACACCACTTTCGCCTCTCTCCACAAACGTGCTCCTTGAGTCACGCTGCCTTCTCCTAGTGGTGGCTAGATACAAATTCCCTTTTCAGATATATGACTTGCAAATATCTCTCCCATTCCATGGGTTGTCATATCACTTTCTTCATAGTATCCTTTGAAGTACAAAAGTGTTTAGTTTTGATGAAGTCTAATTTATTTTTTCTTTTGTTCCTTGTGCTTTTAGTGTCATATCTAAGAAACCACTGTCTAATTCAACATGACAAAATTTCCTCCTATGTTTTCTTCTAAGAGTTTTATAGTTTTAACTCTAAAATGTAGGTCTATGATTCATTTTGAGTTAATTTTTGTGCATGGTATGAAATAGGGGTCCAACTTCATTCTTGTGCAAGTGGATATTCAGTTGTTTCAGCACTATACGTTGAAAAAACTATTCTTTTGGCACCCTTGTTGAAATTCAATTGACCATAAATGTGTGGTTTATTTCTGGACTCTCAAGTCCCACTGCAAGATTTCTGCAAATGTTTTTTTCTTCCACCTGGAAAGATCTTTTCCATTGGCACTGCCTATTAACTCCTATTCACCCTTCCTGGCTCAGTTCCCAGGTCACTTCCTCAAAGAAGTTTTCTCTGAACCTTACAGATTAGGCCAGGTCCATCTGCTTTATTTTCACTGTCTTGTACAATACCTAAAATTCTGATGTACAGTACTAAATGTATATATAAAATGTCCAGTTTAACTGTGTGCAATGGCTTGTGGTTTTTCTGCAAAATGTAATTCAAATAATATTGCAAAATGTAATTCATAGAATAGGCTAACTTTACCAAAATAGAGATGGTTGCCACAACCATATTATAAAAGCAAGGTTTGTGTTCGGAAAATCTACTACAAACGTTTCCTTTCCTGTCTTTCCAGTAAGGAATTTAAGCTTGGACATTAAAAAAAGAGAGAGAAAGAGAACAAGACTATTATTAAAATCTAAGTAAGTAAAAGACATTTTAGGTTCTTAATGTGCACATATATACAATGAACGGATGGTGCTATTTGGGCCTTTTCTAGTACTACACTCTGAATGTAAACAGAACTCTCAACTACTCAGAAGAATAGCAAGTAAGTGAATCTCTTGTGGATGTTTTGAATTAACCATTCCACGCAAGAGCTAAAGTAAGACTCACAGTAACGACGGACACAGTCTTCTCTTTCATCCTCCCCCACTCCTCCCCAAGGCTCTAGAAAGGTAGCAGAAAGAGGTCAAACACACCCCACCCATATCTTCCCTTTCTCTGAGATTTCCCTTCTCCTACCTACTTTTTTCTAAAATTAATGATGTTTTATATTGATTAGATGTCAAAATGATAATATTCTGGATACACTGGTTTATATAAAATGTTATTAAAATTAATTTCACTTGTATCTTTTTTACTTTTTTAACGTGGCTACTAAAAAAGTTTAAATTATACATGTGGCTTGCATTATATTTTTATTGGCTAGTACTGCCTTGGAGCATAACCAGGATATAACCACACTATACTGTCTCTTACTAAAAAAACAAAGACAAAACTGAATGATAAATAGACATCTTCAGAGTAAAATTCAGAGTTGATTCTGATAAAAACGATTTTAATAAAATAAATTAGAAAAATTTACCTTTGCTCTATGAAAAACTGATTAAGAAATCTGTCAATAAAGTTCAAGTCAAAAATATTTTCTTGATGAAAACTAATTAATATTGGTATAATTTTGATTAAAATCTCTTGTGTTCTCAAAGGTAGGGTCAAAACATCCTTAAGGCCAATATAACAGGGTAAAATTTCTTAAACCTATTAGCAGAACACAAGTTAGTCCTGAACTAATGTGATAGAGAATTGATAACTCTGCATATCCTTGCAGGCATGCAGAGGGCTGTTACAAATTTAAGTAGTAATTTAAACATATTCTGATATTTGAGTCTAGAAAAAAGCCCTCAGAATTTGGGGTAAGGGATTGGAAGGATGGTATTAACTAGGAAAGGTTTAGAAAAGAAAGAAAGTCAAATACGGACTTCAAAGGTCCCTACAGACTTCTCTTCTTCTCTAGGCACCCTTATTCTCCCCGCATCAGAGATTCTGAATACCTCTCCACAAAAACTAACACTAATTCAAACCACAATTTGAAATCAGAACTGTATTTATATGGGCAGGTAAAATACGGTTATTCAGAAATGGATTTTTTCCAAATACAATATCCCTGTGAAATACTCTAACATGCCAAAATAATTCTCTGGAAGTTAAAAAAAAAAAAAAAAAAAAGAGGGCAGTGGGGTATACTTTCAAGTTGAACAATAAAGCATCTGAGATTTAGTCTAGTTTAGAGGAAGAGTTACTCCGAATATGCGACATCCCCAAACCTGCCATATCTGAGCCCCTGTGCCATAATGCCTAGAGATGGCACCATGGTCTTTATCACTTGATTTAAAATGAAAATTGGGGGCCAGCCCGGTGGCACAAGCAGTTAAGTGTACACGCTCCACTGCTGCAGCCCGGGCTTCACCGGTTCGGATCCTGGGCGTGCATCGATGCACTGCTTGGCAAGCCATGCTGTGGCAGCGTCCCATATAAAGTGGAGGAAGATGGGCACAGATGTTAGCCCAGGGCCAGTCTTCCTCAGCAAAAAAAGAGGAGGATTGGCAGATGTTAGCACAGGGCTCATCTCCTCACAAAAATAAATAAATAAATAAAAAATAAAAATAAAATGAAAATTGAACATAAAACGTAATTGACTACAACAAATCAGCAAATCATAATTTTACATTTTATTTGTGATTAGTAATGCTGTACTATAACACTGTCTTCAGATAACATCATAAAATTAAGTCACATAGTAATGCTGTACTATAACACTGTCTTCAGAGAACATCATAAAATTAAGTCACACTCCTTACAAAGTCATTTGGCTATTTCAAGACTAAGCTCTCTTGGACAAGATTCAGTCAGGTTGAACAGTCACCTGACAGAGAAAAGAAAGGTGGTTGGAACAGGACTCGAGAGTCAGAGGACATGCATATGAATTATGTTCCTGCCACCAGGACCAAACTTTGTTGTCTATTTTGTAAAATGAGCATGCTTTTCTCAAAGGATTTTGAGAGAATCTACTGAGTAATTAAATGTGACTTTTCTAAAGAGTAAAGTGCCATATAAGGCATTAGTACTCATTCATCTGATTTCTTAAAATAACTAGAGTTCATCTTTCAACCTAGCTCTAACCAATATCAATATGTATCACTTTGGTTAATATTAACATTGATCATTTTTCCTCCATTTTGTCTTATTTGTCATCTTTACAAACCAAGGCAAGAGTCAACAGAAGGAAGAAAAAAATGTTAGAAAGATGATTTCATAGATAGATATGTCAGTAAATAAATTGGATCTACTGTCTTACTTGCACTGGCTACTTAAAAAATAAACTTAAATCTGATATATTAAATCTAATGTAAGGAAATTTGGACTCATTTAATTAAATATAATCAAAGCTAAAGCTAGAAATTAGGTGGTCTTTTTATTACAGAATTTCAACTTACACAAGATCACTTTCATTATAATACCAAATAATATTTTTTAAAGGCATCTTATATTTATTTACATTTGAAGTTAAGACATAGTAGCATCTGCTGTCTTTTAACTCAATTCTTTTCAACCATATCAGACACAGAATTTTAAGGTCTAGAGTACATGCTGAATGCTTTCTTGTTCCATAATTATAATTATTAATTGCTGAAAAGTAATTTTTGAAATTCCACTTCCTAGCAATGAACTAACAGGAAAAGAAGTTTATTAATACAGTATAACCTTGTTAATTTGAATTTCACTAGATCAGAATCTGTGACTAAACTGAAATAGCAATGTTGAGGTCTACTGGATTATTTGTACACTTAAATTAGAGTTACTAAGTGCATTTGAGATTTTATATAAATATTTTTAATGTAACAAGATCAAATTTATTTTCCCTCTCCACCCTCCTCCCTCAATCCTTTAGTATGAATTCAGATCATTTGTACTGTATTTTTCCATAACAAATCAAAAATTTTTTAAAAGACTGAATCTTGTGAGTCAAGTTACATATTTAACACTTAAAGATTCACTCAGACCAGCTATATCCCAAAATAAAGGACTGCAATTTTGTCAGTGAAAAGTAAAATCATTATAATAATTTTGCCACTTAATATCATCATCACTACGAAAATACACTATACAAAAGGTTTTCTAGGCTGCAGACTGAACCTCAATTCATTTCTGAAAGCTCCCTGTTGCAAATCAACACAGACTAAATCCGGCCCAAAGAAATGTTTTGTTCGGCCCACAAAGGGTTTTTAGAAAAACTTAAATTAGGTGTCACAATAAAAAACTGGAATATTTCACATAAAAATCTACATTTCCAGCGTCTCTTGAAAGATCTGAAGAGTTGGCAACATTGGGCTCACCCTCCTGCTTGGCAACAGTTGGGTGGAGCTGAGAATTTGCTGCCCCCTATAACAAACTCTCCAATTCACCACAGTCTCAATTCTATTTGCTCTTTCATATTGTCATTTGGACCCCAGTTTACAATTTCTGGTTGTGATCCATACTTATAGTTTCATTTCTCCACAGAGGAATCCATTTCCACCTCTGCCTTCCCTTTGGTTATTACTAGTTCCCCAGATCTTCAGCCAGTTTCCAGATTATGCCACATAGTTTCACATGAATTGCTCCCTCTGTCTAGAATACTCTTCCCCAACTCCCTACCTTCTTAGCTGTACCTATTCATCAGTCAAGTGAGGTCAAGCACACCATTCACTAGTGTTTTCTACCATTCCATACCACCATCACCAAGTAGAATGGATTGCTCCTTCCTTTTGAAACAATTTGTTACATGGACGTGATTACATGTAGCCTTCCCCTTTGGGCCTGACTGTAGACCTCCTGAAAGTAGAGACCCTTGTCCCCTATCTTTGTACCACCAGTGTCTATTTTAGTGCTTGGTACACAGCAGAAAATAATAAATTTTTGATAAATAAAGAATGATTGATTTTTCTCTGGGAAAGGAGAATATCTGGGAAGAACAGAACACAGCACAAAAAGAATAAATGATTTATGTTTTGAGTTACTCATCCATACGAGGGAAAATACACAAAAAACATTAACTCAGAACATTCTCATCTCTACATAATTTACTTTTTCCTTTATACTTAGAAGAATTAATAAAATACACATTTAAAATTATACTCATTAAGTTTAAAAGGGCTTAATTATTTACCTAATTGATATAAACGTTTTTCTTAACTAAAATTTTGACATTATCTAGTATACCCAGATGTTTATACTGTCACAAATAATTTTTTAACCATTTATGGCAATTCAGAAAACTGCATCTGGTATTTCTTATATGTTTCCTCTAAAATCACCACTTCTGCCAAAAACATCTATAAAGAAATCCCTCAAAAGGTTTGGGTAACAAAGCGTCTGGGAATGTATTTGGCCTATATTCAACAGGACATTATATGTTTTCTTGTATAAATCATGTCCTGGAAAACAGAATGTCTTTATTTAAAATAAAAACTACAATCCAGCACCATAAAGGTAGTTCCATGAAAAATATTTTAAACTTCTTTTATATTTGTAGTTTTAAAACACGTTTTTATGCTTCATATTACAGTAGGTTTACTGGCGCTCATTTTATATGTTCTTCTTGATTTTCTTTAAAAAAACACTCTAAAGAAATTTTCCATTCTCAACTCATAGAAGACTTTAAAAAGCAGTCACCAAACCTTAAAAAAAAAATCAGTTATGGGACCCTTTAAGATACAGCTATAAACTGGCAGACACACCAAAAGATTTTCCCAATGCTAGAATCTAAACTTGTATTGTTTAGGAAAACTTATTTTTCTTTGCATACTATAAAATTCAGCACCCTTTTGAATAACAGTTATCAAAACAACAACTATTTTGTGCTTTCTATTTCAATTTCATCCAATCACTTTCATTTAAACAGGAATTTATCTCAAGGATAACGGCAGAGAATAAGAAGTGAAAGAAGAAAAATGTCAGTTAGCCACAAATACAGCAAGATAACGCATCTTTTAACGGTTCAGCTGTGGTCTAGGTTTCCAAAGGTGTATATTTTCCCATTAGTGACAACTACATAGAAATTCTGAACTCTCATCAACTCAGGATAGTTAATGAAAGACACTGTCCTGTCTGCTTCAGAGAGGACTAGTGTCTTGAGTTTGAAAAGTCAATAAAATATAGGATGGCATGTGAAACAAGTCTTTGGGGTTATATCGAAAAAGAACACTCCTGGGTAAAATGCTGAAAGAATAACTTCGAAAAAGAAAGATATCAGTAATTCTTGTACCAGCCAACGTTATCTATTAAAATATAGTACCTATAGGACCTTAGGGTTTCCTTTCATTGTTACTTTCCCTATAGGGGGAATAGGGAGGATAGTGGTGAGGGGAAAGGAGAAAAAGAGAGAAAGGGAAAGAGAAAGGTTCTTATATTTTCGGGGTGAAATCCTACTATTAGTTTAGGGCTCTGCTCCAGTTCCTTTCCTCTATGGAATGCCCTTGAACCTTAATGGGCTTTTTGGGGAACTAAATACACACTGTCTTATGACCACTGTTGTGACCACTGTCTTAAACTATGAACCTATGGTGTATCCATGCTATCTTACTTGCTTAACAAAGCTCCTTGAAAAAAGGGATCTATCTAGTATCTCACATAGCATCTAACACGAAGCCAAGTAACTGGTTCTCATTAAATACTTAATGCCTGATAAGGTATCTTCATACTTTTCATACAAGGCCTATAAATACCCAGAACCCATAACCATGGTTGTGCATTCATGGCACTGAAAATTACGTACTCTAAGAAGGACTGAAATCATCAACAATCTACTGTTTTAATATTGCTGTTTCATGCTATACAGTTCCCTTTTCATATGTTCAACCAGACTGAATCATTTCATCTCTGGTAGCAATGATATAATCAAGCTTTTCAAATAAAATACCACTTTTTTAAGTGAGTTTCCTAATATTGTTTAAATGTTGAAACCTCATATCAAATAATCATCAGTCTAGAGATGCTTAGAAATGAAACAATACTTTGCCACTATAATTCAAGTCTCTATGTACTTTCATGCAACAAAAGCCAATCTGTCTTTTTCAAAATTGTTTCTCCTGGCAAATATTTTCGCTGTCTGGCCAAGTTCTGTGTTAAAAATAAAGTACAGTATTACAACATCAATCAACATTTAAAGTACTTAATGATCTATGAAAGAAAATATACAGTGATTCTTTTGAAACAACCAAGCCAATCAAAGTTTTATTTATATTATCAAATCAAGAGTGCAGCTTTGAGAAAATAAAATCACATTTTGTTTTTTAGAGATACAAAAGCAACATTAAGCACTTAGCTAATAAAAGAAAACAGATTGCTAAGAAGAGCTGTAAATGGCAAGAATGACTTAAAGACATAACAGAACTGTCTCTTTACTCCCCTTCCTGTCTGTGCAACACTGGCCTCTTGCCCGCCCTTCCAAATACCAGTTGTATAAGCATAATTAGAGCTTTTTCTGTAGCTAATATTGACTCCACAAAATGAGTCCAAAGTTCCTATACACTTATAATAAATATTAATTATATTTTTTTGCATGAGTAGGGACCTAAGCCACCTAAGCCTTGTCATTTATAATCAAAATCTGAAAATACTCTACCACTGGGTGTTTAAATGGGTGCCTGCACAAGTACTAAGTAGTGCAGGGACTCTGGTAATATTTATCAACTACAGTAAGTCACAGAATTTTTTATCTTACCATCATCTACTGGGAATGACTCAGGTAGATATCTAAAAGGAGATGTGGCCTTAAATATTACAGAAGCATGACAAACAGTACTGTGTTGTCACAGACCAACAAGCCGGTTCAGAATACTGCCTTTTCACCCCATTAGTCTAGCCCTACCCTAAGACATCAATTCTTTGGCTAATCCCTTGGGTGCCCAGTGTATCTCCTCTGGGTTGCCCATATGTCTTCCAGATAACGCTGTAGTTGCATTGGCCTTCCACCTAACTAGACTGTTTCCCCAATAAATACTGCCTCCAAGTAGGGGCAATCATTTCCACATTTGGGGCACAACTGATAATCCTAAGCACTGGACTCACCTTAGGGAACTGACCAGGCTTATGAGATACCGTACAAGAATCAAAAAATATATGATGAGTGCCTGTATGTAACACACTACCTATAACCATAAAAAGCTAGTTATACCCAGACATTCATTTCACAAAAAGTTACTCTTTTACTTGAGAGTATTGCCCTCTATAACACATCAGATGCCTCTAGGTAGGACGAACACAGACTGATCAGGGAGAAGTCATAACCGTAATAATAAGTCAGGTCAGTCCCCCCTGAAGGACAACAGGGTGACAGCCAACACAACTGGATTACCTCAACATCCAGGAAAACCAAGTGGACAGCCAGGGCCAACTTATGACTCTGCTTTCACTAGGATCATATTCAAATTGAAGCAAACTGGTCATGGGAGATGGAAATATAAGTCACATACCAATGGAAGTTGGATCACTCAACTGTACCAATGCATGAGGGAAACTATGTTTCATTCAACACTAGTGTTGTAGGAAAAAAGAAGGGAAAGAATAAAAACCTACTTTGTTTTTTAAGTTCTTCAATTTGTTCTTCCTTTAAATCTAACTGTTCTGTAAGTCTTGATGCTGAATCCAAGGCAGCATTTGCTTCATCCAAACTCTCCTGAGGAAGGAAAGTTCATTAAAAAGTGGCATGCAAAAATTATTTTGTAAACGATAGGGCTGGAAGACATCTTGGGGTCAATCAAACCTTTTTATTTCTGCTGATGAAGCTATACCTTTGTGACCCTGGCAAGTTCACACAACTAATAAGTATCAAGACAGAACCCACACTTCACAATACAATACTGTCTCTTTTAGAGGAACTACATTAAAACAAAGGATGCTACTAAAAGACAACATGACAAAAGTAAAAAAAGTGACAATAATAAGAAAATAAAAACTATAAACAGTAGATACAAAAAGTCAAGAAATATAGCAACAAATGTTCTTAATTTTTGCAAGTCTGATGGGTATATAAAGCAATGTTTCATTATTACTTTAATTTTTATTTCCTTAACTACTAGTGAATTTGAGCATTATTTCATGTTTACAGGACAGCCGGATCTGCTCTTCTGTGAAAACCTCTTTGCATACCTTGCCCGTTTTTCTATTGAGCTGCCTTTCTCCTGTCAGTTTGTAAGAGCACCTCATATAGCAGACACAAACCCTCTGTCATCAGTGCTACAAATACTATTTGCCAGATCTGCCATTTGTCTGTGGACTGTAAAATATCTTTTGCCATGTAAAAGTGTTTAAATTGTGTATAATCAAACATGTCCTACTTTGCTTTTATAGCTTCTTGAGTTTTAGTCTTAGTGAGGCTCCTCCTTGCCCCTAGACTGTACATGTGGTCTTCTAGATTTTTTCACAAGATATTTATTTTTTTTAATATTTACATCTTTAATATAGTGTTTCTCAATGGGAGTGCTTTTGGCATTCCTGGCCCCTGCCCACTAAATGCCAGAAGACCCATCCAGGCACTGTAACATCCAAAAATAGCCCTAGATTTCCAGTACCACTCCAAGTTGAGAATCCTTGCTTTAATACAATTGAAATTGACTTTTATATATGGTGTAAGATAGCGGTCCAATTTTATTTTCTTCCATATAGACAGCCAGTTGTGCCAACATAATTTATTAGATAATCTATCATTTTTCCCATTAAATTGAAATTAGTTTAGTTTAGGGTTTAGTTTTAAATTCTCAAATATATCCTGGGCTCTATTGCCCGATTCTCCTTCTGTCCCACTAATCTAGTCAATATGGTATTGATTTAGGGATCTATTTTGATATTTAGTAGGCAAGTCCCTCTTCACTGTTGTTCTTTCACACAATTTTCTTGGCTATTCTAGAGTATTCACCCATGTAAATTTCAGGTCAAGTCTTAACATCTTAAATCACAGTGTGATAGCTTTTTTGACATATCATCTTAGATAGGCCATAGTCCCCAGTTATATAATCATATGTATCTAGATGCTGCTGTGAAAGTATTCTGCAAATGTAATCAAAGCTCCTGATCAGCTGAATTTAAGGAAGGCACATTATCCTGGATAATCAGAGTGGCCTGACTGACCAGCTGAAAGCCTGAAAGCAGGGCGGAGGTTTCGCCAAACAGAAGAAACTCCTTCTGTGGACAGCAACTTCGGCCCCTGCCCCTGGAGTTCCATCCTGCTTGTGATTTTCTTTCCTGACCACTTGTGGACAACAGCTCTGGCCCATGCCCAGGAGTTCCAGTCTGCCTGTGATGTGATCTTCCCATTTCGACTGCCAGCCCTAGGAATTTCAGACTTGCTTAGCCAGCCCCCACAATCACATTGCCAATTCCTTGTAATAAATCTCGAAGTATCCATGTATATCATATATATCCATGTGTATATGTGTGTGTGTGTGTCTGAAGAACCTACCCGTTCTGCTTCTCAAGTTGAACCCTGACTAACACACAGCAGGATTAAAACAAAAAAATGTAAATAAAAAATTTAACATTCAAAATCCACAAAACTAAATTTACTTAAAGGAAATTTAAATAAACTTTCAAATGATTTTTTTTTTTTTTTGTGAGAAAGATTAGCCCTGAGCTAACGTCTGTTGTGAATCCTCTTCTTTCTGCTGAGGAAGATTGGCCCTGGGCTAACATTCGTGCCCATCTTCCTCTATTTTATATGTGAGATGCCTGCCACAGCATGGCTCGATAAGAAGTGCATAGGTCTGCACCCAGGATCCGAGCCTGTGAACCCCAGGCCGCTGAAGCGGAATGCACGAACTTAACCACTAAGCCACCGGGCCGGCCCCCCAAGTGATTTTTTTAACCTCATAGCATTTATATTTAAGAGATTATTAAAGCTTAAAACTACACTAAGGGGCCGGCCCCGTGGCTTAGCGGTTAAGTGCGTGCGCTCCGCTGCTGGCGGCCTGGGTTCGGATCTCGGGCGCGCATTGACTCACGGCTTCTCCGGCCATGCTGAGGCCGCGTCCTACATACATCAACTAGAAGGATGTGCAACTATGACATACAACTATCTACTGGGGCTTTGGGGGGAAAAAATAAATAAATAAAAATTATAAAAAAAAAAAAAAAACTACACTAAGACTTTTTCGAAAATTAACGTTTAGTTTCCTTCTTCTTTCTACCATGGTTGTTTTTATTTTATTAATTTCAGCTTTTATCTTTACTAAATCTCTCAGTTTCTTCCGATTTACTTTGTTCTTTTTCTTAATATATGTTACATTTTATATTAAAAAAAATATGAGGGGTGGGCACAAGGGGTGGAGGGATGCATTTATATGGTGACTGACAAACAATAACGTACAACAAAAATTTTACAATTAAAAAAAAGAAATAAAGCTAGTTTAAAAAGAAGATCTAAGGCTGGCCCCATGGCTTAGCGGTTGGGTGCACGCGCTCTGCTGCTGACGGCCCAGGTTCGGATCCCGGGCATGCACCGACGCACCGCTTCTCGGGCCGTGCTGAGGTCGTGTCCCACATACAGCAACTAGAAGAATGTGCAACTATGATGTACAACTATCTACTGGGCGGCTTTGGGGAAAAGAAAAAAAAAAAAGGAGGAGGATTGGCAATGGATGTTAGCTCAGAGCCGGTCTTCCTCAGCAAAAAGAGGAGGATTAGCATGGATGTTAGCTCAGGGCTGATCTTCCTCACAAAAAAAAAAAGAAGATCTGGACTTCTAACAGTATGACAGACCAGATACTCGGGATCCACTGGAAACAACTAAAAGTGTTGGATAAAATATCTTTTTAAATGCATTAATGAGCTGACTAGAAAGTAAGCATAAATGGTCAATAAACATATTAAAAGACACATGACCTTATTAGTAGTCAGAGAAATGCAAATTAAAACCATAAGAAGATAGACCTTCCCACTTACCACATTGGCAAAAACTTTAAAAATTCTGATAATGCCAAGTGTTGCCAAGGATGTAGAATAAGAACTCTTATGCACCACTGCTAAGAGTAAATTAGGACAACTGCTCTAGAAAACAATTTGCCATCATCTAATAAACTTTAAATCGCCATGTATATCCCATGACTCAGCAATTCCAATCCATACATACCTGAAAGAAACTCTCGTACATGTGCACCAGGAGATATAAACAAGGAAGTTCATAACCACATTGTTTGTATAGCAGATAACGGAAATGTCCTTTATCAGTAAAATGGTAAATAAATTATACATTCATGCAACGAATACAGCAGTGAAAATAATGAACCATCTATACACAGTAACACATAGTAACATAGCTGAAAGTCATAAACATAATACTAAGCAAAAAAAGCAAGTCTCAGAAGAATTATTCAATTTATATGCAGTTTAAAATTCCATTTATACAGAGTTTAAAAATATGCAAAAACAATGAATTGTTTGGAGATGCAAATCTATGTGACAAAACCATACAGAAAAACAAGAGGATGACAAACAAACTTTGGAACAGTGGTTATCTATGAGGTAGTCAGAAGGGGATGAGATGGCGAGGGGTGCAAAAGGAACTTCAAGGGACATTCTATTTCTTATACTGGGTGGCAAGTATGTGGATATTCTTACATTTTATGTCTTACCTAAATATTGTTTTGCAGCCAGCCAATATTTAATAAAAATTTTAAAACTTTAAAGGAAATATGTCTTCACTTATTTGGAATATTAACTTGCCTGAACAGCACGTTCACCACTAAGGATAAGTAAATAAATTTCATTATTTTCCACCAGCTATCACCAGAGTCATAAATAAACTTAGAAAAGTTTATCCTAAATCTAAAAGCAAGTCACTTTGGTGTTATATCTCTTCATGGGGGTTCATTTTATTTATATCTTATATATAATTTTTGTAGGTATTAAATATAGCATAATAATAAAGAGAAAAATATTTTAAAGGATTATGCTGCAAAAGAAAAAGATTTAGGCTGGGATGCCCCTGTCTGGGCAGTTTGTGCCTGCTGGTGGTGGCCGGGTCGTTTTCCAGTAGAGACGGGGAGTTGGCGGCGCAGCCTCTGGGCTGGGATAAACCACGCTCCCGGTTGAGGCAGGGGAGCCAGCCGGAGCCACGGCCACTACAGTGGTGGCCGCCGGACTGACCATTGCTGCTGCAGGACTGGCAGGCCGTTAATGTTTTGCAAGTTATGAAGCATATGGAGCCTCAAGTAAAACAAGTTTTTCAAAGTCTACCAAAATCTGCCTTCAGCAGTGGTTATTACAGAGGTGGATTTGAACCCAAAATGACAAAACAGGAAGCAGCATTAATACTAGGCATAAGTCCTACTATCAATAAAGGAAAAAAAGAGATGCTCATCGATGAATTATGCTTTTAAATCAGCCAGACAAGGGAGGATCTCCTTATATAGCACCCAAAATCAATGAAGCTAAAGATTTACTGGAAGGTCAAGCCAAAAAGTGAAGTAAATGTATGATGAATTCTAAGTTCTTATTAGTTTATGTATATGAGTACCAGCTTTTTATAATAAAATGCCTCAAAGCTATAGATTTTAAAAATGATTTAACATAAGGTAAATCAAAGCCTTGGTATAAGAGATTAATACTCAATAATTATGGAAAAAACATACCATTTGAATAGAAATACTGTTCATTACTCATTTAGCAAATAATCTGGTACCTACTTCAAGGCAAAGTGAACAGGACAGTCTCAGCTCTCAAGGAGCACCCAGTCTCATGGGAGACTGATAAATTGGCAATTAAAGTACAACATGTGATAAATATTATGACAGAATTAGCACAGGCTTTACAGTAGGGACTTATCTCATGGGGAGGAAAGGCTGTTAAAGTACAAAGAACTGGCCCAGTGCTTGGAACCTTGAATTTAAGTGAATTTGCCACAACTTTGATCTAAGAAATTGGTCTAAATATGTATATATCCCTGACATAATTCAGATTTCATACATTAAACTGTAATAGTATGATTAAAAAAAAAAGAAAAAGATTTAATGCAATAATATACATTGAAATGTGAAATAAAGTATGAAATAAAGTGCCCAGTATATTTTGTTGAAAAGAGAAAATTATAAAAGTTAAAATTGTAGATCAATTTTTTTTCAGTAATCTCTAAATGTGCTAAATTAAATGTGCTAAAAAATTAAAATGTACTATCACCTCATATTTGCTGTGTCTACTCTAAACTATAAGTCAGATGAGGGAAATCCTGAGTGTCTTATTATGCCCTATCATAAGGTACAGAGTACCCACTCAAACAATATCCACTAAATTGATTGTTTAGAAGATTATTTCCAAGACAAAGATTCTACAAGTAATCGTTTCATAAATAATAAAATTTATAAGAGAAAATTTTTTTGACCAACCTGTAATGACACCAATTTTCCTTCCAGATTTTCTGCCTTTTTCTTCCATTCAGCTATAAGCTGTTTGTGCTTTTCTAGTTCAGTAGAATACATAGCTTTTTCCTCTAAAGAAGAAAAAAGTTATATTAGTATTTTGCAATAGTGTGATAAAATTAGAATTTTAAACCATTTGAGATTTTAATAATTCAACAAAAACAGTTCATATATCTTAACAAGAAAATTATAATGCCTTAGTGATAATGGTAATTGGAATTAAAGTAATGAGATCAATTTCCTCTTCCTAAATCCTTCCCCATCTTCTCTATCTTGCAAACTCTTCCCTACCTTCACAACTCCACTCAAATATTTCCTCTTTGGCAAGCTTTCTCTATAGCCTCGTACCATATACTTTGTGCACATGTCCCCTTTAGTATTATATAGAGTAGACCTAGAGAATTCTTATACTTAAAATTCAAGATTTCAATCATATGAGTAACCCTGAAGGTCTACACATGCACAAATTTAAAGTTTTGCTTAGGCACGAAACTATAACCCCTGTTACATCATTAGCCTCATACCCCCTAATCACCGCCTCCAACTAGCAGTTAATTCACTACCAATAATTACTGAATGTATGACTAAATGAATGGATGGGTGAATGATCTAAAGGTGATATATCTGAGGATAGGAGGTAGATGTGAAAAAGTGTATTTAGTTACCAGGGTAAAACTGCTCTGGTCACTGTTGCTGTGCCTCCAGAAAAGTATTTTCCACCAGGACTAGAAAATGTAGTTACCTCAAAGTATACATGAATAGCTAGGAACAAGTTAATTAATATTTCAAAGGACAGTAATTACTGATGATTAACTCTTTGAACTGGGTTCTACCTCCAACCAATATCTCAAAACCTAACCAACTTTGCTACGTGGGTGCCTCTCTCTTCCTTTGTATCCTCTCTTTATCACATGATCATCCTTTCCATGTCACTCTTATACTCCCCAACTCTCACCTTAACTGGTCATAATACAACACTAAAACAAATTTTTGATGATTACTGTATACAGTTTATGTTCTCTAGTCTTAATTGTTAAAGGAGTCTGAATTAACTTGTTGATGGCTACTTACCTTTTCCCCCTACAAGTGGATAACCTTTCAAAGGTTTCCTCATGCCTAGTCTAAAATAGCACTCCAATAAGCCCAAATTTCCAATAAAAAAACAATTTTTCTTCATTCAAAGACTGCCCATACAACTTACCTTGTTGGAAATGCTCTAGGACCATCTGCAGGTTGGAGAGTGACAGAGCATACTGCTTTACCTGTTCCCGAGAGACAGAAAGCTGCAGGGCAGCTTCATCCCTTTGCTTGGAGACTACGTTCAACTGTTCCTGCAACGACTCTACCTGCAAACTGGCTTGATGGCTTCAAACAAAAAGAATAAAAGTCAAACTGTTTTCACCTATTTAGATACTTTAATAAGATGAAATATCGTCCCCACATTCTATTGCATTAAATGCAACTTAGATTTCAAAGTATTTAAATGCGTTAACAAGATGAAACCTCTTCCCTGTTTTTTTTTTTTATTATGGTAAAATATACATAACATTTACCATTTTAACCATTTTTAAGTGTACGGTTCAGTGGCATTAGTACATTCACATTATTGTGATCACCACCATCCATCTCCAGAACATTTTTCATCTTCCCAAACCAAAACTCCACACCCATTAAACACTAACTCCCCTTTCCCAGCAACCTCCATTCTACATTCTGTCTCTATGAATTTGACCTCCCCTACATTTTATTGCGTTAAATGCAAGTTAGATTTCAAAGAACTTCTAGAGTCGCTCTAATCTTTCTTCTCCCTGTTTTTGTTAATTCAATCATCCTTCCTGTGAAAGTGACTTTGAATAAATGGCAGTCATTTAAAGACAAAATTGGGCTAAACAAGAAATATCAGCATAAGAAAAATTTACAAATAGCCTGCAACTTCCACGTTTCCAGACTAAACCTCCAAGATGTAATTTATCATAAAATTGTTGTAAGGGACCTTGGAAGTCATTTTTTCCAGCTTCCAACCCAACAGCAGTGGATTCTATGACATCTCCCTGCTTTTGGCACTTGCAATCATGGTGAACTAACAACTTTCCAAAGGCTATCCCACTGATTAACTGCTCTGATTACTAGTTAATTACCTTTTGCTATCCTCTTTCTTTCTGCTTACATTCAATACAATAACCTCTACACCTGCTCCAAACAATAAATCAGATAAATCCCTAAGAGATTTTATAGCACCTATCCAGGCTTATGTCATTGATGTACTTCCTTAATGTATAATTATTACATACAAAATACTGCAATAGCCTTTCCTGGGTTTTTCCTGTCCAGTTAAATTCTTATTCAAGAGCAACCCATTAAAGCCCATTAAGAGCAGCTCACTTTGAAGAAACTTTACCCAAAAGCACCCTCTTGTGGAAAGAGTAGTAAATGGATAATCAGAAGACAGCTCTGCCCTCAACTGTCCCTGGAAGTTTTCCTTCAGACTCAGAAGGAAAACTTGTTTAAAATGAGAGTTAAAACAATGAGTGATCATCTGTGTATGTGTTTCACTCTGGTGGAAATGCCAAAACATCCTCAGGCTATAAAATTGATAATCTCTCCGTTCAATTTTCAGGCCCTTAAATAAGTTTCTCGTCTCTGCTCCCTTTCATTTACCTTTCATAATTGCCAGAATAACCTTCGTTAAGTAGAGCTGTAATCTCGTTACTTCTCTTTCAGAACCAGGGTAGACTCTCATGATTCGGTCCCAGGCTGTCTACCACCTTAACCTTATCTCTCACTATCATCTACATCCAGCCAAACTGTGGCTGGATGAAGCCAAAGTCGAATGACTTTGCTGGTTAGCAAATCACTCAAAGGGTGACTGTAAGGATGAAACAAGCTGTGATATCACTCAAAAAGTTAATAAATACCAGGTATTACTACCGTTAAGTAAGGGCTCGAAACACCATAATCTGGTTTGTAGATTAGAGCTACTAATACAACAAACATTTACTGAAGATCTATAAAACTACGTGTAAGAATATATGCTGTGGGAAGGGTACGAAATAAACGGCATCATTCCTACCCCGAGTGACCCTACATTTCATTGGGTGGGAGAAAGTGTAAGACAAGTCAACAATTACCTGTACTCTAAAGTAAAATATAAGTGCCCTATCAAAGACTCAAAGTATTACGCAGGTTCAAAGGGAAAACATACACCAGGGTTTGGTTTTGAATTTGAGGAGTGGGGTGCTAAATAAAGCATTCTTTATGAAGGAAATGCTGTTTGAAGGCAAGATTAATAGAAAAACTGTTAGGGATCAGGTCTACTATTCAGGTAGAAGAAAAAAGATGAAATGAAAAAGTAGAATAAAAGAAATAGGAAAATAGTAGCTCTATCTGAAGAACTGAGTGATACAGTTTGGCTGGATGTAGATGATAGTGAGAGATAAGGTTAAGGTGGTAGACAGCCTGGGACCAAATCATGAGAGTCTACCCTGGTTCTGAAAGAGAAGTAACGAGATCACAGCTCTACTTAACGAAGGTTATTCTGGCAATTATGAAGGGTAGATGAAAGGAGGCAGAGACGAGAAACTTATTTAAGGGCCTGAAAATTGAACGGAGACATTATCAATTTTATAGCCTGAGGATGTTTTGGCATTTCCACCAGAGTGAAACACATACACAAATGATCACTCATTGTTTTAATTCTCATTTTAAACAAGTTTTCCTTCTGAGTCTGAAGGTACAATAATATACCCTACAAAGTAGGGGAGGAGTTCACCCTCAGAAGTGTTGTCTCTACTGGCCTATAATTTCTTTGCAGACAGATATAATACTTACTATCTCCTTATATCTCTCTCAGCATCATACATAGTAAAAAGATAAATAAAAAGATGCATATACCACTAGTGGAAATATAAATGGACATGATTTTTCTGGAAGATTATTTGGCAGTACATTTAAAAAGTTTTTAAAATGCCCTTTGAACTAGAACTTCTATTTCTCAAAATTTAAGCTAAGGAAATAATCTGTCATCAACACAAAAATACCTATCTTGTGATATCATAACAACACTCTTAGTATTTTGAAAAGTTGAAACAATCTAAATGTCTAATAATAAATGACTGGATTAAAGAAATTATGGGAAATCCAAATAATGGTATATATACTACATAGCCATAAAATGATACTGCAGAAACATACGGCTTAATGTGTACTGATAATCATATTATTAAATGATACAAGTTACAAAATAGTATGAGTAGTATGATCTCAATTTTGCTTTAAACAATACATATATAATATATACACACATATGTAGAAGCATAATAAGGCACAAAAAAAGATTATCTCTGGATAGGTGAGACTGTGGCTTTATGTTCTTTTTGGTTTATGTGATTTTCCTGAAGTGAAAAATAAAATGTTTTTGTAAAAAGGAAAAAAAATAAGAAAAAACATTTTATTGAGAGAAATAAAATTTAAAGATATATAAGCAGGGACCCGGTCACTCAAAAGTTCTAATAAAGCAAGAGGTAATTCATAGTGACCTACTTCACCCTGCTACTTCATTTACTCTCTCCCTTCTAATATCCAAACCTTGTTCAGCCTTACAGCAGTTGATTAAAAATAAAACCACATAGGGGCCGGCCCAGTGGCGCAAGCGATTAAGTGCGTGCGCTCCGCTGCGGCGGCCTGGGGTTCGCCGGTTCGGATGCCAGGCACGCACCAACGCACCGCTTGGCAAGCCATGCTGTGGCAGCATCCCATATAAAGTGGAGGAAGATGGGCATGGATGTTAGCCCAGGGCCAGTCTTCCTCAGCAAAAAAAGAGGAGGATTGGCAGATGTTAGCACAGGGCTGATCTTCCTCACCAAAAAAATAAAAAATAAAAAAATAAATAAAACCACATAAATTAAACTAAATTAGTTTTTCGGGAGCCTGACAAAGCTAATTAAACCAGTCAGAATTTAAGTCTAAACTCCTAAAATGATGAGAAGCAATGATCTAGGGTAATGGTGAAGATGCAGAAGAACCTCGGTTTGAATACCAGATCTGGTTACCAGTTACAGACCCAAGTGTGAAACCCACACACGCACTGTGTGCCTGACCTTGAGAAGGTTACTAAATCTCTTTACCCTCAGCTTCTTAGTCTGTAAAATGGAGAAAATGGATTTTGTGAGAATAAAATGAGGTAACATGAAAAATGCCTGAGTCTGACACCCAAGAAGCATTCAGTTAATATTGAGGCTCAAAAAATGAAAAAGTTACCTTGCATTTTCCATTGCATTAGAGGATGAAACTAGCTTTTCCTCCAATAGTGTGACTTTTTTTCTTAGTTTAGCCTCTCTATCTTCTGCAGCCAAAGCTTCACGTGTATAAGAATCTTCTGACTCTAAGAGATGGTTACGCAATCTTTCTAGCTCCTGGTTTAACCGTGATTCTTTCTCACGTAAATGTTGAACCTAGGCAGAGGACATTTCTTTATTTTTCTTCTATAAAATGCTCCCTTTTCCCCCGCTACAGGTCACTTTGTTATCAAATCTTTTTCCTATTATTGAAGTGTATTAATTGTATACTAATTTCTCATACTGCAAGATGAATTTATTCTAGGAAAAAAGGCTCCTGAAATCATCTTGAATGTTCATTTGGAAGGTTTACTTTGTAAGATCTCATTCCTGTGCCTTTAACGGAAAATGGAATTATACAAAGAACTAGGCTTTTTGTGACATCACTTTTTCAGTAAATCTCATTTTTTTCATATTTCATGGGTGGGAAATTTTTCTTATATCCAAGACATGCCATGGTTTTCACTTTTCTTTTTTTCTTTTCTTTTATTTTTTTGGTGAGAAGGATTGGCCCTGAGCTAACATCTGTTGCCAATCCTCCTCCTCTTGCTTGAGGAAGATTGTCCCTGAGCTAACATCTGTGCTAATCTTCCTCTATTTTCTACGTGGGACGCCGCCACAGCATGGCTTGATGAGAGGTGTGTAGGTCTGCACCCGGGATCCAAACCCGCAAACCCCGGGCCACCGAAGTGGAGCGTGTGAACTTAACCACTATGCCACTGGGCCGGCCCCTCATTCTTTTTTTAAAAAAACTGAGGTATAATTTAGTTTCGGGTATACAACATAATGATTAGACCATAGCTTTCACATTTGAAAACAAATAAAACACACTCTGGGAGATCAAAATTCTACTATAGCACATCAGAGGAAGACTAAGAAAAAAATCACCTAAGAGAGAAATTCATTTTAACTGATAATCTGTACAGTTTTCTTACTTAATAGATATTAAACTCAGTGTTTGAATCACTGTTTCTTTAAAGTGAAAGTATACCTCATTCTGTACAGCAGTGTTTTCCATTTGTTTCTGTTTTAGGGCCAACATAACTTGGTCTCTCTCCTGTTGGAACATAACTGTCTTCTCCTGCATTGACTTAACTGCATTTAAAAGTTGATTTAACTCCCCAGTCTTGCCCTTTTGGAAAGAAATAACTTTAGCTTTAAAGAAAAATACATTTAAAAAAGACATTTCTTCATTACATAATTAATTTAAAAATATAGTCAACCATGTCAAAGTCATCAAAAAAACAAGGAAAGTCTGAGAAACTGTCAAAGTCTAAAGGAGCCAAAGGACACATGATGACCAAACATAATGAGGTATCCTAGATGGCATCTTGGAATAGGAAAAAGATATTTGGCAAAAAAAAATTAAGGAAATTCAAATAAAGTATGAACTTTAGTTAATAGCAATGTATCAATATTGGTTCATTAGTTGTTACAAATGTACCATAGTAAAGTAAGATGTTAAAAATAAAGGAAACTGGGTGTGGGTATATGGGAACTCTCTATTACCTTTGTAACTTTTCTAATAATCTAAAACTATTCTTAAAGAAAAAGCTTATTAGAAATGTTTTTAAAAGAACTGAAAAGACGCAGTCTCTTCAAATTTACCCTACACAACAGTGTTCACAAACCCCAAAATCACCCAGAAAAGTGTGAGTGAGTGTGTGTGTGTGTGTGTGTGTGTGTGTGTGTGTGTGCGCCCACTCATCAGCATACGCAATTGTTATTAGATCAAGCTGCTGGCCGAGGAGAGAAAGGGAAGCCAATTCATATGCATAGCCTATTTTAAAAGAACATTTTGGCAACAATTTAACGAAAGCAACTCCGGAATGATATCTTGCTAGACAGCTGTGAAAATTTATTCCTGAACGTATTCCACACAAGTACAATATATTAACGACAGCAGAACAAAGATAACTCTTCATTGCAGAAGTAGGACCATAAATTTAAGACGATAGCCAGAATTCTAAAAAGCACAAAAATGTGTCCGGCTATTTACAGCCAATTCTTTTGTTTTAAATATGTATACCACGCGAATCTACGGTTCAGTATTATTCTAAATTTTCATGTACACATTCCATTTCTTTAAGAATATACACTGTGTCCCCTAGGACAAATCATCACAACCAAGACATAAAACCACCTGTTCCTTTCATCTCAACACCCTCTCCTGAATAGTGAGGCCAGTATTTTCCCAACAGTTTTTCAGTTAAAAATGTTTTCATATTACAGAAAAAGAACAAATGCTTGAAGATTAAACAGAGTTAAAGATCTCCTGTTGAGAACATCTCTTTCTTCCTAAAAAAAGAGATGTTATTTATTATATTCAAAATATAATAAAGGTACCCGTCAGTTATATGGAGTATTGGAAGAAATTAATTAGTTTACACTAATTACTCTCAAATAATACAATACTGAAGTATGACAACTTAAGGAGGCCTCCTGAAAGGTAGATGAGCCTTAATTAAATCTGCCTACTTTAGATCCATACATGTCAAAGAAATAGAATAAATTGTACAAGACACTAAAACTACAAAAGGAAAAAATATATGAAAAAGAATACTTGATTGTTCTACATTCCTCTATTATACTCTTACAGTCCAAAGACACTACAGCCAATTTTGGTTAGTGCGCAACAGAAAGCTTCTTCCCCTAAGAGTCCTAATACCAATTATAGGCTGGTAAAAGAAGAAGCTTAGAAGCTATATCTGAAAGGAGGAGAACATCTCAACACTATCAGTGTACGTACTTAATCAGATGGCAAAGAAGGGGAAAAGGAGATAAGACTTTTCCTATCGAATGAAAACTACATCAACCATTCCCAAACTTTAATCTAAGACTCTAAGAGAGAACTTAATTGGCAAAAGAAGTTAAGTACAAGATGACTTAACCATCTTGTATCTTGTGCCTGGCAGCACGTAAATGCTCAAGAAGCACTTGTTGAATATTCCGTTATTCTGCCTCATTTCTTTTCCAAATTTATACTGCTAAAAGTATACAAATCAGAGTAAAAAGGCACAAAGAAAAAAGTCCTACACAGCATCTATCATCGTATGATGTACTAGGTCTTCAATATATTCTTACTAAAATCTAAAATCAACTGCATGTAAAAATTTCAATATATCAAAAACTACTGACACTTACTGCTACAACCCTCCATTTTACGGTTGAATAAACAAACCAATAAGGTCAAAACACACCGAAAGTCACACCAGTGACAGAACTGGGGTTAGAATATTTACTGAGCCTACCCTGTGAAAAGCACTACTCGTGGCTAACACTTTTCAAACACCAGGCTGTGACTAACTGATTCATAAAAATCAACTGAATGGGTCATCCAGCACTTTTTTAATAGAGTATCACATGTAGAAACGGTAATTTCTGATTCCTGAAATTTTTGTTTCAGTTTCACACACACACACACACAGACATACAAGCACACAAGTGCTTAATGTGTCACAATGTAAAATCTATTTCTTACTGCGGATCATCATCAAAGATGTAGTATATATTTCACAGAGCTTCCCTTTACAGATAAGAACCTCTAAAATGTTAACCATTACTACCAGCTACTGAACTATGCCTAAAATTTGGTTAAACTGCAGTAACTTCAAAACTCTCTCGTAACACATTTATATTTTCTAAAGAAAAATATGGTTACTAAACTTTTTTTCTACTTAAGAAGCTGTAAAAAAGTAACCTGGTAACAAAAATATTTGGAAATATCTAGTAATTTAGGGGAGAAACTTCCAGATGCCTCTGAGGAAAATTTATTTAGAATGAATCACAATACCTTGAAATAAATATTTTTAAACAAACAAATTCATATGCTTCTTCAAAGATAACATCAATAAAGCAACACACTAAAAAACCTCCTCCAACCCAACTTCCCTCTATAAAACTCCATCCAGAACCTACCTGCTCTTTTTCTTTTAGTAGTTGCTCAAAAGCAAGAGCTTTCTCCTTCATTGAATGGCATTCAAACTCTTTTTCTCGAAGCATCATAGAAAACTTCATATTAGTCTCCTGTAATGCTTGATAATTTGTTTCCTTTTCCCTGGATGTTTCTACTATTTTTTCATTTTCTCCTTTTAGTTTACCAATTTCCATTTCTAAAATTAATGTTCTCTCCTTCAGGTTTGTGACCGCCTGCCTCAAAAGTTCATTTTCATTCACCTTGTTAGTGAAATTTTCATTTAAAGAAAGTAACTGATCACTTTTGGCTTTGATTAAGAGGTCTTTTTCCTTAAGTGACTTTTGTAAAATATCTTGTTTCTCCTTTAGCTGCCTAATTTCTGAATCAGTTTGTTCATGTTCTTTTCTTCCTAGCTCTGAGGTGGCAGCAATCGAATCAGACAATCTGTGATTATTTTCCTGAAGAGTTCTAATGGTTTCATCTTTCTCCTGCAGTGATTTTCTTAGCTCTTCTATCTCTTGTTTAGAAGACTCACTCGATATGTCACGCTTGATTGTTCTAAGAGTCTCTGCTGACTGGGAAGTAAGCGATGATTCAGAAGAGAGCTGAGGTGAAATAATATCAAGTTTTCCTAAAAGAAGATCTTTGGTATTGCAAAGCTGCCCTATGCTGTGCTGAACTTGTGCTAATTCCTGCCCAAAATTTTTGAGTTTGGTTTCATTCTGCTCATAACTTTGGATCAGGCCAGTATAGTCCACTTGTAATTTAGAATTATTATCACTGTCAACCAAAACTTGTGCCTGAAGCTGATGAAGTTCTTCCTGAAGCTGGGCTGACTCGTGCTGCATATTTTGCACTGTGGTCATCACCTGCTGTTTCCACTCCTCCATTTTCTTCACTTGTTGCTTTAATTTATCGCGTTCCTGTAGCAGCTCCTCAAACTGATTACTGTTAACACCTCCAACCTCATTACCAGTGCTGGATGTTTGTAAAACTGTCAATAAGGTCTGACATTTCTGACTTAACGCATCTATTTCAATATCTTTTTCTCGAATGATACGTGATAAATTCTGAATGGTTTCTCTAAACATATCTTGGCCACTACTTTCAAATGTAGAGGACAATTTTTTATTTTCATCCTGTAGCTTAATGAGAGCTGCTTCTTTGGCAGCAACTATATCTATCATTTTGTGATATTCTGTTTTTAGATGGCTATTTTCCCTAGTTTTCTCACTCAAAACAGCTAACATTTGTTCTCTTTCCATAGCATAGGCCTGCAGCTGCTGTTGAAGGTAAACAACATCCTGGGTGTAGGAAGCTGAAGAAATTCTAGCGTGAAGAGCTTGTATCTCCAGATCTTTCTGCTGGATAATCTGAGTTAGTTTACCAACTTCATCTTTGGACAGCTGATCAATCTGTTTAGTTAAAGATATATTCTTTTCATTTAGAAGTTTAATCTCTAATTCTCGTTCTTTTATTCCTTTTACTAATTTGTCAGTTTCAGCTTTCGATAAATCATGCTTTTCGCTTCCGTTTTCTATATTAAGGCTCTGAACTTTTGTTTCTTGGAAAATATCAGTATTCTCGGTTGGAACGTCCTGTCTTTCTTCATGTAACTGGGTTTTGATTTGTTCAATTGTTCTTTGCAAATTTTTAATTTCCTCATCTTTCTCTACCAAGCGTTGGGTGTGTGTCACATTCATTTGTTCATGCTGGTATTTAACTTCATCCATCTCCTTCTTCTGCTCCTGCAAAGACTGAAGCAGCTGCATCTTACTCTGGTTTTGGTCTTCAATTATCCTTTGATGTTGTTTTATCTCCTCTTCAAGATGGTCCTTTATTGTATTCAGTTGCAACACCTCGGACTCTAGCTCTGTAATACTATCAAGGGTTTTAGGCTCAGTCATAGGTGCAGCTCGACTCTGCTGTTCTCTGAGTCGTTCCAGTTCTTCTTTGAGATGATTGTTTTCTTCTTTCATGGATCCAAGACTTCTGTCTTTTTCCTCTATGGCTTGTTTTAAAATTTCATTTTTTCTTAAGGCCTGAGTATATTTATCTAATTCCTCCTGAAGCTCTGAACTTCTTTCTTTAAGTTCTTCAATAAAAATTTCTTTCTCATTTGTAAGTTGTATCAATTGCTTCCGCTCTTCTAAACTAGATGACAAAATTTTCTTAGTTTCTTTATGATCAGTATCCATCTGCTCAATACTCTTTTTGAGTTCTGCTATTTCAAAGTCTTTCTCTTGACTGAGTTTAATTAAATGCTCATGTTCCAGCTGTAAAGCAGAGGTACTCAAATTGCGTGCATTTGACAGTTCTTCAATGGTTTGCTCATACTTGTTTGCTTCTTCCAACAGCCTCTTTTCAGCCCGACACAATTCTGCTTCTAACTGTCCTTTTTCCATTTTTAGAGCCTCCACGATAGTGTGTTTTTGCAGAGAAATCTGATTGTTCCCAGCAACAGATTCTTCCAACTGATGTCTTACATCTTCACAAGCTAAAATCAACTTTTCATTTTCCATTTTGAGATCAAAAGCAACTTTTTTAAAATTTTCATTGAGCTGCTCTATTTCTGAAAGATTTTGCTTTAAGTTTCTCACTTCAGCTTCCTTTTCTTTAAGTAAGTCATCCTTAAAATTACTCTTAGAGTCTTGATTATGTGACTGAGTTAACTCATCCCTAACTCTAGAAAGCTCTTCCTCCTTTTGTTTAATATGTTCCTTAAGTTCAAAGTTCTCCTTCTGGATGTTTAAATTATTTTCTTGTGATTTATTTAACTGATCTACTAAATCTTCTACTTTATCCTCAAGCTTCTGGTTAGTTAAACGCAAATCATTTAGGACCAGTTCACTTTGAATTAACTTTTCTTTCTGCACATTGAACTCTTTAGTAATGTTCATCTTATCATCTTCCAGTTGATGAAATTTCTTTATTTCATCATTTAGATCTTTTTTCAGTTTACTGATGACGCTATCTCCCTCAGTTTGTTGTTTTGATAGCTGATCTTTTATCAAAATCATGTGCTGAAAGAAAAATTAATTTGCATGGTAACTTCAAGATATTCTCTCATTTTAGTACCTAAAGAAAATTTTATAAAATGTTATACATAATAGAAGAATAATCTTCAGATATTTCTAATCCTTCTTAAAACAAAATTTTCATCCCAACAAAATTATTTACTAATACCTTACAGCAAATCTATTTTATCATTTTAGAGATTAGAATCTTAAACCAAAGAAGGTAAATGATACGTTGTTTATTTTCAACTCAAACACTGGAGCAGGAGTCCACAAACTACAGCCGATGGGCTAAATCCGGCCTGCCATGTTTTTGTAAATAAAGTTTTATTAGAACAGAGCCATATCATTTGTTTACTTATCAAAACAGCAGAGTTGAGCAGTTGCAACTGAGACTATACGGCCTGCAAAGCAAAAAATATTTACTATCTAACACTTTACAGGAAAAGTTTGTCAACTTCTATGACTAGAGCATCAACGAACTAAAATATTAATTAAATCACACCAATCACTTTTGCTTGTTAATCCAGTGTTCAGTCTACTGAGTAGAATGCACTGCCAAGCTGTCTTTAATGTAGTGTTACCTCTGTAGCTTCTTGGTTCTGTTTGTCCAGTTCTTCTAACTCAGCTATCAGTATTTCCTTTTCAGTAATACTCTGATTGAGTTCTTGTTCCTTTGCCTCCAAATTAAGTCTTAAATCATGTAACTCTGAATCCAAATCCATGTTTCTTGTAGCTGTACTTTTAATTACTTCATATTCATTGTTCAATTTTACAAGTGATATCTGAAGTTCTTCCTTAAAAGATTAAGGGGAAAAAACACCACACATTGTCAACTGGAAGAAGAGACACCAAAAGATGAAAAACATATATATAAACAAAAATTGGGACTCTATTTTTAGATGCTCTGTGTTGGAAACACTACTGAATAACACCTCAGCAATGATACATAAAATTCAATAAACCACAGCCTTCATTCACGTGCAATTTTATTTGCAACTTCAAGCAAAACATTTCTATAACCCTAGACGAGATGGAACGACGGTAAGTTCACCTGCTAGCTCCAACTTCTTTATACGTAAACTTTCCCAGTTGAGAGCCTTCCCGATCCCACTCCCACTGCTGCTTCCCTTCCGTCTCCTCCTTCCCTCCCACCGTACTTATACTTTTCAAAATGCCCCAAGTCTTCCACTCTCTTCACTTCTATTCCCTAACATCCAGTCACCAACAGCCACAGACAAAAAGGTAAAAAATTAACACTCATTCTACTCTAAAGTTTGTCCTCTCTAATTAGAAAATAAAAGGCTTCTTTTCCCTCATTAAAGGAATTACTCTTATCACTGGCTTCTGTCAGAACATGAAACCTTTTCTTGACTCAAAAAAGTACCCTCCTTCCTTTCTTTATCTTCTAACCTGAGCCTAGACGAGGTTCTTCTTTCTCAAACCTAACATTCCTAAAGATCTATCTATATATGGTTTTTTAAATATATTTTACGTTCTGGTCTATTGGAATGCTTTTCATCCAAAATCCCAGAAGTGGGTCAGTTCTCTATGCTTCAACACTATTTCAGCCTCTGATTATGATGTTTGTGATAAACTCCCTATCGCTGTAAAGCCTTCTTCCATTGATAGAGATTTTTAAAAATCAAACTTCTACGGAATCTACTTTAGAGTAAATAAGAATATCAAATTTCTACAAATAAAGAGTCTAATATATACCTTACAAAAGAGACCAATGAAAACTATATTAGAACATTTGCCTCACGATTCTCATTCTTCTTCCAATTCAAAAGTTGACTCTGCACTAGAACTGGAAGATGGAAATAGCACTCTCTTATGTGTTTCTGGAGTTATCTGTTCAATTAGGAGAACCAAAAAACTGTTCTCAGGATCTTAAGAACATATACAACCTCACAGGTACTTTTGGCATTCTTAAGCAGTGAGCAGATCCATAGCAGACACAATTCAAGGAAGAGTTAACGATGGATTACTTTAACATCAGAAGAAAGGAGAAACAGCTACTGGGAAGAGCTACACAACCCAAATATATCAGGAGAAGGTTACAAGTCCCATCAGGTATGTGCAGAGATCTACAAACTACAAAGTATACCTAGGCCAGTTAGAGAAAGGAATAAGTGAAGGAGAAGAATACACTGGGAGCAGACAAGAACAGAGAAAATATATGTAATATAGTAATACAAAAATGACTGGGATGTGCCGGCCCTGTGGCATAGCGGTTAAGTGTGCGCGCTCCACTGCTGGCGGCCCGGGGTTCAGATCCTGGGTGCGCACTGATGCACCGCTTGTCAGGCCACACTGTGGCGCCCCCCCCCCCATATAAAAAAAAGTAGAGGAAGATGGGCACAGACGTTAGCCCAGGGCCAGTCTTCCTCAGCAAAAAAAAAAAAAAAAAGGAGGAGGATTGGCATGGATGTTAGCTCAGGGCTGATCTTCCTCACAAAAAAAAACAAAAACAAAGGGGCCGGCCCCGTGACTTGGTGGTTGGGTGCGTGCGCTCTGCTGCTGGTGGCCCGGGTTCGGATCCCGGGCGCACACCGATGCACTGCTTGTTGGGCCATGCTGAGGCCACGTCCCGCGTACAGCTACTAGATGGATGTGCAACTATGACATAACTATCTACTGGGGCTTTGGGGAGAAAAAGGGGAAAAAAAGGAGGAGGATTGGCAACAGATGTTAGCTCAGGGCTGGTCTTCCTCAGCAAAAAAAAAAAGGAGGATTGGCATGGATATTAGCTCAGGGATGATCTTCCTCACACACACAAAAAAACAAAACAAAAACAAAAATGACTGGGAAACACGACTGGCTTTTAGTGGGTAGAAAGAGTAGGGGCAAGGACCCTACAAAGGCACAGGACAGTGCACACAACTAAGAATTTTCCCATCTAAATGCCAATAGCACCCCTTTAAGAAATACTGCCCACATACTAATGGGAAGGATGCTGAAAATTTAATACAAAGGTTTGTACGAACAGTATGTATACTATGCTAATATTTGTACTTTTTAAGAAGCTATTTATATAATAATTATATATACATAAATATAGTCTGGAAGGATATATAAGAAATTGGTAAGAAGGACTGCCTCTGGGAAAGAGGCCAACCAACAGAGGTGTGAAGGATACTCCATTTGTACTGTGAAATTTTTCAGTATGTATTACTGAATATATACATCAGTAAATATGTTACTTTTAAAAACATAAGATTTTACTTTCAAGTCTTGGCTATTTTGAATAACGCTGCAATGAACACAGGGGTGCATGTACCTTTACAAATTGGTGTTTTCAAGTTCTTTGGATAAATACCAGAGGGGAAGGGGGGAGGGAGGAGGGTGAAAGGGATAATTCAGTACATGTGTGTGGTGATGGGTTGTAATTAGTATTTTGGTGGTGAACATGATGTAATCTATGCAGAAATAGAAGTATAATGATGTACACCTGAAATTTTTACAATGTTATAAACCAATGTTACTGCAATAAACAAAAAATTAAAAAAAAAAAGAGTATAATAAAGAGTGAAAGGGAAACACTATAAAAAAAAAAATAAGATTTTAAATTGAGTTGAGATACTGGTCTGTAACTTAATAATACCAGCTCACAACTATCCTATACTTAAGCACCTGCCTTAGCCAAGGAATTACCCCCCAAGTGGTACAAACATAAAAATACCTCTCCCCATATCCAACATCACAGTACAGAATCTTATTCCATCCTTGCTACCAACACACACAAAAAAGACCCTATTTCTCCCACCAGGAATGTCTCTCTTTACCCCTCACCACTAAGAAATTCCTGTCCGCCACACCAGACACATTCTGGGGAATATAAGCAGTATGTACAGTTAATATAGGATGCCACTCCAAACTCACAACCCACCTGTGTACGTTGCTACTGACAGGACTTCATCTGAAACCATAACAGCCTTTACCTATCTTTTCAGCTTGTATCTGGGCCTACTCATTTATCTCTGAACATAAGCTCTGGTCAGCCTCTCATACTCTGAACCTTGCCTAAGTACTCCAACCTGGCCTAACAAGCATCAATGAGATAAGCTTTATCCTCAGGACTCCCAAGAACTAAACACTCCATTTTGATATAAACTGGCCCTTAGCTGTGATCTATAATATATACACCATGTTAATTTTGCCCCCATTTTTATGGCACCCACCTTTTCTTGACTCAACAACGAATTATCTTTTTCTAATACTTGGACTTGCCTTTTAAGTTTCAGATTGTCTTCAGCGAGACTGTTATCCTACAAAAATGTTAAAAGAGTGTGTTTTCAGATAACAAGAAATTTCAAGTTTACAAAAAAGCAGGCGAGCTATACGATCGTGCATTTCTACTCAGCATTTCTTTAGTGATATATAAAAATTATAAGCATGCAACACTGGACCATCTAAAGCCAGTCACTCATTTTACAGACATTCTTATAGAGAGTTTATTATATTTGAAAAAACATATAAATACATTCACAAAATAACCTGTAGTCATTAGAAATAGAAACAACTCCCTGAATTCCTTAAGGGAAATCAAAATGCATTCCTCACTTTGGTAGAAGATATGCTTCCACTGTCTCTACATACATTTGTCAAATTAATTTTCAAAGAGATATACCTACATTTTTAAATTATGTTACTTTTTAAATTATGTCAATTTATGATGCAAAAAGTTTCTATTACTAATCAGCAAACATAAAATTATTAAGATGAAAATTCCTAGGATAAGTTCACATAAATTTGTAAAAAACACAAAATAAGCAACTATAATAATCAAAATACATTTTCTTGGTAAACCAATGCCAAAAACTTGCTCTCTTAAAATGAGTTTACCTGGTTTAAATTACTCAGTCTCACTATTTCATTTTCAGCATCTGTAAAAACAACAATGAATATGACATTAAAATTCTTTAAAATAACAGTAATTACCCCTATATTAAACTCAGAAATGAAACCCAATTAAAATAAAGTGTACTTAAGCACAATTAGCAAGTCCTAGAAGTTCTTAGTGAAATGTATTTTTGTTATTTTTGTATTTCTGTTTTCACTATACCAAATAAATCATAATATAAATGCCAGTTAGAAACTATGTTAGGGCTGGCCCCATGGCTTAGCAGTTAAGTGCGCGCGCTCCACTACTGGCAGCCCAGGTTCGGATCCCAGGCGCGCACCGACGCATCGCTTGTCTGGCCATGCTGAGGCCACGTCCCACATACAGCAACTAGAAGGATGTGCAACTATGACATACAACTATCTACTGGGGCTTTGGGGGGAAAAAAAGAAGGAGGAGGATTGCAATAGATGGTAGCTCAGAGTCGGTCTTCCTCAGCAAAAAGAGGAGGATTAGCAGGGATGTTAGCTCAGGGCTGATCTTCCTCACAAAAAAAAAAGAAAGTAACTATGTTAAAATCCAATACTATGGAATAGTGTAAGAAAGAATTATAATTGTATTCTGGATGAGTCATAAGTTATTGCCTTGATAAAAACATTAAAAACTATGTTTCAAAATGAGTCGATTAGTTTGTGTAGCAGGAAACAGTAAAAGGTCTGAGATTGGGGAAAAAAACTTGAAAACAAGAATGTATATTTATGCCACAAAAATACAATAACCTCTCAATTATCTAAAGTGACTCAGACATGACTACTGATAAAAAGACCATTCGATCTGGTATTATGGATAGATTCACAAATACAAGTGGTTCTAGAAAAACACAAAGACAGAATACCATGAGTTCAGCTGAAGCAATTCATTCACTGTTCATTTAGGTAATACTGAGCATTTACTATGAGGTCAGTTGCTAGACAATTAAGACGGAAAAATTCAGTCCATGCTTGCTCTCAAGGAGCTTACAAATTAGAGAAGACAAACGAGTAAACACACGATTACAGCACAGTGTGACACAGGGAGCACAAGTTGCAACTAGAGCCATAAGGGCAAACGCCTAATCCAGACTTGGGGGTAGGGGGGACAGGGGGGCCAGTGGGGCCAGGGAAACAGCAGCACTAGGTAACTCCCAGTGGATGCAACACCTGCACTGAATAGACTAAGTTAGGCGAAAGAAACAGAAACACTCCACACAGAGAAAGCAGCAAATGCAAAGGTGACAGAGCTGAGACAACATTGCTGCCCTAAGGAGCTACCCAGCAAGTTCAATATGGCTAAAGCTTAGACTGTTAGGAGAATGGGAAGAAACTGAAGAGGCAGGCAGGGACCAGAAGATGAAAGACATTATATGTCCAACTGAGAAGTTTAGACTTTATGCTGAAGTTCACAGGGAGCTAAAAAGTACTTCTGAAAAACCATTCTAGCTGCAGAAAGAAAAAAATTGAAGAAGGAATCATGGAGACCAGAGAATAGTAACAGTTAACATTTTTGTAATGCTTACCGTGGGCTAGACACTGTTCTAAAGAGAACTCTGCAGCTAGCAACTCATAAAATCCTCATTACTACAACGATGAAGAAGACAGTATTATTATCCCAACCATATAGATGAAAAAACCAAAGCATAGAGATGTTAATTAAGTTGCCCAAGGTCAGCCAGTTAGTGATGAAGCTGGATTCTAACCCAGTCATGTTCTTAACCACTGTACTATTCTGCTCCATTAGGAGACTGCTATAGTTAACCAGGCAAAAAGAAATTATGACTGGCTGAAGTTATTCAGTGGCAGTGAAGATGGAAAAAAGGGGAAGGACTAAGGCAGCAGGTTTGTTTTTAAAGCAAATAAACTCATATAGATCACCCAATAGGTTAAATAAATTTATTTTGGAAAGAGCAGGGCTACTTCTTGATTGAAGAAGTCCAATGAGAAAGAAGTCCAGAACCCAGTGCACAGCTTTCCTTTTGCCTTCATGGCAGCTTCCAGGACTGAGGCACCTGTGAGAAACACCTAGAGCTCCTCTGGGATACAATCTTGAAATATCACTGAACTGGAGAAGCCAAGGATGTGGAACCTACAGGACACGCTAGGTGATGACTTCAAATTTTCTGTTTTCGGAGACTGGTAAATGCTACCAACCACCAAGCACGAAAAAGAAGAGTGGGAGGAGGCCATGGTGACTTGACTTTGACCCTAACTTTAATTTGAATTTATAGAGTTGGCCATCCAGGTCAGGAGCTCATGATAAACAACTAGGTGAGGAATACAGATGTGGGGGAGTGACCAGCACACAAGGGCTAGAAACTTCCAGAGCAGAAATGAATGAGTTCATAAAGTCAGAGTTTATATTGTGAGAAGAGGACAAAGTGCAAAACAAAATGCATCTTTTCAGCTGAAGAGCTCCCACTATGTTTTCCTGACACGAATGAATACTGGTGTTTGGCCTATTTTACTTAACACTTATTTTTTGTAACACAGAACACTGGTATGATAACTAAATATCATCTTGAGCATGGAAAATAGTGGAAGACCTATAGCTCTTACCATTCTCAGGTCTGCTTACATACAGGAGATCATTTTGAAAGGGAACAGAGAATTTTGAAGACAGTAGGCTGAATTCCCTAACTGGAGGGTCTGGGCCCTAATGAGTGACTGAAGTATTTGGTTCTGTGTAGTTTAACAGAAATAGACCCATACCTCCTCCCAATGAATGTCTACATAAACATTTCTCAGAAATCCACATGGCCTCCTAAATCGATGAGTTTCATGCAAATACTTAAAGGATGAGGAAGGGAAGCTGAGAGACACCTAGCCAATTCTTAACCCTTTTTAGTAGAAAAATCTTATCATCTATTAATTATCGCACTAATCCAAACCGAACAATTCTACTCAAATTTCACAGTCATTTCCATGAATACTCCATTTCCATAAAGTACTCAGTTATTCAAGTGTTTGTCTCTAAAAACAACTAGTATGCAATGAAACATCAATTAGAAATAAGTTCCAAACATTTTATACCAGACAGTGCTTGTTGCAGTCTGAACACTTCTTCCACTGATGCACTCTGTGGAAGAATTCTTTTCTTTTCTGTCATAGCATCACTTTGCTTCATAGCATAAGGCTGCAATTTACTACATTCCAGTTTCAAGCTTTCACATTCTTCCATTATTTGTCTGTTTTCCACGTTTATTCGTTCTTGTTCCTTCCTCAAAATATCTCTGTCATTTTCTGCAGAAGACAATTTTTTACTTATGTCTTCTATTTTATTCACAAGTTCTTCAATTTTTTTTGTAGACTCTACTTTTTCAGTTTGTAGAACCTGAATAGTTTTTTGCATTTCATGGACTTTAGAGTGATCAGTTACTGCAATTCCTGAGCCACCTAGAACATAAACATAAAATCAAGGACATCAAATGTCAAGTACCAAGAGATAAACAGCTTGCCATATACAACTAAGAGATTTACTAGACTCCAGAACTTGGAAGGCTTAAAAAGAAAAGTTACACTGTATGATCTCACTCATATGTGGAATATAAACCAACACATGGACAGAGAAAACTGGACTGTGGTTACCAGGGGCAGTGGGGGTGCGGCGTGGGCACAAGGGGTGAAGGGAGTCATATATATGGTGATGGACAAACAAAAATGTACAACCCAAAAATTTCACAATGTTAGAAACCATTAAAACATCAATTAAAAAAAAAAAAAAAGAAAAGTTACAACAATGAGGTAACACTACACTCCTTATTAGAACAGCCAAAATCCAGAACACTGACACCACCAAATGCTGGTGAGGATGTGGAGCAACGGGAATTCTCATTCACTGCTGGTGGGAATACAAAATGGTACAGCCACTTGGAAGACAGTTTAGTGATTTCTTACAAAACTAAATATACTCTTATCATATGATCCAGCAATCATACTCCTTGGTATTTACCCAAAGGAGTTGAAAACTCACAGCCACACAAAAACCTGAACAAGGATGTTTATAGCAGCTTTACTTATAATTGCCAAAACCTGGAAGCAACCAAGATGTCCTTCAGAAGGTGAATGAATAAAAAAACTGTGGTTTATCCAGACAATTGAATGTTATTCAGTGAAAAAAAGAAATGAGCTATCAAGCCATGAAAAAACATGGAGGAAACTTAAATGCATATTACAAAGTGAAAGAAGCCAATCTGAAAAGGCTACATATTGTATGATTCCAACTATATGACAATTTTGGAAAAGGCAAAACATGGAGACCATAAAAAGATCAGTGGTTGTGGGGATGAAGGGTGGATGAACAGGCAGAGCACAGAGGATTTTTAGGACAGTGAAAATACTCTGTATGATATGATAATGATGGAGACGTGTCATTATACATTTTTCCAAATCCATAAAATGTACAACATCAAGAGTGAACCCTAAAGTAAACTATGGACTTTGGGTGATTATGATGTATCCTTGTAGGTTCATCCTTGGTAAAAAATGTACCATTCTGATGAGTAATGTTGATGGGGAGGCTATGCATGTGGGGGAGTAAGAGGTATAAGGGAAATCTCTGTATTTTCTCAACTTTGTTGTAAACCTAAAACTGCTTTAAACAAATAAATACGAACATAAAATTAAAAAAAAAATTTTAAAGCTTAATTATTACAATAAGCAAAGCATTTTTAAATAAATAGTTGAGGAAAGATATTATTTGAATCAAATACTTTTTTGTATTTAGCCTAGGTATCCAAGTTTGAAAGAAAGTGAAAATACACCAAACAATGCAAAAAAATCTCTGTATTATAACTATGTACCACAAAGGCAAAAGGACCTTTCCATTTTTGCAGAATCTTGACAACAGTGGCGCCAGTGCAAATTTCTGGCAGATGAGCAGAACTAGTCATTTACTCATTCTTTAGAAGCTAGTCCAAGTTTACATCAGTCTCCTAGTCTTACAGTGCTAGGTTTGTCATTTAATTATGTCACCTAATTTGTTAAATTAATGAAATTAATAACCTTGTTGTAACAGATTTTCCAGTTCTTCAATTCGTTCTTCATAGTCAGTTAATTCTTCTCGATGCCGACGAGTTATTTCTGTCAATTTCTGTTGATGTGCATTCTGCAATACTGACATTTCATGTTGATGGTCATCAATTTCCTGACTTCGGTTCTGCTTAAGTTCCTTAAAAAATAAAAACAAAGTTAACCACGTGTATAATCAAGAATTTACTTAAGCTATTTCATTGTTGTCCAAAACTCCGTTATTGTTAGCACAATTCTCTGAACAGGCTAAGGCTGAAAAGAATTTAAACACAGGCCCAAAATTTGGACAATTCTGAAAGACGCCACCCTTTCCTTTCTTGGGCCTTCAAAACAGTTTTTCTACTTTTAACGAGGGAACACCAACAAGAAAAAACTGAAACAAAAAGTAAGCAAAAATATCTTTGTTCCTTAGTATTTGTGACCATGAACTTCTCCTGCTAATGACATATTCCCCAATACGAGTGTCAACCTTCTGGCCAATCTGTACCTGTTGTTCTATTACCTCTGTCCTCTCACTCAGCCTTTCCTCTACCAGTCTCGATGGGACTCTCTTAAACTGTCAACCAAGGTGCCTTGCTACTCCAGTTGAGACCATGAATCTCTCTCCTAGGAACCTGGATCTTGAGCTGAGTCCCTCAAAGAGAGAAACGGGGTGGACCAGAAGCATTAGCTGTGCCGTGAAGAGTCCGTCCACTGCGTCCCACGGCCTAGATCCCTGACGCTGTTCCCCTTCCTGTCCTTCCTGAGGTCAAAACTCTTCCTTCAATCCTGTGGACAGACTACCCTGGGTCCTTCCAGTCAATCCTTTTTTGCTTTACTTAGCCAGAGATGGTTTTTGTTGCTTGTAACCAAGAATCCTAACCTATAAAAAATTAGCTTCTATTTCCTGAGAAGACAAGGGAAGTTATTCTTTAATCCTATGCACTTACTTTTGCATCAGCACTTGGCAAGGAGCTTTACATTTAAACCTCAAAACTATCCTACAACAGGGTATCATGATGATATCTACTTTTCTGATGATAAAATGGAAGCTTGTAAAGGTTAAGTAACTTGCCCAAAGTAGCACAGCTGGTAAATAGCAGAGCCAGGATTCAGACCAGATCTAACTCAGGAACCCACCCACATTAGTAGTATAATAATAGTAAAACCAAAAACTAAAAATTCTATACCTGACAATAATTTACACACTAAAAACAATTCACCGCCATGATAAATATATGTAACTAAGACTTTTCTTGAAGGAAATAATTGACACAAACTAGCAAAATTCCACCAGCAAGGGAAAATAATTATTTACAATGAATATTAGCATTTTATTTTGTTAACCTTTAACCCTAAACCTTGAAACTTCAGCAACTTTGGGATTTTGTTTTAATAAAGACTGTTTTACGAGCTACAAGAAAAAATAGAGACTAATGAAATATAAACTACCTAATAAATAAATATTCAAAACCAAATGATTTTGGAGAGATATTTTTATATAGCTTACTTGACAAAAAGAACAAAGAAGATACAAAACAATAAAAAGAAACAAATATCATAATCTATATAATGGCTTTTATAACTGAGCCTTTTATTAATTTAGGCTTATACTTTTAATAAGCAATTTTAGATGTATAACAGCCATTGTTCCAACAATCTGCCTTACCTTAATGATATTCTGCAGTTTGTAGATTTCATTTTGATCAAAGCTATTTGATCCTTGTGCTTTAGAAGTCTAGATCAAAAAAACAGAATTAGAAAATAATTATTTTGCTTTTCTTATAAAAGAGAAAGTCACAAACTAACTCTATTAAAAGATCCTTTTCAGAAAAGGGGCATTTTCCAGACAAATTCTGATTAAAGAATGCCAAGTACCTTTTAAAGAACCTAGTCTAATAGTAAGTAATACACAATAAATAAAAGATACCATTCAAGAGTTTTGTTAACTGATTAGGGAGACAACACTTTCATAAAATAAGAAGGAAAACACCGCAGGCTATTTCATTTAGCTTAACAAAACATAAATTTGATGATAATCAAGCAGCTTCCTAAACGGAAATTTCTAAAATGGAAAGTTACCCAATACCAATGCTAATAATAACCCAGTAAAAATCTTTTTTAAATGATTTTATCCAGAAGATCTCCATCCCAATACAGAATAACCTTTGGTTTGACAAGTGAATAAAAGAACTTTTGGATTCTTCTCCTCATTCAAAGCTGTATATTGTTCATTTACCTTTATTAACATTTACTACACAGTGCGTTTTGCTGTTAGTGTCACTGAGTAGATTCTGACTCCTAGCCACTCTGCGGACAGCAGAGCAGAACCCTGCCCGGTCTTTTTGCGCCACCCTCCCACCTTCCGGCCTATCTCAGACAATGCTTTGCTGCTATTCACAGGGTTTTCATGGCCAATTTTTTCGGAAGTGGGTGGCCAGGTCCTTTTTCCTAGTCTGTCCTAGTCTGGAATCTCCACTGAAACCTGTCCACCATGGGTGACTCTGCTGGTATTTGAAATACTGGAGGCATAGTTTTCAGCATCACAGCAACACACAGCCACCACAGCATGACAACTGACAGACAGGTGGTGTGGTTCTCTGAGTGGGAAACAAACCCGGGCCATGGCAGTGAGAATGCCGAATCTTAACCACTAGACCACCAGGGCCGGCCACACAATGTGTTAAGGAACCAAAATGGATGAAAAACGGAACACAGTATAATGGAAAGAACACAGGATTTGGAGTTGAAAGACATGTGTCTGAATCACAACTTAATCACTGTGACAGTGACTATGTTACTTAAACTTTACTTTGCTTATCTGCAAAACAGAGGTAATAAATACCTCCCACAGTTATTAAGGATAATGTAGTCTATACTCCGATAATATATGTGGAAACATCTTATAAAGTATAATACAAATATTAATTTTTCTTGTGCCTTGCTAGAAAATTAAGTCCCCTGAAAGGTCCCAATTATGTCTTTTTTACCTTTATATCCCAGTACTGGTCTGTCATACAGTAGGCATTCAAGATATGCTGAAAATCCATTTCTTCTCTGTGAAATCTTACCCTAACTAATGTTTCTTGAAATGTGTTCCTCAGATTATCAGAATCACCTGGGGTATTTATTTGTTTGAATGCAGTTTCCAATACCCTAAAATAGGCTACAAAATCCTAATCTCTGAGGGTAGGACCGGCTATTTAGAATATTATCAAGTACCCTAGGTTATTCTTAAAAATACAAAGTTAAAGAACTACTACGTTTTAGAGATAGGATATCCTCTCTAAGGTTTATTTTGGGTATTGGGAAAACCCAGAAACTAGAAACTTGGGAAGCAAGGAGGTCATTTTAATTGGGAGGATTTCTCCCTTACCTTAGATTACAATCACAAAAGATAGCAAATAATCTCTTTACTTATATATTTTATTTTTCTCTAAATTAAATCCACATGAACAATGTTCCTGTTATTTTGGGTCTCATGTCTATTGACATTGTCATAGACATAAACTCTGATATGTAAGACAAAAAAGTGTTCTCTGGAAGAAAGTTTACAGCCCCAAATAGCGAGGGTTTAATTTCTGATGCACGAGAAACAACACAAAATAGTTTAACATATTTTATAATACCTGTTACCAGATTTTCATTTTGCATATAACTAATGAAAACAGGAACCTCAGACAACATCTGAGCAAGTAGTTTCTTTTTGTGTGTGTGTGAGGAAGATCAGCCCTGAGCTAACATCCATGCCAATCCTCCTCTTTTTGCTGAGGAAGACTGGCCCTGGGCTCACATCCGTGCCCATCTTCCTCCACTTTATATGGGACGCCGCCACAGCATGGCCTGACAAGCGGTACATAGGGTACGCGCCCGGCATCCGAACCGGGGCCAGCAGCAGCAGAGCACGTGCACTTAACTGCTACGTCACGGGGCCGGCGCTAAGCAAGTAGATTCAAATTTGGTGCCCTGGAGACCTGGTTTCCACCAAAGAGGCCTCAGGAACTCTAGCAGCAACTCCATTTTCATTTTCTGTAAGCCCTGGGCTTGTAACTTTTTATTTTAAAACATTGTTCTGTTGCTTTAAATTTTTCTGAAAATTTCTTCCAAATGTTATACAGAAGGGGAAACTGAGGCTGAGAGAATGATAACCTGACTAAAATCACTTAGAAAGTCACTCGCAGAACTAAAATTTGAATACAGGTTTTCCATTTCCTAGTCCAGGGTTCTTTCTGATACCAAAAGCTCCACACACAGCACCGGTATTTTCACTCACTCATAGTTTTCAAACACTTGAGAAAATTTTACCTACCTGAGCAATATGCCTCCAATGGCCAACTTCAGACTCAAGTCTTGAAACTTCATTTGATAATCTGTTTATTTCTTGTTGTGATGAAATTATGTCACCAAAGTCCATGTCATCGTCATGGAAAGCTGAAGCATGATGGCTGATACCATAGCCGAATGCAGATGATGCAGTGGTTGCGGGTACACTGCCAGCTCCTGAACTTACTAACTGAGCAGCTGACTGCAGCTTCAGCAACTGGTCCTGTAGTGCAATCTGTCTTGCTTTGAGATGGCTGATTTCTACCTATATATTTATATTCCATATTTTAGAGAAGGTGTTTTAAAATAACCATATCAATCTTTTTATAGATTCATCATGTTAAAAGTTATAATAATTTGTTTAAGATTATCCAATGATAGTACTCTATCAACTGAATCCAAGTCTTCTATAACATCCCGACTATAACATTTTTATTTAAAAAACAAACATGGGGGCCGGCCCCGTGGCTTAGCGGTTAAGTGCGTGCCCTCCGCTGCTGGCGGCCCGGGTTCGGATCCTGGGCGTGCACCAACGCACCGCTTCTCCCGCCATGCTGAGGTCGCGTCCCACGTACAGCAACTAGAAGGATGTACAGCTATGACATACAACTATCTACTGGGGCTTTGGGGGCAAAAATAAATAAATAAAATCTTTAAAAAATAAAAAATAAAAAAAATAAAAAAATAAAAAACAAACATGGTTACCATAGTTAAGGCACAGATAATGTTTCAAATAGTATGAAGATCAGAATTTCACTTATCTGTTAACTAAAGCAATGAATTTCTCAGTTAATCATGCGTTTACTACCTTCTATGTATCAGGTAGTATAGACAATTTCTTAGGGTTCTGTATGTGATTATCGAACCTCAAATGATGAGAAAACGAAAGCTGTGTCAGTCTATGCATTGGAAAGTTTCCTTAGAATGTCTGTTGGAAGAGTCTTATCTAACTGATTATGGCTGGATTTAGGCCAAAATGCACCATGAGTCAGAGGTAACTTTGTATTGGCCGGCACAACACAGCTGGAAGGATGCTTTGATTTATTCATTCAATCTTCTCGGATAACACAGTGAGCCCATGTTTATTAGCCCATGAGTCCTGAAAGGAAATCACGCACTGAGAGGCCTTGGCTTTAGCCTTGGTAAAGAGCAGCCAGTGAAAATCTGACTCTACTCAGGGAGAGAAGAGTATAAAAATTCTGAAACCCTGAGCAAAGTTTTGACTGAAGACTGGCAATACCAAGTCACCGTCCAAAAGAAGCTATGAACACAGGACTTACCATAATGCCACACCCATTCTGAGTGACAGATTACTTAAAGCATAAAAGTGAGTAAGCTAGAGAGACGAAATAAGCTTTCTGTAAAATGCTCAAACTAATCCAGAAGACATCCTGCCACAACTGAGGAAAATCTGATACTGAGGAGACAGCCAACAAGTGACAGTATATCTGCATGTGTAACGTCAAGCAATTAGACGAACAAAAACCAAACACAATTATGTCAAATGTCACAACAAACAGGTTTTTCATATCAGAGGCCCTTCTCTAATGGAGATTTATAGTAGTGTACAAGTTTCATTCATTTTCCCATAAATGATATGAAGCAGATTGCATCTTTGGGGAACATGAACATCACAATGAGGGCAGTAAATAGATTCAGAAAATAGCAGATCTAAAGAATATTCATATATTATCTTTCATTCTAGTAAAAAGTACTGAAATCCACAATTTTTTCAAATGTAGCTGTAATACAAAGAAAGTTCTCATTATACAACAGACATAAGTTGTAGAGTTAAAAAGTGCAAGCTCTAATAACAAAGAGGCATTTCTAAACTTGAATGCTTAATTTGCCCTCCAATATCCATAGTTAAGTAGAACAGAAAATGCCAACATTTTCCAGAGTAGTATTTTCAACTAGGATGTGTTTAGCATCAGAATCATCTAGGGAGTTTTGGAAAAATACCAATATAAGGTCCTCCTCCCAATACAGTAAATCAGAATCTCCTGGAGTCATGACATGAGCATGTGTGTTTTTGTTAAAGTGTCACTTAAGATTCAGCTGTAACCCCCCGGGTAGGAACTACTGCTCTATTGTAACATCTGTAAGTCAGTGCTGCTCAAAGTGTGGCCCGTGGACTGATGCCAGGAATGTCTCCTACCAGTCCATGACAAGATAAGTACAGAAATTGAAAGAGGAAGGCTTAAAGACTTCTAAAGCAATTTGACAGAGTACTTTTATATCTGTTGAACCTTAAAAAAAACAGTGGGCTTTTAAGTTTAATTTGAACTTGTAACTTTGGTTTTTTAGGTTCATTTTATTTTTGTAGTAATTCATTTTTATTGTATTTTATGAAATCAATTCCCAACAGATTGGAAACTTCAGCTCTTCTTTAAATGTTTGTATTTATCTTTAATGTGGTTTACTTTTATTTTTCATCTTAGTATGTCATTAAAGGAAGTAGAAATCAATGTATCTAAATTTTAAAAACCCAAATATGAAGTTATGGTAGAAATGAACATTTAATCAACAAGCTGAAGAACACCCAAATGGATAATAAAACAAGAAATAGTTCAATTAAATAGAAGTATTTACTGAATTCCACTTACGTACTAAACAAAAGAGAATTCAGCAACAGAATGAAACATAGGGACACAGCCTACATTTTAAGAATTCATAACAACATCGGTTAAATTATATAATATCTATTACCAGCACTGCAAAGATAAGCCAATTCCCAAATAACCATTTCTATCAAACTAAAGGGGAAAAAATTTATAGAACAGTGTAAGTCTACTATAAAATACTTAATATTCTGTTTTTCCCTGGAAAATCAAGTAAATGCCACTATAACACATACTAACACTTGTAGTTAAAATCATTTTTTAAAAAATAAATGTCATTAGTAACAATCCACTGATTTAAAACAATTTTAGGTACAGATAAAAAATTAGGTTTCATAAAATCAGAAATTATAAGCAACAGATGCCTGAAGATATTTTATACAAAGACTTTTCTTCTTTTGGATAGTAGAAATTAAACTCCACAAAGGTTAGTTTATGTAATATAAACTTAATAGAAAAGCTTACAGAGTTCTTGTTAAATTAGTAATATCAAACTGAGTTGGGAATTATTAACTTCAACACACTTTCAATATTTTTATGGATCTAAATATAACTCTTAAAAACTTTCCTAATACATTACAGTGAAATGAATATGAAGTAACTGTAATAATCTTTACCTCTTTCTGTTGTAGTTGATGTCGATAACTTGCAGATTGCTGCTTTATTTGAAGTTCTGATGCTTCATGCTTCTCTTCTAGATCAGTACAAAGCTTTTTAAGCCTCTCATTCTAGAAGCAAAGAAAAAAGTATTTTCAACAAAAAGACTGAAAGTTAAGATGTTACTAACAGTTACGTGCATGGCATTATGAAAAACATATTGCTTCCCACAATAAAAGATGTATATAGAAGGTCTCAGACAGAATTCTGGCCTTTAAAATACATTTTCAATTAACGTTACAAATGCAATAAGCATGTTTATAAAGATTATGCATAATTCTGAACCAAAGTAAAAAAAAAACTTGCTCAGTTTGATTTTCTGCTAAGAAAAAGCCCCTGATCAATGTTTTCCCCATCTCTGTAAACCCAGTGTCTAGCATACAGTAGGCAATGTCTGGTAAATATATGAACTAGATTCCATGTTTGAACTTTTGTTTTCTCCCCAACAGTAGAACTTTTCAAAAAAATCTTTCTAAAAAAGACTTCTGGGTGAAGTACAAGTAGGAGGCCAAAGCCTCAGATTCCTTGTCTGCCTGAACCCCAGGCTCCTGAGGCACTTCTGAACAATACAATTTGAAAACCACTACTAAAACTCAGTTTGAAAAACTACAATTAGAAGTACACAAAATATTCTAAGTATAATTCAATGAATCTAGACATCACAGTCCTTTAAGATGTTGGAAAATACGAAAAAAAATTACTTAAATTTTATGAACCTAATTATCTTAACCATTTATCATTCTTTGACATTTGAATGAATAAGGATATAATGGACCAATAGAAATGGACACTAAAACTTTCTGCAAAAAGGAACTTACAAATTATTACAGATAATTTACTAAGAATTCCACTAACATATCTACAAACACAGTTTAACAATGATAACTCAGAACAGGGAAGACTGATGGTGGGAAAGAAAGCTCCCGCTAGAAGGTGAAGACTTCTTCACTTTAAGGATGTCATCTGTTTTCTTCTTTTGCTGTCAGTACCCACAAGTTGATTCCCACTCCTAGCAACCCTGGGAACAGCAGAGGAGAACCTGCCCAGTATTTCTGCGCCCTCCTCTTAGTTTTCAGCATCACAGCAACATGCAGCCACCACAGTATGACAACCAACAGACTGGTGGTGTGGTGCCCTGATCAGGAAACGAACCCAGGCCACTCTTAACCACTAGACCACCAGGGCTGGCCTGTTTTCTTCTTAGATTCTAGGAATTTCTTATATCAACAGATGTGAAAATTATGACCCAAGGAGATTATATGAATTTCCAGATAAAATCAATGGAGTAAATTAAAAGAAAATATTACAACATACACAATCCTAGTTTGGGAGTCTATCTTCTGAAATCTAACACAGACCTTGGTTATCTTGAAGAAATAAGAAGAAGAAACAGGACCAGTGGTCAAACAACTAATTACTTTCCATTCTACTGGCTGCATTTGCATGATTTTCTGTGAGCTGCTAACATGAAAAACAGCATACATAATTGAAGCAATATACTGAAGTCAAAACCTAGTCATAAAAGTCCACTCTAGGCTTTCTCACATAAAAATACTTAAGGCTATTTGTTCAAATCTGATTAATAGCTAGAATTCAAAAACTTCGAAGTTGGCCAATACCTAAATGGTTGTCTCCCCTCATCTCCCTAGCCACAGAGAGTCAGAATGGTTGAAAAGCACATGAAGGACAGACTCTCTTCATGTGGCTGACCCATAACATACCAGGAGTTGTCAGTGGCCATATTTTCTATTATGTGGAATATAGAGCAGAAGGGGCTGGTCTGAAAGGAGAAAAAAATAAACAAACAAAAGAACAGAGAGGAGTAAAAATGAGAGACAGATTCCTGATGCCCTCCAGTTCAGGAGGTAGCCCCTTCCTAAAGACTGGCTACAATTCCCACTCTCGGAATTCATGAGATACTCATATCCTTAAATTATTCCATCCTGCTTAACCCTTGTTATACCATAAAGGTCTAGTGGAACTAATTTTAGTCTGTGAGTTTCTTTTTTGAGCAGTCCTAACTATCTGTAAGGATTGATATTTATGACTTTTATTCTTTCTTAGAGGTCTTCCAACAGAGAAAATTTATTTTTCTAATAGAATAAAACTCTTTCTATCTTGCAATTACCATAAGGGTACACTGGACCCTTTTATAAATCTAAGAATAATCACGGGATCGTAATGATCTTGTTTTTCCTGTATCTTAAAACATTTCAAAACAATTAAAAATTGAAACATTCTGCTGTTTTATCATTCCAAGAATAATTTTATCATTATTCATCAATTATTCCCAACTATGCTAAAGAGACTTAAACAATAAAAAAACGGAAGACTGATGAAATCACCTAGAATGATGCAATAGTGAAATAACCAGTTTTCTGACTGCATTGCCCATGCTATTGCCATAATCTTTTAAAAAGGAAAAAGCAATCTGGAGACACCATCTTTGTAGCTTTTTCCTTCTTTTATTGAACACAGTTGAAAATTCAGAATTTTCATTTTTCAACAAACAGAAGAAAACTGACAGAGGAAAATATTTCACAACTGTTAGATGACTAAGAAGATAAATGCAGAGAGACAGAAAACAGTACTCTAGAGCCTAATGTTTATGGTGAGACTGAGTATAGAAGGAAAATCTCAGACAAGTCTTCAAAGAACAATATCCTAGACAAATTTTCTCAAACTCAAGAATTGATGAGTGAACAATATATTTCTAAGAACAAAAAGGAAATATGGTGTTCTCATCAAGTTAGTCATTCAATAAGAAAAGATTTTATCTCACAATAATTTGTGACAGGGACCTGAACCATTCCACTTTGCTAAATGGATATGTGACAGTATTCTTTCATTATACATGATATCCATACACCAACATTTACTTGATATAGTTCATACATGGACAAATGCTGAAGGCAGGTGTGTATACAAAGGTGACTGAGAGGTAACAGATGACATAAAAACAAAAAAAATCAGTGTAGTGATCATTCTGATTGGTATTTATAAATCTAAGAATAAAAATGCTTTTTAATTATGGAGCAAAGATGACAGCCATTGTCTCTCCAACAAAATCATGAGCCCTCAAAGTTTTCAAAAGTATTGGTTATAACAACACAGTCAAGAAAAAGAACCAGAAGTAATGAAAAGCTAAAACCTACTACGGATAATTGAAATCTGGAATCAGTATTTACAAGATAAGATACATTCCAGTTCATGCATAAGAGTTAATGAGCAGTTAACTGCATTCAGAGAACGTTGCCTATTTTGAGTATATATGTTTTCAACACTAGAAACATATGGAATAAAAATCTGGATTTGCTATATATAAGTTCTTATTAAAATTTCTCAAGTTTTTCACTATCACTTTATTCTTCCGTAAATTATTTGTAAATTATTTAATATAAAAAAAGTAAGAGTCCACTGGATCCAGATGGTAAACGTGATGAGTATTTTTCTTGGCATAGAGGGTTAAATTAGCTCAGGTTAGTTGCTGTTACTTGCAACTGAAGAAACCTAACTAATTCAGTCAGCGTCAAATATTAACATCTGTAAACAAATCTAATTTCCTCTGAAAAACACACTGCCCTCTATCTCTAGTAAAACTTTCTAAATAGAATTTCATATTGTAAGTTTCCTGACGACTTCAATCACATCTTCACCTTATTCTCTTATTGCACAGTCACATAAGGGGTTAGGGTATGAAGTGCTTATGTGCTGACGTAAGGCAAGAATCATGTATAGTCAAAATCATCTAAGGCGAGCATCATGTATAGTCAAAATCATCTCAGAAAATAAAGCCCTTGGGAAGTCCGTCTGTTTTCCTCTAGTATTTGAGTAGCTCATGCTACTCTGAATAAGCACCAAATGAGGAAGCTAGCTTTCATTTGGGGATGTATTATACCAAAAATAAATATTTCTAAACACTGGAATCATACTTGCCATTGTCCAATGCTAACACTCTGAGAGAGATTAGAATTGAGATCAACAGAGTGGCAGAAGATTTCTATCTCCTTTCTCAAGCTCAATACAGAGCAGACATTCATTAAGCAGGGCAACCCTATTTACCTTCCCCTCCAAATGTACACTGGCAAATGTACCTAAATTAATGCCACTACACACAGCTCTGCCATTTAATTTTTCTGGGTGGGCCTGTACTAATGAGTGCTTTCTCAAGGGTTTCTTTAGAGACTAAAGAAGCTACTAAGTTCGTCTGTCACTAAAGCACCTACTTATTAGGTAATTACAGCTAAGGTCTCTTAAGTGCCACCAAATTGCCATCTTCTATTGAGGCAGAATACTACTGTAGTTCCTCTCGAGAGGTCCCTCTACTTTCACCATGGTAAAACCAGACTAGATTCAATAATGTTTATTGTCAGTAAATATTTTCTTAGATTTATATTCAATTTTCTCTTTTTATGGGCTTAGCATAAAGGAGAACATGCTTTCCACAGTCCCCTGAGAATATCTTTTGCTGAAATACTATTAAGTGTTCCCTCACTATTCTTATCCAAAGGCTAAATAGTTGAGTGTCTTTAGTACTTTACAATAGATCCCACTTTAAATCCTTTCCTTTTCTTTACGGCTTTCCTTTGAACCCTTTCCAAGTTTTCCCCATCCTTATTAAGTACAATGTCCAGAGCCAGTCACCATGAGGCACTGACTAATAATGAAAAAAACGATAAAATTAATTTCCTATTCCTATATTCTTAACTTCTTTGTATACAAATATCATATTTTTTTTAATGTTAGGGAATTAAAAACCTCTAGATTAATCAGAATTGCATTCTTCACACCATACTTAAATAAATGTACTATTGCAATTTAGCACACTGTTAGAACAGTAAATCTTTGCTAATGATAAATTGTTGCCACTATTACTTCTCCATTTGGCAGCTTTCCTACTTTCAGCATATAGAAGCAGAGATGGGAATATTAAATAGCAAAGTGCAGTAACACGTAAACATATTCTTCATCTAAAGGAAGACGATAATGCTTAAAAAACTGACATAAAGGGGAAGAGATAAAAAGTGGTAAGCAGTGCATTAAAAAGAGAGGACTGAAATAAAGTATGAATAACTTTCAGGACTGCAAAAAAGAAAAATCTAAGTTCAATAGTAGTCTTTAATTTTCCTTACCTCTGATCTTAAGATTGCATGAATGGCTTCAATTTCCTTTCTCCTAGAATTAGGTAATTCTGCTACGAAAGAAACAGCATATACTGAATATATGATCAACATCATGTGAAGTAATTAACAGGCATTTTAAGGAAAATATATTTCACTGAGCTTTAAACAGAATGGTATGCTGATCTGAGAACAAATTCAGAAGACAAGTATCACTTGATTTTTATCACAACTCTCTATTGCCACAAATGTTCTTTATTGCCATATAAGTAATTCTTTTTGTCTATCTTCTACATTCTAGGATGTCTATCTTTACCCCTGGAAGTATTCATTAAAATTTTGTTATGGAAAATCAAGTTTTACAAATTAAATCCCTCTCTGTTGGCTTAGAATGAAACTTACGCAACTGGGGTTTAAGACTTTATTTCTAACTTCTGCTCCCAATTTGTCGGAAGTGCCATCAAGTCAATTCCATCTCCTAGCAACCTTGTATACGGCAGAGCAGAACCCTTCCCCATCTTTTTGCACCATCCTCACACCGGAGCTATATCAGAGAGTGCTCCGCTGCTATTCATAGGGTTTTCATGGCCAATTTTTTGAAAGTGGGTGGCCAGGTCCTTCTTCCCAGTCTGTCTTGGTCTGGAAGCTCTGCTGAAACCTGTCCACCATGGGTGATCCTGCTGGTATTTGAAATAACCAGTGGCACAGCTTCCAGCATCACAGAAACACACAGCCGCCACAGTATGACAACCAACAGATCTGCTCCCCATACTATCAAATAATTAATGACCTATAAACAAAGAATGAAAATGCACCAAAAGAACACTTATTTCAAGTAACATGGACACAATATATTTAAAATGGGTAATGAGCTCAGTCTGGTTTTGTACATTTTCATTTAAAAGGAGAGTCAGAGGCCAGCACTGCCAAAATGGCACTGTTGATGGTGCCAGAATCTCATCATCATCCACAGTTATTTTTTTCTAATTACTAGTATTTTTCATCACAGCACTTTAATACTATAAAAATAACTTCTCTGAATTACAGTTTAAATCAAAAGAAAATACAAATGGCATCCAATAACAACAGTGACAAACCCGCTCTTCTTGTTTTGAAAACCACCAGGTAGGGTTGCTTCTGTGGTTGTTTATACATCTTGCTTGAAACTCTGGAAAGACTGTCTAATTGCTACTCAGACGAGAACAAATTATAACCTAATCTGTTTAGGAAGGTAATTGTTAGAAGCAGCAATTGTTTCAAAGAGGGATTAAAAAAAAGGTTTATGTAGACTTCCCCCACTCACCCCCCCAAAAAATCCTGGCCTTTTTAAGAATAAAGGGAAGATGTTATGCAAACCAAAAAATTCTTAACGAGGGAAAACAAAAATAACAGCTACCGTTTATTAATGCGTACTATTTGCTAGGCACAGTGCTAGGCATTTTACACTTATGATTTCATTTAATATTCCCAACCTCATGGTAGGTATGATTATCTCTATGTAACAGATAAGCAAACTCCGCTTTTTAGAGGTTAGGCATTTAATAATTTGCCAAAGATCCCACAATTTGTAATGCATGGAAGTGTAATTTCAATTCATGTCTGATTTAAAAGCCCAAGCTCCTAACCTTGAAGAAATCAATAGAGTGTCTGGTAGAATAGCAACTTTCTCATATTGTAAACATGGATGATTTTCAAGCTGTACCAACAGTGCTATTTTGGAACTGCTATCTTGTTCACTGCTGGCACAGGATAGACACTCAATAAATACTTGTTGAATGAATAAATGAACTATACTCTGACCCTATTTTTAAATGATTTACAAAATCAATAAATTAGGTGTTAAGCAAGTCCCATTTTAACACAAAGGCAAAACAATAAAAGCATTAAGCAACTTTGCAGATTTTTAATCACTCAGCAAAATTTTTTCTGAGCACCTACTATGTAGCAAGAAAGATGCCACATACTGGTAATATAAAGATAAATAAAATACAGTCCCTACCCTGGGCATCAAGGGAAGAGAGAAATTATAACTCCACATGGTAAGTGTTGTTAGAAAGAGATCCACAAGGTTCTGTTACAACAGAGCTCACTGCATCAACTCAATCTGCCACGGAGTGAGAATGGTTTCACCGAGTACTTGACATGTGAGCAGGGTCGTACAGGAAAAATTGTCTTCTGGGTACAGGAAGGTAGAGGAGCAAATAGAAAAAGAAGGGCTTTCCATGCAGAGGCTTGGAGTTGTAGGTACCTCACAAAACTCCATGTGGCAGAAGCTCTGGGTGCAAGCCTGCATGTGTATGTTAATGTGCATATGTGTGGCAAGTGGGACAGAAGGGGAGGGAACAGGAGGTAAGACTGGAAACGGTAGGTTGAACCCAGAGAGGACAGGTTTCTGGTCTCCCCAAACTAAGAGGTTTGGACTTTATCCCGTAAGTAACAGTCAACAGATTTTAAAGCACACTTGTTTGCAGAAATGTAACTGGCAACACAACAGGAAATGGAGTGGAGTAGGGAGATATGGGCAACAGGACCTGAAAGAGAAACAGTGCACGGGAGACATAATGGGGGTCTGAACTAAAGAAGGAGGAGTGAAAAGGAAAGACAACATAAGAAACAATTCTGGCACAGGATGAATAAGATTTGGTGACCAATTTGGTGAAGTAGGAGATGAAAAAGAAAAAGGCAAAACAAAGATGACAAAGACTTCTAGTTTCGGAGATCGGGGAGATAGTGAAACCATTAAGACTGAGAATACAGCAGCACATTTAGAGAAAAGAACAAAATGAATTCCACCTAAAGCGTGCAGGACCTCCAGATTGGAGGAAGCATATTTTCTGGCTAAGGGTCAAAGGACTAGCCAACTGTTTTCCCCCTATGTAGGACACAAGAAGAGACTAGTCCTTTCCCCTGGTATCCAGCCCTTCACTGCTTCTATTTGCCCTCAAGGTCACATGACCCTCTCCTGGACACAGGAAGAATTTCTTTTACTCCCATCACCAACCTGTCCTATCTGATGTACCTCCCTCCCAAGGGGTAGACCAAGCAGCAAAATGGATTTCAGCAGCTCCCCAATCTTCCTCTCTTCTAAAGAGACCCCACAGAAATCCTAATATTGTCTTTTTATCAAACTATCTTTCTCTATTTCAACCAAATAAATACAAAGGCTCAGTTAAATAAGGATAAAAAAATTAAACCAGAATGCTAATTTATTAATTTATAAGAAATAAAAATAAGCAGTTCCTTCCTGGCAAAGGAACTGTTCTCATCCAAAAGTCCAGCCTTCATCTCTCTGGAAGCAGACCTAGATGGAAATTCAAGAACTCTTTTGATCTAAATACTGCTTGCTGAAAGAAATATCAAGAAAATAAAATAGTAATTAACTTAACCATCGATTACCATGTAACTCTGGGTCACTATTCATTAGTAAAACAAAATGAGGACTGCAAAAATGAGCGAAGGTTGCTAAGGACAACCAAAGAAGAGGGTATCTTCCTTGTTCTACCGTCAAAAAATGAGAGGAATGGGCAATCAGGCACAAAAAGACATTTTCAGCTGGAACGCTGTAACGTGTCACCAGAATAAGCAAAAATATAAAATAACTAATAGGAAAAACATAGATAGCCATGTTTCACTAGCAATAATTTCAAGTCAGAAAGGCTAAGAATCACCAAATATTTTAATGAGTTACTTCAACTATTACAAAAAACGAAGAAAACAAGAAAAAGTGACTATGTGTCCTAGAACTAATTATTTTTTTAAACTGTGTCAGTATAAAGGAAGAAGATCAAAATCAGTACTGCCCCCAAGTTAAGGGCAAAGCAAGCGGTGGGCGTGGATGAACCAAACAAAAATAAACTAGAATCGACGTGGGAGCAGTTTCGCTCTGCTCGGAGATACCCCGCGAATTTAAAGAGAGGAGAACCAGAACTCTTCCCCCAGACTGCAGTGGTCTTTCATCACTGAAAACCGGTTAAGAAGAGGCAAAAAGGAGTGTAAGAAAAGGGCGGAGTGACACTCCTCTGCGACCCGTCCGCGCCTCATGACGGATGGAAGGGGGGACCAAACGGAGGCTCCCAGGGTCCCAGAAAAACCCTCCCTCCCATCGCTCCAGCTGTTACCTTCCACTTCCTCCGTGCCCTCCAACAGCATGTCCTTCGTAAAGTTGGAAATCTGGCCAGTGAGGGAGGCCAGGCTGCCCCCGACTTGACCCAGAGACTGGCCCAAGCCGGAGCCGAGGCCCCCCAACCAGGACGACATCGCTGCGGGTTAGAGAACGATCTGGTCCGCTCCGAGAAAAGCGTCCAGCCTCGTCGGACGACCTCGCCAAATGTCCTCGAACCGCTGCCTCCGCGGGACCAGTCCGAATCAAAACGCTCAGGATTCGATAACACAATGAGGGGTTCCCAGGCAACGCCGGTTCCCGGGGACTCGCACCAACGGCCCGGCTCTGCCTAGAAACGCAGAGGCCTGGCCTGGGACTTTACCAGGGGCCCGCCTCCAGGGACACAGTCACCCCCGGGGCACAGCGGGGCCTCCGCTCATCCCTACGACTTCCCACCGTCCGGGTTGGGCCACTTCTTCCTCTGCTTTAGTGACTTTCCCCAGTTCCGTGGGCAACTCCTGCCAACTCAACGCCGGCCGCCATGACACCCACTCTGGATGCGGCGACGGACCATAGAGAGGCGCCGCCGTGGTGTAGAAGGGCCCTGCGGAGCCGCCGGTCGTGTCCTTGGCGCAAGGGAGCGTGGGATCGCGGAGGACCGAGTGCGGCCGGCCGGGGCCGCCGCCTCCAGCGCAGGGTAAGGGCAGCTTGGTTGCAGCCCGCTGGTTTTGGCGGCTAGGGGAGTAGCTTCAAGGATCCGCGGTGAAACGGCGCTCTCGGTCAGCTGCAGCTGGTGGGGGCCCCTCGGAGCCGGCGTGTCCTGGGAACCCTGTGGACCCTCACCGTGTTGGTGAAACCTGGGTATTTTAATTCTGACTACACCCGCGAAGGCAGCGGTGCGAGGACAATTGGCGGGGTCGCTCCACCGCGCAGGAAGCGGCTTTACATAAGTGATCACACGTTACTGCATCGATTATTCAAGAACCTCTCAAGGGCTGCTCTGTGCCCGGCACCACGGTAGCAGCTGAGGATACACAGATAAAAAGGATGAGTTGCAAACTCAAGGGTCCAGGGAGGAAACACACGGATATTGATTACCTTCTATAGTACAGATTTCTTCTGGTGCCTTTCCAGCTCACAGTAGAAACTATGTCTTCTTTAACATACGGAGAGCTTTATTTATGAAGCCAACTTCAACTGTAAAGACACAGACAACCTTTTTTCAGAATAGCTCATTAGAGTGCAGCACGGCAACTTAATATGGAAAAAAATGCTGTTCCAATAAATTCTCCTGTGGTATTGGTGGCACTAGCTGTGCAAGTGCCCACCCCTCCCACAATCCGGTTACACAAGTTGGTGTACACACTAGAGTGTCCTGCCTTACTTGCTTTCCTCTGTAAAGGAAGAAAGGTCACGTGACTTACAAGGACTTGCGGCAATGATACGTGGGCACACAGTACCTGGCCAGAAAGGCTACCATGTTTTTGCTTTCAAAAGAATAGAATAGGTCTGCAGGTCTTTTAAGCATAGCACTAAATATACTGGCATCTTTCTCTTTGACTTTATTAACAGGAGGTGCCACCACAGATTGCTGTTTGTGAATGGAACATGGGGAATGCCTCCAGTAGTTGGAATCAACAGCACCAGGCGATAGTAACTCTCCCTGAAATCTGAATGCTTTTAAAAGAAAAATTCCATCTCATTTTGGAAGCGTTTATTAAGTGTTTTCCATATATTTGAAAGACATCATTGTCCAGGGGTTAGATGTGCAGACTCTGGGGCCTGACTGCCTGGATCTTTCACTTATTACCTATACGACCTTGGGTAGGTTACTAAACCTCTCTGTGCATCAGTTTCTCATTTGTCAAATGGGGAATGATAATTTTACTGCCTACTGGATGGGACTGTTAGGAGGACTAAATAAGGTAATCTTTTTAAGGGCTTGGAACAGTGCCTGGTATATGGTGAGTTCTATTTAAGTGTTTGTAAAGTTTTTAAATAGTGGTATACAGGTGACCTGCAACTTGTTAATGTGTCTACTATTATTCTGGGCACTGGGAATACAGCGAGAGGAAAAAAAACCACACAAAGTCCCTCGTCTCATGGAGCTTGTGTTCTACTGGGAAGGGACGATAAATAAAATGTAAATCAATAAAAGACAGATGGTGATGACTGCTATGAGAAAGAAAATAAGACAGGGTAAGGATGATATGGAAAGGCTGTGGGGAGAGGGCACCTGTAATGTTGTAGAGGGTGCTCAGGGAAGGGCTCACTGAGAAAGTGATATTTGAACAGAGGCTTGAAGGAAGTAAGAGAGTGAGACATGTGGGTATCTGGGAAAGAGCAGTCCAGGCACAAAGAAACAACTGATGCCAAGGTCTTTGGGCAGAAAAATCCTTGGCAGGTTAGAGGATTAGGAAAAAGGCAAACATGTTTGGAGCAATGTGGGCTGGGGGAGGATGGTAAGCAATGAGGACCAAGAAGTAAGAACAGGATGGGGAGACCACACAGGGCCTGGTAGCCATTGGAAGGACTCTGGCTTTTACTCAGAGTGGGATGGGGAACTGTTAGTGTGATGGAGAAGTGTTAGTGGGATGGGAAACTGCTCTGAGCAGAGGAGTCACATGAATTTAGGACCTCATTGGATTCCTCAATGACAGTGAAAACTTTAGCCAGTGTAAATCAAGCTTTTATTTCCTACAGGTGTAAATTCTCCAGAGTGCCATTTCCATAAATCCATGTCATGCCATAAAGATATTGCAATTAATGAAGAAAACAAATACAAAGATATGCTTTTATATCATTTATTAAGTAATTAACATAAAAGCTATGTCCTAAAAGTTCCTTGTGGAAGATTTTTTGTATGGGATGGTCTATGGCCCAGGAAACTTAGATTATGGTTCTGAGAAATAACATGATATGATGTTTGGGGTGTGCTTCAAAATAATGGGGGCAGAGTAGATGAAACAAGAACTGTCAGCAATTGATCATTGTTGAAGCAGGGTCGGTGATGGGTGCATAGGGGTTCATTATACGAGTCTTTTACTTTTGCTTATGTTTGAAATGTTTTTTTGTGTGTGTGTGTGTGAGGAATAATGGCCCTGAGCTAACATCTGCCAATCCTCCTCTTTTTGCTGAGGACGAGTGGTCCCGGGCTAACATCCGTGCCCATCTTCCTCCACTTTATATGGGACGCCACCACAGCATGGCTTGCCAAGAGGTGCGTTGGTGCGCGCCCGGGATCCGAACCGCCGAACCCCGGGCCGCCGCAGCACAGCGAGCACACTTAACTGCTTGCGCCACCTGGCTGGCCCCTGTTTGAAATTTTTTATAATAAAAAGTTAAAAGACATACAAGTTTGATGAAGTTTGGACTGAAGACATCTCCTCCTCCTGCCAAATATTCCTGTAGCTAATATGTGTGTTCATCATCATTCCATGAGTAGCAAAACCAGCCCAGCACAATCAAACATATCACAACAGACAGAGCCTATGACCCTGAGTGGCTCCAGGTGGTGGGGTCTGGGCTGCCCAGTTGAAATTCTCAGCCTAGGACTTTTGAAACCGCAAAGGATAGAAACAGAAAAAAAAAGGCAAACAAAAAAATACTATCAGCTGCAAACTGGTTTTTGTTTCTGAAGAGGTGGGATCATCAAGACTTCTCTAGGAAAAACAGTTCCTTTGTTTTGAGAAAATCATCCAAATGGGTTTATGTATGCAAGTGTAAAGCAAAAACCCATTTTTAAAGTAGACTTTATTTTTTCCAATTTATTTTTTTTTTGAGGAAGATTGGCCCTGTGCTAACATCTGTTGCCAATCATCCTCTTTTTTCTTTTTTCTCCCCAAAGCCCCAGTACATAGTTGTGTATCATAGTTGTAGAATTGTAGCTCTTCTATGTGGGACGCCTGCCACAGCATGGCTTGATGAGCGGTGTGTAGGTCTGCGCCCAGGATCCAAACCAGCGAACCCCTGGGCCGCCAAAGCAGAGCACGCGAACTTAACCACTACGGCACCGGACCGGCCCCTTAAAGTAGACTTTAAAATATTAGTCTGATCTTTCCCTCTGAATTTCTAAATATGATGCTTAAAATTGCCATTTTTCTCATTAATTTTAGACATTGTCTACCAATTTTCTATTATGGAAAATAGAAGATTTAGCACTCTTCTATTACCCCATGACTCCCCTTCCTTTGAGTTCCCAATATAGTGCTGTCATAATTATTGGTAAAATCAGTAATTGATGTTCACCTCATATAACCACATCAGTATTGTTCACTGCTGAGCCAAGAGGTGTACACTAAGATTACATTTATTTTTCACCTTTTTTTCCTGAAGTTAACAGATTCCATCTTTTGGAATCTGTTTGCACAGTTTTCTGTTACTACAGAATCACTAGTCCTTCTAAAACTTACCAACAGAATTGTAAAACACGCTCCTAATTCGCTTTCAACAAAGCATCAAGAATTCTATTATTTGCTTACACTCAGTCCCCTCTACCCAAAACCCTGTATTTTTCTGCTCCATTCTCCTCTGACTATTCTCTGGGGCTTGTTTGTCTTTCTGGAAGCTTGTAGAATCTTCTCTTTTTTTTTTGGTGTGTGTGTGTGAGGAAGATGGGCCCTGAGCTAACATCTGCCAATCCTCCTGTTTTCTTTGCTAAAGAAGACTGGCCGTGGGCTAACATCCATGCCCATCTTCCTCCACTTTATATGGGACACCACCACAGCATGGCTTGACAAGCTGTGTGTTGCTGTGCACCCGGGATCCGAACCGGCGAACTCTGGGCCGCCGCAGCACAGCGCATGCACTTAACCGCTTGCACCACCAGGCCAGCCCCTGTAGAATCTTCTCTTTACCTCTGATGTTCTGAAATTAATAACAATGTGCCTCAGGGTTGGTTTGTTTGTTGTTTCATTCATTATGGTGGGCACTGAGCAAACCCTTTCAAAAACCATGTCTTTTAGTTCTGCAAATTATTTAAAATATTTTTTATTGATGAATGCCTCCTCTTTAATGAATCTGCTGTTTTCTCAGAGACTTTTAATCAATCCTCCTGATTTCAACCACATCTCACCCCCACCTTCCAAGATAGTTGTTGCTTTCATTTTCTGTGTCCTGTTGGGCATACTTCTCTTAACACTTAGTATTCACCTTCCCCAGTTCTGCTCATTCCTGTATTGACTTTCCATCTCACAAAAATATTCACATCTCACTACTGCTGTTGTCTCACCTGGCAGTGACTGCTAATTGCCCTCCAAAGTGTGTTCTTCCCATCATGCATAGTCATTGACCCCTCGCTTTTTACCTCGATGCATGCCCAGTGCCCCTCCTGATCCCCTCATCCCTTTACCATTGTCACGCACACCTATTTTGGGGGCGCTTTCACTACCAACAGCCATCGTCTGTTTCTCTCTGGTAAAGGACTGCCTTTGGTCCGCCAAAGGCCACATTGTCTGTGTGCCTGGAGAGCTGAACACAACCTTGTTCAGCGGTATTTTAAAATGACGCAGCACCCCTGCCTGGCGGGAGGGACAACTCTAAGAGGTGACTATACAGACACCCAGATATTAATCACTACAGTTGATGATGTGGATTGACAAGCAAAATACGATGCTAAGGTTTCAAAACCGACGTTGATGAAAAAATTACATAAATTTAACAGGAAGAAAAATAAAATGCAGAAGTGCGGAGTAGGAGCCTTGCCTAAAACTCTGATCTGAGATAGGTTAAACAATATCTGTAGAGTTAAAAGTTCAGCAAATATTTTGGATTGCTTAAGGTGGACACTGGCATGGAATGCTCTTTGGTAGAAGATGTAGTTAATGGGCCTATTAAAAGATTATTTAGGGGGCGGTCTGGTGGCGTAGTGGTTAAGTTCACGTGCTCCGCTTTGGCGGCCCGGGGTTCAAAGTTTTGGATTCCCAGGTGTGGACCTACACCACTCATCGAGCCATGCTGTGGCGGCAACCCACATGCAAAATAGAGGAAGACTGGCAACAGATGTTAGCTCACGGCCAATCTTCCTCACCAAAAAAAAAAAAAAAAAGAGTATTTAAAAAAAAGCCTTGGGAATATTCTAGAAAGTGGAGCCAGATTGCTTGGTGTAATACAATATAAGTATAATCCAAACTTATCTTTTTGTAAAACCTTACATGATAAGATTTTGCCTGCATTCCAATTCCATCTTTTGTTCATTACCTGCTAGCATCTTCAGCATTCTCTCTCGTCCTCGGAGACAAGTAGCCACCCCTCACTTCAGAACCGTCAAGCTTGCTGTTTCCTCAGGCAGGTATAGTGGCACCACACCTTTGCATGGCTGCCTTATCATTTTTCAGGTGTCTGTTTGAATGTCGCCTCTGCAGAGGCCTTCCTTGAACCCAGTCTGAAGCAGCCCTCCCTTCCAGTCACACTCTATCACATCATCCTGTCTCATCTTCCTATCTCACAAAACAAGCATAGCTCTTACCGTTATGAAGTTATGTACATTAATTTAAATGTTCCCTCTGCCTAATGGTCAACCAGAATGCAAGCACCATGAGAGCAGGGTATTTTATTCATGGCTCTGTTCTAAGAACCCAGACCATGCCAGGCACATGGTAAGTGCTCAAATGTTCTGTTGAATGAGTGAATGAATGAATGACCTAGGATTTGCTTCTCTCTAGCAGCCCCTGAGACAAAGGGTGGCTGGGGTTCCTGACACAGGGAGAACTGGAACAATCTTGGGAGAGAACAGGGCACAGCAAAGGGTGGTAGTCCAAAGAGTCCTCGTAGCAGGGAATGGCTAATGAACTTTAGGGGCAGGGATATCAAACGGGCAGAGGACAGGGGGCAAGGAGAGTGTTCGAGTGCCTGGAGGTGGGAAGAGCCTGGCTTATCTGAAGAGCTGTCAGGAGGCTTCCTAGGACCACAGTGTGTAAAGGGGAAATGTGAAGAGTACAGGCTGAAGAGGTCAGCTGGACCCAAATTACTTATAAAATGAACGAGGAGCATTTGGTAATGCAGACACAAAACAATTAAAAGGATCCTAAAACATGCAAATCTTCAGGATAAAGACAACCCCCAAATTCCCTAATTTTTATAAAAGATAGTTTCTAGCTAACATATAAAATGGGCCTTCAAGTCAACTTGTATTTCATAGGGCCCACAGGTGAGTGCTGATGAGATGAGAGCCATTTGGTGGCATCCAAATTCAATGAATTGGTCCTTGTAAGTACTAAGCTATGAAGTTACGCTAAAAGATGCTTGTAATCAATTTGGAACTTTTACGTTTCAAAATTTGTGCCCAACCCTAATTAAAGCTAAAATGGATATACAGCCCTCATTATAAAACTTGAGGAGTTTATAATCCTCCATCAGTCCAGGTGGATTCCAATTATTACAGTTAGTATGGCGTCCAGAGTTGGATAAAGTGAGGAAAAACAGCACTCTTAGAAATTCTTACTAATGTGCTTTGTTTGGCTCTCGGGGTTAAAAAACAATTAAGCCAACATTTAAAAATAAGATTTCAAATAAAAATTTGGAATTCTTAGCTTCCCTTAGGAAAGATCAGGGGACCCAGCAATAATGGGCCCTTTAGTAGCAGTTAGCTAGAACAGAGTATCCGTGGGCTCCCATGGCCTGGTGGCCTGCTTTATTCATCACTCAGTCCACAAAACAATGCTTCTCAAACTTCACTCTGCACGTGAATCCCCTGCAGATCTTGTTAAAATGAGGGTTCTGATGCAGTAGGTCGGAGTGTGCCCTGAAACTGCATTTCTGAAAAGCTCTCAGGTGGTGCAGAAGCTGCTGGTCATCCAACCATACTCTGAAAGCAAGGCTATGAATTAACAATAAACACATAACAACGGAAATAAAAAAGAAAACATCTTTAATAATCTTTGATATTTAAAATACAACTCATGGAACATCCACATTAACAATAGAATCCTCAGTGTTCAACAGTGCTTTGGAAGCCCGGCTTCTCTAAGGACCAGACAGGAAGGCCTGTGTGTGTAACAACAGCAAAAGAACTGAGAGAGGGCCACACACAGGAGGGCTGCAGTGCGGGGTCCTGAGCAAACGGCACTGCCACAGTGCACTTGTGTCATGGCCAAAAGACAATGCTTTCTATTTCAGATGTTTTTTTGTACTTGAATTTCAAAGTTTATTTATACAGAACAGTAATTTTTAAAGTTCTTCCTACTAGTCCAGTGTTACAGAAATTAATCACATTCAAACGTACGTTTTCCCCTTTAAAAAAAAAAGCATTAAAAAAAATTCCTGGAAACATTTACCTTTGAACTATGCGAGAGACAACTGAAGTGCTTCCTCAATAGATCAAGAATTTCCACATATATTTCACTATGGTTTCCGCCTCCTTGTCTATGAACCCATACTCTTAAAAATTTATTGATACACTATTATTAATTAAACATGCCAATTACTGTCAATTTAGATGTGATGTTACTAGCATTCTTAAAATGCCAGACCATTTTGGAAAGATCACATATACAACATTTCCACACTTATTAGGGCACAGATACAAGAAACAATTTACTTTGAAAGTAGTGGTCATGGGCCTTTCCAATTGCAGATAAAGTTTTCAATAGAAAGTTGTCAATATTAACTGTTGAATCCTCTTAAGAATTTAAAATATAAAGATTTATTTTTTAACTGAAGATATTTCAATTATTATCATTATGTTTTACTTATGTACTGAATCACTCTTTTTTAATTTGCACACGTCAATGGGCCAATTTTAAGACATTTAGTAAATCTTGGCACTAGTATGATGCTAAAGAAACAGTGTCAAACATGCAGACATTAAAAATGTGATTTAGGCTCTGACTGGAATAAAATTTTCTTTATTCAACTTAATATTAAATGAAACAATGTGGACTATTGGTGGTTGTGCATATAATGATCCTCAACTTGTTTTGAGCTTTTCTCCTCATTAACTTTGGCATGAATAAAGTCTTAAGAAAAATCAAGTTTTAAAGAAAAAAGCACCTCCTTAAATATCCTGTGAATTATAAATTATTTGGCCAAGATCTTAGAGCTGAAATATAGTCTACCTGCAGCAACTTTTCAGACAATATACATTACTGAAATATTTGTATGTTAATTACTGTAAAAAAATGTATATTGATGGTTTTAGATCAGAGGTTAACTACCTTGAATTTTTAAAATATAAATAACTACTTATTAAATCCATGAGATCTCAAAATATGAAAGTAGTATTTCCAAAGCATGTTTAAACTTTACTTATAACACTAGCATCACCACTGTATGTATTTTATCCTGGTAATACAAATTATACATTAGAAAAATGATACCAATAGTTTAAATATTAAACATTAAGGTGTTCCCAATTGATAAAACAGAATGGAAATCTTTATATAAATAAAGTTCTTAGCAGGACAATTTCTGTGAATTTCGTTGTTCCTGACTTTCTTGCAGGTGGTTTATAATAAATAGCAGTTCCTGATGTGTGAACTATAGCCTTGTATAACTTTTAAATTTTCTGATACTGTGCTTATGATTTATGAACATTGGCATCTTTTCATACTGGCCAATCAATTAAGAAATGGAATCTAAGTGTTCAATTAAATTTAAGCCAATCCAAACACGATGGCAGTTCACTAGTGATTGTGGATCTGCCTGCCAAATATAACAATTTCACAACAAACTAAATAAACACATTCAAACATATCCAGTGTGTGCTCAGCTCTGCTTTTAAAAAATCCCTAACAAATGAAGGTCAACATGCCATATTTCCTTAAGTGCTTTCACAAGGTTTGTAATATAAGAACTTAATAAACCTAAGGTTGAACTTTTCAAATGCATATTTGCTTTCTCATTTTTATATTAGGAAGCTCATCAATTCAAGCATATGAAAGGTTTAATGTAATTTTTCAATGGGAAAAGGGAAAGGCCAAATATCCATGGAAAATATGACCAGCATACTGGAGACAATTACAGACATGTTCAGTCTTAAAATGTTTTGGTTTGTAAATCTTGAGGGGGTAGTACTAAACTCCAACAGCCCTCACAGTTCTAAAGTTTTATAATTCTTCTGAAACATTTTTCAATTGTCAAAACTTCAGATTTTATTTATTTATTTTTTGCTGAGGAAGATTCGCCCTGAGCTAACATCCACATCTTCCTGTTTTTGTATGTGAGCGGCCGCCACAGCATGGCCACCAACAGATGAGTGATGCAGATCTGTGCCCAGGAACCGAACCTGGGCTGCCAAAGCGGAGCGCACCAAACTTAACCACTAGGCCACCAGGGCTGGCCTGAAACTTTAGATTTTAAAGTAAAACTGTCTAATTTTATGTAATGGAAACTTCAGAAAACTTCATTTGGCACAAAATAATGACTAAAAAAATCTGTCTCTATCCAAGAGAAAGTGATTTCATAATCATAAATAAAAGGCATTTTCTCATCTCTTTTCGGTTAGCAATAAATCCTAGATCAAAAAAATTTCCCTGATAAAATGCGTGCAGCCATACAGCAGTATGGCAATATACCATACTCTTAATTTTTTAAGTTAGTGACTGAAATTTCTTAAATTTTAGCTTATGAACAATTCAGCATTCAAAAGGGCTTCAAAAGAGGATGGAGAATAAGGGATGGGGAGTAGAGGACAGAATCTAAAACACCCATTTCAGAGAGACATGGTTAATTTTCACCAAAATCATACCACTGTATTGACCCAGCAAGAAACTCTCTGTGCATCCCAATTAAAGAATGTTTATCAAAACTAAAGACTTTCTTATTTACAGACCCATCAAGTACCATGTGACTTCTATAATTCTTAAGCTACTTAAACATGATGAAAGTGTCAAATTACAGTATAAATTTAAATATATTTCATTAGTAAATCATTTTCATGTTCCAGATGATCACCTCTGGCAAGCTATACCTACTAGAAGATGTACAGTAGAAGCAGACCTCTACATTCCATGATTCAACTGTCAATAGAACAGAAAGCTCCAGTCACAGGAGGGAAAAAAAATGAAACTGCTACTGTAATTGAAAGAAAGCCAAATGTTGTCTATCATACATTCATGGTGGGGATTATATGTTAAGTCTTATAACAGAAGGAAACTTGCTTCCATACTACGCTCCTCCTATTTTTCTCAGTTGGAGAAGAAAGGAAATAATAAGGTGCAAGAAAGAGGGTCACAACAAAGCTGTCAAGTTCTGACATGACGGAGAAGACATCCATAAAGCATCTGGGAAAGGACATGCTCACACATTTACAAAATGCTCATTTATTCTCAAGTACTTGTGCAGAGCTGATTTCAGAGTTTAGGAATGCACCAGAATCATGAAATAATGATATCATCTCAGAGGGCTTAAAAAGCAAAACCTCAAGAAAGATTACCATCTTTCAAAAGAGCTGTAGAAAAATAATAAAAACCGAGTAGCAGAGAAATTGTGATCAGAGAAAATAACATGAGAAAACACTGAAGCGCACAATACACAGTTAGAGGGAGAACAGCTTATCTTTCTGGAACCGTTACTATTATCAACACAGACTAAAGACACTGTCCCAAAAGGTTAATTTGGTTAATGAAACATAAAAGCAATGATTAGATGATGAAAGTGAGCCAAATTACCTACACCAAAGTGAGGAAAACAAAACAAAATATATGGAAAAAGTTCTGTGTCAAGCGCTAATCAGTTGGTTTGCAAAAAGATCCAAGAAAAATGCCCTAATTTTAGACATGTTAGATATTGCACATTCAAAAAAGAAAAAGGAACATTTAGAAAACTATTTTAAATTTCTTTAATCGCAGAATGCCTCTTTGGCTAGTATTTGGAGGATCGTTATTCAGTCCTACAACTGACGCATTTTTCCAGTTTCCCATCTTTTTGTTTGCAAACCACCTAAAAGTCTTATTTCCTCTGTTGAACATTGTTCTCTGTGACACATTAGCAAAATGGACCCTAATCTCACAGGATAATGTTGGAAAGTATAAACATCTAAATGATGTGTAAAAGGTACTATTGTTTTCCTTCAGTTTTGAGATCGTTTCTAACAGTTTCTAAAGACATGGTCACAGCCGCCTGAAGCATGTCTTCCTCGCTCATAGCATCACCTGCTGGGAAAGAAAACATACGTATTTCTTAGAAGTTTCTGGAAAATTCTCATTCATCAAAAGGTAAACTCTTAGAATATGTATTTCTATTTGACTGCTAGAGTTTCCGTTTTTTTTTTGATATTTACATGGAGTAAGATTCACTCTTTTAGGGTTCTATCAAGTTTTGACAAATGCAGAGAGTTGTATAACTACCATCACCACCCAGATACAGAACCATTCCATTGCCTCAGCAAGTCCCCTCATGCTGCCCCTTTGTGGTCAAAGCCCAACTCCTAATCCTAGCAACCACTGATATGTTCTCTACCCTATAATTGTGGCTTTTCCTGCATGTCAACATAAAAGGAATCATCCAGTACATATGTAGCCTTTTCAGTATGGCTTCTTTCTCTTAACATAATGCATTTATTTTGTATTTGAAAATGAACACATTATGCTAAGTGAAAGAAAACTTAACTTTGTTGTGTATATCAACAATTCATTACTTTAAAAAAATATTTATTTTGAAATAATTACTTATTCACAGGAAGTTGCAAAGATAGTCCAGAGAGGTCCTGTGTACACTTCGGCTCAATTTCACCCAATAGTTAAATCTTATGACTATACAGCTCAAACAAAAGTCTCGATATTGACAATGTTGTGTGTAGTTCTATGGCATTTTATCACGTGTAGATTCGTGTAACCACCACTACTGCAATCAAGACAGTACGACAAAGTCGTAATAGTACGACAAAGATCTCCCTCCTGCTATCCCTTCATATTCACATCCACTTCTCTTCCCCCACCTTCCCTAACTGCAGGCAACCACTAATTTGTTCTCCATCTCCATAAATGTCATCTTTAGCATATTACACAAACAGAATCATACAGTATGAGATCTTTTGAGATTGCTTTTTTTGCCCTCAGCATAATGCCCCTGAGAGTCATCCAAGTGGTTGCATGTATCAACAGTTGGTTTCTCCTTAATCTTGAGCAGTATCCCATGGTATGGATGTACTACATACAGTTTACTGCTCACCTGCTGTAGGACACTTTGGTTTTTGATTATGACAAGTAAAGCTGCCATGAACATTCATGTATAGTTTTTTGCATGGACACCAAGTTTTCATTTCTCTGAGATTAAATGCCCAGGAGTTAAATCCTGGGTTGTATAATCAGTGTATGTTCCATTTTTATAGAAATTGCCAAATTATTGTCCAGAGTGGCTGTATTAGTTCAAATGAAATGTAGACACCTTACTTCCCTTTATATCTTTTTACTCTCCCGTTTATAATATAATTGCCTTAAATATTTCTAATATTTACACTAAAAACCAAATCAATGTTATAATCCTTGCTTTAATCATCAAACATAATTTAGAAAACTCAAAAATAGAGGAAAGTCTATTGTGTTTATCCATATTTTTATTCTTTCTATTGTTCTTTTTTCCTTCCTTATGTTCCAAGATTACTTCTTTTATCATTTCTGTTTAGAAAACTTCCTTTAGCCATTCTTTTAGGGTAGGTCTGCTGGTGACAAATTCTCTAATTTTTCCTTTTATTCCTGAAGCAAATTTTCACTGGATATAGAACTCTGGGTTGAGAGTTCTTTTCTTTCAGCGCTTGAAAAACGTTCTGCCACTTCCTTCTGAACTCCACGATTTCAGATGAGAAATCTGCTGTCATGCAGATTGCTGTAGGTAAGGTGTTTCTAGCTGTTTCAAGATTTTCTCTTTTCGTCTTCAGTTTTCAGAAGTTAGACTATGATGTGTCTTGGCATGGATTTCTTTGGGTTTATCTTGTTTGAGGTTCACTCAGCTTTTTGAATCTGTAGGTTTATATCTTTTGCCAAATTTGGGGAATTTTCAGCCATTATTTCTTCAAATACTTTTTTCAGCTCCACCCTCTTTCTCATCTCCTCCTGGTACTCCCAAGCCACAAATGTTAGATTTTTTATTATAGTCCCACAGGTCTCTAAGGCTCCATTAATTTTTTCCAGTCTAATTCTCTCTCTGTTGCTCAGAATGGGTAATTTCTATGGTTCTGTCTTCAAGTTCACTGATTTTTTCCTCTGTCCTTCCATTCACCTGTTTGGTCTGCCCACTGAGTTTTAAAATTCCAGCTATTGTTATTTTTCAGTTCCCAAATTTCATTTGGTTCTTCTTTATATTTTCTATTTCTTTCCTAAGGCTTTCTACTTTTTCATCTCTGTCAAGCATGTTTGTAATTGCTCATTGTTGCATTTTTATGATGACTGCTTTAAAAATCCTTGTCAGATAATTCTAACATCAGTGCCATCTTGGTGATGGTGTCTATTGATTGTCTTTTCTTATTCAAGTTGAAGTTTTCCTGGCTTTTGATACGACAAGTGATTTTTTATTGAATCTTGCACATTTTGGGTATTATGTTACAAGACTGTGAATCTTATTTAAGTCTTCTCTTTTAGCAGGTCTCCTCTGACACAGCACCAGTGGGGGAAAGGGAGTGCTGCCTTGCTGCTGCCAGATACGGGGAGGGTGTGTGTGATCATTATTGCTGAATACACATGGGATTCTGGCTTCCCACTGTCCTCCACTGACATCTCTCTGACTGAGAGAGGTAGGAATGCCTCGGTACTGTTACTTACCAACACTGTGGAGGTGGGCCCATTACTGCCTCGAACCAGCGACAGTCCTGATTCTCCACTAGGCACACCACCCAGGCGGGAAGCCAGAGGGATGCCTCCTTATCGCTGGGTGGAAGTCCAGGCTCCCTATGACCACTGACACCATGGGAAAGGGGGCCTCAATGTCTCTTGGAGGGAATGAAAATCCCAGCTCCCCACCTGGCTTTCTCTGATGCCACCCTGGCCAGGGGAAGGGGGAGATATGCCTCGTTACTGCCAGGAGGGGAGACAAGTCTAGGCTCCCACTTGGCCTTTGCTGACAGGGTGGGCTGGCGATAGGGCCAGTTGATTTACTTGGCTGGACTAGAGTGTTTATTATCTAAAAGTCTTTGTCTTGCTAGCAGGTCCCTTTTGGCTACATAGAGCAGGCTTTTCTTGGGACCTTTTTCTTGGTTTGCACCCGTGGCTTCTCCAGCACCACATCCAGGTCAGATGAGGCAACAAGGAAACCCAGGCCACTCATCACCGTGTTGTTCCTCTGGTCCTGAGCTTCCTAGCCAGTCTGTCTTCTCTACCTTTCAGTCTTATGTTTGTTTTATATGAATGCCCAGGGTAGTTAGCTGTATTTAGCAGGAGAAGTAGGGAAAAGTACAGTTCATTTCTTTTTATTGCTAAATAGTAGTCCACTGTTTGAATGTACCACGGTTTGTGCATCCATTCACCAGCTGAAGGACAACATTTAGGCAGTTACCAGGTTTTGGCAATTATGAATAAAGCTGCCATAGGCATCCACATACAAGCTTTTGTGTGAACCTAAGTTTTCTTTTCTCTTGGTTACATACCTAGGAGTATGACAGGGTGGGGTGGCAATAGAGCCAGATTATTTACCTAGGCCTAGTGGACTAGGTAACTATTGGATCTATTGGGACTATTGGATCACATGGTTAAGTTAACATTTAAGTTTATAAGAAAATACTAAACTGTTTTCCAAAGTTGCTGTATCATTTTACATTCCTACTAACAATGTATGAGAGTCCCAGCTGCTCTGATCCTTGCTAGCAGTTTGGTATTGTCAATTTTATTTCTTTATTAAGCCATTCTTATAGGTGTGTAATGGTATCTCATTGTGGTTTTAATTTGCATCTCCTTAATGGCTGCTGATGTTGAGCATATTTTCATTTGCTTACTTGTCATCCATATATTTTATTTGGTAAAGTGTCTGTTCAAATCCTTCGCCCTTTTTTTTGAGTTGTTTTCTTATTTCTGTTTTGAGAGTTCTTTATGTATTCTGCTTTCAAGTTCTTTGTCATCTACATTTTTTCACTCAACTTCTACCAGCAATAATTGGCCAAAGTTTAAGACCTATTAAACCAAGGCCTGATAAGTAACTCTAGACTTCCTGTTGTCATTTAGACTACAATCAGGTTAGTTTTCCAGGGAATAAAATGTATTTGTTTTCCACCTACTAATATTTACTATCTTGGAGGAACGTTTGGAGAATGTACTAATTACTGTGAAGGTGCAAGTATTGTTTATAATTTTAAAGCAAAACATTCATTGAGTGCTCTAGTCAGCCTGCTTCTTAATCCAGGGAAATTTAGTAGATTACAAATTCATTCAAGAGTTTTGATAAAATTAAAGAGAGGAGAAAAAAGCCTGTAAACCCACAATCACAGGAAGCCTGCGCATGAAACAGAGCGTGCAGGTAACAAATGTGATGGATGGTCAGAGAGGCCTACCTAGATCACTGCCCAGTGCTCCTGAACTTGTGGTCGGCCTTTCACATGGACATGAAATCTGTCCTGGTGGATCCTGCTGCTGCTGCTCCTGCCTGAAACATTCAAAAGTGAAGGTACGTTAAAAAAACAAAACCTAAGAATAAATATGCCATGAGAAAAACTATTCACATGGAAAGTGGTTCCATAAAACAAAAGAGTCACTGGCATGAACACCACAAAAAAATGCAAGAATAATCAGTCTGATTTTTATTGCTTCAAAGTACCACAGTGCTGATCCTAGGAAACCTAGATATAAAATTGGAATTTATCAGACAAATCAATAGGTAGGTATTTTCACCACAAAATAACACATTGTATAAAAGGATTCACTGGTAGCTATTTTAATGCAAATGTGTTGGTTTCCAGATCCTTAATATTGCTGGAAGTCACTGAACATAAGCACCTTTGAGAAGATAAAGTATCTCACATTACCAGGTGAGTTAACATGATCTTTGCATGGCTAGCTCCTTCCTGTCATTCAAATCTGAGCTTAAATACCTCCTCAGAGATACCTTTGCTGACCACCCACCTGAAGGAGCCACCTGGCATTCTCACTATCTCATCACTGCGTTTTAATTTTCAGCATAAACTTATCACCATCTGATATTCTTCTGTTCATGTCTCCGTCTTTGGAGTGTAAGCTAACAAGAGCCCAAAGCTTATCTTGTTTGTTTCCCCAATGCCTAAAACTGTGCCTTGCACACAGTAGTCATTCACCAAATACTTGATGAATGAAAGAAATGAAAACAACTATTTAATATGCATTATCAAGTTTCAGTAATATCTAATGCATTAAAATAAGTTCTCCCTGTATTTTTTCCCAAGAGGAAACACATCATAAAAATCTACAATTTAAAACATTTAAACATGATGGTTATGAAGTAAATATACAGGAGAGTGTCCTTGTACATAGAAAATATACACTGAAATATTGAGATGTAATGGAAATCATGTCTGCAAGTTATTCTCAAACGGTTCAGAAATGTCAATAATTGGGGAATCTGGGTGAAGGGTATAAAGAGCTCTGTGAACTATTCCTGCTTTTATGTAAATTTAAAATTATTTCATATATATACATACATATATGCTGAAAATTAAAAAAATAAACTTATAAACAGCTGACAATCTGAGTGAGAAGCTATAGCTTTCAAAAAATGCATAGAAGGATTTTTAAGGGAACCAGAGTTTTAAAATTACCAGTAACACTATTTTTTTTTTTTTTTTGGTGAGGAAGATTAGCTCTGAGCTAAGATCTGTTGCCAATCCTCTTCTTTTTGCTGAGGAAGATTAGCCCTGAGCTAACATCTGTGCCCATATTCCCTTATTTTGTATGTGGAACGCCACCACACATGGCTTGAGGAGTGGTGCATAGGTCCGCACCCGGGATTCAAACCTGCGAACCCCAGGCCACTGAAGTGGAGCGTGTGAACTTAACCACTACATCACTGGGCTGGCCCAACCAGTAGCATTATTAATAGAATAGCACATTTTTTTTCTAGGATCCCTCTTAATCTTGTGTTTTAAATATGAGCAACAAAGAAAATTCAACCAGTGGGAATTGCAATTTCTCCCTGCTGGGCTTTGAGTCAGCATACTGACATCTGGATAGGTTTATGACTCTCTGGTGTGCATGGCTAATGAGGTACACGTGGGCAGTGTGCTCCCACTAGCATACCCTGATTCTGGAACATGACAAGAGAAAGACAGGCTGTGAGTTATGAAGAATTCCTGGCACATCAGATATCTCTCCATGCCCTCTTCACCCTCCACTCAAGAAAATATGTCAGAATGCAAGGGAATGATATGTGAGACAGTGACTTTAGAGGTATAACCTTTACTCTACTTTAAATTTATGAAAAGTGAGAAGTAAATGAATTGCCAACCCTGAAACAATTTTGACACCTTTCATACGTGATGACACCCTAAGATGGAACATGTTCAAACAGCACTCAGCATCCATTCCCACGGTGCCTTCTAATGAGCCATCAGTCTTATAGAAGCTGGGAAGCTAAAAACTACATGTCTCAGATGGCTTTACGGCAGGATTCTGGAAACCAATGAAGCACTCACATGGGATTTAAAAGGCAGAAATGAGGCACAGCCGTGTTCCTGCTGCTGTGGGTGTTCTCTGCTGGCAAGCCAAGTCATGGAGATGCCAGTCCCAGAATTCTGCCTCACCGCAGTTGCAGGGGAGGCCAGACTTCACGTGTTAGTCTAGGCAACTTTGGTGGCAGCTTCCTGATCCTAGGGTCACAGCTATAGCAGTGTGTTCTTAAACTCGATATCCTGATTCCCCATCATCCCAAGTCGGGCAGTGGCCGAAGCGCATCCAACAAGTTCGTCTATGGAATTCTAGAGGCCTGGCCTATAGCCTGCACCTCCAGCTCTTCCTGAGTGTGGAAGCCCTTAATTTCCATATTAAATAGTTTTCTGCTTAAAACACCTCTAGTAGTTTCTGTTTCTTAAATTGAACCCTGATAAACTACGCCATGCCACTGAAGTGGTGGCTCCAGCATCAGGCAATCAGAAAATCACAGCAACCCATGACCATGAAAATAATATTTGCTTCCCTCCTTGTTGGGAAACACTTTTTCAATGACAGAAAGAAAGAATCTGCATCATTTCAGAGCTACACCTAGAGAAGACATTAATAATGCTAACATATCTGTGGAATACTTCATAGTTTATGAAACTGTTTTACACACATTGCCTAATTTGATGCTTACAACATGTGAGTTAAGGTAGGTTTTACAGTGACATAGCTGATAGAGTAGAGTTTTGCTTGGAGATTTATGGTAGGTAAAATGCATTTAGAGATTACTACTGGAAAAAATATCATGGCTATGAAAATATTATTTAACAACTCTTACTCATAAAGTATGGATTTATAACAGATAGATTTTTAACAGTATTTTTATGCTTGATGCATGAACACTGTGGTTACTACATTAAGTATGAAGCTTCAAATACTCTATGGGAAAAAAACAACAATGATGAATTTGAATGAATAAAAAGTTGGCATTGGAGTCAGTTTGGAGAGGGTCAGAGGGAAGAAAGAGTTAGCTCCATAACATTGGAGCCAGGTTCCCAAAGATGCAAACTAGAGGAACAAGGACCCATCTAGGCTTAGTAATTGGGAATTCTAGTGAAAGGCAAATATTAGTGTCTCAGCTTTACTAATAACTCCGACAAGATTCTGAGTGCCAATGTTAAAAAGAAACACCAAGAAGTTAGCTCTTATCTTCTGAGCAACATGTGACTCTGTAAAATATTCTCTAGTTCTCCTCAAGTTCCCACCACTATTTTCAAGGTCAAACCACGAGGCAGGATGAAAAGCTGAAGCTGGAAACCATCACTGCACACCTTCCGCCCCCGTCAACTCCCCTCCATCGGGAGGGAACCACACCAATGCTCAGACATTTTAAAAAGGGTGCAAGGTTGACTAAAACATCTGCATTAGTTATCGATGGCATTGTGCTTATGTTAACTTATTTAGTCATTATGGAATGCATTATCTTTTCTACTATAAAAAGTTTAATTCTTGGAAGTTTCACATTTTTAATCCAAAAAATCTAAAAAAAAATTTTAAGTAAAAGAGTGATTGGTTTTTATACTTTAAAGATGTTTTCCTTTTCTTAGGTGTATTTGTGAATTTTGCAGTTTCTCTATAAAGTATGTCTGTTTGGACCGTTTTATCCTGGCAAAAAACAAAGTCTGAAAGAAACACGGTAAAAGTGTCACTTGGGAACTGTTCTGGAGAGCAGTTTAGAAATCTGTACCAAGGCCTTAAAAATGCTCGCATCCTTTTAACCCAATAATCTGACATCCTCAGGACAATTACAAGAAATGACGAGAGATTTGAGGTATAGAGTCAGTACACTATTCATTGCACTATCAATTATAACAGCAAAAATCAAAAGGTTCATATAAAATTATGTTACATATATTCATTTTATGAAATATCATACAGCCTATAAAGGAATATCTACTATCATGGGAAAATGGGTATAACTAATATACAATATACGTGTGTCTGTGTGACTAGAAGAGAATGTGCCAAGACACTAACATCAGTTATTAAACTTACTATGTTTTCTTTTTGATATGTGTTAAAATAAATTTTCTAGAATATTAGGTTTTATCTAATTAAGTCGTTTTTTTTGTGTGTGTGTGAGGAAGATCGGCCCTGAGCTAACATCTGCCAATCCTTCTCTTTTTGCTAAAGAAGACTGGCCATGAGCTAACATCCATGCCCATCTTCCTCCACTTTACATGGGACGCCGCCACAGCATGGCTTGCCAAGCGGTGCGTCAGTGCACGCCCGGGATCCGAACCAGCGAACCCCAGGCCGCCGCAGCAGAGCGTACGCACTTAACCGCTTTAGCCACCGGGCCAGCCCCTCTAATTAAGTAGTTTTACGTTATCTTTAACACTAACTAGATATTTGATGGTATTATAGAATTACCATTAATAATTATCATGTGATAATTATTAACACTATTGTGTGACAATAGGATTTGATTAGATTAAAAAAAAAACATATATTTTAGAGACACACACTGAAATAAACACGGATGAAATGATATGATAATTTAGATTTGCTACAAAATCATCCCAGCTTGGGGGTGGGGGACTGGAAAGCATGGGAGATGGGGGCATGAAAAAACAACACTGGCCATGTGCTAATATTTGTTAAATCTGAGCAATAGGTCAACAGGGGTTCATTATGCTGGTTTCTCTATATTCATATAAAAACTTGAAGTTTATCATAACTAAAAAATAAAAAAGTTAATTTTAAAATTTAAAAGGAAGTGAAAAGCACTATTTTGAAATTTTATACATAATTAAATCCATTAATCTATCACTGAATAAAGACTAGAAATATCTCACATTAAGAGGATGTCAGTTGATCAGAACTTTCCTTCATATACTTCTGAGTTGTGACTTAAAAAAAAAACAAACAGAAAACAAGGTAAACATTATCTTCATTACACCATCAAATGAAAAATGCTCCAATATTTTAGATACTGCTAAAATACTGCCAGTTGTGATTGTAAGATGCTGATTCTCAGTTGCAGAGATGTTGCAATGTAAAAATATGTCCATCTTAGAACTGATGAAATACAGTAAATAATAGGCCAGCTTCAGCCACTGGCTTTTTGTTTTCTGACCTGGGATCACAGGATGTGAATATCTATTATAGACTTTGTAATCTTTAAGATGGAGTTTTATCATTAAAAAGTTAAAAGGGAAGAAGACTTGCGATTGTTACTGCAAAAGATGATATTTTTATAGGATGAAATTTCTATTTTGAGAGCACCTTATAAAGCTGGGCACAAAGTTAGGTTTTAGAGCTGATGATTCAGATCTATGGTTTGCCCCCTTGTCCCTGATGCTGCCAGGTGTGCAGTACCCACCCTCAAGTGGCAATGAGTACATTAACCGCCACCTCTATTTGGGAATGTGCTCTCTACTGTAAATGCTGTTTTTCCTATTAATTGATAGAACTTGGCAGGACTAGGAAACCAAGAAGCACATTCAAAGGATCATTAGGAATTGTTCTTGCTTTGACCCAATTCCATTTTCTTTTGATGACTGAAATTTTACAGGGTTTCCTCCTCTCTATTTCATTAGTATTATGGCAAAGTTTTTCCCTAAAACTACATTTCATTTCACAGTTTATTTCCTATAATTTTTTTTTTTTTGGTGAAGAGGATTGGCCCTGAGCTAACATCTATTGCCAATCTTCCTCTTTTTTTTTTGTTTGAGGAAGATTGTCCCTGAGGTAACATCGGTGCCTATCCTCCTCTATTTTGTATGTGGGACGCCTGCCACAGCATGGCTTGATGAGCAGTGTGTAGGTCCACGCCCGGGACCCAAATGTGAGAACCCCGGGCTGCGGAAGTGGAGCGCACAAACTTAACCACTACATCACCAGGCCGGCCCCTTATTTCCTATAAATATTTTTTTTTTTGAAAGAGATTTATTTATTTATTTTTTGTGAGGAAGATCAGCCCTGAGCTAACATCCGTGCTAATCCTCCTCTTTTTTTGCTGAGGAAGACCGGCTCTGAGCTAACATCTATTGCCAATCCTCCTCCTTTTTTCCCCCCCAAAGCCCCAGTAGATAGTTGTATGTCATAGTTGCACATCCTTCTAGTTGCTATATGTGGGACGCGGCCTCAGCATGGCCGGAGAAGCGGTGCGGTGGTGCACACCCGGGATCGGAACCCCGGGCCGCCAGTAGCGGAGCGCGTGCACTTAACCACTAAGCCACGGGGCTGGCCTTCCTATAAATTTTTTTAAAAACACATTCAAATGTTTACAGGGTTCAGGCAGTAACCAGCCTTTTAAAAGGAGAGAATCCTAAATAAAACGTTTAAGCCAAAGCTACATATTTATAAATAGACAGAACAGCCAAAGTAAATATTAAATATGCAATTTTAATATTGTGCCAACTACTTTACTTTTCAAAGTAGGCTTCTCTTCTCTTCCGTAGCTCCTCTGAAGTAAGATGTGTACCTAATGTCTGTGGCATGTCTTGAGATGTATTTCTGGAACTACCTGAAAACAAACAAAAAAAACAGAACAACAAAAAAAATTATTTTATTTACCAATTCAATCAATGATATGTTTATACTTATTTGAGCAAGTTTTTATAAAGTTTTCTTCTTAAAAATATTCTGCTACTATTCTGTAAATAGAAGAAAGGCTCTGAAAGTCCCAGGGAAAATGTGAACAAGGCAGTTAAAATTTAACCGTGTCCACTGCAAGCAAAGCTGTCACCCATCTGTGATGAGGTGGATGGGAGGATATACATCCAACAACCAGCTTGGTAGGAAGAGCCATTGACACCACACTTGTGTGCTCTTTTTAACTTATTAGAAATGAATCTACACTTTCAAAGGCATAGAATTCCTAGAAGTAACTACAAGTGGATGATCATAAAACAAACCCATTCTCTGTATTCCTCTATCCTCAAATGTTTGGGTACTACAACAACTTAAGTATGTTTCCATATTCTCACTTAATAACTGCACAGACTACAGATTCTGTACAAATTGTAAAATAAAGTGGGAGGAAGAATGAAATATACAAAAATATCTAAAATTATTAAAGTGGTGTCTGCCCCTTCTTGGGCTAATCCAGCAGGGCTCTACTAATCAAAAATGGGATTGCACACCATATGGAGTACTCAGAGGTGTGCCAGGAGGCATGAGAAGTTCAGGATGAAATACAGCATAAAAAGAATAATCTTCATATTAATGGAACCTCAATTTTATTTAGATATTTAAGGAATTCAATTAATGAGTAATTTCATTAGAAAGTACAAGGCAAATTCACATTAATTAGAAAAAACAAAACTACCAAAAAACAAAAACAACCCTCACACTTTTAAGTAAGCCACTTTGAACTACATCCCAGATATTTCTCTCCGCCTGGATTCCCTAGAGGATAGGTCTTCACTTCTGCTGATTGGTTTCTATCACTAAAACAGTGGGCCCACTGCAGTGGGCTTAAGCTTTAAGTTGCATGGCCACTGAGTGTTAGATTTTTGTAAAACCAATTTATATTCTCTGTCCAGGCCTTCCTTCATGTCCAATAGCACATATTTACAAACATCTGATCTGGTTAGGGGTCAACTGACCCCCACAAAGATTAATCTTAGTTTACTGTTGTGTTAGTACAGTATTATAACCAAATAAAATAACCAGAAATATAACTAGTCCTAATATAACACAGGTTGTAGGAATGGCGGATTGTACACAGCCATTGTTTCTGCAGTGACTGTGAAAGAACTTCCACTAACAGTATGTTCACTTCTAGGGGAACTAAGAATAATCTGAATCAATTCTTCAAGGACAAATAAAGTGCGTGTCAGAGTGTCCATACCTTGCATACTGAGCTGAATAGCCCTGCGGAGATCTGCTTCTTCATCTTCCATGTCAATTTCCTGGCGACTCAGTGCCAGAGCCCTCCGCAAATCCTCCTCGTCGTCATCTAACATTCCTGACCCGTCATTTGCTTCTAAGGCTCGTTCCAGATCTGTTTTCTGGACTCTGAAGAACAAAAGCACTGATAATAACTGCAGACCAGTCTTCTATTTTAGATATAACATAAAGACATTTATAAACCAAAAATTTTATGTAAGTCAAAACTTATACATTGTCTGGCAGATAAGATTGTGTTGTGATGTGAATCTAAGTTAATATATTTAAGTAATTCAAAGAGTTGATTCGAGTTTGAACCAATAAACTTCACTAAAATATAAGTCTAAAAAAATCACCAATAATAAAAGGACCACACATTGAATGCAAGCATGAAAATTTACTTCTTGTAATAAAATACTATCATATATTCCATACTGTGGGTTTAATTTTACCTCTGTTCTTTTAATTGTGCCAATTCTTCTCCAATAAGTTTTGGTCGATGCATCTGTTGGACCCTGATCATCTGCAGGAGTTGGTCAGCTTCACAATCTGGCAGGTCACCCTTAACAACAAATATAGAATAACCTAAAAAAAAGGCAAAAATAAACTAAAACAGCTAGTAAGAGATTCAAAGTCGATTTAAAATGATAGCAGACATAGAGGTGGTACAGTATAGTGGAAAGAATACAAACTGAGAAGTCAGAAAGACCTGGGTTCAAATAATGATTCTTATACTTACTAGCAGAGTGATCTAGGACAAATTACTTAGAGTCTCTGTGCCTCACTTTCTTGGCCTGTAAAATGGGACTAGCCATTTCACAGAGTGACTATGAGAAATAAGGGAAGTATATCTGTAAAGGGTCCTGCTAAAACCGTGCTTGAGCAAGGAAGCCACTCACTGAACAATACCAGAGAGCAGGTGAAGGAGGGGAAAGAGCGGGGAGTCTGGAATCAGACTGCCTGGGTTCTAACCCCAGCTCTTCCACTTCCCGGCTGCATGGGCTCTGGGAAATCAAGAGACCCATCTGTGCCTTGGTTTCTTCAATCGTTAAACCGATGATACTGGGCCGTCCTCAGAGGGCTGTGGTGAGGACGCGATCAGATAATGCGTGTAATAATGTGTAATACAGGCAAAATGAGTCATCTGCGGAAATAGCTGCCCCCACCCTGACAGACAGACAGACAGACAGACACAGACACACACACACACACACACACACACAAACACCTCTCTTCTAACTGAAAACAGACTGGGAAGACAATACCCCAAATCCAGCCCACTTGTTGAAGAAGTGGTTCGTATTTTGAAAGAATTACAATGGTCCAGTGTAATTTTTATAGACATGATTCTAGAAAGCCAGGGTTTTCCCAGCTGGATACCCCACACAAAAACTTAATAAGGGTGGTCTATATCTAAGTCATTCTAATCAATTTAAGTTTTTCTACATAAATTTTTCTTAAATTTTGGTGCTTGTTACTGGATATCCTTTGCGAGCATTAACACACAATGAAACAAATAAAGATCAAAAGGACTATTAATGGAAAAACTGAAAGCAGTAAATCATAATATGCTTAACATTTTTTTTTTCACCAGGACAAGTGTGCTCAGAGTTCAGATGGTTTAACAACTGTTTTATGCCAGGAAAACTGTATCTAGATCCCAGAATAAGTGTGTCAGCTCACAATGGTATTCCATGAAGGGCATCATGAAGGGCAGAAACTCTGTCTTGTTCAGGTGCACAGTAAATATCTTAGGTTTTATTCAAGACTTTAGATTTCCTTCTAAGTGTGCTGGGGAGCCGCTGAAGGGTAAAGAGTGAGGGTGTGTCATAACATGCATGACATTTTTAAAAAAGCACTCTGGGCTGCCTTATCAATATAACATATAGGAACAAGAATGCAAGAACAGTGATCCTCGCTGAAAGGGAAAACCTGAGAGACAGCATGTATGAGGAAAAAACCAAAATCAGTCTTTTGTAGACATGCTCAGTTTGAAATGCTTTCTGGACTTCCAAATTAGGAGTCTGGTGTTCAGGGGAGATGGTCTAAGCAGCAGATAAAAGTTTGGGAACTACTGGCGCATGGATCTTAGAGATAATATTTAAAATAATGGGACAGCACATAATTGAGAAGTTGTCCAGGACTCAACTCTGGTCACTTCAGTAGTTAGTGATTGGAAAGGGAATCTGAACGAAGCAGCCAATGAGATATGAGGAAAACCAGAGCACAGTGGCCTGGAAGCCAAGTGTGGACAGTGTTTCAAGAGGGGGAATATAATTAGAAACCAGGGTTTTAGGCATAAAAGAAAAGAGATACAAGTATATAAAATCAAAGAAGTAAAAAACACTATAATCTTACATGTGAACTAGAAAAACGTTACATGACGACCAACCCAGTAGCAATAAGCACGCCAGGGCCCAGACTGTGATCTCTCAACACTACCACTCACAGGGCAGGACACACACAAGATAAGCCTGAAACATCCTGTTATATGAGGACAAGGACGCATGCCTTCAAAAGACTGTAGTGGTCATTTCAGAAACTTAGGAGTCAACTTTAAAGGGTCCCCACTGATCCAAGATGGAACAATTTGAATATCAATAGGAATAACAGTTACAATGGACTATGTTTTAATGGGTTAGTTTACAATGACACTTCAGTAAAATAAAAAAGAAATGAATTGGTTAACCTGTGGAGGAAGGACATTATGAAACCAACTCATTTAAAAAAACTGATAAAAGGAAAGAAATACTTATCTTGCTTTTCCCATATAAACTATATTTTAGGATAACCACATAATTGATGAGGGAAAGTTTATTTCTATAGAAGTATTCCAGTAAATAAATGAAGGAATGATGGGAATATAATATCACCATTTTGGAACCCCTAATGAAATAATCAATCTAGGGAATGATCATCAATAGCTACTCAAATCACAAAAAGAGACAACGGACATCAAGTGCCACATCATCTGTGAAGAGACTTCCACCGTCTCCCCAAAATCAACCTGAATCTGATCAAGCCTCTTGATCTAAGGACTAGTCTATTGGGATCCAGGGCTCAGAGGAAAAGAGGGATGAAATCAGCAAAGTCTAGAACGTGGGAAACAGAACAGCCCCTTTTCTTCAAAAAAAAAAATTAAGGAGAAAATAAAGAGGAGAGGAAACCTATAGTTCAACTTCATAGATATATCAATCCAGTGCAATCAATGAACCTTATTTTAACCTGCATTAAACAGTAAAAAACCATCAAGAACCAAGGACATTGGAGATTTGAACAGTGACAGGGTATTTGATGTTATTAAGGCACTGTGGTTAAATTTTTTAGGTGTGATTACGGTATTGTGGCTATATTTTTTTTAAAACAGTCCTTGCTTTTAAAGATTTTAATTATAAAAAACATTTTCAGAGAAAATTATAAGACGCCTAATATTTGCTCAGGATAAACAGGGGAAGGAAGTGGGTAGGGAATACATAAAACAAGATTGGCCAAGAGATAATTGTTGAAGCTGACTGAAGGGTACATGAGGGTTCATCACATTATTTTCTCTACTTTTAAATTTGTTTGAAAAATTTTTTTGTGTGTGTGAGGAAGATCAGCCCTGAGCTAACATCCATGCCAATCCTCCTCTTTTTGCTGAGGAAGACTGGCCCTGAGCTAACACCTGTGCTGATCTTCCTCCACTTTATGTGGGACGTCGCCACAGCATGGCCTGACAAGCGGTGCGTTGGTGCACACCCGGGATCCGAACCTGGGCCGCCAGCAGCGGAGCATGCACACTTAACCACTACGCCATAGGGCCGGCCCCTTTGTTTGAAATTTTTGATAATTAAGTTTTATTTTGTTCTGTTTAAAGGAGGGTATAATAAATTATACCCTCAAATAAGATGAGGTCAAATAAAAGGAAGACTGAGAATTGAATACTGGCACTGGCAAATGTGGAGGTCATTGGTGACACAGAGAAGAGGGTGACACAGTTATGACAGTGTGACTAGAATGAGTTAATGAATAGAAGACAACACACTAAAGATGATTCTAAGGAGAAAATAAAAATAGGGAGGCAGCTGGAGTTTCCTGGAGTTAAGAGAGGCTTTTTCTTCTTAATCAATGGAGGTAAAGAGCTTATTTCTCTACTGATAGGAATAATACAGCAACAAGGGGAAAAACTGATCATACAGGAGCGAGGAGAGACAAAAGCAGGAGCAAAGACCTTGAGAAGGTAGAGGAGCTGGGATCCAGCCCCAAAGTGGAGAGGCTGGTCTTGGTCGGGAGCAGGGGACAAGTCATCTATTTCCATAGGCTCAAAGCACAGGTAGAGATATAGACAAGTTGATAGATTTGCTGGTAGAAAGATGAGGAAGTTCTCTTTTAATTGCTTCTGTTCTCGCAGTAGATTATAAAGGAAAGCCATAAGCTAGGAGTGAGGAAGGAGGGAAGTGAGGGAAGGAGGAAGTGAGGGAAGAGAATGGTTAGAGGTTTACAGACATAAGTTATGAAATAATCATCTTGGTGAGTGGTAAGTGAACTTAGTAAGAAAACACAGTAGGAATGTCAGGTAGCACTACAGGCTCATTTGAAATTTGTGATCATAAATTTAAAGCAAAATCAATCATTATATTTTCTGTTATTCTTTAGCCATGTTCAGCTGCTCCAGTGCAGGAATGGACAAGACCAAGATTTGATTTCAACCAGGGTTGGGATTTTGTCATGAAAGTATGATGGAGGGAGAGGAGAAAGGAGCTGGGGAATGCAATGGAGGGAGTACAAGGTTGGATTATAGAAAATAAGCACAGGAAGGAAGGAAGGATCTAAGGAGAATGTCTGGGCCTTCTGGTTGGATTTAAAGAAATGTTGGAATGAAAAAAACAGAGAAAATATGGTATAAACATAGGAGGCAATAGTCAAAGAGTAGGATGCTTGTAATCGGGATTTGAAGGTGGCATGGTTATTGGTAATGGCAAGGCAAGAGTGCAGAAAATGATCTTTGAAAGTAAGAAGCAAGGTATTGGATTGGATTAACTTTTGATGTAGAAATCACTAAGAATGATCGAAGGAGTTGAAGCAGAGAGAAGACAGTCAGATCCTAAAATCTTCAAGGAAAAAGGAGGAGGATCACAGATGACTGCAAAAGAGCCGAGGGCAGAGTTTAACCCAGTGGCATGTGTTTCAAAGGAGCCAGAGTTTTTAGGGAAGGGCAGTGGCCTAGAAGGGGCAAGGATGAACAATAAGAATGCCCACCCCTCTCCCTGGCCCTGTGCTGTGTGGGGTACGGAAGAAAAAAAGCCATTACTCAGAGGGGCTGCAGAGGAAGCAGCATCCCAGGGGAGGCCCGGGGTCGGTGAGAACTCCACCCGAACAGGATCAGCCAAAGCACAGCCTCAAGTTCACCACGTACAACAAAGACTTCACTGCTACTGCCATAAAAACAGTATTGTTACATTGACATCTAATGAGCCAGCTTTATTTGGCTACTTTGAAAGATAACATTATAAAATTTTCAGTCTTTATTTACCTTCCTGCTGTAGTTGAGCCAAGAAAAGTGCAAGGTATGTATCTGATATTAATTCTGGACCCGTCAAGAGAGAATTCAAGTTGAACCACTGGAAAAAAAATTATCAATATTTAAGTTAGCGTACATTTTAAGTAATGAGGAAGTTTCACATATTAAGAATAGATATAACCCATCTAAACTTAGTGAGACTCACTAAGCACCGGAAACATGTCACACCGAGATTTTTTAAGGTAATTAAATAATGTCATGAAAAAAAAACTGAAATAGACTGTTGCAGATTTATCACTATTAAATGCTTTTTTAAAAATAAAAGTTCATGGGGCCGGCCCCATGGCTTAGCGGTTAAGTGTGCGGGCTCCGCTGCTGGCAGCCCGGGTTCGGATCCCGGGCGCGCACTGACGTACCGCTTCTCCGGCCATGCTGAGGCCGCATCCCACATACAGCAACTAGAAGGATGTGCAGCTATGACATACAACTATCTACTGGGGCTTTGGGGAAAAAAATAAATAAATAAATAAAATTATAAAAAAATAAAATAAATAAATAAAAGTTTGCTTTAAGCCATAAACTTTAAATCATCCCCAAAAAGGAAAGAATAGAAACTGATCATATTTTAAGTATCTTTATTGATAACTATAATTAATTTTCTTCAAATTATCAATCTAACCTAACTCTAATCCAATCAGACTATACTGATGTGGAAGAAAAATGACAACTACACAGTTTTCCCACTACTGATAATTTTGGTTAAAAGCCCCTAATTGCGAGAAAGTCAGATATTCCAGGAAGAGAATTTGTAATTAAGAACTCATTTAGAAAAGATCATTAAGCCACCATTGCATATAATTAACATCATTTAGTCACTACCTCATAGGAGTCCTAATTTAAACCACAAGATAAGAAAAGTTTTATTTATTTTTTTTAATTCTTTTTTTTGTGTATGAGGAAGATCAGCCCTGAGCTAACATCTGCCAATTCTCCTCTTTTTGCTGAGGAAGACTGGCCCTGAGCTAACATCCGTGCCGATCTTCCTCCACTTTATGTGGGACGCCGCCACAGCATGGCCTGACAAGTGGTGCCTTGGTGCGCGCCCGGGATCCGAAGCCGGGCCACCAGCAGCGGAGCTCACGCACTTAACCGCTCAGCCACGGGGCCGGCCCCCCTAAGAAGACTTTTAAAAGCTACTGTAGCATCATGACCTACTACTTTTCCTGAATTTTGAAAGAGATGATAATATTTTTTCCAGTCATCTTTTTCATTATACAGGGATCTCAGACAAAAGAGCCTATAGTGAAAAAATACAAGTTTAAACAAAAATATAAATTAGAGCTAAAGATAATACGCTAAAATTTGATATTTCCTGTATTTGTCCAAGATAACTTAAAAATATGAGAATTCAATTTTGAAGAACTAAAATTTTAAGAACCTCTCAAAATAATAAGTTTACATGCATATCAATACAAAGGAACTTCTGGAATCTAAGTCTTCAGATCTTAAAAAATCCAGTGATTACTTTATACATAAAAAGTAAAGAATACTTGATCATAATTTTAAAGATATAAATAAAACCCAGAGGGTAAATTATCTTGGCAGTGTCCTAACCGGGTCTTTCCCTAGAGTTGATTCCCACTCGGTCGGTCTCTACTGCACCACACCTTCTTACTTGCTCTTAGCTGAGTTTTTGTTTTTGAATTATCTTTTATTAAGATTTAATTCAGGGCCGGCCCCATGGCTTAGCTGTTAAGTGCGCGCGCTCGGCTGCTGGCAGCCCAGGTTTGGATCCCAGGCACGCACCGACGCACCGTTTCTCCGGCCATGCTGAGGCCGCGTCCCACATACAGCAACTAGAAGGATGTACAACTATGACATACAACTATCTACTGGGGCTTTGGGGGAAAAAAAAAAGGAGGAGGATTGGTGATAGATGTTAGCTCAGAGCCGGTCTTCCTCAGCAAAAAAAAAAATAAAAATAAAAAAATAAAATAAAAAAGATTTAATTCAACGTATACTTTCTTGACTTCATTTTCTTGTTTGCTTTGTATTATTTCATTTTTCAACAGCTTTATTGAGGTATAACTGACATGCGATAAACTGCACATAAAGTGTATAATTTGAAAAGTTTTAACATATGCATACACCCTTGAAACCATGACAACCAAGAGAGTGAACACACTCATCACTCCAAGTTTCTGTGCCCTGTAATCCTCCTTTCACTGCTTCTCGTCCTCCTCATGCCCAGGCAACCACTGGTCCATCTGCTTTCTGTCATCCTCGATTAGTTTGCATTTTCCAGACTTTTCCATAACTGGAACCATACACTACAAAGTATTTTATGTGTAGATTGTTTCACTCAGCATAATTATTCTGAGATCCATCCATGTTGCTGCAAGTATCAATAGTTCATTTCTTTTATTGTATTAGCCTATTTTCAATAACTCTTCTTCAAAGATTCAAAGTCTAATAAAAAGGACTTTAAATAATTGTTTCAAAAATGGAATCATGTATACAAAGATCATTGGTAATTATTTTAAAAGATAACATTTTAGGTACATTTCTTCATCTTAAAAAAGGCTCGCTTGAAACACATACCACGCTCTTTTTCCTTAAAAAATAGAAATGATTTTATGTAGATATATTTATTATGTAGCATTTTGGAATGTGAATAATCTTATTATGCAAACATGATTGGAAACTTTTATTCAAGCTGGACACTGTTTCAGGCTTTGTGACACTATTTTGCTAAATACAAGTCTATAAATGTAATAGTTTACTGACAGAACATCTTTATAAAATAAAAACCCACTTAAAAGTAATCACTTTTGCATTGTCTTAAATAGAGAATTTTTCTTATGGTACAGTTAAACTGTATATGGTTGTCACAAATCTATGAAGGAAATTGGTATTGTCTTTTTTCTTTTAAATGTTTATTATGTATACTTTTTTTTTTTTGTGAGGAAGATTAGCCCTGAGCTAACATCTGTTGCCAATCCTCCTCTTTTTGCTGAGGAAGACTGGCCCTGGGCTAATATCCGTGCCGACCTCCCTCCATTTTACATGGGACACCGCCACAGCATGGCTTGACAAGCGGTACGTCAATGCGCACCTGGGATCCGAACCCTGGGCTGCAGCAGCGGAGCGCGTGCACTTAACCACTACACCACTGGGCCAGCCCCTGATATTGTCTTTTAAAATAGCAAATTTCTATCTATCACGAAACCATGCCACACACAAACACATTACTGGTGAGTTTCTTCATCTTTAAGGCACCAATCCCTTACATTTTAGTTGCAAATGGAGTGCAGAATGAGAAAAAAGGCAGGGAAGGAAGAGAAACATTACCTGTTTTCCTAATTTTCTAACTGTAAACCAGTGTTCTTTATAATTGCATATAAATGATCTTTCGTTTCTAGAAAAAGAAAAAAATACACAACATTAAGCTGAAATATCAGAGTTCATATTCATTTAGTTTTTTTACTGGCAAGTATTACACAAAACCTATGACAACTTAGGATTAGGTTTATAGTTAAATATCACTGATTCTTCAGAAATTACAGAACCCTATGGATCTCTCTGCAGATCAGTGATGCTGAGCACAAATGATGGCATCACACAGCATTCAAGGACCAGGTCTGTGCTGCCAGACACTGAGGTGTCAGGGAGGCTCAGTGGCCAGATGTTCATGGACATCCCCCAAAAGGTGAGATAGGAAAATCTGAGGGAATGAAGCAGGGAGTGTCAAGGCAAAAGCATCCAAAATACATTTTTCTCCTTTAAGAAATATAACTTTAAAAATCAAGTTTAGGGGCCGGCCCCATGGCGTAGCTGTTAAGTGCGCCTGCCCTGCTGCGGCAGCCCGAGGTTGGCTGGTCGGATCCCAGGCGCGCACCAACGCACCGCTTGCCAAGCCATGCTGTGGCAGCATCCCATATAAAGTAGAGGAAGATGGGCACAGATGTTAGCCCAGGGCCAGTCTTCCTCAGCAAAAAGAGGAGGACTGGCAACGGATGTTAGCTCAGGGCTAGTCTTCCTCACAAAAAAAAAAAAAAAATCAAGTTTAGGAAAAGGAATGTAGGAGAAGCAAAATAAAATCTTACATGGGATCGATCCTGAGCCTCTGATACTCTGGACTGTTGAACAGGATTAGCTCTAAACCCCAAACTTTCAAGGCATTGCTTATAACCTGTTAAAAAAAAGAATAGCAACTTTTCATGAGCTAAATCATTCAATTGCAAATTTAAGTAGTATAGCCATGTCAGTTGTGCAAACAATTGTACTTCATGTATAAATTTCCCCAGAAGGCTGTGGTTTTAAAAAAGTGTGTAGGTATGAAGAAATATCACTAAATCCATAATTAACATACACACATAGCATCAAAAGAATGCTTTTCACACTCGGTTTCTCTGACGTTCCAGAGAACCACACATTTCCTAGATAAAATTGCCTTAAAAATCTAGATGTATATTCTATCCAATAGGTGTTATTCTTAAAACTAGTCCA